>NW_024412415.1:25035262-25068166 GCF_014898765.1 Herpailurus yagouaroundi | reverse complement strand
TTTTACAAAGTTCTTAGTATTCAGTTACCTAGAATTTAGGCATCAGAAAAATAGTAGAACTATACTTTTTATTAAAATGTATTTTTTGATAACCTACCAGTACTGTTTTATCTTGTTTTTGTTTGTTTGTTTGTTTTCTGTTTTAAAAACTTCTGTTTAACCTTGATAGAATCATTACATGTATCTTTCAGGCACTTCCTTATTTTTTTGTACAAAGTTTTTTTACTCTTAAAAAATAATAAATTCTTGTCAGCTTGAAAATGGTAACATTAGGGGCGCCTGGGTGGCGCAGTCGGTTGAGCGTCCGACTTCAGCCAGGTCACGATCTCGCGGTCCGTGAGTTCGAGCCCCGCGTCAGGCTCTGGGCTGATGGCTCAGAGCCTGGAGCCTGTTTCCGATTCTGTGTCTCCCTCTCTCTCTGCCCCTCCCCCGTTCATGCTCTGTCTCTCTCTGTCCCAAAAATAAATAAACGTTGAAAAAAAATTTATAAAAAAAAGAAAATGGTAACATTAAAGTTTTAAAGATAAAGGAGCATATTTTAAGACATTTCACAGAGGCTGTATGAGGAGGAGCTTACCTAAGGTGAAATCCCTATGATGAGTACTGGTAATAATGGGGTTTCAAAACTGAGTGTGGAAGTATAGGAATTTTAAATGTTGTAAATGTTTCTTCCAAACAGTTCCTCAGTGCCAAGTATGGCCAGGGAGAGATAACAGTTGTTAACATGTTTGAATGTAGTTTAAAAGTGAAGTAATTGTGAAATTCGTTCTTAAGGATATTTCAGATTTTGAAAAGATTGGTTGTATACTGCAAGCCTTACCAAGAATATGTACCTTTCAAATTTTTGGTACCAGCATATTAAAAAAAAAAAAAAAATGTTTTTAAATGTTGTTAATCTGGCTTTACCACAGACCCAAGACTTTTCGGGCTCATTTACTAATGTTCAGGTGATCCTAGTAATGAGTGGTGATGATCATAGTAATGTAAACATAGTAATGAAAAGTATCTTTATATATCAAATTGTTTTAAACTCCCCTCCATCAGTAATTCCAACTAGTACAAATATAATAGACTATGGTACATTATCTTCTTTAAAGGGTTGTTTATAATTGTGTGGTAATTACATAATTCTAATCTCCACTTGCCTAAATTTTGATATGATCTCTGTGCAACACACTACTAATCGAGGCAGATTTTTAACCACCTCTGGATATTTCTGATTATTAAATTTGATGGCTTCTTACTATCAAAATAAGTGAAAGGCATTTATATTCTAAGTGTACTAGTAAATTTTAGACAATAATTCTGATTTCTATAAATGTGCATTTTTATCACTGAATTTAAAAACATTGATCAATTGGTGGGATTGGTATCATTTTAATATTTCGGTTAACAGAATCATTTTTGAGGCAGTTTTTCCTACCACTTTCTCATCACTTACATCCCTGCCCCAGCCATGCTATGGCTCCAAGATTTTAGTATACTTGTTATAGTTTGAACTTGTAGTAAAGTTTATGGGCATTTGTACGTAAAGTATATTATAGTCTTTGAGGAAACAACAGTCACATTTCTTGCCAGTGTCCTCTTGTCTTTAAAAATTACCTTTCATGGTTGGGGAAATGTCTGGTAACCTTTTTACTACGTCTGCTTCTTTGCAAAGCTTTGTTTTTAACAGAATAATATTCTATGCTAAAAGTAGTGACAATTTTTAAAAGAAAACTGTTCACTTGCTAGTGTCTTATTATCTATATTGTTTTTCATTAACCAGAGTTGATCAAGAGCTTAATGGAAAACAGGATGAACCGAAAAGTGAACAGTAAGTTTGGCATCTAGTCCAGACAAGACTGAAGAATGTGCTGATGAAGCAGTGCTCTTTTTTGCATTTATAATGCATTTATTGGCCCTGATTTTTATGTAACCTGTTATAAAATTGACTTGATTCTTCCTTAATGGACTTTTGTATAAGGGACTGTTCACTGCTGTATTGGTTTGCAAATCTCTTGAATTTAGCTCTTTATTAGCTAATTATATTGTACTCATTTTATATTTTATATTGCTAAATAGCAGAGAACCACACTTTATATAAAGCAGTTTTTGCATTTGTTTGTTGAATGATACATCTTCTTCAGTAAAATATTTATATGCCTAAATGGTAAAGGAAAGAGATAATATATATTTTTACGTTTCTGAGCAATATTTTTTAATGTATACCTGTCTTGTGGAAGAATGTGCAGGTAAATGAGATCATGATTTGTAAAGTGCATGTTCGAATTTCTGTTTTTGTAGATGGTTAGATACATTTCCTGGGTAACTTACAGAATAAAGTTGCTCATAAGATGAGGGACAGTTAAACTGGTTCTCATGAACACCCAAAGGTCACGTTCATAATCTAAGTAGATGTATACTATCCTAGGCTTTTTTCTCATTTAATAAATACCGTTTAATTCAGAAGCGCAAATACAAATGTATTGCACACTGTTTCCTTTTTAAACTTTAAAGACAAGTCAAAAAGCCATTTTTAGAACTAAACTTCAGAGGCTAAGAATTGGGATTTGTAATATATGTATATATGGGACATTTTATCTTCTGGCCCAAAGTCAGAACTTTATTATAAAAATTTTAGATTTGTTCACTAATGTGAAATAAGCTGTGTGTCCAGGGTATCACTCTCCAGAATTTGTGAGTGCAGTGTAGTATTCAGAGAATGTGATGAGTTCTTCACTGTCACTATTTTTCTGTAGAAAATAGGGGCTGCTTTTTTAACTGCTCTCAATGTGGGCACTTTACCAAAATACTTTATCAGTTATTTAAACTTGATAGTAAGTGTTTGACCTAGTCAGATATTGTGTGTGTTCACATTTTCTTTTGAATCATGTTGACAGTACTGTAAAACTAAGTTATTTTGTAAGTCTTAGAGCATCACTGCATTATGCTGTTTTGGATGACACATTTATATTAACTTTTTGTTTAATTTGGTAAGTACCTTGACACTATATTAAAATACATTGTCCTTAGGTGCTCGAACAGAACTTAATTGCGCGCAGAATCATCCTAAAACAGTAGGTTGGTCTAATACTGTGTCATACACTTGTGTGACTCATTTGGAAAACTTGGTATCCTCCAAATTTGAGGGTACTGCCACACTCTGGGCCTTCCTGTAAGGCAATTTATTAAAGCGTGTCCTAGAGTAGCAAAATTGGAGCAAAGGAGGGCTAAGCTTTTAGGCTTTATTCTGTCAGACTGAACATACATGTGGCTTTCACCATTGCCATTTTTATTATAAAGTTTGTATTACAAAGAGAATTTTCCTTTACTTGTTGTCCTTCTCAGTTATAAACTTGACATGCTGAACCTAAGTGTAATCCTGGAGCATTCCCAGGTTGAGATGTTCCTCAGCAGCCTTCTGACTTAACTTGGATCCAGCAGCTGTAGGCAGATCCTAAACTAACATTCGGGCAAGTAAAGCCAAAACCATTATTGCTTGCTCAAACCTTAGGAACGGCTTGTGTTGAAAGAGCAAACTAACAGGAACAACTTAGCCATTCCTCCTGAATTTAACCATATGAGAATTATGAATAAACGATTGTGGAATTTAATTGTGATTAGCATATATATTTGTAGAGCTCTTTAAGCAGTCTTTCATCTATAAAAGTCTTTATCCAGCTCACAATTTGCTGAGCTTTTTAAATAGGTGGTTTTCCTCCACATTAACAGTTTTTCAGTTTCAACAGTTTATTGTGTTTGTTCACTTTTGCTTTTGCAAGCATTGTTCCCAACTACAGATACAGCTTGTTGCAAAAGTGGTGCATTTTCTTAAATATTTTTTGAAGTACACCTAGCCCGTCACCCATTAGAACATTAAAATTCAGAGGGAACAGTGTTAACACTTGGGATATAACGACAGGGATGTGCCGTGAATCGCTAGAGTAGAACACACCTGCTCTAACCTGCACCTTAATGGAATCTGGTATAGAGATGTGCCCCATAGTAAATGTCTCATAACCCTAAGGCTTCAGATCATAACTGGTAGGTTGGAGGAGAAGCATTTACCAAGTTTGTTGTTAATCGTTTGTCTTTGTGTGACATTTCCCCCATATCATTCAATGTTAATTTTCCATTACTGACTGAAGCGAAAGTACATATAATTGTAATATTTCATGTTTCTCCTAAGGTCATGGATCTAACTTAACTGGTTTAATTTGATTTTTGTCAGTATATTTTGTTGTACTTGGGCTCTGAATGCCTCTTAGTCAAAAGTTTCTTGTGTAAAGTAATTTGGTTGTGTTCTGCTGGATCATATTCCTAGGTAGCACCAAGGAAAGATGGTATATTGACCTCACAGTTTAAGCTTAATAGCCTTTACCTTGGGTGGAGCTTGGTGGTGGAATATGATTCTAGGTAAGCCCTAGCAGGGTAGTTTGAAAGGAAAATAACAAAACAAGGAAGGAAGAGAAAGAAAACTATAAAGGGGTTCTCTCAGATGTCACTGAATGTGTCTGTAAAGGGAAATAGTGTGTGTGGCAGCTCTTGGCACCATGCAGTAGGCTTTCTTGCATCCAACAGGAAAACCTGCAGGCTTCACACGGAACATGTGAGTAAGAAGACTGGAAGTGAAGGAGGCAAAGACTGGTAACACCTATAATGAGAATTTATATTTTCCTCTGCTTTGCCTCTTCATACAGAAACAAGTTTGAACAGAGAGGGTCAGCAGTAACAGTGCTCAGATTAAAGTTTAGGACTAGGTTATTTTTTATGTTTTCTACGATTGGTAAACGTTAACGTCTTTGAAAGTGGACATCGCTATTTAGTAGCTTGCAGTGAGTACTGAAATTTGCTGATTGACGAGTAGATGTCAGTAGCTAGAATTTGTTCGACTGCAATTTCAGAATTTAAAAAGGTAAGGGATCTGCTTTTTGATAGAGACTTCTTGTAGAGGACTATATAGCACCACTATTTGGCTGTTTTTATGTGAGTGCTCAGGGAATCTCCAAGTGTTTGATTTAGTGCGGAAGTGGCTTTTTTAGATTTCTTCAATTGACAGGTAAATTAGCATTAGGATATTATCGGATAGAATGGGCCAGTTTCCTGATGAGATTGGTAAAGGTATATATAAGGTGACAGTTGCTTTGTCCTCCTTTTCCCCATGTTATATATGGAAAATTAGTAACGTTGCTCAATCAGAAGGGAGAAGATAGGCTGAAAATAGATTTGCTAATCCGTCCCATCTTGTTTTCATGCTTATTTTTTCCCCATCCTATTTAGATATTTGAGAACTGGATCACAAACCTCAAAAGAAAGGAATAGAGGAGTTAATGTGCTTATTAATTAGACCACCTGTTCCGTTAGAGTTTATCTTGTCGCAGGGACCAGGAATTGGAGGAGTTGAGTTGCTGGGAGAAAGCATTATGAATTTACATTCACATGAGAAGGTCAGCTGGTAAGGGCAGTGGAGACCATCTATGCAGTGTTCTAATAGTACTGAAGAATTACCTGGGGAGCCTTTCACTCCCTCTTCCGCCACCCAGGATTCTGAATGAATTAGAGTTAGATCAGAGGTGAGTCCCTGTAATGTAACTTTCCTTCAAAGTTCTAAATAGTACTTGAAAATAAGATATTGTGTTAATAAACACCAGGAGTGACTCTAAAATTCGAACAGAACTGTTATTTTGTTTCAACTATGTATGCTAGATCTACTTAATTTCTTATGTTTTGAGATTTCCTTTAAAAACTCTATGAAAAGTTCACATAAAGCACTTAAACACGTAATGAAAATGAAGGGTTTAATGCTTCCAGATTGATAAAGAACAATATTAAACTGTTTGCTTCAGATAGCTGTCTGAGTCTTATGTGACCTCATATAAGAGGTTAAAACATTTACATTTTGAAATCTGTGTGTTTTCATAATCAGTATGGCTAAGGAGGAACTTGGAAAATAATACTACTCTGCTGCTCCACTGCACTTTTTGTATACAGACTTTTTAAGTTATGCCCCTTAAACTGTTCATTTACATAAACCTAACTAGTAAATATTGGAGGTGTTCAGGGCTACTGTCTTGCACAGCCGATTGGACACTGTTCACGTGGAACGCAATTTAGAGTTAGTCACCTACACACTTTGATACGAATTCCAAAAATTCAAATATTTTTCTTAATGTAAGTTCACGTTGTTGCCATGTAGACACAATGTGCTGTGATCGTTTCACTATTCAAAATATGTTGCCTAGGCTGGTGCTGTCATTTTACAGTGTGAGAAATTTAGTTCTGATGACTGTGTGTGGAAGATGTTGATGTGATCCCTGTAAGAAAGGAAAGAGTTGGTCTTGATTTACTAAGGAGATGTAATATTTTATTTTTCTCTGACTTATTAGGAATACAATAACTTGTGTCCTGATTTGTTGCACATGATACTTTTGCAACGTTTATGAATTTAAATAAATTAATTGTAAAGTTTGTTTTTGACTCATTTTTATCACATATTTTGTCTTACATTACGTTACTAAATTGTTACACTGAGTTTTTATCTTGTAAGCCTTTCAGTAGTTACAGAACTTTTGTTTCTCTTTATGTAGTCTGGGCACTACTTGCTATTCTTCAAAGGGGTGAAGTGTTCATCCTGCTTTCATTTTAAACATTGTTGAAACTATCAAACTTTGTATCTCATAGTTTAGAATCATTTTGGTAATGGGGAATCCAACAATAAAATCAGTTCAATAAGTGGCTGAAAACATGGCTTAAATGAGAATGTTTAGCTAACAAAACTGCTCAGAGATTCCATTTGATAGCACTTGTTTATGTATTTACTCCTTAATCACTGTTCACCTACTTAATGGCAAACAGCTGTACACATCATGCTGCCTTTAGTCCACTTAGGATATGCCATTTGGGTTTATGTAAACTCAATATATATTGCAGTATTTGTCTTGCATTAGGTACAAATTTTAAATACAAGTTCTCCCACATTAAAATTCTTCAGAACTCAACAAGAGCTTGTTGGGCTAACTGAATTGCAGCCGTATTTTGAATCATAAAGTGATACCTGCTCTAATCTTTTCAGAATTGGTCTTCAATTTAGTATTACAGGATCTTCAACAGTATTACCCTGAACACACTTCAGGCATAAAATGTGACTGCCCTAACATTCCTAATTGTGTATCTAACAGTGGATGAGCTTATTATGAACGATTTGGTAAACCTGGTGAATTACTCAAAAAGGAAGCTCCTCCACCCGTAGGGCTTGAAAGCTGCCGGCCCCACGCCCTTCCTCCCTCCGCACCACACCCTACCGTGGCAAGGCTTGAGTGGCGTGTGGGAGGAGGGGCTGGGCGGGGCCTCCCGGCCCACCCGCGTGCTGTCACTTCCAGGTTCGGCGAGCACTTCCGGGTCGTCGGCTCAGCTCTGCGGCTTCTGCGACGGCCGAAGAGGTGGTCGGGTAGTAGGTGCTTCCTGCTGGGCTGCTGGCTGCTCCGCTTCTGTCCGCTCCGCGGCGGGAAGCGCCTTCCCCACAGGTACTGGGTGAGCCGCACCCGCACTCCTTGCCGTACCCCAGAGGTGGGGTTGCGGTCGGCTGGGTCTTCGAGGGCGGCGCGGAGGGCAGGGGCCCGGGGTGGGCCCGTTACTGACTTCGCTGCCAGGATGGCCAGGCGACCGGTACCCGCGAAGGAAAAGTGCGGGAGTCGGCGGGAGGAGGTTGCGCCCTGCGGCGGGAGGTTTGTGGTCCCCAGGGCGCCAGCTGAACGGTCCTGGGGGAGGTCTTCAGCCCAGCACCTTATTGTTAGCCAGGTGAATGTCTTTACGCATCCCGAGTTGTTGTGTTGTTTCGTTTTGTTTTTGCCGAATATCAGAGGAGCGCATTCCGTAAGTGTCTCTTTCCTGGGCTGCTTCGCTTATTTGAAATCTGCCTTAAAGTTCAAGCGGGCTCCCACAGGGTAACGAATTTAAACTGGATGATTTGATCAGGAAGGACGAGGACTACTGAGTTAGTTCCGAATGTGGAGCCCTTCTAATTAATTTTCTAAATTGCGAAGTGAAGGAGCACGAAATGGATGTGAGGGATACCAGATCTAACAGATTTGAACATTTCACAAGGGGTTTTTAAGAATCTAAAATAATTAAAGTAACTAACAAATGTTTAAATAACTTAAAGCTATTTTTTTAAATTAGTATCTATTGAGGTATAATTGCCACATAACATTAGTTTCAGGTTAATTAGTGTTTTCCTTTCCTTCAGACAGATACTAGAAGCGGAATTTCTGGATCATTTGGTAGTTCTATTTTTAATCTTTTGCAGAACTTCCATGCTGTTTTCCATAGTGGCTGCAGCAGTTTGCATTCCTGCCAACAGTGCACAAGGGTCCCGTTTTCTCTACTTTCTCGCCAACACTTATTTCTTGTCTCCTTGAGAATTGCCATTATCACGTGTGTAAGGTGATATTTCATGGTGGTTTTGATTTGCATTAGCCTGATGATTAGTGGTATTGAGCATGTTCATGTGTTTGTTGATCATCTGTAGGGGTTCTTTAGAAAAATGTTCAGATATTTTGCCCATTTATTAATCAGGTGGTTTGTTTGCTGTTGTATGAATTCTTTTTTATGATTTGCAAATAGTTTCTCCTATTCAGTACGTTGCTTTTTGTTTCTGTTTTTTATGTATATATTTATATATTATCCCTTCAGACCTCTTTACTTTTTTGGGTGTATGCATTGTGCTCAACATTCCAGTTCACTTGTCCTCTGACTTTAAAATGTAACTCTTATGTATGTATTTAGCATATATATAAACATGTAAAAGTCAATCTTTTGATTGATTCAAACTTTCAGTGTCTGTTTTCCATTGACTCCCTCTCTGCCATATCCCATCCCCTCAACTACCAATCTGTTCTCTGAAACTAGGCGCTTGGGTTTTTTCCTTTTTTGGTTTTAGATTCCACCTGTATCCGATATCATACGGTGTTTGCCTTGTCTGTCTCACTTCACTTAATGATAATGCCCATGATGGGGCGCCTGGGTGGCTCAGTCAGTTGAGCATCTGACTTGATTTCGGCTCAGGTCATGATCTCATGGTTCGTGGGACTGAGCCGCGTGTCAGGCTGTGCACTGACAGCACAGAGTCTCTACCCCCCCTCCTCTGACCCTCCCTCGCTCTCTCTAGCTCTCAAAATAAATAAAATGGCAATGCCCTTGAGGTCTATCCCTGCTGTAATTGGCAAGATTTCATTCTTTTTATGGCTGAATAATATTCCGTTATAATATATTCACCATGATGCCTTTATCCATTCATCCATTGACGGACACCTAGGTTGCTCTGATCGCTTGGCTATTGTACATAATGTTGCAGTGAACATGGAGTGCATATATCTTTTCAAGATAGTGTTTTCATTTAGGGGGGGATAAATACCCAGAAGTGGAATTGCTGTATCCTATGATAGTTAATATTTGTAACTTTCTGAAGAACTTCCATACTGTTTTCCATAGTGGCTGCACCAATTTACATTCCCCCCAATAGTGCAAGAGAGTTCCCTTTTCTCCATCGTCACCAATACTTGTTATTTCTTGTCTTCCTGATAGTGGCCGTTCTAACAGGCATGAGGTCATATCTCATTGTGCTTTTAATTTGCATTTCCCTGATGATTAGTGATGTTGAGCTTCTTTTTGTGTGTCTGTTGGCCATTTATTTGTATGTCTAATTTAGAAAAATGTCTGTTCATGGGACGCCTGAGTGAGTCAGTCGGTTAGGCATCTGACTCTTGATTTCAGCTCAGGTCATGATCTCACAGTTTGTAAGATGGAGCCCCAGGTTGGGCTCTGTGCTGACAGTGTGGAGCTTGCTTGTGAATCTTTCTCCCTCTCTTTCTGCCCCTCCCCTGCTTGCACAAAATAAATAAACATTAAAAACATTTAAAAAAAAGAAAAATGTCTTTTCAGATCTTCTGCCAGTTTTTAAATTGGGTTGTTATTTTGCTGTTCACTGTATGAATTCTTTATATAATTTGGATATTAATTTCTTATCAGATAGATGATTTGCAGATATTTTCTCCCACTCAGTAGGTTGCCTGTTTATTTTGTTGACACTTTCCTTTGCTGTACAGAAACTTTTTAGTATGATGTAATCCTACTTATATATTTTTGCTTTTTGTGATTTTGCTTCTGGTGTCCAGTTTAAAATATCATAGCACCAGTGTCAAGGAACTTAACTGTAGCCTGTGTTTTCTTCTAGGAGTTTTATAGTTTCGGGTCTTATATTCAAGTCTTTCATCTGCTTTGAGTTGATTATTGTGGGTATAGTGTGTAAATTAGTGGTCCATTTTCATTCTTTTACATGTGTTTGTGCAGTCTTCTCAACATCATTTTTTGAAGATACTTCCCTTTCCCCATTATTCTTGGCTTCTTTACTATAAATTCATTGAATATGTATGCCTGAGTTCATTTCTCGGCTGTTATGTTCTGTTGATATATGTGATTACCGTGGCTTTGTAATATTGTGTAAAATCTGGGAGTGTGATTCCTCCAGCTTTGGTCTTCACTCTCAAGATTGCTTCGGCGGTTTGGGGGTTCCATACAAATTTTAGGATTGTTGTGTGTCTTTGAAAAATGCCATTGGAATTTTGATAAGGATTGCACTGAATCTGTAAATTACTTTGGGTACTAAGGAAGGACATATTAATAATAATGCTTCTTCTACTCCATGAGCATGGAATGTCTTTCCCTCTATTTGTGCCTTTTTTCAATTTATCTCACTGAATAAACTGAATAATGTCTTGTAGTTTTCAACATATAGGTCTTTTACCCTCTTAGTTAAATTTGTTCCTAGGTATTTTGTTCCTTTTGATGCAATTGCAAATATGATTGTTTTATTTCTCTGATAGTTATTAGTGTATAGAAACTCAGTAGATTTTTGTGTATTGATTTTGTATCCTGTGACTTTACTCAGTTTGTTAATTTATTCTGACAGTTTTTGATGGAGTCTTTAGTGTTTTCTGTATATAACATGTTGTGTACAAATAGTGACAGTTTTACTTTTTCCTTCTCAATTTGGATGCTTTTTGTTTCTATATCTTGCCTAATTGCTCTGGAAGGACTTGTAGTACTTTGTCACATATAATAGGACAAGAGTCGTGTCTTGTTCGTGATCTTAGAGGAAAAGACTTTCTTTTTTAAAAAAAAATTCTGTGTTTTTTTTTTTTAATTCTTTTTTAATGTTTATTCATTTATTGAAATAGAGACAGAGCACAAGTCGGGGAGGGGCAGAGAGAGATAGAGATACAGAATCCTAAGCAGGCTCCAGACACGGGACTGGAACTCATGAACCCTGAGATCATGACCTGAGCTGAAGTCGAATGCTTAACGTACTGAGCCACCCAGGCTTTCTGTTTATCATTGTTGAGTGTGGTTTTAACTATGGGCTTGTGCTATACGGCCTTTATTATGTTGAGGTATGTTTCCTCTAAATCTGCTTTGTTGAAAGTATCATAAATGGATGTTGAATTTTGTCATACACTTTTTATGCATGTATTGAAATGATCATAAGATTTTTATCGTTCACTTGGTTATTATGTTGTATTACATTGGCAGATTTGAGGTTCTTGGGCCATGCTTACATCCCTTGAATAAATCCCCCTTGATCATGGTGTATGATCCTTTTAATGTATTGTTGAATTCAGTTTGCTAATATTTATTGAGGATTTTTGCATCTATGTTTATCAGGGATATTGGCCTGCAGGTTTTTGTTTTTTTTTTTTGGGGGGGGGGGCTTGTTTTGTTTTGTTTCTTGTAGGATCCTTGTCTGGTTTTGGTTTCAGAGTAATACTGGACTCTTAAATGAGTTTGGAAGAGTTTGTTCATCTTCTCTATTGAAAGAATTTGAGGATTGGTATTAATTCTGTTTTGAATGTTAGGTAGAGTTTATCGGTGAAGGCGTCTGATCCTGGGCTTCTGTTTGTTGAGACGTTTTTTATTACTGAGTAAATTTCCTTATCATTGATTGGTGTGTTCATGTTTTCTATTTCATCATCATTTGGTTCTGTGTTTTTAGGAATTAATTTCTTCTAGGTTGTCCAATTTCTTGGCATATAATTGTTCATAGCAGTCTCTTAAGATCCTTTCTATTTCTGTGGTGTCATTTGTAACATCTCTTTCGTGTCTGATTTTATTTGAATTGTTTTTTCTAGGTGTATTTATGAATTTAAAAAAAGGCTCATCAGTTTTGTTTATCTTTTCAAAGAGCCAGCTCTTTTTTTCATTGATACTCTCTAAGGCTTTTAAATCTCTATTTCATTTCTGTCTTTATTTTCTTCCTTCTGCTGTGTGTGTGTGTGTGTGTGTGTGTGTGTGTGTTTTAGTTCCTTGAGGTGTAAAGTTAGGTTGTTTGTGAGACTTCTCCAGGTAAGCCTTTATCACTATGAACTTCTTTCTTACAACTGCTTTTGATGTATCCAACAAATTTTGGTATGTTGTATGTCCATTTTCTTTGTCTCAAGACATTTTTTTATTTCTTTTTTGATCTCTCCTTTGATCTATTGGTTATTCAGTAACATATTGTATAATCACACATTGTGAATTTTCTAGGTTTCTTTGTATAATTTCTGGTTTCATATCATTATAATCATAAAACATGTTTGATATGATTTCATTCCACCTAAATTTATTGGCTTGTTTTGTGGCCTGACATATCATCTGTCTTGGAGAATGTTCCATGTGCACTTCAGAAAAATATATATTGCTTTTGGAAGGAATGTTCTATATGTATAATTTAAGTCTGGCCTAACATGTTCTAAGACCAGCATTTCCTTATTAATTTTCTGTTTGACTAAAAATATTGAAATCTCCTATTATTGTATTGCTGTCTTTCTCCCTGTAGGTCTGTTACTCCTTGCTTAATATGTTTAGATACTTCTATGTTGGCTACACAAGTATTTCCAAATGTTCTATCCTGTTGTTGGACTGACCCCTGTATCATTATGTGACACTCATCTTATCACTTATTGCAGTCTTTGTGTTTTAAAGTTTCTTTTCTCTCATTTCTTTAAACATTTATTTATTTTGAGAGAGTGTGTGTGCAAGCAGGGGAGGAGCAGAGAGAGAGGGAGAGAGACGATCCCAAGCAGGTTCTGTGCAGTAAGTGCAGAGCCCAGTGTGGGTCTCAATCCCATGAACCCCGAGATCATGACCTGACCTGAAATCAAGTGTCAGTGCTCAACGGACTGAGCCAGCCAGGTGCCCCTAAAGTTTATTTTTCTGATAGAAGTATAGCTACATCACCTTTCTTTTGGTTTCCATTTGCATGGAATATCTTTTTCCGTCTCTTCACTTTCCATTTTACATGTTCTAAAATGTAGGCATCTTGTGCAGGTAGCATATAGATGGGTCTTTTGTTTATATGTATATGTATATATATATATGTATATATATAATATATACACACACACACACATACATTCAGCCACTCTGTCTTTTGATTGGAGAATGTAGTGCATTTACAGTTATAGTAATTATTGATAGCTATGTACTTACTGCCATTTTGTTAATTGTTTACTGGCTGTTTTTGTAGTTCTCTTCCTTCTTTCTCTCTTCCTTTGTGGTTTGATGACTTTCTTTAGTGGTATTCTGATATTCTTTCCGTTTATCTTTTGTGTGTTTGCTGTAGAGATTTGCTCTGTGATTACCAAAAGGCTTATATATAATAACTTATGTCTGTGTTAGTTTCAGGCATACAACATATTGCTTTGACAGTTTTATACATTACTCAGTGTTCACCATGGTATCTGTCACCATACAGTGTTATTACAATATTATTAATTGTATTCCCTATGTACTTTTCATCCCTGTGACTTCTTTTATAACCAGAAGTTTCTACTGTTTAATCTCTTTTATTTTGCCCATTCCTCCCACCTGCCTCCCTTCGGACAACCATCAGTTCTCTGTATTTAAAAGTGGTCTGTTTTGTTTTTGTTTTTTTTTTAGAATCCACCTATATGGGAAATCATATGGTACTTGTCTTTCTCTGACTTATTTCATTTAGCATAATACCCTCTAGGTTCATTCATGTTGCCACAAATGGCAAGATACTCTTTTTTATGACTGCATAGTATTTCTTTGCATATATACACTTTTTTTTTTCTTTTAGTATAGTTAGCACACAATGTGACATTACTTTCAGGTGTACAATTTAGTGGGTTGACATGTTTATACATGATGCTATGTTCACCACAAGTGTAGCTACCATCTGTCCTATTACATTGCTATTAAAATGTTCTGACTGTATTCCTTATGTTACGCCTTTTATTTGACTTACTCCATAACTGGAGGACTGTATCTCCGTCTCCCCTTCACCTATTTTATCCAACCCCTCACCCCTCTTCCCTCTGGCAATAGTTCTCTGTATTTATCAGTCTGATTCTGGTTTTTGTTTGTTTATTCATTTGTTTGGTTGTGGGTTTTGTTTGTTTTGGTTCCACTGATGTGTAGAATCATGGTATTTGCCTTTCTTAGTCTGACTTATTTCACTTAGCATAATACCCTCTAGGTCTATCCATGTTGTCTCAAAACACACAATCTCATTCTTTTTTATGGCTGAGTAATAGTCTGTTAATATATGTATGTGTGTGTGTGTGTGTGTGTGGATATAGATGTAGATATATACACAGGCATACCACATTTTCCTTTTCCATTTCTCTACTGATGGACACATGGGTTGCTTCAGTATCTTGGCTATTGTAAATAATGCTGCAGTAGACATAGGGGTGCATATATTTTTTTCAGATTAGTGTTTATTTTCTTTAGGTAAATACACACTAGTGTAATTACTGGATTATATGGCTTTGTTTTGTTTTGTTTTGAGGCACTGTTTTCCACACTGGCTTCACCAATTTACTTTCCCTCCAACAGTATAGGAGGGTTCCCTTTTCTCCACATCCTCACCAACACTTGACATATTGTGTGTTTTTGGTACTAGCCATTCTGATAGATATGAGGTGATATCGTGGTTTTCATTTACATTTCCCTGATGATTAATGATGTTGAGAATCTTTTCAGGTGTCTCTTGGCCACTTGTACGTCTTCTTTGGAAAGATGTCCAATCAGGGCTTCTCCCTATTTTTTAACGAGATTATTTGTTTTTTTTTTTCGTGTTGGGTTGTAGAAGTTTTTTATATACCTCGGATATCAACCACTTATCAAATACGTCATTTGCAGATATTCTATCCCACTCACAAGATTGCCTTTTGTTTGATTGATGGTTTCCTTTGCTGTGCAAAAGCTATTTATTTTGGTGTAGTCCCAATAGCTTAATTTTTGCTTTTGTTTCCCATGCCTGAGGAGACGTATGCATAAATAAGTTGCTAAGGGCAGTGTCCAAAAGATTACTGCCTATGTTTTCTTCTAGGAGTTTCATGGTTGCAGGTCTCCCATTTAGGTCTTTAATCCATTTTCTGTTTATTTTGTGTATGGTGTTTGTGTTTGGTGTCAGAAAGTGGCCCAGTTTTCCCCAGTACCATTTATTGAAGAGGCTGTCTTTTTCCCATAGTATATTCTTGCCTCCTTTGTGATAGGTTAATTAGCCATATAAATGTGGTTTTTATTTCTGGCCTGTCTGTTTTGTTCCATTGATTGATATGTCTGTTTTTATGCCAGACCATAACGTTTTAATTACTATAACTTCACAATGTAGTTTGAGCTTGGGAAGCATGTTGCCTCCAGCTTTGTTCTTCTTTGTCCAGATTGCTTTGGCTACGTGGGTTTTTGTTGTTCTGTATAAATTTTAGGCTTTGCTGTAGTTCTGTGAAAAATGCCATTGGAATTTTGATATGGATTGCATTGAACTTGTAAATTGCTTTACATAGATTGTATGGAGATTTTAACAATACTCTTCCAGTCCAAGAGCATGGAATATCTTCCCATTTATTTTTGTTGTCTTCAATTTCTTTCACCAGTATCGTACATTTTCAGTGTAGAGGACTTTCACCTTGTTTAAATTTATTTTTATTTTATTCTTTTTGATGCAACTGTAAATGAGATTGTGGGGTTTTTTTTTTTTTCTTTTTTAAAGTTTGTTAATTTTGAGAGACAGAGCGTGCTGGGAGCAGGAGCAGTGGGCAGAGAGATTAGAGAATCCCAAGCTGGCTCCATTCTATCAGCCTGTAGAGCCAATGAGTCGTTTTTTTTTTTTTTATTTCCCTGATAGTTCATTGTTATAATTATTTTTGAAACGCCCAGAGTCTAAGAGACCCCCAAAAACGAACCACCAGAGTCAAAGCTAAGCAGCAAGGGTCATTTATTGCAGGTTCGAACCTGGACCTCTGTGCACTCGTTGCCGGTGACGCTAAGAGGCCCCGAGAGAGGTTTTTACACCCCTTTTATAGACAGGTACAAACAAGTCATGGGGAAATCAGGAATTTTCCACAGTTACAGAGCTGCGATTGGTTGGTGTTTAAAGTTGGACACTTAGCAGTAATCAATTGGTTCCTGCCTTTAGGTCAGACCACAACCGGGGGTACGGGTATCACAATGATTGATCAGGAATACACGGATGTGCCAAGCAACAATGATTGATCAGGAATACACAGGCGCGCCAAGCAATTGTACAGAAGCGGAACAAGCTGGTTAGGCTTGGTTAGGTTTCAGTTTCCCGTAACTTAAGCTTTTAAGTTTCAGTTTTCTCAGGCCTCTCATTTTCTGGATAACTCTTAGAATGTTGTCAAGTGGGCATGACCTAAGAGTTGGTACTCCTACTTTGTCAAGTTTCTGTCTCTATTGGGACCTCTTGTTGCCCTTTTTAACCCCTCCCCCATCCACCCACGTAGATTTTTTGCCTTAATTTACTAAGCAGATACTTATTTGGCTTCCATTATGAGTTAGTTGCTGTTTGTTCTAGACAATTGGTTTACTTCCGTGAACAAAACAGATAAAAGCCCCTATTGGAAGATGAAAAAAATAAACATAATTACATAACATGTTAGAAGGTGGTAGTGCCATCAAAAACACATAGCAGGAAAAGGGGGATTGGGAAGTTCCAAAGTGGAGGTACAAGTTGGTACTTTAAGTATGACCTTCAGTTTAAGGCTCATTAAGTACAAGGTGTACTTGAAGGAATTGAGAGAATCAAGTAGGTATCTGGGGGGAGAGTATTCCAGGTAGAAAGAACAGCCTTTTCAAAGGCTTACCTAGGCAGGTACTTCCCTGTCATGTTCTAAGAATAACATGGAAGGCAGTGTGTCTGTAGACATACTGGGTGAGAGCAAGGGAGAGATGGTAGGTCTGGTTGGAGAGATCATAGGCAACCAAATTCTTGTAAGGACTGAGTGAAATGGAAGGTTTGGAACAGAAAAGAGGTATGTTCTAACCTAAGTTTTAACAGATTACCTGGCTGCCAAATTGGGATTAAAGTGTAGGGGCAGTGTGGAAGCAGGGAAACCAGTTAGGAAGCTAGTTCAGTAATCCAGTGGCAGATGATCACAGCACAGACCAGGGTGATAACACATGGTGGAGTAACATTGGAAATGGTGAGAAATGGATGGATTCTGAATGCACTTTGAAGATAGAGTTTACAGGATTTGCTAGGGATTAGATGTGGAGGTGAGATGAGGGGAGTGGAGGATAACTTCAAAGGTTTTTGTGTAAACCCATAGAAGTATGGAGTTACATCAACTGAAAAGGGAAAAACAAAAAGTAAAATGTTGAGTAGGCAGTTGGATCCAGTAGTGCCTTCAAGGGCAAGGTATATGCTAGCATATGAATTTAGGAATCATCAGCAAGGATTATCCTGAGGAATGAGTGTAGACATCAAAAGACCACAGACAGTGATTTGTGACTTAGAGAATTCAGAAAGAACAGGGTAAACTAACAAATGATATAGGGAAGGATAAACCAGGGAGTTGAAGAGAACAACCCAGGGGCACTTGGTGGCTCAGTCGGTTAAGCATCTGACTTCGGCTCAGGTCATGATCTCACGGTCTGTGAGTTTGAGCCCTTTGTCAGACCCTGTGCTGACAGCTCAGACCCTGAAGCCTGCTTTGGATTCTGTATCTCCTCTCTCTGTCCCCTCCACCTCTCACACTTGCTCACTGTCTCTCAAAAATAAATAAACATAAAAAAAAAAAAAAAGAAAGAAAAAACGTGTGAGGTCCCAGAAGCTAAGCCAAGGTCCTATATCAAAAGGGAGAGTCATCAGCTGTGTCGATTAAGTCTGAAGAGGACTAAGAAATCTGGATTAGCCTCACCAATGCCGTTGGTTCACCATCTGTTTCATTTGAGTGCTGGAAGCAAAGCCTGTGAGGAGTGAGTGTAAGAGAAAATGGGAAAGGAGAAATGAGAGATGGTGAGTGCGGGTAACTCTTGGGAGTGTTCCTTACAGAGGAACAGAGAAACAGAGTGCAGCTATGAGGAAAGGGAGTTGAGACTTTTTATTTTATTTTCGAGAGCGAGAGCACGCATGAGCCTGGGAGAGGGGCAGAGGGAGAGAGAGAATCTCAAGCAAGCTCCACGTTCAGCTCAGAGCCCAGCCGAGGGCTTGATCAAGGACTTGATCCCAGGACCCAGGGATCATGACCTGAGCCAAAATCAAGAGTCACATGCTGTACCAACTGAGCCAGCCAGGCGCCCCAGGACTTTTTTTTTTTTTTTCTTCCTGAAGATAAGAGAAGTAGCCACCTTGTTTATTTGCTGATGGCAATGATCCTTAGAGATGGGAAATTTGAAGGTCAGGGGGAGAAGGACTAATTCAGTTGTTGGAATAATATTCTTGAGTGTACTAGAGGGATAGGCTTGATGCACAGGTTGAAAGATTGTATTTGAATAACAGCATGGATGGTTTGGCACAGTGACAGGCAGGGAGGCAAAATATGTGCATGTAGATGTTGGTAGGTGGTTTGGTACCATCTTGCGAGTCTGGAAGTTTCATTGCTTCATTTTCCTAAGTAACGAAGAAAACTTTGTATCACACTATGAGAAATTTTTAATATTTGATATTAGCATTTTGACATAACCACCAAGTTATTTGTTCACTAATACTTATTGAATACATACTAGTCATTGTTCTAGATGATAAATTTTTTAACTGTGAACAAAACCCACTCTTATGGAACATCTATTTTAGTGGATGGAAACAGTAAGCATATGTGTGTCAGCTACAGTTAATGGTATGAATGAAAGTTAAAACAGTGTAAGGGGGAAGGGAGGTAGTTCTTTTTTTATAGGTTGGTCACAGAAGTCCTTTCTAATCAAGTGACATTTGAGCAGAGATGTGAATTAAATCAGGGAGTGAACCATGGAGGTAGTTGGGAAGAACACTTGAAGCAAAAATGACAGTGCAGAAGCCCCAAAGCAAGAATATCTTGCCATATTGAAGAGCAGCAAGGTACCAGTATGGCTGCATCAGAGTGAATGAAGGAGTAAGTGGAAGAAGGTAAGTTCAGTGAGGTAGTAAGGGACCCAGAGGATGTCGGCCTTGCAAACCATTAGGAGGACTTTATTCTGAGGTAGGATGCTGCTATTGAACGTTTGCAATAAATGAGTGATGTGGCTTCATTTATGTTTTAAAAGGCTCAGTGTGGCTGCTCTAGGGGCAGGAGTGTTATAGGCAATTGTAGAAACAGGGAGAGCTCTTACAGGGCTATCACAGTAATCTTGGTGGCAGATGATGAGGACTTAATGGTAGCACTGGAGATGGCAAAAGTGGTCAGCTCCTGGCTATACTTAGAAGGAAGAGCTCAAAGGATTTGCTGACAGGTTGGATGCAGAGTGAGAGAGAAGCTAAGGTTGAATGTAAAATTTTGGGGGTGTCCTATTTACACGAGACTAGATTTACTATTTACTAGAGTGAGCAAGCTGAGGGCAGAAAAGGTTTGGGAGGGACAGTGTCAGGAATTTGGTTTTTGTCACATGTCATTTGAGCTACCCTTCTGATACTTTCAGGGAGTGTTGAGGCAATTTTATATATGGCAACAAGGGGACAAGGACTGGGGATATACATTTGGAAGTCATCAGCAGATAGTAGTAAAAGCCATAAGCCTGAATGAGCTAACTAAGGGAGTAAAACATAGAGAAGACCTAAGAAGCCTTAAGGCCCTCCAGTAGAGGTCAGGTTGCTGAGGAGGAACCAGGCAAAGAAAACAATAGTAATATCCAGTGAGTTGGGAGGAGAGAATGGAGTGTGGCATCCCAGAAGCCAAAGAAAAGGTTTCAAGAAGGTAGACATGATCTCCTGTATCAAATTCCATGGGCGTATAACGTGAAGATTGATAACTAACCATTATTTTTGCCGAGCTTTACTTGATAAAGTCTCCTGTCCATCTCTAAAGCTGAAAGTGCCATGAGGTCAATGGTCTTGTGTATGACATGTAGCAGCAGCTCAAAATGTGTTGAAACTGTACTACTGCCACCCTATTTGAGCCCTCATTTCCTTCCAGTATGTTCTTCAGATTGCTGCCCATTTGACCTTTCCTGGAATGCTTCAGTGGTTCCCGTCATCTTCCCTGTAAAACCCTGGTGTTTCTCCTGGTGGAACAAATCCATCGTGTCCTCTTTCTCAGCTCCGTTTCCTACCACTGCCTATTCATCCTCCTTAAACTGTATCATTTCATACTCCTTTGGCTTTACTCGTTCTATTCTTCTTCTTTTGCTTGGCTAAAGTCTAGCTTGAAGAATCAGGAAGATTTTGGTAACCAGTCTACTCAGTCCACAGGTAGCCTGCATCATATACTCTATAGATCTATCATAGTTACTCTTCTCTATTGAGTTAAATCCTATTTTTGTATTTCTGTTACCCTGTCTGGAGTATACGTTTTTTAGAATCAGGGGTATATCCTTACTTATCTTCCTGTCCCTGCTGCTTATGACAGTGCAATCTTCTTGATAGGCACTCTGTAAATATCAAATGTTAAGGAAAAAAGGAAATGAAGCAAAGGCATGTACGTGGAAGCTGAAGACTGTCTGGATTAGTGACTTGACAGTAAGGAGAAAGGAATGGTAATACGTGATAAATTCATTCTAGATTAAGTTAAAAGGCAGACTTTTAAAAGAAATAGCAAAAATATACCTGTATCTGTAAATGAGTATACCTGTACTTTGTGTAAAGGAGAATAAATGCCTATGTCAAAATAACAGAAAAGAATAAGTCATTTTTAACTGTTCTTTGTAATTCTTAGTTATAAGGCAATTTGCAATTATTAAGGGTTCGGATAGCATATATTAGTATATGAAGTAGACTATATTACATACATGGTTTATAATGTTTAATACTTTCATATTAAATTTTTAGGACATCAATGCAAGCCTGAATAAGAAAAACAGTTTCTTCCTCCTAAGCCATGGCATATCAGTTATACAGAAATACCACTTTGGGAAACAGTCTCCAGGAGAGCCTGGATGAGCTCATACAGGTGGGAGACTAAACATCAGTTTTTATTTAGATGGATCTATAATAGTTTTTGTTATATCCTTTGTCTCAGGCAGAGATAGGACATTAGAGATCTTAGACTCTCTGACCCAGCAAGTCAGTATTCAGATGAATAACTGCAAGTTCTTGTACATTATACCATTCTGATGACATGGTTGAACATGCCTAATTTTTCAAAGATTATTGTTAAACATAAAAATTGAGAGTATTGGTTTTCTCTTATAAGAAAGGCATAGTCTGTGTAGCTTTAAGATAATTTTGGAAAATTTCATAGTCTTTTGAGATTTAAATTTTAATTTATATTTCAATTTTAGGAGAATTAACCTTTAAATTAAACTTCTCTAAGAACGTTTTAGTATTATTTCCATTTGCTTTCATACATTTTATGAGCTTTAATGAGATTAGGGTTTTTTTAGTATATTAAGTCCTGTGGTTTTTATTTAAAAGAAACTTGGTTCCTTCAATTTCCTGAATGCCTCTTTCCAGACACTATAAAGGAGGGATAGAGTTTTGTCCTGGCAGTGTAACATCACTGCATGTTTTCTTTTCACAATTCTGTTTGAGTCAGGACAGTGCAGGAAAATACAGTGAGGCTTTACTTCCTAATTGTCATTTATGGCACAAGAGAGTAAGAGATTCTAGTTTAAGAGGCTCTGGTTAACCTCGGTTAAATTTTAGATGATAACTCATATGTATGTTGTCTTTAATGTCCTTCCCTAAAAGGATTTACGACTTTTACTTTTTCTCAGTCTCAACAGATCACCCCCCAACTTGCTCTCCAAGTTCTCCTTCAGTTTGATAAGGCTATAAATTCAGCATTGGCCCAGAGGGTCAGGAACAGAGTCAACTTCAGGGTAAGGATATTTTCCTAAAATTTTGCAGCTTATACCAGTGGTTACTACAACAGTGCTTTTTAGGATCCGTACATAATTATTAATATGAAAGGAAGAGATGGCTTAATCGAATTTTGGAACTTGTTTTATAATAACTATACTTTTAACTGTTTTTTAAACCTTATTTATTTTGAAAGAGAGTGTGCCAGCAAGGGAGGGGCAGAGGGAGAATCCCAACTAGGCACCACACTGTCAGCTCTGAGCCTGATGTGGGGCTGGAACTCAACAAATCCTGAGAAAGTCAGACACTTAACTGACTGAGCCACCCAGGCGCCCCAAATTACGCTTTACTTTTAAATTCTGTATACCAGCTCTATCCACCTAACGTGAGATACAGAGTTGTTTTTAAGATTTTTGTTCCATTGTTTCACAAATCAGCCTATGTATGTTTAGTTGCCTTCCCTCCAGAGTCACTGAGGTCTCAAATGCCCAAACCCTTCTCTGCAGAATTGAAGGTAAATGAGAGCTGTCTCTCAGGTTTGCTTATGTTTTTCAAACTCTGACCTTCCCTCATTCCAGGGAAGTACATTCATGTTGCCTCCCACCTACTCTAATGAAGACCTGAACTGGTGGTAGATAGTGAATGATCTGTTCTGGTAGCTTGATCTCATTTAACTCATTTAGACTTTGAACAGTAAGCCCAAACTGAACAAAGCTATCTTTCTAAACTGGATGGTAAATCAGACTGAAGCCCATTGCAAGCATCATGGTAAATAGAAATAATCTTACCACGTTGATATTAATAGAGTCATAATTTGGTTATATTTAATATTTGTGCTCATGTTGTTAAGGGATACCATAAAGTAGAAATTGAAAGATTACAGTATATGAAAAGAACATAGAGGTCAATTGATTTAAGAGAAGTATAGAGTTTGGGGTTTTTTTTAATTAAAAAACTTTTTATTTAAAATCCTTTCTTCAATATGTGTCTATTACATACCAGGCATTGTGGATCTTGGGTATACAGAGAATAATTTTAATGAAGGGATAAAGTCTGCATGTATTTTATGTAATAAATCTTATCAGTTTCACATGCGTAAAAGTTATCTGGAATTATTCTTGAATTTTACTGGCAAAATTAGTTTGCTGTTTTGTATAACCAGATGTACAAACCTGCCAGGTTTGTCATTCAGAACCTGATGCTTTAATTCTAAGTTAATACATACATTTTTGCCTATATAGACAATTTGACTACTTATCTTCTAGTGGTATTGTAGGTTTCCAGTTCGGGTCTAGTTAGATAAAGTTAAACATGGACACCTGTGTGGCTCAGTCTGGTTAAGTGTCCGACTTCAGGTCAGGTCAGGATCTCACGGTTCATGGGCTCTCAGCCCCACGTCGGGCTCGGTGCTGACAGCTCAGAGCCTGCTTTAGATTCTGTGTCTCCCTCTCTCTAAAATAAATACAACATTAAAAAAAAATTAAACACAATTTGACATTTGCATCTTTTGCATAGCGTTTTATAAGTTTGCCTGTTTTCCAATAGCTAGTAATAACTACTCTGTCATAGCTCAGGCTTTCATTACCTACCTCTCCCATTACAGCAAACTTGTTCAGAGTGTTTGCAAATAACCTATTTTGCTTGGTCACATTTAAGTCTATATTATTTGTAATAATTTTTACTAGCCTGGGGGCCCATTACATGTTAAAAAGGTCAATGTATATATTCACCAAGGACCTTGAACTAATTTTTAGGGAGAAAATTCATATTGAACTAGTCCTTTAAAAAGTCAATGTGTGCTTTAGAAAAAAAGTATGCTAGCAGGTGAGAGTAATGTTAAAGTAGTAATTAGGCATTAAAAGATTTAATGGTCAAGAAAAACCACCCTTCTAAAAACACTGACAGTTTCCTTTTCCCTATCTGGTCTGTTTCTACCAAGAACATCTATTAAGATATTTTAAGAATGTTGCCCAGATACAGATATATGTAAAGGTGCATTGAAGACATAGTTTGGCCAAATTAATTACGGTTTAAATCAGTTACTTGACCAAAGTCAAGTATCTTAGTATTCGAAAAGTTCCTTAAATACATTGTTTGTAATGTTTTTGAGACAGAGGGAGACAGAATTCAAAGCAGGCTCTAAGCTCTGAGCTGTTAGCACACAGAGCCTGATGTGAGGCTTGAACTCATCAACTGGGAGATCATGACCTGAGCCGAACTGACTGAGCCACCCAGGCACCCCTTTGTATACATTTTTTTAAATAAAATTTTCTATTCTCGAGTCCTTATACTTGAGATAATTAGATTAGGACTTGGACGAAGATACTATAAATTAAATATAGTATTTTATATTAGGAATTCTAGCTCACTAAACAATTCTAAAAAGATTCTATCATTAATCTCTTCTTGTGTTTACATTCTATTAAGCCTTGGTTGGCTCAAAAGTTGTCTATTTTACTCTAAATGTTAGCGTTGAACATAAAATAGTTTTCGGGCAAGTTTTATAGCAGTTTCACAATAAAATAAGGGAAGTATATACATTTATGTTACAACTAACAGAATTTCAACATGTATTTGAAAATATCCTAGTAACATGCCTTGTTCAGATTATTGGCATAGCTGTCACCAACTGGATAGTTCGCATTCAGGGGTGCTAGAAATGAACATTAAAATTGGCATTTAGCTGTGTAGCCTTCCAAAGGCTCAGAATGTAACTGAAGAGATCTTTTTTTTTCAGTTAACACTATGTCCTGAAGGTTTTCCATGCCTTAATCTCACCACTCCACTAAAACTTTTCTTACCACATTATTTATGGCTAAACCTAATGCATAATTTGTGACCTTACATTCTCTGTTGAAACCCATACTTCCCTTGAAACCATACTATCCCAGCTTCTATTCTCTGACCCCACGGTCTCTCAGACCCTTTTTTGTTTCATTGTTGGTATTCCTTAGGGTTATCTAGGGCTCCACCTATTCTCCTTGAATGATCTCATCCAACCCTGTGTCTCTAAAGTTGATAGGCTCATGCTCCCAGGCTTTCTTCCACACTCTAGCAGCTTTCTGCACATGGTGACTTAGGTCTCAAAGTCAACAAGTTCCAAATCAAACTGGCTTTTCCTATGATTGCACTGTTATTGGAGACAGAAACTTGGGGATGAACAGATTTTGTCTCCCTACCATAGCGCATTGTTACCAGGTTATCTCTCCACTTCCATTTCCTTGCTGCTACAGTAAAGCCACTCTCACCTCTCTTGTAGGCATCAAAGTCTTCGGCCTCCATCAGAACCGCCTCCCCCCCCACCCCCAATCAATGTTATCACCAGAAATGCAAATCTGATCATGTTATTCTTCTGCTCAAAATCCTTGACTGACCTGATAATAGGTTTAGGATGCAGCAAATCTTTCCAAGGTTCTCCAGGATGTCCTCCACCTTGGGAGCTCGACACATTTAACTATCCCATTCCAAATATGTGTTTTACTTTCTATTGTCCCACCCATCCTTGACTTGTACTCGCTTTTCAGGACTCAACTTCAACTTCACTTTGTGAGGGGAAGCCTTCTGTGCCCCATGTCTTCCATACCCTTGGGTGCCCCTAGCTTACTTCTCTTTCATAGTACTGCTATACTGTATGCTTTCTTGTTTTAACGATCTCCCCTGCTACCGTATGCTCATTGATGGCAGGGATCATATTTGTATCCTCAGAGCCTAGCGTAGTCCAACAAGTGATAATTATTCATCTTTTTAAAATTTCATGAAGTCATTCACAACCATCATAGTTTCCCTAATCATTCTCACTTGATAGAACATTTAGGTAGAATCCAGTTTTCACTATTACAAGTAACACTGCAGAGAATGTTTTTCTGAATTGAAGGTTTGGGGTTTATAAATCTCTTACCAAATACTAAATTTCATTTGTGAAGATTCCATGTGTATGTGTCTGTTTTGATGGCATTCAGCTTGTGTCCTTCCTTGCACTTTTACCGCAATCTTTGAGAATTTCCTTTTTATTTAAGCACATATTCCTGCTCCTAAAAAAAACCAAAATACTTCTTATCAGTTGCACAGGACAATAATGTAGTTCCATTGGCTATATATAGCACAGTAATTCATCCAAGACACAGGGTTAAAATTTAGTGTTTCTGGGTAGTCCCTGCTTTTGTACAAGCTCAGAGAATTAACACATACAATAAAATGTGGTTGAAAAACATGGGTTTGAACTGTGTGGATCCACTTTCATATACGTATTTTCTCAATATTTCTCATGATTCTCTTAGTAACATTTTCTATGCTGTAGCTTACTTTTGTAATACAGAATATAATGCATATAATGTACAAAATGTGTTAATCAACTCTGTTATCAGTGAGGCTTATTAGTTAAATTGGGGTGGAATCAAAGTTTGTATGGATTTCCTACTGCAGGAGTGGTGTTTTACATAAAAATTCAAGTGAACTTTCATCGTGTTGCCACAAGAGAGCAGTACAAATTCAAATTTCCTTCCAGCTTTTTTTACATGGTTCAGGTAATTGGCAGACTCTTGGAGAGCTGAAAATAGTCTGCTAACTACAGCATTTAACTACTAGCAAATTTATCTAGGGTGGTGTTTTTGGTTTGTTTTTTCCCAAATGACAGGATGAAAATTAAGGAAAATCTTAAGGTAAGTATTAAATCATCATATTGTTTTAAAGATTACATTCTTGGTAACTGAGTTCTTAAATTGCCTTGGGGGACAAATGACTTCATGATATGTCTAAATGTTTTGTTTTAAAGGGCTCTCTAAATACGTACAGATTCTGCGATAATGTGTGGACTTTCGTATTGAATGATGTTGAATTCAGAGAGGTGACAGAACTTATTAAAGTGGATAAAGTGAAAATTGTAGCCTGTGATGGTAAAAGTAAGTGTTTACTTGAAATCTTGTTTTTTGTGAGTCTTTAGAACATCTTCATCTGGAATTAAGGGGGGAAATGGCTAAGAGATCTGGCTTCTGTCTCAGCTAGATTCTGAATTCCAGGTCTCAGCCAGTCCTCTTAATGACTTTAGGGATGAACATTTCATAGGACATGTAGACTAACCCACACAAATTCAATCTGTGTGAGTAAAAATAAGCAAATTAAGTTTTTTCAGTTGCACATTTGAAGTGTTTAATTTTGACAGTTTATCCTATGATTTCTGTGTTGCTGGATGCTTATACGTTTTATATTTAAAAGTAATCGTGTAAAAGAATTCGAAAAACCCTAAGACTCTTATCAGTTATAATGATAAATATCCATTCCCCGTTCTGTTATATCTGTGCAGATATTTTTTCCACAGCAGACCTAGGACCTTGTTCAAGTCCTTAAATGTTTCAAAAACTATACGTATCTGCTTTCTCTTCCATGATTATTTCCTTTGTGCTAATTATATTTTAAACATATACTTACTTTTACTTTATGATCTGAACCATTTGTGTTTCAAACAGCTGTTCCTGAAATTAAATAGAGAATACTGTTACTCGCTAAGAAGGGAATTTGGAAAAGCAAAAGAAAATGTAGAAATTTAATACCCTAAATTTCTCAGGTTATTTTGTACGTTTTGGGTTCCAAAAGAAATAAGCTAATTACTGAAAAATGTAGAGAAGACAGAAGAAAAGCCTAATATGTAACACCATCTGGAGAGAACGTCACTTAATATCTTACTGCATAACTCTCTAGTCTTATGTGTCCCTTTTTACAGTAATAAATGTATGCATACATTTGCAGAAACATCATTTTTCATGGCTGCATAAATGCCTTTGGCCCTTTTTTTAAAGAATGAAGTCTTTTCCAGATACCAGCAAGTCTCTGAAAGTATCAACACTACAATGACTTGCGCTTTTCAAAAGGTTATGTGGGAATAAAGATGGCTTTTTAATATTATCCAATCAAATACTGTTTCCTTGCTTAATGACAGAAAAAAATGTACGTTGTTTTATAGTTCCTGGATTATGACATTTTTGTAGGTCAGATTATACTTTTTTTCATATTTTCCTTATAATTAAGGCTAATAGCATCAGCATAACCCTGAGACTTTTAAGTTTTTGTTAGACTGGGGAATTGGGGCATGAATTTATAACTCCTACACCTCTATCAAAATAAGTTAATGATGTAGACCAGTACTATTCACTAAAACTTTCGTACCTATGGAAATGTTCTCCATCTGTACTTTTCCAGTAGCCACATAGGGCTATTAAGCATTTGAAATGAGTTAGGGCAACTGAGAAATTTACTGTTTATCAGTTCACTAATTTAAATAACCACACATGGCTTCCCGGTGGCCACCCTGTTGGACAGCACAGATGTAGACTCGTACATTGTCTGTTTCAGTTGTTTGAAACATAGCTAAGAACCCTCACCAGTGGAACCACCAAAAAAAAAAAAAAGCAAGCAAGCAAGAAACATAGCTAAGAATCAAAAAGTCAGTTAAAGAAGACCCCTGGGGGGGGGGGGCGGTGAAGACCCCTGAGCAAATTACTAATATCAAAGAATCCACGTAAACATGTGTGTTTTCCTCACAGAAGCTCCTGTCTGGTAGTCCTTAGAGTGTATTACTCTTGCTTAGATGCAAGATTATCTGTTTTTTTCAGAATTCAGTGGATGAATAGTAAAATCAGCCTTACCTACTGCAGTAGCTTCTGAGGAGTGTATTAACTGATCGTCAGAGAACTGTTAAGTACTCCAGAAAAGTTTAGGTTGTGTTGCATGTGTTCTGTCAGCAGAAAAGAATACAATCTTAGAATTTTTTCTTTCCAAAATTAAAATATAAATGATTGAGAAAATGTCATTCCTTAATGACCAGATACATGGATAAGCCCTTTTTTTCCTAAAAGCTTTCTGAAATAGGAACAGTGACAGTGGCTGGAATTTTGGTTTCTCATCAGAAATTAAAATACAATTTTCTCCTCATTATATGTTACGGTTCTTTGTGGTTTAAAATTTGGGGACAGTAGAGGACCTAGAAAAAAATCATCCTATGGCAACTATATGAACCAAATTGGTATAACTTAGATAATGAACCAAGTAATATTAATTTGGTTTTTCTCTAGCATAAATAGGGAGAGCTAAGAATTATCTTCTTTACCTGT
The DNA here is from genome assembly GCF_014898765.1 of Herpailurus yagouaroundi. Lineage (NCBI taxonomy): Eukaryota > Metazoa > Chordata > Mammalia > Carnivora > Felidae > Herpailurus > Herpailurus yagouaroundi. The sequence goes on along the minus strand of NW_024412415.1, from coordinate 25,038,844 downwards.
GCCTTAAAAAGCAAGTTAAAGTTCTCAAGACATTTCCTTAATCTGCTTCCCCCAACCTTGCCTTCTTTTTCTCCCTACCCCTCAACAGCAGTGCCACTGTTATTTCCTGTTTTAAAGATATTCTCAATATTTAAAATTAAGTTGCTCTTTCAATTTATTCTTCTTCTCCTGTTTCCTAGATACTGGCTCCAATACTACAGAATGAATGGGAAAAAAAAATGGCTTTTTTATGCCATCTTCTGTTATTATTCATCGCTTTTTTGAGGAGAAGCATAGAAGAGACTTTTTTTATTTATTCTAGCATCGCAGAAATGACTACACTGTGCTATACTATCAGAATTCCAATAGAAAGAAGCTTGTAACTATAGCCTCTTACCTTTTCAGCATGAAGAAACAGACTTTTTTTTAATAACATTGTTGCCTTCCTAAAAACATTCTTTAATAAACTCATTTTAAAACTCAATGTGAGTAATAACTGGTAGAACTATTAAGCTAGCAATATGAAGATATTAGATAAGTGTTTGAAAGCATTTGCTCTTTCCTTTTGTATAAAGGAAATGCATTCATTTCAGTAAAGTGAAGTTACTTTTCATCAGTAGTAACTTTAGCAGGGGTAAAACCAAATTCTGGATTGGAATTTCATTTTGCTCCATTTTTTGTTTACTGTTTATTTTATTTTTGATAGAGCACGAGCAGGAGAGGAGCAGAGAGGGAGGGAGACACAGAATCTGAAGCAGGCTCCAGGCTCTGAGCTGTCAGCACAGAGCCCGATGCAGGGCTCAATCCTACAAACTGCCAGATCATGACCTGAGCTAAAGTCAGATGCTTAACTGAGCGACCCAGGCACCCTGGAAAACTTCATCTTTAGCTTCCATAACCAAAACCAAACTAAAAAACCTAACTACATAAAATAAGTCTTTACAGGACATTAAATTATTTCTTAAACTGGCCATATTGGTCATACTTCATACATTTTTAAAATCATCTACATCTTAACAATAGATTTTTCAATACAAAGTCCTACAGAATACCTGCCATATCTTTTTTCTTTCAAGTACACAAAGTTCTCCTGTTTGTCAAGCTAGGCATGTATAATAAGAATATGACTTTTCCAAAATATCAGAGGGAGAAGGTCAGGCACTGGGTAGTTAAGTAACCGAAATTTAGTAGCTGACTATAGATGAATCAAGACCAACTATTTTTTTTTTTTTAATTTTTTTTTAACATTTATTTATTTTTGAGACAGAGAGAGACAGAGCATGAGCGGGGGAGGGGCAGAGAGAGAGGGAGACACAGAATCGGAAACAGGCTCCAGGCTCTGAGCCATCAGCCCAGAGCCTGATGCGGGGCTCGAACTCACAGACCGCGAGATCGTGACCTGAGCTGAAGTCGGACGCTTAACCGACTGAGCCACCCAGGCGCCCCAAGACCAACTATTTTTAATAACGATCTGACACTTTATCATTTAGGGAGGGTAGGCTCTTGCCAGCCTCATCCTGTGGTCAGCTGCATTTCCACCTTAGTTTAAAGGTGGAAATGAAGCTACCCTGGGATGAAAAATTACCACCTTCTCTAAAAGATAAAGCTGCTGAGAGATAATAGAGTTGGCAGTGATCTTCAGCAAAATAGCTTTTTATAAACCTATTAAAATGTTAAATAGGTCTTTGTATTACACATAGTTCTCTTTATTCATTTGTAGAAGCACATTATGTAACAGGTGTCATTAAGCAACCAGTGCTCAAGTCTGATCTATTTAGCAGCAAAGACTTTCGTTTGTAAAATAATAACTATAACATAACTAACTTTATTATGGGTGAGACCAAGTGCTCTGTTACATATATTCCACTGGATGATCTTCACAACAACCCCAGAAGACCTCTGTTTCTTTTTTACACATTAACAAATTGAAACTCAACCTCTCTAAATTCCCAAAAGTTAACGGAATTAGGATTTTTCTTAATTGCAGTTAATGAAAACCAAACCTTTTTACTTTGGAGGTTACACATAATGGTTAGGGGACAAGCATGTTGATAGTAAACAGTGGTTGTAGAAATTTCGAGTTCTTTTTTGAGAGAGAGAGGGCACAAGTGAGCTAGAGACAGAATTCCCAGGAGGGGTGGGGCAGGGGGGAGTGGGGGAGAGAGAGAGAAGCAGGACCCCAGCTCACCCAATGTGGGACTCGAACTCACAAACCATGTGATCATGACCTGAGGCGAAGTCAGATGCCTAATGACTGAGCCCCCCAGGGGCCCAGAAATTTCTAGTTCTTGAGTAAGTCATGATTAAAAAAAATTTTTTTTGTTAGTAATAGTCAGATGTTACAGAAAGAAATATAGGGCTAGAGTTCTGTACCTGTTTGGGAATTCAAAATTCTGTAAATGATTATCAATAGATATCCAAGAGATAAGAGAAGCAGCATATGCACCCTGGGTGAGGAGTTTGTTGTAAGATACTGTTGACTGGCCTGACCTACTAACTGGAGCAACAATAACTTGCACCCTCTGGGTGCTTCTGCCGGATGACCTCAGCATGTCAGTGTAAGCCTTGCTCTCACACGGACACTAACTTTTATTTTCACACCCCATTCTAGTAATCTATTCCAGCATTCCCTTCCGAACCTTCCCTACCAACCATCATAGTCTGCTCCAGTCACGTTTCCTTACGTTGTTTCCTCCATTTTTCATGGCTTTCCTTTTAAAAATCAAAATCCTACCCATCCTTCAAAACTTAAACCCAGTTGTGTCTCTGAGTATATAGCCCATACTGATCTCCTCTTACAAAGGAGCCCTTTAAAGACATGAAAAGACGTAAGACACAGGAAGAACGTGGTCCATTTCTGTACTCAATCCAGGTAACTGGTTTGGAACGCCTGGGGTTCAGATTTCATTCCCCCCAGTTTAAGTCAGTTCTTGTACTTCAGTTATAGTCACCATACGCACCTCTGCTTTGCCCAGGCAGGAGATCAGTAGTCCTAGGTCACATGTCCTGTCAGTTCTGGTTACTTGCATGCACATCACACAGTTGATTCTTTTATTTCAGTGTAGGTGTTCTAATGCTCCCATAGTGGTACTCAGGCTTTACTGGAATTACTAAAGGGTCACAGCAAGAACTCAAGCCACTTTGTCCTTTCCCAGCTGGCCATGGGCTCCAGTGATAGTAAGCTTGTCTGTCAATGTGAAAGAAGAAAAAAATCCATTAGTTTTTCTACTACTAGGACAAAAAGCTGGGCTTTTGTAATAATGTAAAATCAGTCCACTATAGATGCACTACTAAATGCTATTTTAACACCCTAATAGGAAAGAGTACCCTCTCTGCATTTACTGCCAGATTGGTTGCTGTTTGGCTGGTTTGTTGTGATCTATCTACAGCTAATTTTGGAAAAGTGAGTATCTCTTGGTAGACATCAATCACAGTGTGAAAGTAGGTTGCCTTCAGTTTTGAGTGGATAATTAAATGCTACTAAGGGTAAAATTTTGAAAGTTGATGTACACGTATTTGAATATGTGTGTATATATATATATATGTATATACACATACATATATAACATGGGAATATATATATATATATATATATATATATAT
>NW_024412415.1:25014287-25035162 GCF_014898765.1 Herpailurus yagouaroundi | reverse complement strand
ATATATATATATATATATATATATATATATATATAAGATGGGAAGCCATTATTTGTAGCATAGTTACAAAATTTGGACTTAACAAAACAGCACATGGTAAGGGAAAGTGGAAGATACAGTTGACATGGTAGACTGCGAGCAGAATACCAGAGGTCTTGAAAGCTGAGCAAATTATTTATTTAATTTATTATTTTATTTTTTAAAATTTACATCCAAATTAGCATATAGTGCAACAATGATTTCTGGAGTAGATTCCTTAGTGCCCTTTACCCATCCCCCCTCCCACAACCCCTCTAAGTAGCCCTCAGTTTGTTCTCCATATTTATGAGTCTCTTCTGTTTGTCCCCCTCCCTGTTTTTATATTAAAGTCCTCATATGAGTGAAGTCATATGATTTTTGTCTTTCTCTAATTTCACTTAGCATAATACCCTCCAATACCCTCCAGTTCCATATACCCTCCAGTAGTTGGAAATGGCAAGATTTTGTTCTTTTTGATTGCCAAGTAATACTCCATTGTATATATATACCACATCTTCTTTATCCACTCATCCACCAATGGACGTTTGGGTTCTTTCCATATTTTAGCTATTGTTGCTAGTGCTGCTATAAACATGGGGGTGCATGTATCCCTTCGAAACAGCACACCTGTATCCCTTGGATAAATACCTAGTAGTGCAATTGCTGGGTGGTAGGGTAGTTCTTTTTTTAGTTTTTTGAGGAACCTCCACACTGTTTTCCAGAGTGGCTACACCAGCTTGCATTCCCATAGCAAGGAAATACAGCACCTTTAATGGGCTTTGGGTGGGGGGAGACATATGAAACAAAGCTGAAATAATGCAGGGAAGATAGACAAGTATCCTGGCAGGAGTTAAAATTTAGCCTAGAAGATTAATTGTGGGAATGACAGAGCCCCAGACCAGAGAAATTTCACTGAAAAAAAGTCAATGGAGCTGGGAGTTCAGGGTATTAAATACATGGACATCTCTTGACCTGCTGGCCAAGATGCCCACCCTTGGTCCCGTGATGAGGTTCACAGATCAGAGACTTCAAAGGTGATGGAAACTTCAAGATCAACCAATAAACCTATCCTCATCCAGTGCACCAGAAAGTCAAGATCCAGATAGGGGTCCACTTCTCCAAGACCAAAAAGCCTGAAGGGGGAGTATAAAGCCCCAAAGCTGTAAAACTAAATGAAAATACAAGCGGTCCTTCATAGCATTGCTTTAAGTCCTTACGACTACACATGTAAGAGCACAATACATGGAGCTGTCCAAGTGAGAACGCAGTAAATCATAATCCATGCCTGCTACTAAAATACTTTCAAATGAAACTCTATGATGCCTGGCACTGCAAAAACTAAGGAGGGAAGTGATCAGGGGCTGGGAGAAGAGGAGAGACCCTAACAAAATTAAGTTTAGTAATAGGTAAATGGGATTCATGATACTCCCCTCACTATTTGAATATATGTTAGAAAATTTCTTAAAAGAGTTCTTGGGTTTTTATCTTAATGCCTGTAATGTGTGGCATTTGTCCTAAAATATATTTAGGGCTTGTTTTTTTACTATGGTTTTCTCTGTCCACATTATCTTACTATCATGGCATATGGGACCCACATAGCTGTCTCATAACTCAGTTTCAGTTGCTTAATACAATGATTGCCATTTTTTTCTGGAGACTTTCAGGACCCTCCAGTAGATTTTAAAGACTTTGTCAATCCATTCTGAAAATGCCCTCTAATTTGGTGAAAACTCATCCAGTTTTGTTTTGTTTTTTTTAATGCTGTGGTAATATTAGAACCTTATTTTCCTAGTACATAGGTAGATAGACTTTCCACGGGGTTTAGGGCAAGGCATTTCACTTTATAATAGGTATAGGAATGTGTCAACATACAGTAAAGAATTTAGTAGGATTAGCTCAAGAGCACTGTGAAGAAAGACTATGTGAACGCTTAAAGTTCTGTTCCAGGAGAAATTGGCTTCAAAATTGGTTCCTTTGCCCCTAGGCAGAGATTGGAGATTATGCTTTACACTTTTAGAATGCATGGGTAAGTACCAAACCTTTGTCTAAGTTAAGGGAGTGGACACACATGCTCTATGTTTTTCTCCCTATGATTTTTATACATTCTATTTTCCAAAATGAAGTGCCACCAAACACCCAAATAGCCAAAACAATCTTGAGAAAGAAGAGCTAGAGGCATTATGTTCCCTGACTTCAAATGATAGTAACAAAGCTATAATAATCAAAACAGTATGGTATTGGCATAGGAAGAGACACATGGATCAATGGAACAGAGAGCCCAGAAATAAACCCACGCATATATGTCCCAACTAATTCATGACCAAAGAGCCAAGAATATACCCATGGGGAAAAGACAGTCTCTTTAATAACTCGTGTTGAGAAAACTGAACAGCTTCAGCAAAAGAATGAAACTCAACCACTATCTTCTACCGTACACGAAAATGAGCTCAGGGGTGCCTGGCTGGCTCAGTTGGTACAGTGTGCAACTCTTGATCTCAGGGTTATGAATTCAGGTCCCACGTTGGGTGTAGGAAATACTTAAATCTTAAAAAAAAAAAAAAAAAAAGGCTCAAAATGGATTAAAGACTTGAATGTAAGACCTGAAACCATGAAACTCCTAGAAGAACACAGGTGGTAAGCTCCTTGGCATCAGTCTTCATGATTTTTTTTTTGGATCTAACTTCAAAGGCAACAAAAGCAAAAACAAACAAGTAGCCCTGTACAAACCAAAAAAACCTGCACAGCAAAGGAAACCATCAATGAAATGAAAAGGCAACCTACTGAATGGGAGAAAATATTTGCAAATCATGTATCTGATTAGATGTTAACACTCAAAATATATTACCAACTCCTACAACTCAATAGAAAGCAGTCTAATTAAAAAATAAGGATTTCAAATAGATATTTTTCCAAAGAAGACATACAAATGCTGGCAGGTACATGAAAAGGAGCTCACTATCACTAATATCAGGGAAATGCAAATCAAAACCACAATGAGATACCATACCTCAAACCTGTTAGAATGGCTGGTATCAGCAAGACAGGAATTAAGTGTTAGGATGTGGAGAACTCGTGTGCACCAGTGGTGATCATATAAATTGGTACAGCCACTATGGAAAACCATATGAAAATTCCTCCAAACATTAAAAATAGAACTACCATACGATTCAGCAATTCCACTTCTGGCTATTTCTCCAAAGGAAACAAAGTCACTATCTTGAAAAGATATCTGCATGCCTATGTTCTTGCAGCATTATTTATAATAACTGAGACATTGAAATGACCTGTGTCATTAGATGAAGACAATGTGATATATATAAATACATACACAATGGAATATTATTCAGGCATAAAAAAGAAGGAAATTCTGCCATTTGTGACAAGATAGATAGATACATCTTGAGAGTTATACTAAGTGAAAAAGAAAGCACATTCTGTATGATCTCACTTTTATGTGGAATCTTAAAAAAAAAAATTGATACAGAGAATAGATCAGTGTTTGCCAGGGGCAGGGAGTAGAGTTGGGTGGACAAAATGGTTGAAGATGGTCAAAAGGTACAAACTTCCAGTTATAAGTAAGTCCTAGGGATGCAATGTCCCAGATGGTGACCATATATGTATTACATATTTGAAAGTTGCTAAGAGAAAAATCATAAAAGTTCTTATCACGAGAAAATACATGTGTAACTGTGTGGTGATGGAAAGTAGAGATCAGAGTTTAGGGACAGTGAGGTAATTGGAAGTAAGCAGAATTCCAGAAAGGAATCAATACAGTGTCTTCACTGAGTACTTGGCTGCATATAGGTAGAATGACACTCTACAGGATCAAGCAAGAAGTGACTTAGGTTACGAGGTTAGTTGCAAACAGCAATTCCCAGAGCTCACAGAGTGAAGAGCCAGAGTGAAGAGTCCTCAGTAATCACCCAGGGTATTAAGTAGAGGGGGGGATCATGCCTTTTGTAGTGACCATAAAATATCCCTGGAGTAAGGGGCTCCTGGGTGGCTCAGCTGGTTAAGCGTCCAACTCAGTTTCAGCTCAGGTCATGATCTTGTGGTTTCATGAGTTCGAGCCCCACATCAGGCTCTTAGCTGACAGTGCTGAGCCTGCTTGAGATTCTCTCTCCTCTCTCTCTGCCCCTACCCACTCATACTGTCTCTGTGTCTCTCAAAATAAATAAATAAAACTTAAAAAAATATATTAAAAAAAATATATCCCCTGGAGTGAAGGCCACTTTAGCTTAGACCCACCCTAGCAAAGATGCTTTAAATACAAGATTCAAAGGGATCAAACTGATCCACAAATAATTGCTAAAACAAAGCCTGACACTGCTAAGTAAACAAAATCCAGTTCGTTAATGATGTAACAGTCATAATGTCCTGCACCTATCTAATTAAAGAATTAGTAGACATGTTAAGAAGCAGAAAAATGTGACCCATAACTAAAAGAAAGAGTAGTCTATAGGAAAAGACCCAGACATGGCAGTGATGAAAGCCAGCAGACAAGGATGTTAAGACAGCTAATTTTGTACAAGTATTAAAAACATGAAAAAAATTTAAAATATTTTTAAATAACCAAAGTGGGATAGAAATAAAAAATAACTATATATGCAGTGAAATATTGGATAAATTAACAGATTAGACACTGCAAAAGAAAAGTTCAGTGAAATTGAAGACCTAGCAATAAAATCTATCCAGAATACAGCATTTTCTTTTTGTCACATAGAAAAATGAACAAATGGCCAATTTTTTTTCAGATTTGAGGAAAGCCCTAAACTGACAGAGTGAAGAAGTTTGATAAACTCCAAACAGGATAATGATGCACTCCATAATCTAACTGCCGAAAAACAGCAAAAGACATTCTTTAAATAGGGTAAAAAACACCTTATTACCACAGAAACAGATAACAAATTCCACCGACTTCTTAAAAACCATGTAGCTCAAAACAAAACCTTAAGTGTTGAGGACCACCTCACAGCCATTACGATGGCTACTATCAAAACAAAACTAACAAAATACAAGTGTTGGTAAGGATGTAGAGAAATTGCAGCCCTTGTGTACAACTGACTATAAAATGGTACAGCTACTATGGAAAACATGGCAGTCCCTCAAAAATTTTCAACTAGAATTACTCTATGATCCAGCCCTCCTACTTCTGGGTATATCCCAAAACTAAATGAAAGCAGAGACCGAAAGAAATATTTGTACACCAGTGTTCACAACAGCATTATTCGTAAGAGTCAAAAGGTTGAAGCAACACAAGTGCCTATTGATGAACGAATGGATAAACAAAATGTTACATACACATACAATGCAATATCATTCAGCCTTTAAAAAAGTCTCACACATGCTACAACATGGATGAAATTTGAGGATATTATGCTAAGTGAAAGATAAGCACCTATACCCTATGGTCCCACTTACATGAGGGACCTACAACAGTCAAACTTAGACAGAATGGTGGCTGCCAGGGGTTGGGGTTGGGAGGATTTAGTTGTTTAATGGGTACAGAGGTTTTTTTGCAAGACGAAAAAAGTTCTGGGAGATTGGTTGCAAAACAACATGAACCATAATGAATTGTACACTTTACAATGGCTGAGATGGTCAACTTAATGTTAGGTATATTTTGCCAACAGGTTTTGGGTTTTTTTAGCCTTTAAAAAAATAATGCTTAGGAGAAAACCTGCTATGTGTCTTCTCCCTGCCTTCCCCAGAGCTGTCTGTTCTAGTTGAGCCCCACCACATCTGAGAAGCTTTTCCTCATCTTTCCATTTCCCATGTCTCCGAATTCCTGTACCACCCTACTTAGTACTGAATTATCTTCTTGTCTTGACAAGCTGTAGGACCCCTGAGGAAAAGAACTATGTCTTCAGCTTGTCTTGGGGGCCCTGATAATACCTGTCATAGAGGAAGTGTATCAGTCAGTGTCTAATCAGTGAAACAGAAACCACATTAAGTATTTCAAACAGGGTGTGTGGGTGGCTCAGTCAGTTGAGCATCCAACTCTTGATTTCAGCTCAGGTCATGATCTCATGGTTTGGGAATTCAAGCCCTGTGTGGGGCTCTTCGGTGATAGCATGGAGCTTTCTTCGGCTCTTATGTCTTGCTCCCTCTCTCTGCCCGTCCCCCACTTGTTCTCTGTATCTCTCTCAAATAAAAATAAACTTTAGAAAAAATTTAGGAGCACCTGAATGGCTTAGTCGGTTAAGCATCCCACTATGGCTCAGGTCATGATCTTACCGTTTGTGAATCTGAGCCCCATGTAGGGCTCTCTACTGTCACCACGGAGCCTCTGTCTTCCTCTCTCTCTGACCGTCCCCCATTCATGCACATTCCCTCTCTCAAAAACAAGTTATTTTTTAAATTTTTTTTAGAAAGTGTTTTTTTTTAATTAAAAACAAAAATTTTTTTTTAGCATTTATTTATTTTTGAGACAGAGAGAGACAGAGCATGAACGGGGGGAGGGGGGCAGAGAGAGAGGGAGACACAGAATCGGAAGCAGGCTCCAGGCTCTGAGCCATCAGCCCAGAACCCGACGTGGGGCTCGAACTCACAGACCGCGAGATCGTGACCTGAGCTGAAGTCGGATGCTCAACCAACTGAGCCACCCAGGCGCCCCTTAGAAAGTGTTTCAAACACAAGAAATGTAATATAGGGAGTTTGTTACAAAGGTCTTCAAAGGGCTGGAGGAGCAAAGGAGGAATAAGTGTATCTAAAGAATACTAAGGAAACAGCTACTATTCCTATGGCTGGAAGAAGCAAAAAGGAAAACCCTAAGACCCACAGTCACTATCGCTGAGGCTGCTACTGTGGAACCAAGCAGCCAAGAGCCTACTCTCATCAGCCACAGCTGCCACTGTGCTGATGCACTCCAGCTTCTGCAGCTGGAGTACCGCAGCCAGTACCATTGCTTGTGACACCACTGGAAGATGGGTTCTTTCCCCCAGTATCCCAGTAGTGCCTCTCACAGGTCAGACTTAGAGAAATCCAGCTGCAGAGTCTAGGGAAATGTAGCTTGTGGATCTCCTGCCACAACAGTGAAGAGGAAAAAATATAGAAGAGTTAATATGGAGCTGGAGGAGGGGTACCCAGGTGGCTCAGTTGGTTAAGCTTCCAACTTTGGCTCAGGTCATGATCTCGTGGTTCGTGAGCCCGAACCCTGCATCAGGCTCTGTGCTGACAGCTCAGAGCCTGGAGCCTGCTTCAGATTCTGTATCTCCCTCTCTCTCTGCCCCTCCCCTGCTTGTGTTCTCTCTCTCTCTCTCAAAGCATAAATATATAGAGAGCTGAAGGAACAGACAATATCCAGCACCCTCCTTTAACTACTCTGCCTGTACACCCATCCTCTTGCCTCTTCTGAGATTTATACACAACAAACTTTTCTTGTACAAAGTACACTTAATCTCTCCCCCCAAAGAAAGACAAAACATCCCACCAGTCACTATGAACATCTGGATGATGAGAATTTTAGTTGAGACAATCCCCCTGGAGGATATTTTATCATCTTGAGTCTCAACTATAAATCAGTCACCACCAAAACTTTTATGTTTAACAGAAGAGAGAGGGAAGGTGATTAACAAGTGAAAATATGTAGGAAAGCAACAGCTGGCATTGTCCTCACTGTTATAAATCATATGGCCATCTCTCATCTTGTTTTCACAGCCCAGATCATTTTCTTGTTGCCCTCAGTCAACATCTTAGCTGGCTGGGGTTTTTTACCTAGTGAGGAGACCCTACCCTTCATTCCTGAAGTATCTAAGTCCTTACTGATTCTTCCTTCGGTGAGTTACTGTAGCCTTCTATTAACTCTGAACAGCTGAACGTAGAAGCACTACGGAAGCACTCCAGAGAGTGCCCTCCATTGCTTAGCAACAGCCATATTTCCCTTGACAATTGAGACCAAGCACCCCAGTCAATACAGTAACCCCTTACTTTTCCCCTTGGTTCAGTGGCACAAGCACCCTAAATGCCCAAGTGCAAGTCACACTTTCCAGTTCATTGAGAGCACTGTTGGTTTCCTAATGGACACATTCCTCCCTTGGGACTCAACCAGCAGATCCCAAAGTTTCAAGCACAGAAGCCAAAATTCTGTGAGTGGGGTTATTAGATGTATTATTGAGAAGAGTCATTCTTCCTATTCCCCAAGCCCTGCTTGATTCCTGGATCCTTTGATTCAGTGGACAACTCACTAGCAAAGAGCATTCCTAATGCCCAAATTGTAGTTTATAAATACCATTCACACTTTTAAAACAACAACAACAAAACCCACCTCTTTGGAGAATGGCTAATTAAAGGTAAGGGATGAGAAATATAGAGAACTCGGAAAGGCTTGTTTCAGAAAATAAGGCCATTATCAGAAATTCCTGGAGTCAAGTCAAAAAGACACAGAGCTTTGGGGATTTTAAAGCCTAATTTTAAAGGGCTCTCACTAGCTTTAGCAGGCTGCATAATGGCCACCAATGATATCAGGTCCTAATCTTTGAAAGATGTGTTTCCTTATACTGCAAAAATTTTGCAAATGTGACTAAGGATTTTGAAATGGAGAGAACACGGGATAGTCAGGGTGTGTCCTAAATGCAGTCATACATCTCTTTTATGAGAGGGATGCATAAGAAGATTTGAGACACAGAAGAGAAAGCCATATGACCACAGAGGTTGAGGTAGGAGCAATGTGGCTACAAGCCAAGGATGGCTGGCAGGTACCAGAAGGTAGAAGAGGCAAGGACCACCTTCACCCCTACAGCCTTCACAGGGATCACAGCCTTGCCAACACCTGGATTTTAACCCAGTGAAATTGATTTTGGGTTTCTGGCCTCCAGGACTGTGAAACAGTAAAATTTCTGTTATTTACAGCCACCAAATTTGTGACAATTTGGTACAGTAGCCACAGGAAAATAATACACTAGCCAAAAATGGAGCATTTCAAGCATCAAAATAATTGAAGTGCATCACAGCATATAAAGTATGTTTTCAAATTTTTTTTTTCCAACGTTTATTTTTGGGACAGAGAGAGACAGAGCATGAACGGGGGAGGGGCAGAGAGAGAGGGAGACACAGAATCGGAAACAGGCTCCAGGCTCTGAGCCATCAGCCCAGAGCCTGACGCGGGGCTCGAACTCACGGACCGCGAGATCGTGACCTGGCTGAAGTCGGACGCTCAACCGACTGCACCACCCAGGCGCCCCTAAAGTATGTTTTTAAACCACAGGTTCAAAATGATACCAACACCTTCCCTATGTATGTAAATTTGCTGCTAGCTAAACTGTTCAGTGTTCTAAAAGCTGATAATGGGAAATAACTGTACCTCACTGGAATAATAGAGTTATGAAAAATTTGTGCTTTATAAAAATGTGAAGGATTTGTAGAATTAAGAGGTTTCCATTTTACAATTCATTATGAAATAGTATCAACGATCATCAATGACTGCTAAAACGATTAGGTCGAAAGGTTATGGCGAATTTATAATCATGCTGACAACGTCCAAACCCCACAATTCAGTCCCATCATTTTAAACACACACACACACAAAATGATGTTATGTACCTCCTGCTGGGATACAACAGGAAATACAAAATACCAACCATGACATTTTCTTGGCAAAATTTCAAAACTGGATCAGGCTCCCCCAGATCCAAATACCAGTTTATAAGAAATATTGGGGAGAGAAATATGTTAAATGAAAGAACTGATAGGATCCTATAAGCAGAATCCACAATGTGAGGGAAAATGTAGAGGGAAAAGACCTACCTTGTTCAACAAATTGCCAAAAAGACCAAAAAGGAGGAAGGGGAAATTTATAATTAAAGATTTAAGAGAGTTCAAATGTTACCGTTTCTGTAAACCTTTAATAGACTCCTTGAAATAGAACAAATCCCTCACTTCAAAGCAATCCCAACACATCAAGAACTTGACACTCCACTATGCCCCTTTTCCCTATTCCAGGATTCCCCCCTCCCCTTCCACCTTACTCAGATTCAGTTCCATGGTCATCATTATGATCACTCTCTCGCACATAACATAAGCTCCTTTGCCCCCTCTCATACTTGCTTGGGTAGATCACACACCCGAGTAAATCCTACTCTGTATGCCTGTCCTCTAGCAGCTGAATGTGGATGAATAGCTGATTTCTTTTTAGATTCACCCTCCTTAATGTCACTGGAACCTTAATGCTGCCTGGCAGTTTTTTCCCCTTGGTCTGGCTTCTTTTCCAGTTTCCAATTTGAAACAATTATACCTTTTCCTCTTTCCAAACACCTCCAAAATCGCCTCCATCCTCATCTGATAAAGTCATCTTGCTTGATATTTCACTGAATTAAATAAAGGTAATAAGAAAACTTCCAACACATCTAAATGACTAATAAACATATGAAAAGCTACGACACATGCAAATTAAAACTGTACAACCTGGTACCACTACCACTCACCAGAACGGTTAAATTGACAGTAGAAATACAGGCATTCCTCAGACATTTTGTGGCTCGGGCTCCAGACCACTGCAATGAAACAGCTATCACAAAAAAACAAGTCAAATTAATTTTTTGGTCGCCCAGTGCATATAAAAGTTAAAATTATGCTACACTGTGGTCTATGGTGTGTGCAATAGCATTATGCCTTAAAAAAAAAATACAGAGCTTAATTTGAAAATACTTTATCGTTAAGAATAAACGCTAACCATCATCTGGGCTTTCAGCAAGTTGTCAGGTTTTGGCTGGTGGAGGGTCTTGCCTCGATGTTGATGGCTGCTGCGTGACCAGGGTGGTGGTTGCTAGGATGTCTGTGGCAGTTTCTTAAAATAAGACAACAATGAAGTTGGCCACATCATTCACTCTTCCTTTCACAATTTCTCTGTAGCCTGTGATGCTGTTGGATAGCATTTTACCCAGAAAACTTCTTCCAAAAGGAGTCAATCCTCTGGCTGCTGCTTTGTCAACTAAATTTATGTATTCAACACTTTGTTGTCATTTCAACAATCTTCACAGCACCTTCACCAGTCGATTCCATCTCGAGAAACCACTCGTCACCATAACAAATACAATAATAATGAAAAAGTTTGAAGCACCTCAAGAATTACCAAAACATGACAAGGACACAGTGAACAAATCCTATTGGAAAAATGGCACCCAAAGACTCCCTCAACATAGGATAGCCACAAACCTTCCAGGTGTGAAAAAGAGAAGCACAATTCAGTGAAACTCAATAAAACAAGGTATGCCCAAAGTCACAAGGAAGCAGATGAAACTCTCACACCTTGCTAGTGGGAGCTGAGTTGTAAAACTCATCATGTTGTAAAACTACATCACATTCTTAAGTCAAACACATGTATGCTCATGGCCGCTCGAGTTTCTCCCCTAGATGTGTACCCAACGTATATGTGCTTTCTATAAAACAGGTTCCAGAAGGTTCACAGGAGCATAACTCAGAGAAATGCTGGAAACAACCCAAATATTCATCAACAAGAGAATGGATAAACTATGGTATAGTTATATAATGGAGTATTACAAAGCAACACAGATAAAACTCATAATAGCGAGTTGAAGGAGTCATAAGCAAAAGAGAATATAGTACTTACAAGAAAGGTAAAAATCAGGCAAAATCACATATGGTGTTAGGACCATAGTTTTCTTTACAGTAGCTTCGGTGGTAACTGGAAAGGGATAGAGGGGCATTCTGGATTGCTGGTAATGTTCTGTTTCCTGACCTGGATCCTAGTAACACATACTCTCCTGTGTGTGTATTATACCTCAGGTGCAATGTTAATGAAAGAAGAGAGAAACCGAACTCCACAAGCTCCCACTGCTTCATGGAACTGTCCACGTGCATCTGAGCCCCTTCACTGGCCTTCACTCCTGTTACTGTGGGTGTTCCATCAAAGATAGGCTTTGCCTCCTGTGCCCTACAGAATTACCCCCTCTCTTCCTAAGAATGCCACTCCGGCAGGTCTCCCATCTCATTCCCACACCTTTTCTCTCGACTAGATTTTTCCCATCAACCTACAGACATAGTATCACTTTTCTACTGTCTAAGACAACCTTCTCAACCTTCGGTTGCTGTAGTTTTTTCCCCTTCTCTTGGGCTAGAGCAAAACTCAAATGATTATATGCGCTGAATGCCGATTTGTTCTAATACCCTCTTTGAACCACTCCAGTCATGTTCTCACCTCCACACTCCACAAACACAGATCTTCTCATCCAGGTCACCTCCGCATTGTTCAGCCCGGTAGCCACTTCTTCACCGCCGTCTTCCGTGATTTTCCGCCGTTTTTAGGCTTAATCATCAACTCCCTCTTTCCGAGATCACTTTCTCCTTCAGGCTTCCAGAATACTGAGCACCCATGTTGCCCTCTACCACACTACTAGCTGCTCCTTTCCAACTTTCTTATATGGTTCCTCTTTACATCTCTGGCCTCTCATTTTGGAGATCCCCAGAGTTCATCCAGGGGCTTAGTGTCCATCCATGTTTTCTCCTCTGGGGCTCATATGCAGCATCATGCACACACTGCGTAAGTGGAGGAACACCAACGAAATGTCTCCAGCCCAGACCTCTCTCCCGAACTCAGGCTCCTGACGCATCTGTCTCCCAGCGTTTCTACCTAGATGTCTAACAGGCATCTCCGATTTTCTATGTGCAACATCAAACTCCGGATCTGCCCCTAAAAACCCACTCTTTCACAGGTTTCCCGTCTTGGTTAACGGAAACTCTATCCTTCTGACTCCTCACCAGGACAAAACCCTCGGAGACATTCTTGACTCCACCATTTCTCTCCTAAACAAACTCAGTCTGTCAGCAGGTCCTCAAACAGAACCGCCAAAGCATTTCTAGAATCGGACCACTCTCACCATTTCTACTTCTGTAACCCTGGCCTAAGCCACTATTGCTAGTGCCAGGATTATTGTCAGAACCTCCTAACTGGCCTTCCTGCTTCCCCTCCCTCCCAACCAGTCTGGTCTTGGTGCACCATTGAAACACTGGCCAGATCAAGTCAGTCCTCTGCTCAAAACCTTCCATGTCCTACCTATTTCACGCAAAGACAATTTCCGTGTGACGGGTTACAAGGGCATTCACAGCATACCCCTTCTCCCTTGTACTGTTACCTCTTCTTTGTCCCCACCTTTCCTCTGCTCCATTGACACTAGCCTCCTTGCTGCTCCTCAAACATGGAAGATGAGCTTCTGCTTCAAGGCCTTGCAACTCTTTCCTCTTGGCCTAGAATGCTCTTCCCCCATTTATCCTCATGGATCATCCCTTCATCTTCTTCAGATCTGGACTCAAATGTCACTTTTTCATTAAGGGCCTCCCTGACCACAGTATTTACCAGTGTTAAGCCCTCTCCCTCTCCACCCCACTCTCCTACAGTCTCTATCACTTCCTTTAATTTCTCTCTAGCACCATCTCCTTCTGATACACATATGTATTACTTATCTGTCTGCTGTCGGTTTCCTGCTAGTATGTAACAACAGGAGCATGAGGATTTCTGTCTTGTTGACTGCTATATCCCCGGTGTCAAGAACAATGCCTAGTAAATAGTAAGAGTTTAGTTACTATTTGCGGAACGAACATAGGAGTTATGTCAGTCCCTGTCACACACTCAAGCCTCAAAGAGATGGGAACCACATCTTAACTATCTTTGTAATAAATGACTGACTAAATGGAAGAAAGAAGAACGGATCTTCAGTTTAATGAAGGTACTTACTGAAGGCAATGCATTCAATTGTCCTTTTCATTTTTAATGCAAATACTTGCTCTCCCCTGAACAAATCAGGTCAGCTATTCCCAAACAATGTTACCAACTGCCTTTTCTTCCTTTCTTAAATTTTCCCTCAATCAAGAGCAAAGATTACAATAGGCAGAGCGTGCAATAAAAATATAGTGATTAAACAATGCTTACCAAATCAAAAAGAGGAAATATTCAAACCTTGAGAGGTAATACAAACATTGTTGCACAACTCACTTATGATTTTTCTTGTCCCAAGAAAGGTTAAAGAAACAGATATGACTCAGAAGGAAGGAAAAAACCAACAGATATGTTGGTTTAACCATATGATTTCTAAAATACACTCAATAAATGAGGGCAAATTTTGACCCTTCTGATGTGAAGACCGCATGTTATTAAATAAAGAGCACTTCCTATTCACCTAAATATATTTCTAGAGAAAATTTCAGGGCTTGGAAAAGTCCAACAACTTATTTCCCCCAAAATGACAAGTTCACACTTTTATCTTTTTAATTTATATTAAACTTTTTCAATTTATTTCACATGAAAACTTACAGAGGAAGTTGACTATGAGGCCAAAGACCTGAATTCTTTTCTCAGAACCCATGCACACATGGGAGATTTTCTGCCCACTTCCCACAGCAGCAGGTCCCCCCTTCAAGCCCCCTCAGAGGAGGAACAAGGACAGTCCTAAAGGGTAGCAGGTGGAGAGGTCCATGGTCACCACTGCTGGGAACAGACGTCACAGGGCTCATCTGCCGAGTACATAATTATTCATCAGTCACCTCTGTGGTGGGGCTGAGAGCAAGGCTGAGGAGGACTCAGTATCACAGTACAGGTAAGGAGGGGTGGCAATGCCCATCACCAGAGGAGTAGGCCCTTACAAGAAATAACAACTTACCAATAGAAAATTCACTGTGTTAGACACAATGATAACTATGTCAGAGTACATGGGTTGCAGGGAAGGTTGACTGTGAGAGAAAACTTGATTAAACGAATCATAACCAAGAAGAAACACAGTAGTGACATCACGCATTAATTGGATCATTCACATTACACCAGTTGGTGTCTAAATCCCTTTTCCAGAGCATATTGTACACAGAAGACCAGTTGCTCTGTGTATAAGACATGCCTATCTTTTTATATAATATCCCTTTCCCATCACAGAAGATTATGACTAATAGCCAGTTGCCTTCCAATTGCCTGTCACCTCTCTCTGGAGCTTCAGAAAGGAATCTTTCATTGGGTAACATTTACTGCAGGTGTGGGAGAATACACAATTGTTTTCCTGTGAGGAAATGTATAAACCACAGAGCCACAAATAGTGACCTTCCATTCACATACCTAAATAAGAGTTTTGACTAAAGAGGCCTAAACTTGGAATACCCAGACTTCCTGATTTAGCTAGACAGTCCTAGTTCATTCTGGTTTCCCAACACAATTTTTTTTTTTTTTTTAAGTAGGCTTCACTTGCAGCGTGGAGCCTAACACAGGGCTTGAACTCGCCACCCTGAGATCAAGACCTGAGCTGAGATCAAGAGTCAGATGCTTAACTGACTGAGCCAAGCAGGTGCCCCTCTCAACCCCTCCCCCACTAAAATGTGTTCCAGTTTGGCCAAGAAATTATATGAGGGCCTTACCTAAAACGCTGTCTTTGCTATGGAACATTAAGCTTTGGCTGTGAAGCTGGCAAAATTAGTGCTGTAATTGTCCCGTAAGTATATGAGTGACCACACTGGTCAGATCGCCCTTTTTCCCTTACAGAGAAGTCATGAATCTGGCAATGTAAACAAAATGAGGAGGGCTTTGAATAATCAAAGAATCCACTCTGTTCCTGTACATTCTTTTGAATCTGCTATTTACACACTCGGCCATGATCAACTTTGGAATAATGGAGATTCTCTTGCCAGCCACCAGGGATTTTAAATGTCACAAATAGTTATGAGAAAAAGTCTCACACTTGTATCTTTTTTTTTCTGGCTTATTAGACGAAAGTAGAGGTAGGGCTTTGAATAAAGAGCTATTTATTTTTAAGTTAATAGTACAAAAGGCCCTCTTTTCATTAAAGTCCCACCCCGCCCCCACTACCAAGCCTAGAATTTATTAGAACCAGCATAGAGTAGAAAAGCAGACAGCAAGCACTCAACTGAAATCCAGGGTCCCCTGCCACACTTCCCTCCCTTACTCTCCCAAATAACGGCTTCTTATTTTGACTCTGTGACAAAGTCAGTGGGAGAGCTCTTAGGAGTGGGGTGGGTGAATGCTCACCAGGAGTGTTCACCCAGGACAGCAAGTTGCAAGGCAGATCTACTTACCCACACTCCGATAGCAGCCCCCTAACTTGGGGATACCACAAATTGCAGAGCCCTGGTCTCCCACCCCACATTGTCCCAGCCCATCTGAAGTATGTATCCACATGTTCTTGCCCCACAGGTAGCAATCCTCTTATAGTTTATCTCAGAGTTCAGTCCCATAGATGGCCTTATGACGTAAGTACTCTTCTAAACACTGAAGAACATTGTCATCCACCTTTGGGTCGAACTTGTTGGCCAAGAGGTGATGGTTTTGAAGAATCCAATGCAGGTCTCCAGTCCCGTAAATACAGATAGACCGCTGGTGGATTCCAGAGCAAGGTGCATAAGGTGCCCCCATACTGATGTTTCCCTCATGGCCCTGCCACTTGACCAGCCTGGCAATGGCTGCCATATCTGAGACGTGAAACTTGGAGTGGTAGGGAATAGAGCCAGGCATCCAGGGTGCACGCTGAAGCGTGGCCCATAGATGCTCATCGGGGCTATAGGTGTCTTTTACCCATTCAATCAGTTGTCGGGACTTGGGGTTCTCTAAGACATGTCGGACAAAGTCTCGGGAAGCTACAATATAGGCATTCCCTGTGAACATAGGTATGTTATCAGGGGGAGGATCCTTCATCTTGTTGGTTACATACAATGTGTCTTTTGTCTCATAGTGATATTTCCAGCGAGTCTTTTTGTACTCAGTAGGTATTTCTGACTCCATACTGTTCTTCCCATTCAACATCTTGAGGGCCAGGACCATCTCGGCATTGGTCTTTATAGGAAAGTCTGTCCCACATGTATTTAGTAAGTATTTCCATGGCACTGGGCTCTGGAGCAAGTCTTCCATACAGTTCAGGTCAGCCTGCACCCTGGACCAGGAGGCATAAACCACCCGAACCAACTTACTGGCCATGAAGACATTTGGGAAGCATGAAATAATTGCTTTGACTGCCCCTTTGAAAGTTTCTGGGGATTTCTCATCCACGTGGATGCAGTATATGTTCTGAGGGGCATACACAGCTCGGAGCAATCTTTCAAAGTTTTCTATTTTCTCATGGACCACCATTGAGTAGGCAATAGGGAAGTCTGACTCTTCTTGGCTCAGAGGGAACCGTATGAACTTCCTTTCAGCCTTAAAGTGCTCACAGTCTCTGGTCATGTTAAGGTAGTCAGTGTCTGTGAAAGGCTTCCGCTTTTTCTTGATCTCCAGGTTGTCCAGCACAGCCTCAATCACTGCCTGCTGGTCCCCCTGGATGATCCGAGAACAGTTGATGGATCTCTTTGCTGGCAGTTTCAGGGACTTGTACAAGATGTCTCTACAGTGCCGGCTGTGAAAATCTCTGGACTTCAGATCCAGGGAATCAAAGTCACATTTCAATCTGAGACAAAGCCTCAGAGCAACAATGGCCAGCAGCATATAGCAGCCCAGGGCCCACAGGTAACGCTGCTGCCACTGTATCTTCTTCCACCAAATCATCCTCACGGAATGAGAAACCAGTAGAGTTTGGGCACAAGGACGGAGGAGGAGGATGGAATCCTTGGACAGAACAAAACGCCTTCAATTACACACTAACCCTGAATGTATTCACAGGAACATCAAAAGTGCAACTCCAAAGTGATGGCAAAAATACATTCCTTTACTAGACAAATAACCTCAGTAAAGACCGGCCTAGGAATCTCTTACACCTGGCCTGTTGGCGGGGGGCCTAGAGCCTGACTGGACTAACTGGCCATGTGTGCTGGGATCAGCCTGGCTCCACCTCCCCTCCAAGAGAAAAAGAAAGGGAAGCAGAACTGAGCACCTGTTGACGTTGAGGTTTAATTAGTAAGAGGAAATCTGCACCCGCCCTTCATTCCTCAGTCTTCCCCCACTCTTGACCACCCTGTTCCTAAATGGGGCTCTTATCTGGGGCCTAGAATTTCTAATCAGTGTAGAGAGACAATCCCTGAAATTCAGACTCTCAGTGTCTGTTCTAGAAATCCAAAGATTTCAATCCTTTTAAAAGTACACTTCTTGGTCTTGTTTGGCAATTTACATATTAGGATACTTTTACTACGTACAATTCATTGGTTAGATTTGGTATCTAGCCACCCCCTTTTTAAAAAATGTTCTTCAACAAGTACAAAAAAATTGGATATGATCCCACAAATGCATTGTAATCACTCATGTAGATAATTCAGTCTATCCAAATTTAAAATACATATACACACAGAGGCACACAAAGCTACGCATATACAATATTTAACGAGTGCTTTCTGTGGGCCACAAATATTTTTTTTACATTGCCCCAGGTCATCTTCACAACATACCTGAGCTGTAGTAGTATTAGGCCTCTTTTTTAAATAGGAAGATAAAAGCTAAATAACCTGCCAAATGTCACATATGCTTTAAGAAGCAAATATGGGACTCTTCCCCACTCGCCTTTCCCCCAGTTTTTTTGTTTGTTCATTTTGTTTTGTTATTGTCCACAAGCCTTAATGCTTCTTCCTCCAAACCACAACCATCTTTTAAATCATACAGTACAGGGGCGCCTGGGTGGCGCAGTCGGTTAAGCGTCCGACTTCAGCCAGGTCACGATCTCGCGGTCCGTGAGTTCGAGCCCCGCGTCGGGCTCTGGGCTGATGGCTCAGAGCCTGGAGCCTGTTTCCGATTCTGTGTCTCCCTCTCTCTCTGCCCCTTCCCCGTTCATGCTCTGTCTCTCTCTGTCCCAAAAATAAATAAACGTTGAAAAAAAAATTAAAAAAAATAAATAAATAAATAATACAGTACAGGGTACTGAGTACCATCGAAGAAAACCAGATGATCTACGGGGAAAAACTCTAAAAGGAGAGAAACAAAATGTGACAAACCCTCTCAACAATGACGGTTTTCCCTTGTTGTGTCCTCTTTGTAAGCATAAGATTGTGTCCTGCCTGGTCATAACTTTCATGGGAATCTAAGAGGAAGAAAAAATGAAACATGAAGAAAATTCTCACCTTTTTAATACCTTTGTCCTTGCTTAGGAAAGATCACTTGTCAAGATGTGTTTGTTTCCAAGGAAGATTGGTTGGAATCCATGGAAGCAAATGTGAACACCATATTCCCTTCTTTTAATGCCTCCACAAAATATTTTCTGATGTTCACAGGATGTCCAGGAACAGTCTCAGGCTCCTCCTCGGTCTCTGCAAAGTAGAGAGCAGGAGGTGGCTCTACCAGTCACCTTCCAGCTTCCTGCTCTCAGATGGGAGAGCTAGCTCACATATATCATTCAGGAGCATATTCTCAAACACTAGGCATTCAAGGAGGTGAACAAGGCAGGAAAAAAAAAATGCTGGCAATATCTGAGAAGGCAAGCAGGTATTTCAACCAGAATAGTCCAGTTTGTAACCATGCTCTCCTGCCACAAAACCATTCATAGAAACCTGTCAACGCTGGCACAAGAACTTGAAAGCTCCCCACCCACCCCCACCCCCTTTAGCAAGGAACCATAGAAACACCGGTAGGCCCCTGCCTTATTTTGGCCTGGAATCCAAATATCACTTCTCTTTCGTTCCGTGAACATTACAAGAGTAAAACAATAAAATACTTTTTTTTTCTTTAAAAATAGTTCTATAAAAAAAAAAAAAAAGTTTGTTCTTCAAATAGAAACTGCTCAAAAAAAAAAAAATCCTTTTGCCTGTCATCCCATTATAAATAATCTGTGAGTTGTAGAGACACCCACAGGGTTTCAGACTGTAGACCTCACTCACTCATGTCTGAGTCTAGCGTCTTGGCAGTCTAAGGAATGGAAACGCTATGGGTCGTTGGACTTCAGTGAGAGCCCCCCTGGCTGGTTTGGGTAATATAGCATGCAAACCACCTTCTTCGAAGCTGCTGGCATTGCCACGGTTTCTTTCCTGTACCCAACGTCCCCTTCCCTCCCCACACCCCCCACCCTACAAAAGCAGCATGCCTGGCCAAATACTTGAAAGAGCCAATTTAATATAAAGAACTTAACTAGATATAAAGTTGAGAACTGTAGGGGACAGAGAGGGGTGTCAGGCCACCCTAAATTAGGAAGTGGCAATTGCTGAAAGTAGCTACTACTCCTAGGCTGGAGGAATGAAGATTTGGGAATTTTTTTCATTTAAAATTTGGGAAGAAGGGTGCCAACAAGCTAAAACTCAGACCTCTGAGATGGGAAGAGCACCACCCGCTCAGTAGGCGCTGGGGTCTCTGACCTCAGAAGAGGCCCCCAGGCTGAGATCTCAACCTCTCCTGAGGCGGCTGAGGTATTTGTCCACCATTACCGTAACTGCGTTCAGTGCAGTTACATAAAGAGACTGCCCCTGCCCAGTAGTAAACAGGCGTTGACATGGTGATGCTCACAGAAGCAGGAAGTAGACCGGAAGCAAGCAGGAAATCCCGCCTCCGGCCTCATTGGCTCCCTCTGGCGCCCCCTGCCGGCTGAGCTTAATAGGAGGCAGAAGAGGCAAAGCAGAAATCCTAGCCAATGCCAAAAATGGGCTTCATCTGAAAACAACAACATCATAAGCAAGATCTGTCAGAGTTGCCTTCTTCCTCCAAGAAGTGTTTACAGAGCCCCCAGTACAGCCTAGGGAACTTAGGTCTTTTCTTTTGGGGGGACATCTTCTGCCTGTTTCTGACTATAGATGGAGACAGGCCAATAGCAAAAGAGCCGTATAGGGTCATCTGTGCTCCCATTTTTATGGCCCCACTCCACTGGCTCTGTCTTCTGTCAGCTTCCATAATTCAGAGTCTGTGTGGCTCTGTTTTGAGCTGTAACATTTCAGAGGCAAACATGATTAAACTCTTGTTCTGGTACCTACAAACATCTCTATTTCTTTTTGTTGTTGTTATTTTTTTTTTTTT
>NW_024412415.1:25001689-25014187 GCF_014898765.1 Herpailurus yagouaroundi | reverse complement strand
GGGAGAGAGAATGAGAATGAATCCCAAGCGGCTCCACGCTGTCAGTGCAGAGTCCCCTGCAGGCCTCAAACTCATGAACTTTGAGATCATGACCTGAGCTGAAATCAAGAGTCAGACGCTCAGCTGACCAAGCCACCCAGGTGCCCCACCCTCCTATTTCTTTATTCAGGACTTTTCTTGGATGGCCTGCTCAAAGTCCTGCCTTCTTTCCCATAAAAGTTATACCACAGATATAGATTTCTTTCAATAAAAGAAAATATTCTGAATATTTGATTTTTAAGGTAATCAAAATAGGGATCCACTCTCATTTGCTAAGTATATGCTAGTATGACATTGACAAACTGGAGATACAGTTTGTTGAGATAATTTACACATTAGTAATACGAAATATGTGGTAGCCGCAGATACACCTGGGTTTTGCCAAGTCAGAGCTAGGTCTGAACCCTGGCTCCGCCACTTTCTAGCTGTGCAGTCATGGGCAAATTCTGTAATTCCTCTACGCTTTAGCGAGTTTATTTAGTTTTTTTTTTTTTAATTTAATGTTTTATTTTTGAGAGAAAGAGTGTGAGTGAGGGAGGGGCAGAGAGAGAGGGAGACACAGAATCTGAAGCAGGCTCCAGGCTCTGAGCTGTCAGCACAGAGCCCGACATGGGGCTCAAACTCACAAGAGTGTGAGACCATGATCTGAGCCGGAGTTGGACGCTCAACCAAGTGAGCCACCCAGGCGCCCCTTTAGTGACTTCCTTTGTATAAGGGGGACTAACACCAATACCTATTTTATAGAATGGTGGTGAGGATTAAACAAGGTAACACGTATTTAAAACTTGACTTAGAAGCTGGCATATGCAGCCCCTTGATGAAGGTTATGCAGGCTCCGGGTCCAGCCCACAAAGGCCTGTTTTACACAAGAAATAGCTCAAGAAGGGTACAAATAGCATTCTTGAACTCTGGAGTGTTGATGTAGTAATGTGGCCAGATGGGTAGTCCAGGGGAAAGACCTGAAATTGTCCCTTTGTGCCCTGGAAGAGGCTCAGTTGGACATGGTCAGTATTGGCACCACAGAGATGAGGAATGAGCTATAGCTGATACCGGGAAAGTGCAGATGAGGGACAGGATGGCTGGAGGTACGGGACAATCGTGAGCCAGGCAACCTGCAGAGATCTCTCAGGCACTCGGGATGGTGGCAGGTTCCATACTTTAAGTCCGTGCGGGTCATGAAGAGAAGGTAGAGCACGGGGGAGGGGAAGGGCCCAGGCCCCCCCGTGCCTGGGAACCAGGCAGTTCACAAGGCAGGAACCCGGACCTGGAGGACAAGGCCCTTCATTAAGGTTTCTTTTACCCCTTCTGAGACGTAAAGGCAGAGCCAGATGGGCCTGGAGGCAAATGTATCCTAGAGTTCAGGAGTACAGCCAGGTATTTAACCCTGAAAATGATGAAGCCACTCCCTCAGCTATCAAAAATTAAAAGCAACATGAAACCAGACACTAAGTATAAAAGCGTCCAACACAGGTCTGAGTTCCCACAATAACCAGACCTATTTTACTGTTCCGGAAGCAGCAAACTCTTCCCGCCCTCAACCCTTTACTCCTCTCCTCCTAACTTTAGCTTCCCCACTGGGCAAATAGCTTGGCTTGCATCCCCTGAGTTTTAGATTATAAATCTTTCTATGTTTGTGGGAAGGTCTAGAAGTTCTACCAATAGGGAACAGAGAAACTAAGCTGGGCTCATCAGAGTGAATCTGGAAGAATCCAGTGGAGTTTATTATTAACTTCAGGGGACGTTCTGGGGACCCTCCAGCCCCAAAAATAAAGTCAGAGGAGGCCCCAAGCATCAGGAATCCAACCATTTTAAGCTGCATTAACAAATTGGCAAATGCACCCTTTTACTTATTTTATATAGTGATGTTTACCTCTGGGAAGTATCTGCTTTGTCTTCATTAGGCTGGTAGCTCCAGGAAGTCATGTGCTTGCTCTCTCAGCACCCAGCATGGTAGATGTTAGAATTCTAAGGCTGCTCAGAAGAGAAATGCTATCCGCAGAGAGACAGCAAGGGCAACCCCACTGACTAATAAAGGAGAAGAGAATATGACTCAGAGGGGGCAGAAAGTGAAAACAGATACACAGGCATTAAGCCAGTTAATGTATTACTGGATGGGCTGGAGCTGGGGTTTGAAAGGAATTAAAGGTTCTGAGGAAGAAGGGGTGGAGGTTCTTCGAGCTTCTATTGTATGTTCTAGGCCAGTGGGATCTCGGGGAAGATGGGCTACGACAGCTGGCCACACACAAGTGGTTAAAAGACCCAACACAATCAACTCTGTCTCGACTCAGGGTTGTTCGATGAAACCCACACTCAGCGGACACTCCCCATGAACTGGAGCAAAAGGGAAAAGAGATTCAAGAAAGAAAAAAGAACACCGCCCCCCCTCCCCCATAGAATTCACTATGTATCTGTTCACTAAATGCAGCGGAAAATTCTCAAAGCAGGAAAGAAGGGTATCTTCTCAAGTAGATACAATCCCGCTTGCTCCCTCCTGCTCACATTCCCAAGGCAGATCATCTGCTGAATTGTACAGGAGGCCTTATTTGCTTACTCTCCCCTTCAGCCCCCAACGTTGAGTGGACCCCCCTTTCTACCAAAGCCAGACTACCCGCTCCTCAGTACCACAGACCCAGAGGCCAGCCACCGCCATGTTTTCTCTTCCCTCACCTCATAAGCCTGTCCAAATGCACTGGCCCTCACTGTGGTGTCATGAGCTTCTGAGGGCAGGGACCACGAATGACTCAGCTCTGCCTCAGCAGCTAGCATGACAACCTGAAGATGACAGGTTCACTGTAAATGTTTCCCGAATGAATAACTGCCTCGGTGTCCCAGGGAAGGTCCTCTTAGTACCGGTGTCTTAGAACTAGAGTTTACAGGTGCAGCTGACCCTCGAACGAGACAGTTTGGAACTAAGCGGGCGCACTTATATGTGGATTTTTTTTTTTTTTACAGTACAGTATTTGTATTTTCTCCTTATGATTTTCTCAGTAACATTTTTTTTCTCTAGCTTACTTTATTATGAGAATCCAGTACACCGAATATATAAAATATGTGTTAATTGACTTATGTTATTGGTAAGGCTTCTGGTCGACAATAGGCTATTAAGTTTTGGGGGAGTCAGAAGTTTTACATGGATTTTTGACTGGGTGATGGGGAGAGATAGCACCTCTAACTCCCTGTATTGTTCGAGTGTCAATTGTAGTTCTTGGAATTAACAGGTAGAGACTCCCTGAAGTTAGCTATGCCCCAAAATGTAATGCCACCAAGCTGAAACTAACTGAAATCCAAACAGCATTTAAGGGATTAATTTTGGGACGCCTGAGTGGTTCAGTTGGTTAAGAGTCCAACTTCAGCTCAGGTCATGATCTCGCAGTCCAGGAGTTTGGGTCCCGTGTCAGGCTCTATGCTGACAGCTCAGAGCCTGGAGCCTTCTTCAGATTCTATGTCTCCCTTTCTCGCTACCCCTCCCCCACTCACACTCTGTCTCTTGAAAATGAATAAATGTTAAAAAAAAAAAAAACAATGTTGTGTTTTTTTTTAAAGGGATTAATTTTGCTTAGGAAACTTTCTCAGAAATAGCCTACCAAAAAAGAGAGTTGGAAGTAACTTAATAATGAGATTAAGGTGCCCTCCCAGGGTGCCTGGGTGGCTCGGTCAGTTGGGTGCCTGACTCTTGATTTCCACTCAGGTCATGATCTCACGGATCATGGAATAAAGCCCTGTGTTGGGCTCTGTGCTGACAGTGAGGATCCTGCTTGGGATTCTCTCCCTCTCTCTCTGCCCCTCCCCCACTCACTCTCACTCACTCTCTCAAAATAAACAAACGTTAAAAAAACAAAAAGATGCCTTCCATTGTGTCATTAGGAAGTAACCTAAACGGAACCAATAATAAATGGTAAGTGACATGGCAGTGCTTCATCCATTCACCCCACGTAACAGTTGTTGATGGAGGAGGCTAAGTTTTAGATGCTAGAGTTACAAAGTTGATTAAGACGGTCTCTACTTTCAAGGTGCTCATAGTCTCGTGTGGGAGAAATATGTGAAAACAGATGGTAATGCCACGTAGGAATACAAGCAGGAATATACGCTGGCTTTAAAAGAGGCCCAGAGGTTGAAACAAAAAAAGGGAATGGTCAGAAATACAGGCACAAACAATTAAGTGTGGGTCTTAAGGAAATCTAGAAGAAAAAAAAAGAGTAAGAATTTGTGTGGCTGCCTCCTGCACTGTCTAGAGAAGGGTCTTGGCTAGTGGCAGTGGCCATTGGATGAACAAATATGGGTTAAAGGAAATGTCTCCTTAGAACAGCCATTTGGGAAAAGAAAGCGAGATCACAACCCCAACACTATAAACATACATTTCAGATTTATATCTAAAAAGAAAAAACAGTTCCAAAAGATCCAGGAAATGTATGATACCTAAGTTGGGGATTTCTTTTTAGTATTATATCAAGAACAGAAAATTATTTAAAAAAAAAACGGGGGCGCCTGGGTGGCGCAGTCGGTTAAGCGTCCGACTTCAGCCAGGTCACGATCTCGCGGTCCGTGAGTTCGAGCCCCGCGTCGGGCTCTGGCTGATGGCTCAGAGCCTGGAGCCTGTTTCCGATTCTGTGTCTCCCTCTCTCTCTGCCCCTCGCCCGTTCATGCTCTGTCTCTCTCTGTCCCAAAAATAAATAAACGTTGAAAAAAAAAAAACCAGATTTAACTATATGGAAACCATAAACAAAACTATCATTTGAAGTAAGAAATGGGACTTATGGGAAAGCTCCTTAAAAAGGAGAGGCTAAGACTTTCTTTCCTTCTTTGGGAACTCATGAATGCAGATTTAATGGCTGGGGCTTCAGCAGCTATCTAGGATCTTAAGGCAACATTGAAAGGGGAAGCCATGAGGTGAAAGTAATACCACGGAGCCATTTCACCAGTTCTGGACTGACTGCCTACTTCTAGGTTTCATTAATAAAAGCGAGAGGGATACCTTTTTACTCACTACTTTTTCAGGTCTGATATGAGCCGTCATTCACAAATTCCTAACCCACACAGAAGCTGTTTCTTAATTGAGGGACATTTCAAATCATAGGTATGAAAAAGTCACATGTTTCAGGGGAGTCAAGAGAAGGTAGTCTGAAGGCTGTAGAGTATACAGGAGCTCTAAATCCCATCCTACCACCGCCTCCCTCATCCCCACACTATCACAGCATCTCTTGTTTCTCATGAAAAACACAGTTCAGGTGAGAAGTCTGGAAAAGAATGCACCCCACATTAACCACAGTATTCTTGGTTGTGTGATCACTGCCGGTTTTCAGTTTCTCTTTTTTGTTTCATCAGTTTTGGTTCCCCGCCTCCCTCCCCCGAAGTTTTCATCTAAATTCCAGTTAGTCAACACACCATGTAATATTAGTTTCAGGTATATAATACAGTGATTCAGTAATTCCATACAATACCTGGTGCTTACCACAACGCATGCACTCCCTAATTCCAATCACCTCTTACACCCACCACACCCATCAGATTATTCTCTATACTTATGACCTTGTTTCTTGGCTTGCTTCTTTTCCCATGTTCATCTGTTTTGTTTCTTAAATTCCACATATGAGTGAAATCATAGGGCCTTTCTCTGACTTATTTCACTTAGCATTATACTCTCTAGCTCCATCCACATCATTGCAAATGTCAAGATTTCGTTTTTATGGCTGAGTAATATTCCATTGTGTATACATACCACATCAGTTTTCCAATTTATCGAGAATTCACATGTATTATGGATTTTTAGAATTTTTAAAAGCTATTTTAGAATCATCTTGGGAAACAAAACAAACACTACTCTCTTGGGGTGCCTGGGTGGCTCAGTTGGCTAAGTGTCCAACTCTTGATTACAGCTCAGGATATGATCTCGTAGTTCATGAGATTGAATCTCACGTTGAGCTCTGAGCTGACAGTGAAGAGCCTGCTTGGGATTTTCTCTCTCTCTCTCTGCTCCTCCTGTGCATGTATGTGCTCTCTCTCAAAATAAACATTTAAAAATAAATTAAATATTTAATTGGCACCACCCACAGGATTTTCTTCATTTACCACAAAAATACTTTTTTCTCCGTTGCCATCACCTGGCATTATCTTTGGTTTTTGTCTTTTCCACAACTGATAGATGAAAAGTGATATCCCACTATGGTTTTCATCTGTATTTCTTTTATTAGTAGTAAACTTGAGCCCCTTTTCATATATTTGTGGCCATTTGCATTTCTTCTTCAATTTCTTTCCCACTAATGTGTTTCTGTCCATTTTTATGTTACACTATTTACTACTTATTATTAATTTGTAAGAGCTCTGAATTTAGGGGCAGCTGGGTGGCTTAGGTGGTTTAGGCGTCCAACTGGTGATTTCGGCTCAGGTCATGATCTCTCGGTTTGTGAGTTCAAGCCCTGAATCGGACCCTGGGCTGGCAGCTCAGAACCTCCTTGGGATTCTCTCTCTGCACCTACCCTGCTCTCTTGCATACTCTCTCTCTCTCTCCCAAAAGTAAATAAACTTAAAAAAACATAGCTCTGAATTTATCAGTTATGTACTCTTCGTTCAGTTTCTGTGGCTATGTCATCCCAGTGCATTGTTTGGCTAGGTTTTATGGGGCTCTTTCCTAGGCTTAACAATCGATACACAGAAACTCACGATTATTTGATCCGGTCAAACTTCTCTATTTTTTCCTTTTGCCTTTGGAGATTCATGTAATGAATGGAATAGAAAGCCCATTTCTACTCCAGGGTCATACAAATATTCACTCACATTTGCGTTTAATAATTTTTAGGGGCTTTTTACATTTAAATTTTGGAGCCATCAGGATATATTTTGATGTAGGGGAGGCAATGATTATGCTAGGACCGCACAGTTATCTTGGCCATGTTCTGAGTGGCAGAATCCATACACTTCAGGTGCTATTTAAGTAAGATGCAGGGATCCCCTGCTTCCCTCAGACTACACTCACTTCACTTTCACAAAAGACTGACGTTAGCATCCGTTAAATCCAAAGGGGAGTTTCGCCATTGCTAAAAAAATTAATTAAAAAAATAAAAAGCTGCTACTCTACTAACGTAGGTCTTTCCAAAAAGCGAAGTGGCTTCACTGAAACTTTGGGAAAGCAGGGGATACTCTTCCCTTTTACCGTGTGGCTTATGAAAGTGTCCATGGGCACACCCTACCTTCAGGTCGTGGGGGAAGCGTGTATTCGCATGAGCTCTGGTCAAGCTCCCATCCACAATGCCATACATCTGTGTCATCCGTGCCATCATGCAGAGATAGAGTGGGTCTAACAACCAACCTGATCCACTTATACTCGTGGGAAAAATTTTTTTAACTAAGGGACTTACTCACGTGTTGGTTCTGTGAAAAAGCCAAAAAGCAGGAGAGGTTAGAAGCTGGTATTTGTGAAGGGAGACAGAAGTACCTGGCGAGTCCAGAGGGCTAGCAGAAACACACAGTGACAGGCAAACGGAGCCCAGTGCGGAAGCATCAAGAAGAACCTGCTATACAGTTAGATGAGTGGCAGAATAAGGAAGGCAGGCCTTTGTGGGGTTAAAGCAGACAGGGGACTAATCCCCAAATAAACACATACATAGAAGATGGTGATGGAGGCCAGAAAAGCTTGGATTAATTGGCACCCCATTCTCCATACCCATTAATTGAACCATTTTCTGCTCTGTCCTTTCCAATGGAAACAAATGGGGAACAGGGTGATATCCGGGGTTTATGCATCAAGTCAACTTCCAGGGACTGTCCAGGGCACATTCAAACTAATTACCAACCTCTGTAACAAAATATTCCTCTCCCTCACTGTGTGACTTTACAGCTACTTGGCTTCTCTAGGCCTCAGTTTCCTCACTGTGTTGAAACTCTAACCCTAAGCCTGAACCCTAAACCCGTACCCCTGAATCTGGAAGACCAGCTCTTTCAACACAGAACTTCTCTGATCCTGCTCCCTGGCTTCTTTGTCTTGGGAGCAGCATGCCTGGATGGTTCAAGAATCCTTATCTGACAGCAGAGCTCCCCAAAGGAGGAAGGAAGGAGGAAAGGACTAGAAGTGAGGGGCCAGCTGGGAGGATTCTGGGAAGAGAAGTCCATGTGCAAATGAAAAGGGCCTAGCCATGTCGGTGACAATGGGGATAAGAAGACAGAATAGACAGAGACAGGAAAAATTTTAAAGTATCACAGAGATAGATCTGAGGAGACTTGAAAACCAAATCTGAAAACTAGCAGCCTTCGGACCTGAAGTTCACGATGGTGACCCCAGGTCACACCAGCCAGGAAAGGAAAAGTCGATCGCTTTCACAAAACTTGAAAACTTTGAATAACTTTCATAAAAGTTAAAAATATGACTCTCCACAAGTATACACTGAACAGGCACCAAAATCTTACTCAATTAGATAATCTAAGACAGAGGAGAAGGAAGAAGGTACATCTGGCTCAAAGAGCATCTTGAGAAACGATTTGTAGACATTTATAAAGCAATGTTAGAATAAAGTTTCTAGGGGCGCCGGGGTGGTGCAGTCGGTTAAGCGTCCGACTTCAGCCAGGTCACGATCTCGCGGTCCGTGAGTTCGAGCCCCGTGTCGGGCTCTGGGCTGATGGCTCAGAGCCTGGAGCCTGTTTCTGATTCTGTGTCTCCCTCTCTCTCTGCCCCTCCCCTGCTTATGCTCTGTCTCTCTCTGTCCCAAAAATAAATAAACGTTGAAAAAAAAAATTTTTTTTAAATAAAAAGAAAAAAAGAATAAAGTTTCTAGTTTAGATACAAAACTGGTCAACACTCCAAGGTGATACAAAAATCATAACATTTGGGATCTCTCTTTTTTAATTTTAATTTTTTTCATGTTTTATTATTTATTTTTGAGAGAGAGACAGACAGACACACGGAGCACGAGTGGAGGAGGCACAGAGAGAGGGAGACACAGAATCTGAAGCAGGCTGCAGGCTCTGAGCTGTCAGCACAAAGCCCGAGGTGGGGCTTGAACCCACGAACCCTGAGATCATGACCTGAGCCAAAGTCAGACGCTTAACCAACTGAACCACCCAGGCAGCCCTAGGATCATTTAGTGAACAGAAATTATTTGCCTCTCTACAGAAAAGACCTGGGAATACCAGGGAAATTCACGGAGTCTGAGACTACTTAACTAATAGGAAATAGGGAAGCCAAACAAATACTTGTTTTTCTAAATTAGTGGTTCTCAACCAGGAGAGCTTTTGCCTTCCAGGGGACATTTGGTATTATGTGGAGACCTTTTTTGGTCCCAACTCAGCAACTCTGGGAGCTGGGGGTGGGGGGTGGTTAGCATCTTGCGAGTCGAGGCCCTAAAGGGCACAGGACAGACTCCGAAATAAGAAATTATCCTGCCCCAAATATCAACGGTGTAAATGGTCAGAAGCTATGCCCTAGACAATCACCCGTGGATGGTCTTGTTAAAGAATGCCCTCAGAGGACTCTGTCATCATCGCGAGAGTATGTTGCCCATTGTTTTTTCTTATTCACACGTTTTAAGTAATTTATATTACCAGTAACGTCAACCATCTGCTTTCAAAGGAAGGTAGAGTTCTTTTTACAAGTATTTCACCCAAGAATTTTTTTAAAGTTTTCTCCTTAACCTGAGGAACATGAGAAAAAAAAATCACTTGAACAGAACGCCTCTCCCCATTTACTGAGCATCTGGTCTTCTTGAGCTCCCAAGGTAGTTTCTGTCCAAAGATGATAGGATTTTTCCAGGGAGCATGAAAGGACCCATACATTTCTTAAACAAACCCCCCCCCCCCCAAACACAAAAAAGATGCTATGATAGAACTTGGGGAGGCAGACAGAAGTGACAGACGTACAGGTCACAGGAAGGACAGCACAGGGAGGAGAGAGGGGCCGACGGCCACACCAGTCGCCCCCCTCCGAATCCACCACCTTCCCTCCCGTTCCTGCTCCAGCCCTCTAGTTCCAAACCTCTGCCAACACCACTGTCCCCTGAGGCACCCAGGCCAGGCTTTTCAATTACATCTCAGACTCTTCCTTTTTCCTTCCCACCTACATGAATTGACGCATTCAGTAAAGCACGTCCGGAGCAATTACTGATTATTGCTGGCCGCTGAGCACAGAGACAACAGTGAGCAAAACTGTCTTTCAGCGGATTGCCAAGGCCCTTGGATTCCTCCTTGATTAGCTCTCCATCCTTGTCCTTTCTTACCGTGAGTCAGGCTCTCTGCAGCCACAGCCTCTTATTCCTCTGCCCCCGGTACAGCTTCGCCTGCCTTCAGAGCCTCTCCCTGAAGCACAACTCTGCCCCATGTAACTCCCTGCTAAAAACAAATCCCCAGGAACTTCCCTTTGCATGGGCTTAGAGAATAAAATCCAGTCACCTTCACTCAGCCATCAGGTTCCTTCAGACTTAACTCCCAGGTTTTCTTGATTCAAAGATACTGCCTCGGAAAGCACCATTCACTACTCCCAGGACAGAGGGCAGCTCATTTTTTCAACTCCCTCATCTGCAGGTATCATAAAAGCACCCAACCACTATGTCTGTCATGCTAGATAAATATTTACCGGCCCCAAAATAAATATTCCTAATGTCAGAAAACAAATTATGATCATCTACAGCGTGTCATCAGAACATGTTTTTTTTAAGCTGCAAGTTTTTTTTTTTTAATTTTATTATTTACTTTGTGAGAGAGAGAGAGGGAAAAAAAAGAACCAGTGGGGCCGGGGCAGAGGGCGGGGGGGGGGGGGGGTGCGGTTGGGAACTGAGGATCCGAAGTGGGCTCTGTGCTGACAGCAGAAAGCCTGTTATGGGGCTTGAACTCACGAACCGCGAGATTGTGACCTGAGCCGAAGTCAGACACTTAATTGAGCGAGCCACCCAGGCACCCCTGTGACATTTTTAATAGGTTTTTCATTTTAAAAATGAGTTTTGCTACTTCCAAACATTTAAAAATCTAAATTTAAAGTAATAAGTTCTTTGGGGGGAAAAGATATTCAAGGGAAACAGGTGCTATATTTTTAAATTCATTTTTTCTTTAATTTTTTTAACATTTATTTGTTTTTGAGACAGAGAGAGACAGAGCATGAGCAGGGGAGGGTCAGAGAGAGAGGGAGACACAGAATCCGAAACAGGCTCCAGGCTCTGAGCCATCAGCACAGAGCCCGACGCGGGACTCGAACTCACGGGCCGTGAGATCGTGACCTGAGCCGAAGTCGGACGCCCAACTGACTGAGCCACCCAGGTGCCCCCAGGTGCTATATTTTTAAAATGATATCCTCACAAAGCTGACATTTATCGTTCATTCAACCTGTGGTGGATGCAAGGATATTCTTGGTGAACCGAATGTAGGCCTTTACCTCAAGGAATTTAACAGACAAGTGGAGAATACAAGCAGGTATTAGATTTGTGTAAGGTGCTTTGATAGGTTCTTTGGTTGCAAATATGTGGGTCAGAGAAGGCCCCTGAAAGAGGTAATATCTAGGCTGAGACCTGATATTTGTGTCTATTAATTTTTCTTTTTGTTTTATAAGGAGAAGGCTTAAAACCACGATTGTCCAATTTAAAATTTCAACCTCTTTTAGCACCTGTCACAATGTGGTCTAGATAGTCATTTAATCTCTGAACTTATACCCTGCAACCTTGCTCGTTTGGCCTGCCACCTTCTTGCAAATAAAGACTGTATCTTACTCATTATGTATCTCCAGTATCTATGATTGTGACTTGTATTTGTAGCCAATAATGTGGGTGGAATAGAATGGATAAAATGGAACAAACTGGAAATAATATATACTTTAAATTACTGAATATCTTCATGCAGTTGTGAGGCAAGCTATTTGGCAAGCAAATATTGGTAAACAAATTCAGCTAATATCTGATAAGTACTATGAACAATTATACATGAACAATTTAAACAACCCAGAAGGAATGAATAAATTCCAAGAAAAATAAAACCCACTAAGACTGAATTAGGAAGAAATAGAAAATCTGAACAGACCAATTACTAGTGAGGAGACTGAATCAGTGATCAAACACTTCCCAAGAAACAAAAGTCCAGGACTAGATGGTTTCCCTGATGAATTCTACTCAGCATTTGAAGAATACCTTTTTTTCTCACACTATCCCAAAGTTAGAAGAGCAGGAAACACTTCCAAATTCATTTATGAGTCCAGCATTACTGTGACATTAAAATGAGACAAGGACATTACAAGAAAAAGTTACAGGCCAATATCCATGATGAACACAGATGCAAAAATCCTCAACAAAATATTAGCAAACAAAATTCAACAATACTTTAAGAGAATCACATTACACGATCAAGTTCCAGGGATACAAAAATGATTCAGTATCTGCAAATCAATCACTTTGATACACCAAATAACAAAATGAAGGATAAATATCATAGATCATCTCAATAGATACCAAAAAAGTATTTGATAAAATTCAACTTTTCTGATAAAAATTCCCAACA
>NW_024412415.1:24916901-25001289 GCF_014898765.1 Herpailurus yagouaroundi | reverse complement strand
CTCGAACTCACGGGCCGTGAGATCGTGACCTGAGCCGAAGTCGGACGCCCAACTGACTGAGCCACCCAGGTGCCCCCAGGTGCTATATTTTTAAAATGATATCCTCACAAAGCTGACATTTATCGTTCATTCAACCTGTGGTGGATGCAAGGATATTCTTGGTGAACCGAATGTAGGCCTTTACCTCAAGGAATTTAACAGACAAGTGGAGAATACAAGCAGGTATTAGATTTGTGTAAGGTGCTTTGATAGGTTCTTTGGTTGCAAATATGTGGGTCAGAGAAGGCCCCTGAAAGAGGTAATATCTAGGCTGAGACCTGATATTTGTGTCTATTAATTTTTCTTTTTGTTTTATAAGGAGAAGGCTTAAAACCACGATTGTCCAATTTAAAATTTCGACCTCTTTTAGCACCTGTCACAATGTGGTCTAGATAGTCATTTAATCTCTGAACTTATACCCCGCAACCTTGCTCGTTTGGCCTGCCACCTTCTTGCAAATAAAGACTGTATCTTACTCATTATGTATCTCCAGTATCTATGATTGTGACTTGTATTTGTAGCCAATAATGTGGGTGGAATAGAATGGATAAAATGGAACAAACTGGAAATAATATATACTTTAAATTACTGAATATCTTCATGCAGTTGTGAGGCAAGCTATTTGGCAAGCAAATATTGGTAAACAAATTCAGCTAATATCTGATAAGTACTATGAACAATTATACATGAACAATTTAAACAACCCAGAAGGAATGAATAAATTCCAAGAAAAATAAAACCCACTAAGACTGAATTAGGAAGAAATAGAAAATCTGAACAGACCAATTACTAGTGAGGAGACTGAATCAGTGATCAAACACTTCCCAAGAAACAAAAGTCCAGGACTAGATGGTTTCCCTGATGAATTCTACTCAGCATTTGAAGAATACCTTTTTTTCTCACACTATCCCAAAGTTAGAAGAGCAGGAAACACTTCCAAATTCATTTATGAGTCCAGCATTACTGTGACATTAAAATGAGACAAGGACATTACAAGAAAAAGTTACAGGCCAATATCCATGATGAACACAGATGCAAAAATCCTCAACAAAATATTAGCAAACAAAATTCAACAATACTTTAAGAGAATCACATTACACGATCAAGTTCCAGGGATACAAAAATGATTCAGTATCTGCAAATCAATCACTTTGATACACCAAATAACAAAATGAAGGATAAATATCATAGATCATCTCAATAGATACCAAAAAAGTATTTGATAAAATTCAACTTTTCTGATAAAAATTCCCAACATGGATGAAAGACCTCAATGTAAGACAGGAAGCCATCAAACTCCTCGAGGAGAAAGCAGGCAAAAACCTCTTTGATCTTGGCCACAGCAACTTCTTACTCAACACCTCTGGAGGCAAGGGAAATAAAAGCAAAAATGAACTACTGGGACCTCATCAAAATAAAAAACTTCTGCACAGCGAAGGAAACAATCAGCAAAACTAAAAGGGAACCGACAGAATGGGAGAAGATATTTGCAAATGACATATCAGATAAAGGGCTAATATCCAAAATCTACAGAGAACTTATCAAACTCAACACCCAAAAAACAAATAATCCAGTGAAGAAATGGGCAAAAGATATGAATAGACACTTCTCCAAAGAAGACATCCAGATGGCCAACCGACACATGAAAAAATGCTCAACATCACTCATCATCAGGGAAATACAAATCAAAACCACAATGAGATACCACCTTACACCTGTCAGAATGGCTAACATTAACAACTCAGGCAACAACAGATGTTGGCGAGGATGCGGAGAAAGAGGATCTCTTTTGCATTGTCGGTGGGAATGCAAGCTGGTGCAGCCACTCTGGAAAACAGTATGGAGGTTCCTCAAAAAACTAACAATAGAACTACTCTATGACTCAGCAATTGCACTACCAGGCATTTATCCACGGGATAGAGGTGTGCTGTTTTGAAGGAACACATGCATCCCCATGTTTATAGTAGCACTATCAACAATAGCCAAAATATGGAAAGAGCCCAAATGTTCAACAATGGATGAATGGATAAAGAAGATGTGGTGTGTATACACACACACACACACACACACACACACACACACACACACACACACAATGGAGTATTACTTGGCAATCAAAAAGAATGAAATCTTGCCATTTGTAACTAAGTGGATGGAACTGGAAGGTATTATGCTAAGTGAAATTAGTCAGAGAAAGACAAAAATCATATGCCTTCACTCATATGAGGACTTTAAGCGACAAAACAGATGAACATAAGGGGAAGGGAAACAAAAATCATATAAAAACAGGTAGGGTGACAAAAGAAGAGACTCATAAATATGGAGAACAAACTGAGGGCTACTTGGGAGGGGTTGTGGGAGGGAGAATGGGCTAAATGGATAAGGGGCACTAGGGAATCCACTCCTGAAATCATTGTTGCACTGTATGCCAACTAATTTGGATGTACAGTTTAAAAAATAAAAAATAAAATAAAAAAGAGCCCCCCCAAAAGAGATGAATAAACCAAATGAGATATACATTCAAAAAAAGAATTCCCAACAAAGTAGGTTTAGAGGAATATACTGCAACATAATTAAAGCCATATATGACAAACCCACAGCCAACATAGTCAATAGTGAAAAGCTAAAAGCTTTTCCTCTGACATCAGGAACAAGATAAGAATTTACACTCTTATCACTTGTGTTCAACATAGTATTCAAAGTCCTGGCCAGAGCAATTAAGCAAGAAAACAAGAAAGGCATCTAAATTGGTAAGGATGCAGTATTCTCTATTTGCAGATGACATGATACTATATATAGAAAATCCTAAAGATTCCACCAAAAAACTATTAGAACTAACAAATGAATTTAGCAAAGTTTCAGGGTTAATATATAGAAATTGGTTGCATTTCCACACACTAATAACAAAGTAGCAGAGAGACAAATTTTAAAAATAATCCCATTTATAGAGGTGCCTGGGTTGCTTAGTTGGTTAAGCGTCCAACTCCTGGTTTCAGCTCAGGTCCTGATCTCATGGTTTGTGAGACTGAACCCTGCATTAGGCTCCATGCTGACAGCTAGAAGCCTGCTTGGTATTCTCTCTCTGACTTTCTCTCTGCCCCACCCCCCCAACTTGCGCATACACTCTCTCTCTCTCTCAAACTTTTAAAAAATAAAAAATAATCCCATTTATAATTGGATGAAAAATAATAAAATACCTAGAAATAAATTTAGCCAGGGAGGTGAAAGAACTCTGTTCTTAAAACTATAAGACACTGGGGTGCCTGGGTGGCTCAGTTGGTTAAGCGACCGACTTCAGCTCAGGTCATGATCTCACAGTTGGTGAGTTCAAGCCCTGCATCAGGCTCTGTGCTGACAGCTCAGAGCGTGGAGCCTGCTTCGGATTCTGTGTGTCCCCCTCTCTCTGCCCCTCCCCTGCTCACACTCTGTGTCTCTGTCTCTCATTAATAAATAAAAAACGTTAAAAATATTAAAAGAAATTAAGACACTGATGAAAGAAATTGAAAACAACACAAATAAATGGAAAGATATACCATGCTCATGGACTTAAAGAATTGATATTGTTATAATGTACATACTACCCAAAGCAATCTATATATTTAATGCAATTCCTATCAAAATACCAGTAGTATTTTTAACAGAACTAGAATAAATAATCCTAAAGTTGTATAGAACCATGAAAGCCAAAGTAAGCTTGAGAAAGAAAAACAAAGCTTGAAGTACCACAATCCCAGATTTCAAGGTATACTACAAAGCTACAGTCATCAAAACAGTGTAGTACTAGCACAAAACCAGACACATAGATCAATGGAACAGAAGACAGTGCCCAGAAATAAACCCACACTTATATGGTCAATTAATCTATGACAAGAGAGGCAAGAATATACACTGGGGAAAAGATCGTCGCTTCAAAAAATGGTGCTGGGAAAATTGGACAGTTAGAAAAGAATAAGACTGGACCGTTTTCTTACACTATACACAAACAGAAGGTGGAATCAAGACCTAAATGTGAGGCTTGAAATCATGAAACTCCTCGGAAAAAACATAGGGAGTGATCTCTTGGACATCGGCCTAGCAACATTTTTCTAGATATGTCACCTCAGGCAAGGGAAACTAAAGCAAAAGAAACTACTACAACTATACCAAAATAAAAAGCTTTTGCACAATGAAAGAAACCATCAACAAAATGAAAAGACAATCTGCTGAATGGGAGAAGCTATTTGCAAATGATATATCTAACAAGGGTTAATATCCAAAACATGTAAACAAGTACTACAATTCAACACGAAAAAACAATCTGATTAAAAAAGAGGCTGAGGTCCTGAATAGACGTTTTTCTATAGAAGACATAGAGATGGCCAACAGACACATGAAAAGATGTTCAACATCTTTAATCAACGGGAAATGTTAATCAAAACCACAATGAGATATCACCCCACACATGTCAGAATGGCTAATACCAAAAAGACAAGAGGGACATCTGGGTGGCTCAGCTGGTTGAGTGTCCGACTCTGGCTCAGGTCATGATCCCACGGTCATGGAATCAAGCTCCAGGTCAGACTCTGCACTGAGCGTGAAGCCCGCCTCACATTCTGCCTCTCCCCCTTTGCCTCTCCCCAGCTCATGTACATGCTCTCTCCCTAAAATAATAATAAAAAGAAAGACCAGAAAAAATAAGAGTTAACAAGGATGCAGTGAAAGGGAAATCTTCATGCTATGTTGGTGGGAATGTAAACTGATGTAGCCACTGGGAGACAGTATCGAGGTTCCTTAAAAAAACAAAACAAAACCAAAATGAAAAAGCCCTTTTAACCCAATAATTCACCGGCTGGGATTTACCCCAAAAAAAATATAAACACTAATTCAAAAAGATTATATATATATATATAGAGATATATATATATATATATATATATATATCTCCATCCCTATGTTTACTGCAGCACTAATTAAAATAGCTGATATATGGAAGCAACCTAAACGTCCATCAATAGATGAATGAATAAGGAAAATATAGTATCTATACACACAATGGAATATTACTCAACTGTAAAAAGAATGAGACCTTGCCATTTGTGACAACATGGATGCACTAGAAGGTATTATGCTAAGTGAAACAAATCAGACACACAAAAAAGACAAATACCACAGGATTGCACTTATATGTGGAACCTATAACACACACACACACACACGCCAGAAACAGTTTCCTAAGGGTAGTGAATAAACTATTGGTTTCCAGAGGGTTGTGGGAATGGCAAAATAGATGAAAGGGATTAAGAGGTATAAATGTCCAGTTATAAAATTAAGTCAGTCACAGGGATGCAAAGTACAGCATGGGGAATACAGTTAATAATATTGTAGTAACTTTTTTTTTTTTTTACTTTTTTTAACGTTTATTTATTTTTGAGACAGAGAGAGACAGAGCATGAACGAGGGAGGGAAAGAGAGAGAGGGAGACACAGAATCAGAAATAGGCTCCAGGCTCTGAGCCATCAGCCCAGAGCCCGACGCGGGGCTCGAACTCACGGATCGCGACATCGTGACATGAGCTGCAGTCGGACGCTTAACCGACCGAGCCACCCAGGCGCCCCAATATTGTAGTAACTTTGTATAGTGACAGGTGGTAACTGCGCTTAGGGTGAGCACTGTGTAATATATAGAATTGCCAAATCGCTATGTCCTACACCTGAAACATAACATTGTATGTCAATTATACTTCAATTTTAAAAAGAAAAAAGAAAAACACCTACTATCTATCTACAACGTAAGGTCATTCAGCCATAAAAAAGGAAATCTTGCTATTTGTAAAAACACAGATGGAACCTGAGGGCATTATATTAAGCGAAATAAGTCAGAGAAAAACACTGTATGATCTCACTTATATGTGGAATTTGAATAAACAAACAAAAAAACAACTAACTCTTGAGTACAAAGAATAGATTGGTGGTTGCCACAGGCAAGAGGTGTGGGGTGGGAGAAAGGCGTGAGGGTGCTCAACAGTTACAAACTTCCCGTTATAAGTCACAGGGTTGTAATATACAGCCTGGGGACTGTAGTTAATAATATTGTACTGTATATTTGAAAGCTGCTAAGAGGGGAGTTCTTAAAAGTTCTGGGGAAACGAATTGTAACTATGTGAGGTGACAGGAGTTTGCTGGGCTTATTCTGGTGACAATTTCACAATATATGCAAGTTTCAATCATCATGCTGTACACCTGAAACTAATATAATGTTATCGGTCTACTTTATGGCAATAAAACAACCATCAATCACCACCCAGTCCCCACTTCACAGCTGTGAGATCCTGGACAAGTTGCTTAACTCCTCTGAGGCTTAGTTTCCTGGTCTCCAGAGTGGCGGTGTAGGGGAGGAGAGGGTGGGAAAGGATAAAAAAACAAACCAACTATTTCCTAGAGTTTTGCATAGTAACAAGGCCCAATGTCTTCACAGTCATAGAGGCTCAATCAATGAAACACAGTGTGGATTATTCTCAAAAAGTAGAATCTGATAAGTTCAATCACGTATTTTCTTTTTCTTCGCTGAACTGATCTTATCAAGACCACTTCTGCAGGCAATTTGCTACTTCGCACTCTCTATGGCACAGTTGTCACAGAATGGAGAAGGGTTCAATAGAACTACACACCTTCCACCTTTCTCGAGCGCTATGCATA
The DNA here is from genome assembly GCF_014898765.1 of Herpailurus yagouaroundi. Lineage (NCBI taxonomy): Eukaryota > Metazoa > Chordata > Mammalia > Carnivora > Felidae > Herpailurus > Herpailurus yagouaroundi. The sequence goes on along the minus strand of NW_024412415.1, from coordinate 24,994,576 downwards.
AAACCCGGTAATGAGAAGGGAGGCAGTAAGCATACACTGGTGTGTGAGAGAGACTGAGCTCTTTTATTCAGTAGCTGAAAGGTATGAAGAGCCGGTTGTTTAACTTCACTCCTCTTACTTCACACAATGTGCCAAATCCAGTTCTCAGGCAATGCTTATTTGTACCTGTGCAAAATAAACATGGAAGTCTCTGTCACAAGCGCCCTGATCATTTCTGGTGAACCACTGTTTTCCTCTGCCTAGACAAGGCAGGCGAAAAAGCCCCGTGAAAAGGAACGGATTAAGACCACGGGAAATTCAAGTCAAGTCTGAAGCGATCATTTAAATTTATTTAAATGTATGGGGCGCCTGGGTGGCTCAGTCGGGTTAAGTGGACGACTTCTGCTTAGGTCATGGTCTCGCTGTTGGCGTTTGAGCCCCCGTATTGGGCTCTGTGCTGACAGCTCAGAGCCTGGAGCCTGCTTCAGATTCTGTGTCTTCCTCTCTCTCTCTGCCCCTCCCCCACTCACACGCTGTCTCTCTCCCCCTCTCAAAAGTAAACATTTTAAAAAATGTTTTTAAATATATCAGCTTGGACCAGTAGTACTATGTAAATAGGACTACGTAGGTGTGGTGGAACAGGTGGACCTTTAGATCAGGTGCAATCCCATCATCCCGCATTGGCTCTGCCTGTGTTCTCCTGAGACTGAGGGCTAAGGAGACCCATGCATCCCAAGAAGGAGATGACCACCAGAAATGTCTCACTTAGAAGCTTGAAGCTACTTTTCATGTCTTTTCCTAATTGCCACATTTCTTTGAATCGAAGATACTGTTGGTCATAGGATCTCTTGTTATTTGATGACCCACCGAGGAAGAACAAAGGCTGCCATGAAAGCCAGACAGAGCTTTCTGGTCATTTAGAATGTTTTTGCTTAAAGAGCTCCTTCACACTTACTTAGGCTCAAATGCCAGTGCTCAGCGTCTTGCCTTCCCTGGAACCGTTAACACTGACAGTATAATTTTTGAGGCTGTTGAAGAACTGCAGGGTTTGGGTAGCATTTCGTAGGTGACTACATTTGTAGTTTTAGTTTGGGGCCCAACTCAATCACTTGTCTCTGGAAATTGAGCAACTTCTGTTCAAAATCCATAGGAAGCTCCTAAAAGATGACTGATCAACTCCTTAATGACGGCTCAATAATGATGCATGAATCAGTCACACAAGTCATTGCTTTGAAACTTGTTCTGAAGAATTGGGCAATTCTTCCTGCTTTTGGGTGCAGTGCTCGGCCTAGGAAAGTGTCTGTAACAAGTTGTTATGGCCTTATAGCTAATCCTCTTTCTAATCTCTCACATGGGGCACCTGGGTGGCTCAGTCGGTTGAACATCTGACTTCGGCTCAGGTCATGATCTCACAGTTCATGAGTTGGAGCCCCGCACTGAGCTCGCTGCTCTCAGCATGGAGCCCACTACAGCTCGTCTGTACCCTCCCTCTCTGCCCCTCCCCTACTCATGCTCACTCTTAAAAATAAACAGTAAAAAAAAAAAAAGATTCTATAAAAAAAAAATAAACAAAATATTTTGTTGGTGCCTGGCAAGAAAATATCAGATTTTGGTCATTCCTCCAACAATGAACATTTGCTTCTCTAATATGTGATCTATGCCCTTGTACCTTTTTGTAATGCCATACAGTGGTGATGGCTTTATGGATGTACGTATGTGTGCAGAGGAGGAGAAAGAGTATACTTGAAACGTGCTGAGTTTACTGTATGTCAATCATATCTCAGTCAAGCTGCTTTTTAAGAAGCATTGTAAATCACCAGGGGATGAATGGATAAACAAAATGTGATATATACATATAATGGAATTTCATTCAGCCTTAGAAAGGGAGGAACTTGTGACAAATGCTGTAACATGGATTAATCTTAAGACATTATGCTAAGTGAAATAAGCCAGTCACAAAAGGACCAATACTGTATGAAGCCACTTAGATGAGTTACCTAGAGGAGTCAAAATTCAGAAAGGAGGTGGACAGTGCTTACCAGGATGGGAAGGAGATGAAAACGGGATTAGTGCTTAATGGAGAGCATTTCAGTTCGGCATGATGAAAAAGTCCTGGAGATGGATGGTGGTGAGGGTTATACCACAATACAAATGCACCTAATGCCACTGAACTGTACAGTTAAAAGTGGTTACAATGGTAAATTTACTAAACTCAATATGTATCTTTCCAACAACGTACCTAACTCTGTTGAAGAGACAATGTGAATAGTGATGCCCAGGTTTACCTGCATGTCCTGTACATGCTAGCTACAGCAGGTTGTAGGAGGTCAACAGGGATCAATGAATACTGTTGATGCAAAGAGGTCTTAAACTGGGAAAAAACATGTATCTTAGAACTGATGAAATATATGGGAACGCCGGGTGGCTCAGTAGGTTAAGCATCTGAGTCTCGGTTTCAGATGGCTGAGGTCATGATCTCACAGTCCATGAGTTCGAGCCCCACATCAGGCTCTGCCACTTAAAAACAGAATTGATGAAATATGATTCTTTTTATTGTTTTAAGTTTATTTATTTATTTTTGAGAGAGACAGAGAGAGGACACAAGCAGGGCAGGAACAGAGAGAGAGAGAGAGAAGAGACACAGAATCTGAAGCAGGCTCCAGGCTCTGAGCCATCAGCACAGAGCCCAGTTCAGGGCTGAAACTCACCAACTGTGAGATGATGACCTTGAGCTGAAGTTAGGCACTCAACTGACTGAGCCACCCAAGCTCCCCATGACTTTTTTTTTTTTTTTCAGAGTGTGAGCACGAAAGCACAAGTATGTAAGATGGGCAGAGAGAGAGGGGGAGAGAGAGAATCTGAAGCAGGCTCCACACCCAGGGACTCAATTCCATGACTCTGGGATCATGACCTAAATTGAAATCAAGAGTTGGATGCTTAGCCAACTGAGTCACCCTGGCTCCCCGATAAAATAGGATTTTTAAAACTACAATAATTAGGGGCACCTGGGTGGCTTAGTTGTTAAGCGTATGACTTTGGCTCAGGTCATGACCTCATGGTCTGTGAGTTCGAGCCCCTTGTTGGGCTAATACATCTTATGTGAAAAGAACTGTTGACCCCCATCTATTTCAAATACTCCTACAAGAAGAGGCCCAGCCCCTTGATTCCACTGTGCATTTCATTCATATTGGTCAAATAAAAAATAAAGAATTGTTAACACTGCCTGAAGTAAATTTTACACTATCAGCTTCTTTTTACTTAAAATTTTGACCATTTCTTAATTCAGTACCACAAACAGTTATTGACAGCTTCCAGATAGGTAAAGGTGGCGACATGTTTCTGCTTTTAATCTGCGGTTTAATACTACATCATATGCATTCTATTATTTTTTCATAAATATCCTCAAATTAATACAGACAATTCTTCATAGTGTCCCTGCTACTCACACTTAACACTCGTCTAGGAGCTATAGAAAGAGATTGCTACTTGAGAGGAAGAAATTGGCCCCTCTAAAATAATATAGCAGTTTGAGTAGATAAGAGTAGTGAGTGGTTACAGAAAGAGATAAATGGCTAGAAATAAAATAGATCCCTAGTGACTTACTTGGCTAACAGCGTAAGCTTTTCCAAAGACATGTTAATTGCTTTTTCAAAGAGCCCTTTTCAAGTTTGCTGACTTAGAATTACAGGGGCCACCTTTTCCTTACGGGGTAGCATAGCGTCTGTTTGCTTTATCTCAGTGTTATCTTTCTCCTCTGCTGAAACCAGGGGACACTCTGAAGGGATCTAAGGTCATAATCATTAAGAAAAGAAGTTCTATGTTTTGATGTGGTAAGACACTCTGTCTGTGGGACCGCCCGACCGTCGGAGGTGTTCTCTCCTTCCTTCCAGGGAGGCAGTTCTTATAAAGCAATCTCAGAATATTGTAACATTCTGGGCCTCTTTTTGTCCCACAGCAAAACATGGCACAGGCAGACCTGCTTAGTGTCATAGGACAATCGTGCAGAGTACTATAGTCAACAGCTCCGTTCTTTGGTTCACGGTCTCCTACTGGTGTTCCTCACCCTGTGCAGACCACTACTGACAGCCTCCAGACTCGGTTCTCTTGTTTCCTGATAAATATCAGGAAGTCAGAGTTTCTAAAATTTTTTTTTTCAAAGTTTATTTATTTTTGGGACAGACAGAGACAGAGCATGAACAGGGGAGGGGCAGAGAGAGAGGGAGACACAGAATTGGAAACAGGCTCCAGGCTCTGAGCCATCAGCCCAGAGCCCGACGCGGGGCTCGAACTCACGGACCGCGAGATCGTGACCTGGCTGAAGTCGGACGCTTAACCGACTGCGCCACCCAGGCGCCCCAGGAAGTCAGAGTTTCTATCTGCTAACTCTCCTGTGAGTAGATCTTCAGCCCTGTCCCTGACTGTCCTGGGGGGCATCCCTCCTTACCCCCACCCCCAGCCACTGCCTACAGCTCCACTTCCCTCTCCTCAGGCACCAGGGGAAGGTAGACCTCGTCGTCCGCCAAGAAACCACCCCACAATATCCTCCAGGTAGATCAGACTACACGGAAGGATTTGGAAGAAACCCAAAGGAATTCAGTGTAGAAGGGGTAGGATTAAAACTCTGTGTCCAGGAAATTAAACTCCTTATAAAGGCCCCCGCCCCCAACTCCTAATTTAGATCTCCTACTCACCTCCTATCCCCTCTGCCTTCCATCCAAAATACCAAGGCCTTCTACTAGTAGGGATTGATCTGACTCCAGAACCCCCTGCCCTGTACTTGGGGCACACTTTCCACAGTCTGATCCGGAATCATACCTCGGAGAGCATGAGGTGGAAATGCTGGAGCATGTGGTTTGGCAGGATATTCGGGGGATACCCATTTTCACTCCCAATCCTTCAGGGATAGACTCTGCAGTTGTAATTTTCAGACACCCCGCTCTCTTCTGTCAACAGTTCAGCACAGAACACAGAGAAATAATAGTTCTGAGACAATATAGTGTAAATCTCAAAGGAGAAAGAGAATGTGTCTCCCAATTGTCTCACACTTTCCAAGTTACCTCCCTCTCACAATATGGCCAATAGCTAGCTGTATTATGCAAAGCAGCTTTAGTTCCTTCTCTGTGTTCCCTGCTTTCCAAAAGGGGCATAATTTGGTTAGAGTAATGCCTTGAGTCTTGCAAATTTCAAAGTCAAAGCTTTCAAATTTGTAACACAAAAATGTGACTACGTTGTAAGTCCAATACCTTCTCTATATATTCTGAGAATGTGTCTGGGCGGAGTGTTGAAAGAAGATACATTTAATCCTTCTGGTTGCAGATTGAGTAGTCAGACCGGATTATCGCCCTTGTGAAGTGTCTGATATTCTTCTGTTAGGATATGAAGAGAACAAAAGAAAGGGGATGTTTGTAAAATTTCTATAAAGCAGTCATTCTATATTGTATATGGGGTATTTTCTATGCAATTATCTAAATTATACATACATGAATTACATGTGTAACAATTACATATATGTGTTTATAGGTATATGAGTGTGTATATAAGTGTGTGTGTGTGTGTGTATATGTATATAGTATTGTATATATACAATACTCTTCAAGAATATAAGCCCTTTGTATATTTGTAATTAAAAGTATATCGGCCTGGGGTAGGCCCCTAACTTGGCATAATTGCACAGATTCCTGAAAGAATAATGTAGGAACCCTGATTTCTAGGAAATAGCTTCTCTGAGCTTTTTTGCAATTTCTGTAAGAGAGCATGAGCCTTCTGCTGAGTAACTGAGCCCTCTGGGCAAAGCTCTCCACGAATGGTGCAACATGGCTTCTTCATTTGGGGCCTCGGTATGAGCTCGCACTGTATTTACTCTGGGGTGCTGACCCATCTGGTGTTAGGGATTGGTCAGCTGTCTGTCTGAATCACTGAGGAGCCTGGGGAGGGAGGCTAATTATCCTCATGGAAGTTGGAGACAGGGACAGTTATGCTTAGGAATGAAAGAGTAAAAAATGACATTGCCTCCAGGCCCTATGGGAGGGGCAATTTTAAATACAGAGGAGAATCAGGTGGTCAATTCCAGTGACCTCAAAGTGCCAGGTCAGGTCCTCTGAGCTTCAGGCTCAGGGTTGAGCATACAAGGTGATGACTGGGGAAAGCACCTATGAGGGATAAAGGGAGAGTGACCAGAAGTCAGCAGGTGCTTTCAGACAGCAATTTAGGTCCAACACTTGTCAACAGGAAGAGGGAAGGAAGGGTTATGTAGGAAGAGCACCAGTCCACAAACTTCTGACCAGCATGGTAACAAGTCCCCAAGTCAAAGCTGCCTATTAGACAAATCCCGTAGTGGGCACGAAGAGTGAGTCTGTCGTCAATTAAGCATCCAACTTCAGCTCAGGTTATGATCTCATGGCTCGTGAGTTCGTGAAGTCGAACCCCACATCGGGCAGTGTGATGACAGCTCAGAGCTTGGAGCCTCCTTCAGATTCTGTGTCTCCCTTTGTCTCTGTCTCTCTGTCTCTCTGTCTCTCTCTCTCTCTCCTCTCTCTCAAAAATAAACATTAAAAAAAAAGAGTTTCCACACATATTCCTCCCTGCCCCTATTTTGTGAAAGCAGCTCTGAGATCTTCTGATGACTGGGGTCAATATTCCTGCTAAGATGAGGGCTCCGCTTCTCACTAGGAGAAGGATTAGGATGTGAGCAGCTCAAAGCGTCCTAGTGACAGAGGCAGGTGATCAGCTTTGTGTCCTGGCAAGAGCACATCCCCAGTGGGAACAGGACCTTTAGCCCTGCAGAACCCATGGCTGAGGGAAGAGAAATGCAATGTCCCCCCATGGGTCCCCAGGCACCTGTTTCCACGTTCCACTTCTGTTACCACCTGTGTCCATTTTAGTCCTCCAAAACACAGAAACAAAATTAAACATACAAGAGCTTTATTGGGGGGAATGCCCGGAAAGGGGAGAAGGCAAAAATAGGCATAGGCAGGGAGAGACTTCAGATCACAAAGCAATTCTGACATTTTTGAAAAGGGAGGGTGATGGACATGTTCTATGCCTTGATTGCATTCATCAGAGCCGAGAGAATAATACACTGAAGAACTGAGCAGTTCGGTATATATAAATTATACCTTAGTAGAAGTATTTTTTAAACATGAGATCCACTTTAACAAAAGAAAACTATACCATGGTAGAAGACAACACGGATGAATTCCTAGATAATCTGGGCATAGAAAAAGACTTTCTAATAAAGACTCAAAGTCTGGATGCCATAAAAAAAAAAAAAAGACTGATATATTTAAATACATAAGTATAGGGGCACCTGGGTGGTGCAGTCGGTTAAGCGTCCGACTTCAGCCAGGTCACGATCTCGCGGTCTGTGAGTTCGAGCCCCGCGTCGGGCTCTGGGCTGATGGCTCGGAGCCTGGAGCCTGTTTCCGATTCTGTGTCTCCCTCTCTCTCTGCCCCTCCCCCGTTCATGCTCTGTCTCTCTCTGTCCCAAAAATAAATAAACGTTGAAAAAAAAATTAAAAAATAAATAAAAAATAAATAAATACATAAGTATAAAACGCATTGCATAGGAAAATCAGACCAAAAGCAGAGGAAAAGGGTAAATGACATGGCAAGAAAATATTTCCCACATATGTCACAACTCAAGGATCAATATGAATAAACGAATCGTTTTATTTTTTTTTTAATTTTTTTTTCAACGTTTTTAATTTATTTTTGGGACAGAGAGAGACAGAGCATGAACGGGGGAGGGGCAGAGAGAGAGGGAGACACAGAGTCGGAAACAGGCTCCAGGCTCTGAGCCATCAGCCCAGAGCCTGACGCGGGGCTCGAACTCACGGACCGCGAGATCGTGACCTGGCTGAAGTCGGACGCTTAACCGACTGCGCCACCCAGGCGCCCCACGAATCGTTTTAAAATAGAGGAATAAAGGACCAAAATTGAATAGAAAATATGCAAAAGGTATGAATAGAAAAAACATAAAAAGATACAAAAAAGGCTCTTAAATAGGCAAAAAGGTGACTTTAACTTCACTGATAATAAGAACAATGCTAATTAATAATTCCAAACCTTGATAATACATATATTGGTGAGGTGTGGGGAAACAGGTGCTCTCAAACACTTCTAGCGGGACAGCAAAATGGCGTAACCTCTGTGGAGGGAAATCAGGAGATCTCTAATAAAACTACATATACATTTATGCTCTGATCCAACAACTCTCGTAGGAATTGGCACTGGAGGTACATACCCATCAATTCCAAAAAATGTACACGTTTAGTCAGCGCGGTATTATTGATGAGTGCAACATACTTTACGTAAATGGCCAAAGGGAGAGGTTTGCACTATGGTTCAGCAACAAAATGGATCCGTTGCTGCTGTCAAAAGGACCGAGGAAGACCTCCCTACGGAGGTGGAACGCATTCTAGGATATACAGTCAAGTGAAAAAAAGCATGCTAACTCTTCTGTATACTAAAGAAAGGAGAATAAGAAATTGAGGAGAAAAGACGGCAGAGTAGAAGGATCCGGAATGTACCGCTTCCCACACACAGAGGCGACCCCTGCAGGTATCGTACCTCGCTCTGAAGATGACCTGAAGGCAGGCAGGCAAAGTTCTCCACAGCTGAAGTCGTAAAGACAAGGCCACACCGGGAAAGGCAGGAAGGGAACCAGACCACAGGTATGGCTGCTAACAACTAGGAGGGAGACCACAACCACAGAGGAGCAAGGGGACCAGACCCCAGACGGGTAAGCAGCACACACTGATTCTGGAAATCAGTGCCTGACTTTGAAAATCGGTGGGGCTTAACTCCGGGAGGGCACAGGGCTATGAGAAACCAAGTCCCTGCTTTTAAAGAGCCGGCAACGGCAGGAGACCCAGCACAGGAATAGAAGCTTGAAAAGCACCAGGGTTACGTGTGAATGAGATTTATTGGCAATCTTAGGATATGTGCCAGAGAGACAAGGATCTATAGAAGATTTTTCCAGAAACAGAAGTGCTGACACATGGCCTTTCACCTAGATACCCAGATGCCTGCAGAAGCCACTTTTGACACTCTCCATCTCCCTTGGCAGCACTGTTGGCCCCACCCCAGCATTCCCCTGCAAACCCATCTCATACCATCTCCCCACCCCAGCTTGTTCCCACCCTGCCACCCCTGGCAGGCACCCTCAGTTGAGACCAGAATTTCTCCTAAGTGACTATTGCCCCACAAGACGCAATGGGCAGCCCCAGCCAGGACTGATGCCCCTCCAAAAGCAACACCTGCCCTAGGGAGGTGGGGAGCTAACCCGACCACCAGTGTTGCCCAAAGTAGCTACTGCCAGGCCTCTCACCTAGCCATGCCTGGGGCAGGCCCTCCTCTCCGGTGCATCTGCAGTGGTTGTGACCAATCATTGCACACAGCCAGGTTGAGGGCTGGCCCCACCCGCAAGCACAGGCACAGTGACTGCAGTAGGGCTGAGCCCAGCCACATGGGAGATAAGCCCTGCCTATAAGAGTGCCAGTAGCAGTTGTGGCTAATGCTCAACAGGAAGGCACAACAGAAACGCAGCCCACACAGGGGACATGCCCACAGTGCCTGATTCTGGTGACCGGGGGAGATTTCACTACAAACCACCACAGGGTGCCTTCTCCATAAGGCCCCTACTTTCAAGACCCAGAGGCATAGATGACCTAACCCAATATACAGAGGCAAAGAGAATCCGACAAAATGAGGAGACAGAGGGATACTTTCTAAGTGAAACAAGATAAAGCTACATTAAAAGAGTTAAACAAAACCGAAGGAAAAACTCTACCTGATAAAGAGTTCAAAGTAACGGAGGGGCATCTGGGTGGTTCAGTCGGTTGAGCATCCGACTTGGGCTCAGGTCATGATCTCACAGGTGGTGAGTGTGAGCCCCGTGCTGGTCTTATGCTGACAGCTCAGAGCCTGTAGCCTATGTCAGATTCTGTCTCTGTCTCTCTCTCTGTCCCTCCCCTGCTCACGCACTGTCTCTCTCCCTCTCTCTCTCAAATATAAATAAACATTAAAAATTTTGTTAAAAAGGAGTTCAAAGTAATGGAATTAAAGATACTCACTGGACTTAAGAGAAGAGTGAATCCACTGAGAACTTCAACAAAGATAGAAAATATAAAAAGTTACCAGTCGGAACTGGTATGAAAGTTCTGAAGAATACAATGACTGAAGTGAAAAATACACTGGAGGAAATCCATAGAAGATTAGAGGGGGCAGAGAATGAGTCAATGAGCTGGAAGACAAGGTAATGGAAAACAATCAAGCTGAGCAGCAAAAAGAAAAAATATTTTTTAAACATGAGAATAGGGTGACTTCTGTGACAACTTCAAGACATTTGCATACTAGGGGTCCCAGAAGGAGAAGGCAAAGATAAATAAAGGGGCAAAAAACTTACTTGAACGAATAATAGCTAAAAACATTCCGAATTTGGGAAAGAAAGAGACATCAAGGTCAAGGAAGCATAGAGAGTACCAAACAAGATAAATTCAAAACAGCCCACAACAAGACATAAATAATTAAAGTGGCCAAAAATAAAATCTTAAAAGTAACAAGAGAAAGCAAACACCTATGTACAAGGAAATCGTCATAAGGCCACAGAATGATTTTTCAGCAGAAACTGTCAGGCCAGAAGGGAATGGCATGAGATTTTCAAAGTGTTGAAAGAAAAATCATAAAGCAAGAATATTCTCTCCAGCAAGTTTATCATCCAGAACTGAAGAAGAAATTGTTTCCCAAACAAAAGTTAAAGGAGTTCGTCACCACTAAACCAGTCCTACAAGAAATGTTAAAGGGACTTCTTCAAGTGGAAAGAAAAGGTCATCACTGGAAGAAGCATACGAAAGGAAAAACATACAGCAGGAAAATCACTTAGTAGATCACTTAGATCACTTAAAAGCTCGTACGAAGGTTACACATAAAAGTAATATAAGCATTTACATCTACAAAAATTAGTCAAAGGATGTACAAAATAAAGAGATGTAAAATATGACATCATATACACAAAATGTGGAGGGAAGAGTTTAAAAAGTAGTTATTGTTAGGGGTGCCTGGGTGGCTCAGTCGGTTGGGCATCTGACTTCAACTCAGGTCATGATCTCACACTCGGTGAGTTCGAGCCCCGCATCAGTCTCTGTGCTGACAGCTCAGAGCCTGGAGCCTGCCTCTGATTCTGTGTCTCCCTCTCTCTGCCCCTCCCCTGCTCATGCTCTGTCTCTCTCTGTCTCAAAAATAAATAAAAACATTTAAAAAAATGTTTAAAGTAGTTATTGTAGAATGTGTTTGAACTTAAGTGATCATCACCTTAGTATCAACTGCCATATATAAAGGATGTTAAAGAGATGCACAAAAAATGGAGAGAAAGAGAGTCAAGCTGAACACTAAAGAAAGCCAATCCCAAGGAAAGAGAACAAGAAGGAGGAGAGGAGAACTCCAAGAACAGCCAGGAAACAATTAACACAATGGCAGTACACATATCAATAACTACTTTAAACACAGATTAAATGCTCCAATCAAAAGATACAGTGTGGCAGAATGAACTTTTTAAAAACCCATCTATATGCTACTTACAAAGACTCACTTCACACCTAGACACATATAGATGAAAACCGAAGGGATGGAAAAAGATATTCCACACAAAGGAAAAAAAAAAAACAAAACAAAAGCTGAGGAGGCAGTACTTCTATCAGACAAAACAGACTTTAAAACAAAGGCTGAAAAAAAAAAACAAAAAAAAACCCACAAAGGCTGTATAAGCAATAAGGAGCATTACATAATGATAAAGAGATCAATTCAACAAGAGTACCTAACAGTTGTAAATATGCACCCACATAGGAGCACCTAAATACGTAAAGCAAATATTAAGACATAAATGGAGAAGTTGACAGTAATGCAAAAAGAGCAGGGGACTTTAACACCCCATTTACATCCATGGATAGTTCATCTAGACAGAAAAATCCATCGAGAAACAGTGGCTTTGATTGACACATTAGACCAGATGGGCTTAGCAAATATATTCAGAACATTTCATCCCCAAAACAGCAGAATACAAATTTTTTTCACCTGCACATGGAAGATTTTCCAAGATAAATCACATTAGGCCACAAAACAAGTTTGAAGAAATTTAAGAAAACTGACATCACATCAAGCATCATTCCTGACCACAATAATACAAAACTAGAAATCAATTACAAGAAAGGAACTGGAGGAAAGACACATGGAGACTAAAGACGATGCTACTTAGCAGCAAATGGGTCAAAAAACAAATGAAAGAAGAAATAAATACCTGGAGACAAATGAGAATGGAAACACTACATTTCAAAATCTTTGGGATACAGCAAAAGCAGTTCTAAGAGAGATGTTTATAGATCCAGGCCCACCTTAAGAAACAGTACAAAACTCAATCTAGCCTTCCACCTAAAAGGAATAGAAAAAGAAGAACAAAGCCCAAAACTGGTAGATGGAAGCAAATACTAAAGATCACACGTAAGAGCGACTTAAAAATATTAGCAAAAATCAGGGGCGCCTGGGTGGCGCAGTCGGTTAAGCGTCCGGCTTCAGCCAGGTCACGATCTCGCGGTCCGTGAGTTCGAGCCCCGCGTCAGGCTCTGGGCTGATGGCTCGGAGCCTGGAGCCTGTTTCCGATGCTGTGTCTCCCTCTCTCTCTGCCCCTCCCCCGTTCATGCTCTGTTTCTCTCTGTCCCAAAAATAAATAAAAAACGTTGAAAAAAAATTAAAAAAAATATTAGCAAAAATCAATGAAGCGGAGAACTGGTTCTTTGAACAGATACACCAAATTGATTAACCTTTACCCAACGATACATGATACACCACATCAGTAAAATGAAGGATAAAAATCATCTGATCATTTCAACAGATGCAGAAAAAGCATGACAAAACTCAACATCCATTCATGATTAAAACTTTCAAAAAAGTGGGTATAGAAGGAATACCCTTCAATATAATCAGGAAATATATGACAAATACACTGCTAACATCATACTCAATGGTGAAAACCTGCAAGCTTTTCCTCTAAGATCAGAAACAAGGCAAGAATGTCCACTCTCACCACCGCTAAGCAACACAGTGCTGGAAGTTTTAGCCACAGCAATCAGACAAGAAGAAGAAAAAAAAGGCATCTGAGGGATAAGTAAAACTGTCAGTTTGCAAATGACATGATACTATCTATAGAAAACCCTAAAGACTCCACCAAAAAAAAACCAAAAAACTATCAGAATAAGTGAATTCAGTAAAGTTGCAGGATACAAAATTAATATATAGAATCTGTTGCATTTCTGTACACTAAGAACAAAATATAAACGTAGAAAGCGATTCTAATACGATTGCATGAGAAAGAACAAAATATCTAGGAATAAATTTAATTAAGGAGGTGAAAACCTGTACTCTGAAAACTGTAAGACATTGATGAAAGAAAGTGAAGACAACATTAACAACCACAAAGATACTCTATGTTCATGGATTCGAAGAATATTGTTAAAATGTCCATATTACCCAAAGCAATTCACAGATTTATTTTTTTTAATTTTTTTTTCCAACGTTTATTTATTTTTGGGACAGAGAGAGACAGAGCATGAACGGGCGAGGGGCAGAGAGAGAGGGAGACACAGAATCGGAAACAGGCTCCAGGCTCTGAGCCATCAGCCCAGAGCCCGATGCGGGGCTCGAACTCACGGACCGCGAGATCGTGACGTGGCTGAAGTCAGACGCTTAACCGACTGCGCCACCCAGGCGCCCCGCAATTCACAGATTTAATGTAATCCCTATTCAAATACTCTTTTTCACACACCTAGGAAAAATAATCCTAAAATTTGTAAGGAACCTCAAGAGACTCTGAATAGCCAAAGCAATCATGAGAAAGAAGAACAAAGCTAGAGGAATCAAGATCCCAGGTTTCAAACGATAATACAAAGTTACAGTAATCAAAACATTATGGAATGGGCACAAAAAAAGACACAGAGATCAGTGGAACAGGAGAGAGAGCCCAGAAATAAACTCACACTTATATGGTCAATTAATCTCTGACAAAGGAGGCAAGAACATACAATGAGGAAAAAGTCTCTTCAACGTATGGTATTGGGGAAAGTGGACAGCTGTATGCCAAAGAATGGAGCACTTTCTTTCCCTATACACAAACTCAAAATGGATTAAAGACCAAGTGTAAGACTTTAAACTATAAAACTCCTAAAAAAAACATAGGGAGCAAACTTGTGGACATGGGCCTTAGCAACATTTTTCTGAATAGGTCTCCTCAGGTAAGAGGAACAAAAGCAGAAACAATTAGGACTATACCAAACCAAAAGATTTTGTACGGCAAAGGAAAACATATACAAAAAGAAAAGGCAACCTACTGAATGGGAGAAGCTATTTGCAAATGATAAATCTGATAAGGGGTTAATAACCAAAATATAGATTTAAAAAAACATACAGCTCAATGCCAAACAAACAATCGGAGCCAAATACAGGCAGAGAAACTGAATAGACATTTTGCCAAGGACAACATATGGCTGGCCAACAGACACATGAAAAGATGCTCAACATCACTAATCACCAGGGAAATGCAAATCGGAATCACAATGAATTATCACCTTATACCCTTCAGATGGCTCAAATCAAAAGGATAAATAACAAGTGTTTGTGAGAATGTAGAGAAAAAGGCACCGTCTTGCACTGTTGGTGAGAGTGTAAATTGGTGCAGGCACTCTGGCAAACAGTAGGGAGTTTCCTCAAAAACCTAAAAAAAGAAGTACCACAGGGTCTACTCATTCCACTTCTGGGTATTTACAAAGAAAACAAAAACACTCGTTTGAAAAAGACATATGCAACCCTATGTTTTCTGTTAGTCTGAACGTACCTTTTTAAAAAAAAAATAAATAAAAGCAGTCTGAATGTAATTTTTGTCAAAAAATAAAAAGACTTTAAAATCCAGTTAAGTATTATACGAAGAGGAAAGACCAGAGGAGAGAGAAACAGGAGGGAAATGACACGGAATGGAGACAGCCCCTCCACTTCTTTTCCACCACCGCCCCCAATGTCTCTTTCACTGAGGCACGGGGGTGTGGGGTGTCGTAGCAGGCCAGGGGATACATGAAGCCACACGGGAGTGTGACTTGATGATACCAGGGTTAATGTATATAGAAAGAGAAAAACAAATTATGGAGTGCAAATGAACTATGCATGAATTTTTATAAAACCCTTCACTGCTGGAACAAATCGAGTCACCAGCGAGGGCTTCTTTTGCCTGGGCTGCAGAAACCCAGGGTTGTCCAACCTTGCTCCCCTGATAGGAGAGCACACAAGACACGTGACTGAGGCCAGTACACAGAGCAGAGGACTAGAACGAAAGCTTCTGCAGCAGTGATCTGCCATCTCTAGGATTTATGCCGAAGGCAGTTTTGTAGATGGAGTTGGACCACCAGGTCCTGGCCAGCCTCAGGCAAAGCCACAGAGCTTGGCTTCTAGGCATTGAGGGTCAGAGCAGCCAACTATTTGCCTCACTGCTTCAGTTCTAGATTCTTCCATGGGTTTCACAAACACTCTCTCTCCTGTCTACCCACTTCTCCCGGGAAAGGTGAAATTTTCCGTGAGCTGATTTATCAAACTCATCTCTGTGGAAGTCTAGGCAAGCAGAACATCGGAGAGCTCTGTGTTTTCTCTGTTCTCCAAGTTCAATACTTCCATGGAAAAGGCCAGGACCCACGGGCTATGGCAAGGGCACCAAGGTGCAGAGTGCCTAAATACCACACTCCTGGTGGGCTCGGTGCCCACACTCAGAGATCTTTCCAGATTCCAGATTCAGTGGCTTTGACCTCTAAGGTCCCTTTAGTTCTTTCAACCTCTGTTCCCATATAAAGAGCCCCTGCTTTTTCTGTTTTATTGGAGGCAGTGTAGGGAGCTTACATGTGCTTTTACCATCTTCCCCAGCAATACCCCTTCCTTCCCTTTGGCTCCCTGACACACTCCTGGAACTTCTCCCTTTCTTTGGTCATTCCCATGTAAGATGTAGCCTTTCTACAGTAGCACAACGTTGGAAATAATCTAAATGCCTGCATTAGATGAAGAGGTTGATAAAGTAGCCTACATCATCATGAAATATTAAAGAGCTCAAAACGATCATCATGAGAGGTAATTAGACTCACAGAGAAGTATCTATGAGGGTAATTAGATAATAAAGACTGATTATAGGTAGAAAAAAAACAGGTTACAAAACTGTTTGCACACTATAATTATGAGACTATAAATTGCATGCATCTGGGTAAGGTCTGAAAGAGAACCTGAAAAAATGAGCATCATCCCCTCTTGTTACTGGTATTTACTTGGTGCACAATGTGCCAACCTCTGTACTAAGGGCTTTAGAAATGTTACTTACTACCTACCATAAGGGGTTGTTATGAGGATTAGCACTTTCCCTGTTTTATGGATGAGGACAGAGAAGTGGAGGGTTACACAGCTGGTAAATTTTACACAGTGGTAAAATCAGGACTTGACCCCATGCCGGTGGGACTATACCAAAATAAAACTTTTGCATAGTGAAGGAAACCATCAACAAAATGAAAAGGCAACCTATTAAATGGGAGAAGATATTTGCAGATGACATCTATGATAAGGGGCTAATATCCCATATATATATATGTGTATATATATATATATATATACGTATATATACACACACACACACACATATATATGTATATGTATACACACATATGCATACATATATGTCTCAAATTCACAAAACTATGAGATTATGACCTGAGCCAAAACCGCACATCAGATGCTTAACCAACGGAGCCACTGAGGGAGCCCTCCAAAATATATTTTAAAAATACTTCTACAACTCAACACACACACACCTTCGAAATAATCTCATTACAAACGGGCAGAGAACCTGAATAGACTTTTTGCCAAAGATGTCTTCTTTGGCCAAAGATGGCCAAAGAACACATGAAAAGATGCTCAACATCAATCATCATCAAGGAAATGAAAACTGAAACTACAATGAGATATCACCTTACACTTGTCAGAATGGCTAAAATCAAAAACAGTCAAATAACAAGTGTTAGTAAGAATGTGGAGAAAAGGGAACCCTCGTGTGCTGCTGGGGGGAATTTAACTTGGTGCAGCCACTCTGGAAACCAGTATGGAGGGGCCTCAAAAAATTACAACAGGGACGCCTGAGTGGCTCAGTCAGGTAAGGATCGGACTTTGGCTCAGGTCACGATCTCACAGTTCATGAGTTTGAGCCCCACATCAGGCCCTCTGCTGTTGGCTCAGAGCCAGCTTCAGGTTCTCTGTCTCCCTGTCTCTCTGCCCCCCCCTTCCTCTCTCTCTCTCAAAAATAAATATTTTTTAAAAATAAAACAGAAATATCATATGATCCAGTAATGCCACTAATGGATATTTACCCAAAGGACACAAAAACACTAATTTGAAAAAATATGTGCATCTCTATGTTTATTGCAGCTCTAATTACAATAGCCACGATATGGAATCAACCTAAGTGTCCATCGATAGACAAATGAATAAGGAAGACATGGTGTATGTATAATAATGGAATATTATAGGCTATAAAAAGCAATGAGATCGTGCCACCGTGACCACATGGATGGACCTACAGGGTGTTATGCTACGTGAAGTCAGAAAAGACAAATACCTTAGGATTTCACTTGTATGTGGAACCTAAAAAAAATAAACAAGAAGCAGAAACAGACCCACAAATACAGAGAACAAACCAATGGTTGCCAGAGGGGAGGGAGATGGGGGGATGGACAAAATGAGTGAAGGGGAGTGGCTTCCAGTTACAGAACGAGTTGTGAGACTGCAAGGTGAAGCCGAGGGAATATAGTCAACGATAATGTTATAGGGTTGTATGGGAACAGATTGTAACTACACGGGCAGAGAGCACAGCATAATGCATAGAATTGTCAAATCAGTATGCTATACACCTGAAATGAATGTAAGTGTTTCAAGTATACTTCAATTAATTTTTTTTTTTTTTTTTACAAAAAGAACTTGGTGTTTTGCTTATGTGTCTTAACTTAAGAATGTGCTTACCAGGGCTCCCGGGTGGCTCAGTCAGTTAAGCATCCGACTTCAGCTCAGGTCATGATCTCACGGTTTGTGGGTTCAAGCCCCACATCCGGTTCTGTGCCAACAGCTCAGAGCCTGGAGCCTGCTTTGGATTCTGTGTCTCCCTCCCTCCCTCCCTCTCTCTCTCTCTCTCTCTCTGCCATACCCCTGCTTGCACTCTCTCTCAAAAATAAACATTTTTAAAACTTAAAAAAAATATTTACAGTAAGATGATAGACTATCTGGAAACGCTTCAAATTAATAGTGAGTGGAAGTGCGGACAGAGCAGGACTGGCAAATGGATTGACAATTATTGAAGCTGTATAAAGGGTTCATGGAGGTTCATTTTAATGCTCTACTTTTGTGTATACTTAAAATCCTTCATAATGAAGGTTTTTAAAAGGCTTTTACATTTACTATGAAAAAATGACACACAATGTTATTGATGCAATACTAATATGATTACAATCCTCAAAGACTGTTTCTTGGGAGTATTCAATCAGATATACCATAGAATATATTAGTAACAGATTTTTATGGTACTTGCTTTTTTAATCCAAAATATAAATTACTCTAAGTGAAATTTTATTGACACAGGTTTGAACTATCAAACTATACATTTCAAGAGTTTGAAACAGTTCTCATTCTCATAATTTCACAGCAAGTCTGTGTTAAAGATGTATTTAACAGCAAGATAGAGCTGTCTCCAAGAATAGGAGAATGTGGCAAACATATAATCAGTCGATAAAAAGAATACAGAAATAGACCTTCTGGCTCACGTTTTACAAGATAAATAAAATATAAGCTTCCAGGTTATCTTTTCTAATAGAAATCATTTGCATCTATTCTGAACAAAAATCCACAAATAGCATTAATTTTATGGAGTCTGAGCCCTAATCAATGGTAAATAATAGGCTATGATCCCATGTCTTTGAATCAGAGGACTTAGCAGGTGTTAGACAATGCTCTAAGTGTCTGATAGGATTTTAAAAGGACATGTCGCTCTCTCATTGCCTCATTTTGAAGTTTTGGATAGTTTTCCCTAATAGGATCTCACTCCCCAACAACCACGAAGCATGAGAGTTCTCTGTATTGTGACGCCTCAACCAGAAAATTACATACCGGATTCTAAATGTCATTTCACGTTGGGTTCAGTAAAATTAGCAAGGATTTTTTTTTTTAATTTTTTTTTCAACGCTTATTTATTTTTGGGACAGAGAGAGACAGAGCATGAACGGGGGAGGGGCAGAGAGAGAGGGAGACACAGAATCGGAAACAGGCTCCAGGCTCTGAGCCATCAGCCCAGAGCCCGACGCGGGGCTCGAACTCACGGACCATGAGATCGCGACCTGGCTGAAGTCAGACGCTCAACCGACTGCGCCACCCAGGCGCCCCATAGCAAGGATTTTAAATGCGTTCTTTGTGCTCCAGGTTTCTATCCTGGGTTCCAGGTTCCAGAATAAAGCAAGCACTTCCGCGAGGGGTCTGGGGAGGCCAGAACACATATCCACCTGCAGTGTTCCAGAACGCAGGTTGGTTGAGATCTTCAGTCTATTTTTTCTTCTGTAAAGTAGGGAGAATTCCTCCCTGACCCATCTCATAGGTTTGTCCTCTTGCTCACTTAAGTCAAAATATGTGAAACAATAGTGGCAGGTTAACATAAATTGGTACCATTACTGTCATTACTCATCATTAGTGCTGGCCCAGAGTCTAGACCTGTGTTTATCCCCAGTACAAATATAGGAACTGGGCTTTAGGGTTCATTTTTTCTGGGGTTTTTACCTCAGTCACAGAATATGGTGAACAGATCTGTATTGCATCTATGCTATTCATGTAGAATCCATGTGTCCCCAGGCTGCACCAATCTTGAGGGAAAAGTAAAAATTTTAGAATTCTATCTCTGCCTCCACACCTTACGAGCTTTATGCACCAGGACCATCTCTCTCTCTCCTTTAAAGATATCACCAGAGGGGCACCTGGCTGCCTCATTTGGAAAAGCATGTGACTCTTGATCTTGAGGCTGTAAGTTCGAGCCCCACGTTGGGTGTAGAGATTACTCAAAAATAAAATCTTAAGGGAGCCTGGGTGGCCCAGTCAGTTAGGTGTCCAACTCTTGATTTCGACTCAGGTCATGATCTTGCGGTTTGTGAGTTTGAGCCCCTCACTGGGCTCCATGCTAACAGCGCAGAGCCTGCTTAGGATTCTCTCTCTCTCCTTCTCTCTCCGCCCTTCTCCACCCCTCTCAAAATAAATAAACTTAAAAAAAAAATGAAATGTTAAAAAAATAACAAAGACATCACCACAGTGTTCCTCACTAGGATGCCATATTCTCCTTTCCTGAACTGCTCTTTTGGACTGTCCACTGGCTAGTAAAGAGCTTCCTGAGAAACTCCAGCTGTCACTGTAGCTGGTGTTTGCTGCTCATGGCATTGTTGACCATGTCAAGACCCTGCCACCCACTCTCCCTAAAGTTACTTATGCTTATTAAAGCCACAGATGAGTCAGTGGTGCTGAGCTAGACCATGCTGAACCAGCACTGTCAGGGGACCCTGTGGCGACACCATCAGCTAAAGCCTCCCATGTTCCACCAGGACAGCTCACGTTAGCTCCTGCTGACAGATGAAGTGGCGACAAGTGCCAGGAACCCTCTCTTAGGATCCCTCATCGACACCCAGGACTGGCTTCATAATTTGTCCAGGGCAACATTAAAATGCAAAGCCCCTTGTCAACAAATTAAGAATTTCAAGATGGTAATGGAGAGCATTAAACCAAGTGAAGGCCCTTGTGGGTCGGTAAAGGGCACACGTCCACGTATCTGGTCCTGCTGACACCCTGAGACTACCTTGAAGATACCTCCCAGGGAAAACAATTGCTTCCTTCACTTTTGTGCCCCGCAGTGCTAAACTAGGCTTAACCAAAATAATTAGCTTTTTGGTTTGTTACTGTTGCTATTGTAGTTGCTGCTGTTTACTTCCAGCACCTTCCCCACTGGACCCAGGCACAGTGTGCCAGTGCTGTACTCTGAATTCCCACCGCCCATCATCCACCAGGCCATGGCCCTGCACCTGAACTTCTCTTTTATTTTAATGTTTATTTATTTTAGAGAGAGAGATAGAGAGACAGAGAGCGTGCGTGCACGCGTGCAAGAATCAACAGGGGAGGGGAAGAGAGAGACACAGAATCCAAAGCAGGTTTCAGGCCCTGAGCTGTCAGCACAGAGCTCGACGCAGGACTCGAACCCATGAACCATGAGTTCATGACCTGAGCCAAAGTCAGACACTCAGCCAACTGAGCCATCCAGGTGCCCCTTGACCCATGCATCTCTTCCATCTGGCTGTTCCTGAGTTATAGCCTTTTATAACTGATAATCTAGTAAATAAAATGCTTCTCTGAGTTCCGTGTGCTGCTCTAGCAGATTAACTGCACCCAAGAAGGGGGTCACTGGAACCTCCAATGTATAGCTGGTAGGTCAGAAGCATGAGGACACTAAGGGGCACCTGGGTGGCTCAGTCGACTGAGCGTCCGACTTTGGCTCAGGTCATGATCCCCCAGTGTGTGGGTTCGAGCCCTGCGTCAGGCTCTGTGCTGGCAGGCTCTGGATTCTGTGTCTCCCTCTCTCTTCCCCTCCCCTGCTCATGCTCTGTCTCTGTCAGAAATAAACACCAAAAAAAAAAAAAAATTTTTTTTTTAAAAAAGAAGCATGAGGACACTTAGACTTGCAACTGGCTTCTGAAATAAGTGGGGGGACAGTTGGGTAGGACTGAGCCCCTAACCTGCGGGCTCTGACACTGTCTCCAGGTAGATAGAGTCAAAACTGAGTTTAATTGTAGGACACCTAGCTAGTATCCAGGAAAAGCTTGATAGTAGGGGGAGAAAGCCCACACATGGGACACAGTATCAGAAATATTAGTGGGCAGGGCACCTGGGTAGCTCAGTTGGTCAAGTGTCTGACTTCAGCTCAGGTCATGATCTCGTGGGTTGAGAGTTCAAGCCTCGCATTGGGCTCTGTGCTGACAGCTCAGAGCCTGGAGCCTGCTTCACATTCTGTGCCCCCCTCTCTCTCTGCCCCTCCCCCACTTGCACTCTCTTTCTCTCTCTCTCAAAAATAAACATTGAAAAAACCTTTTTTTAAATATTAGTGGGCAAAGAGGAGATGAGGGCAAAGGGCAAAGAAAGCAAATTGGCCCCAGGAGAAGGCAGGAGAGAACTTAAGACTTCAAGTGACCCTTCCCATTATCCCCAGGGGCTTGTTTTTTAGGGAAAGAACGCTTCTCCTTGCTTCAAGCAGTGACGGCAACTACTTGCAAAAGCTGTTAAGTGACAGCTGGAGGATCCTTCCAGGGAGTATCTGGAACAAGAAGCATAGGTGAGGCAAGCACAACCTCGGGATAGATAGGGAGACAAGTTTCCATTGTCCGGGCAGCCTCTGAAATACTTGCAGGGAGAACCTGGGGAAAGACTGTATCTCCCACAGGGCGGGAGAAGGGTGTTCTTTGGGTGGAAATGGAAGAGGACCGCTGCTGCTGGCCCAACAAGTTGGGGACATCTGGGTTACACGTGTTTTACCCAGCTCAGACATGCCCCTTTCAAGCTGGTGCCTGCATCCTGTCCTCAGACGTCTGGCCCTGGTGCCCTGGCTTTTCCTATCATCCAATCTATGTCCAACAAAATTAGGAGGAATCTCCAGAGCTGTTGGCAAGTGAGGCAAAGTTTCAGATGACTCTTGCCTTGATGTCCTGTTAAGGTTTTCATGATCATTTCTAAGATGAAAAGAGTCTACCTAAGCCCTTGAGAGTAATGAAAAAGCTCGCGGTGAAAGCAAATGTTATGACCGACACCACAGCAACACAAACGGTCAGAGACTGCGATGAGCAATTATATGCCAGCAAACTGAACAACCGAGAAGAAATGGATACATTCCTGGAAACACACAACCTACGAAGACTGAATCATGAGGAAATAAAAAAAAAATCTGAACAGACCCATTACTAGTAAGGAGATTAAATCAGGAGTCAAAAACCTCTTAACAAAATTCCAGGACCTAATGGTTTCACTGATATCGTCTACTCAATACTTAAAGAAGAATGAATACCAATCATTCTCAAATTCTTCCCCCCAAAAAAAGGAGGGAACACTTCCAAACTCATTTTACACATCCTTCATTATCCTGATGCCAAAATCAGGCAAGGTCACTACAAGTAAAGAAAACTATAGGGCAATAACCCTGATCAACATAGATGCAAAAATCCTCCACAGAGTGTTAGCAAACCAATGTCAGCAATACTGTAAAAAGATCATACACCACGATCAAGCAGGATCTATTCCAGGGAGTAAAAGATGTTCAACATTCTCATCAATGTGATACATCACATGAACAAAATAAAAAAATCATAGGATCCTCTCAACAGATATAGGAAAAGCTTTTGGCAAAATTCAGCATCCATTTCTGATAATAGCTTTCAATGAAGTGAGTACAAAAGAAACATACATCAATATAATAATAGTCATCTATGACAAACTCACAGCTAACATCATACTCAGTGGTGAAAAGGTGAACAAGGAACAAGACTGGGATGTCCATTCTCACCACTTTAATTCAACATAGTACTGGAAGCCCTAGCCAGAGCAGTTAGGCAACAAAGAAGTCATCCAAAACAGAAAAGAGGAATATAACTGTCTCTTTGCAGATGACATAATACTATATAGAGAATCCTAAAGACCCCACCAAAAACTCTTAGAACTAATTAGCAAATTCAGTAAAGTTTTAGGATACAATATACAACAATCAGTTGCATTTCTATACAGTAACAACAAACTGCCTAGCAAGAAATATTAAGAAGATAATCCCACTTACAATTGCATAAAGAATAAAATACCTAAGAATAAATTTAACCAGGAAGTAAAAGACCTATAAACTGAAAAATATTAAGACATTGATGAAAGAAACTGAAGAAGGCACCAATAAATGGAAAGATATTCCATGCTCATGGACTGGAAACATTGGAACTGTTAAAGTGTCCAAATTACCCAAAACAATCCCAGATTCAATCTAATCCATATCAAAATTCCAGTAGTATTTTTCACACAAATAGAATAATTCTAAACTTTGTGTGGAACCACAAATGACCCAACATAGCCCAAGAAATCTTGAGACAGAAGAACAAAGCTAGAGACATCATGAACCCTGATTTCTAACTATATTACAAATCTACAGTAAGTAAAACAGTGTAGTGTTGGCATAAGAAACAGGCACAAAGGAACAGAGTAGAGACTCACAAAATAAAGCCATATATATGTGTGTATATATATGTGTATGTGTATATATATATGTATATACATATGTGTATATATATGTATATACATATATGTATATATATGTATAAATATATGTATACACACACACATATATATACACACACGCACACACATATATATACACACACACATACATATATACATACACACACACATATATATACACACACACACACACACACAGTTAATTTATGACAAGGAGCCAAGAATATAAAATAGGAAAAGGACAGTCTCTTCAAAAAATAGTGTTGGCAAAACTGGACAGTGACATGCCTAAGAATGAAACTCGACCACTACCTTACACCAAACAAAAATTAACTCCAAAAAGGGGCACCTGGATGGCTCAGTCAGTTAAGCGTCCAACTCTTGATTTTGGCTCAGGTCATGATCTCACGGTTCGTGGGTTCAAGCTCTGTAACCAGCTCTGTGCTCACAGAGCAGAGCCTGCATGGGATTCTCTCTCCCCGCCTCTCTCTGCCCCTCCCCCACTCGCTCGCTCTCTCAAAATACATACATAAACTCAAAAAAAAAATAGAACTATTATGTGATCTAGGAATTTCACTTCTAGGTATTTCCAAAGAAAGCAAAAACAGCAATTTGAAAAGATACATGCACCCTCATGTTCATTGCAACATTATTTACAATAGCCCAGATGTGGAAACAACCTAAGTATCCATCAATTAATGAATACAGAAAGTGTGGTGTATATACATCATAGAATATGATTCAGTCATAGAAACAAATGGAATCTTGCTATTTGTGACAACATAGATGGACCTCGAGGGCATTATGCTAAGTGAAACATGTCAGACAAAGACAAATACTGTAAGATCACTCTTGTAGGTGAAAACAAAACTCTTAGATACAGAGAACAGATTGGTGGTTGCCAGAAGCAAAAAGTTGGGGGGGGTGGGCAAAATGGGTAAAGGTGGTCAGAAGGTGCAAACGTCCAGTTACAAAATAAATCCTGGGGTTGTAATGTACAGCAGAGGGTCTATAGTTAATAATACTATCTTGCATTTTTGAAGGTTACTAAAAGAGTAAGTCTTAAAACAGCCACAAGAAAAAAATTCTGTAACTGTATGGTGAACGATGTCAACTAGACTTCTTGCAGTGATCTTTTTTCAATATTACATATACTGAAACATTGTGTAACTGCAACTAATACAGTGTCATAGGTCAGTTATATCTCACTCTCAGATTTCTGTGTCACTGGGTCTGTTAAGAGCATATATGAATGTTCAGCTCAGCACAGCAAGATTAAGCAGTAGTACCAATAGCTGATCTAAGTTTAGAGGGAAGAAAACAACATTAAAACTCTTTGCCCTCCTGCTTCTTCCTATTAAAATAAAAAAGGAGCATATCCAGAAATACTATTAATAACCAGTTTTCTCCTGGTAAACCAAGTAAGAAACTTAGAGCCAAACTTTCAAAGTTAAACTCTAGAATACTACACGGCAATCTAATGAATATAGACACTATTGTGCAAAGCAATTAAATTTTTACCTAACTTAGCCACTTGGTTGAGGCTGTGGATGGCATTGGGATGGACAGACAGCAAGTGTGGGCCCTGATTCTAGCTTCTTTTGCTACCTAGGAAAAAATCCCCAAGACCTGCCCACAGAGCTTTCAGGTGCCAGCCCAAACCTCAGTGAGAGCTGGCCAACCCCCAGGAGAAATAGGCCAAGAGATGTACTTGTCCAGTCTCTTTCTGCGTCAACAGATCCATGGTCTGGCCTTGTTTTCTGCAGTGATGATGATGAAAGCTCCCATGCTAACCTGAGAGTGCTGCCTTCAGGAACAAGCAGGAACACACCCAGCACCCAGCTGTTACCCTCGCCAGGGCCTAAGTCAGGGACTGAATACCAGATCCAGCCATGTGATTCTGGGGTACCCAGGGAGTGGCAAGGGCTGCATTATAGCTCCCAGGCCTAACATTAGTCTACCCTAAATTACTTTCCTCCCTCTGACTGGTCTCCATCAACCGACCTAATGCACACAAACTCTAACTTAGGGATAGGAGAAGGGAATCTATCTCATATGAGCACTTCTGCTCCTCTGCTTGGAAGGGCTCAAATAGGACAACTCTGAGACCAAGGTGAGTTTGGGCTCAAGAAAGTGACCGAAGGAAGAAACATCTCCAGGCTCTCTGAGCCCCAGCCCTAGAATTGACCACCAAGCAGCTACTGAATGGACGTTGTACCACAGTACAAGACCGAGAAATGTGCTTAGCTACTGTGTGTATGTCTGGGAGGGAACCCCAAACAGCCTCCCAAACATAAAAGAGTTGGTCTTCAAGAAACATCCAGTTACAAAGAAATAACCTGGCCTTGTTGAGAGGTTCTACAAGAAAAGAAAAAAGAACAAAGAACAAAACGGTTCAAATCATCCCTAAACTGGCTCCCCAGGACACACCTGTTCTATTCTTACCCTTTCAGGTAGAACATGGAAGGGGGTTGAAAGGTAGCATTCCCCTGGCCAGACAAGGAGGCTTTGTTCCCCACACAAGCTTTATAGGCAAGCTGGCTTTGGCTGGGGAGAGTGGGGAGGTCTGGGAAGGTTTCCCAGGGGAAATGACCCAGATGGAGACCTGAAGCACTGATTAGATAAATGAGGAAATGGGGATTTTTCTATATAGAGCAACAGCACAGAAAAAGTTTGGAAAGTAAGAAGAGAGACGGGGAGCTTTCAATAGGACAGATTACAGGAGACTGCAGATCTCAAACTGGAGCATGAGCAACAGATGAGGTTGAATAGGTGGTCAGTTTGTGAAAAACTTTGTTTTAATTTTTAGTGTTCATTTTTGAGAGAGAGAGAGAGAGAGAGAGAGAGAGAGAGAGAGAGAGAGAGAAAGTAAGCAGGGGAGGGGCAGAGAGAGAGGGAGACACAGAATCCGAAGCAGGCTCCAGGCTCTGAGCTGTCAGCACACAGCCCGACACAGAGCTCCAACCCATGAACCATGAGATCCTAATCTGAGCCCAAGTTAGTACTTAACTGACTGAGCCACCCAGGTGCCCTCTATGAAAAACTTTTCTAACGGGGCACCTGCGTGGCTCAGTCGGTTAAGCATCCGACATCTGTTCAGGTCATGATCTCACGGTTGGTGGGTTCGAGCCCCACATCGGGCTCTGTGCTGAGGGCTCTGAGCCTGCAGGCTGCTCCCAATTCTGTGCCTCCCTCTCTGCCTCTCCCCCCTCGTGCTCTGTTTCTGTCTCAAAAATAAATAAACATAAAAAAAAATTAAGAAAAACCTAAGCCCAGATAAGGAATTCAAATATTTCTCCCTGCTGCTGAGCGCAGTTATGAGCAGAGCAAGGCAATCCAAGCTTAACAAGTGCCCACCTTTTGGCTAGATGGGGTATAGATGGAGGGAGGACTAGAAGCAGAGGGATCAGATAGGAGTGTCTTAGACTAACTCACAGTGAAATAAAATAACCTGGAGAGCAACACTACCAGCATTTACCTAACACTTACCCTTGCATAGCCAGGCATGGTTCCAAGAACATTACACACACTGATAATTTACCCTATAAGGGATCCAAAGGGAGGCTGCCCAAAATGTGCCACTTTGGCATATTGATTTTAAATGAAAGTTACTTAAGAAACAGCTAGTGCTATAAGAACACACTGACCCTCCTTCCCTTGGTCTCCAGAAAGCAGGAAATAAATCTCCCATGTGAAAGATACCCTCCTTGTACCAGGAAATAAGGAAAAATCCGTATTACCAGGGATAGAGAATTCAGATCCAAGAAGGTTGTATAAACAAACCTTGTTACTTTTTACTGATTTACTATCCCAGCCTAAATTCTGTTTAGAATTCTTTACTAAAGCCCATGAAACTAAGTTTTCTTTATCCTGTCAATTCCTCAGAGATTTATTGCCTCTTTGACCAAAAGTATAAAAACTGCTTGCCTTGGCCATTTCTTTGGGTCTCAATTTCATTATTGGGTCTCCGTGCACACACAATTGTGGTTTTTCTTCTCTTGTTAATCTGTCTTGTGTCAATTTAAGGTTTAGACCACCTGAAAGGATCTTGAAGGACAGATCAAAATTTTCTCCTCCCCAACAGTTGGGGTAGTCAGCAGGATCAACTTCCACTATATTTTCCCTGACAATTCTGCAGCTTTGAGATCCTGGGAATCTGACATACAGCCAGCAGAGGTAAGATTTCCTACCATGGCAGTCTCCTGGGATGTCTGTCTTCAGAGTCCAGTGGAGCAAGAATGCTGAGACTCTTTTTGTTTGTTTGCCTTTTTAAAGATTTTTTTTTTAAAGTTTTATTTATTTTTGGGAGAGAGAGAGACAGAGCATGAACGGGGGAGGGGCAGAGAGAGAGGGAGACACACAATCGGAAACAGGCTCCAGGCTCTGAGCCATCAGCCCAGAGCCCGACGCGGGGCTCGAACTCACGGACCATGAGATCGTGACCTGGCTGAAGTCGGACGCTCAACCGACTGCGCCACCCAGGCGCCCCCCTTTTTAAAGATTTTTAAGTTATCTCTACACTCAGTGTTTGGTTGGAACTTGCAACTCGAAGATCCAGAGTCACATGCTCTACTGAGTCAGCCAGGTGCCCCTCTCTCTCAGTTTAGATTAGCAAGGGGAAATATTGTGGGGCTAGTTCCTTGGGTTTAGTGACACTTGGTAAATTTGGTAGAGTACTCTTGATTTCATTGATCTATCCCTCCCATAATTGTGTAGATAGTTTATTAAAATAAGTGTTCTACAAATTGTATAAAATTCCTAAAACTCTGATATCTTCTGGTATGTTATTATCCTGAAGTGCTACGTGTCCCAGAAATAACCAAGTTTTCTTGTCAACTGTATTATAAACAATTCTCATCAGATTTTTAACCCTGGATATTTTTAAGTCTTTCATCATTTACATTTCTTGTTTTACTCTGATGCTTTTACAAATGTGTTTCATCTTCAGAGAGATTCATGGCTTTCCATGGACAAATACAGGTTTCTGATAAATGTAAGAATTTCCAGAACTAATTAAAAAACCATTTCAAGCAGAAGAATAACATGGGACTGAATGAAGTGGGGGGTATAATTATCCTTTTTAGGACTTTTTGTTATTTGAAACATTGATTTTAAAATGCTTTGTTTTTCTAGATTTAAGGAAATGATTTCTCATCGTCTGACTAAAATTTATAGCAATTTGATAAATTGTACCTCTGTAAGCAGAATTCAAACATTTATCCTTCTCTCCCTGATTCCTCTAAAATTTGGAAAATCTGAGTATTATTTTTTTGAGAGAGAGAGTGAATGTATGCAGAGAGAGTGTGTGTGAGGAAGAGAGGGTGAGGGCAGAGATGGAAGAAGAAAGAGAATCCCAAGCAGGCTCTACACTGATATCACAGAGCCCAGTGCAGGGCTTAATCTCATGAACCATGAGATCATGACCTGAGCCAAAATCAAGAGTCAGACACTTAACCGACTAAGCCACCCAGATACCTCTCTCAGTGAGTATTCTTGTATTTTCATGGCAACATATTTGCCTAAGTTCCATAAAAATTTGTTCTCCTTTAAACAGAACACAACTGGAAATACTGACTATATTACCAAGACTTTGACATTGGAATGTCATATTTATATGACCAGACTGCTTTAAGAAAGAAGGTTGACACTCTTAAAGCCAATCAATCACCTAAGAACCACAGCCTGATACCTTGCTAACAGGCTCCCTAGCAGCCTTACCAGGTGAGTAAAGAATGTCATTCCCTGGCAGGTGCAGGAACCTTGCAATATTTTGGAGATTTTGAGAAAGGAGGAATTAAACCAAATCTATAGGTTTTGCAGGCAGTCTGATGGCAAGTATTTGGCTTATCTTTTTAGCCATGTGGGGCTGTTAAAAGTTCAGTCTGGAAATTCCTTACGAAAAGTTTCAGCAAAGCAGATTTTTTTTAATTTTATTAAATTATTTTTAATTTTTTAATTTATTTTTGAGAGAGAGAAGTAGGCCAAGTCGGGGAGGAGCAGAGAGAGAGAGGGAGACACAGAATCCGAAGCAGGCTCCAGGCTCTGAGCTGTCTGCACAAAACTTGACATGGGGCTTGAACCCATGAACCTTGAGATCACGACCTGAGCTAAAGTTGGATGCTCGACCAACTGAGCTACCCAGGTGCCCCTCAGCAAAGCAGATTTAAAAGAGCCTATATGATTCTGTACTGACAGCTCGGAGCCTGGAACCTGCTTCAGATTCTGTGTCTCCCTTTGTGTCTGCCCCCATCCCCCAGCTCGCACTCTCTCTGTCTCTCAAAAAATAAACATTAAAAGAGCCTATGTGATTAACCAATATTCTTGCTGCACTTATGTATATAATCAGGCCAAACTTATTGAAACTGGTATTAATTTGGCTATCTTTGGAGGAAATGAGGGTGATTTTGTTTTTTTTAATGAGGGTGATTTTAGAGAGACTATGTTTTGTAACACAACTCTCTGGATATTAGATTCCAGTTCTAATTGTTATTGAGGGTTTGTTGTCTGCCTAGAAACTGGATTGCATATGGAATTCTACTGGTTTCCTCAAATGTCTGGCTATGGCTCTCCAACCTAACATTTCCAATTTTCTCCCATCCTTTTGGCTTGGAATCATGGAGAGCTAGACTGCCCCTTTTCCTGAAGCCCCACTAACTGAATATGAATGACTTCATACAATCTCTAGAGAAATCACAGCAACTCATACATAAGCCATTTTCAGGCCTGCTGCTATGTGGGCCACTCAAAAAGATCCCCAGAGATACCAAACTACAAACCAGGAAAATCTGTCAGACTGTAACTGCCTGCCCTCACTCTATCTGAAAATGCCTCAGACATCTTGAAGTCTTGACTGGCTGACCTCTGAACTCAGATACTGGTTTATAATTTGCTCCAATCAATAGCCGTTGTTTATCTTTTGTTTCCATAGAAATGCCTCTTATTTAACACCTGATTGTATAAGCAAATAAGCTAACTTAGAACATACCTGCACCCACACCTCCTAAAATGAGATTTGTTGAACTGATATATTGTCAGGACTAAGATTGGTTCAGCAAGACAAAATAATCTGCCAGCTCAACTTTTTTTGTAAGTTTATTTATTTTGAGAGAGAGACAGTGCAAGTGGGGTAGAGGCAGAGAGAAAGCTGGGGCGGGGGGGGGGGGGGGAGAGAGAGGGAGAGAGAGAGAGAGAAAGAGAAAGAGGAATTCCCAAGCAGGTTCCACACGGCCAGCACAAAGCCAGATGTGGGGTTCAAACCCACGAAGCTGTGAGATCATGACATGAGCCGAAACAGAGTTGGACACTTAACAGACTGTGCCACCCAGGCGCCCAAACCAGCTCAACTTTTAAGGTGTAAAACTTCCAAAGAAGTTTCAGAGGAGGGGACAAAGGCAGGCTGGCCCCAAATGTGCCACTGGGGCATACTATTTTAAATAAAAGTTACTTAAGAAACAGCTAATACAAAAAGAACATGCTGACCCCACCCCTACTCCACTCTGTCTTTAGAAGGCAGGAAATAAATCTCCCATGTGAAAGGTGCCCTCCTGGTACCAGGATGTAAAGAGACATCCTTATCACCAAAGTTAGGGAATTCAGAGCCAACAAGTTCATACAAACAATCTTGTTACTTTTTTACTAATTTATGATCCCAGCCCCAATTCTGTGTACAATTCCTTACTAACTGAAGCTCATGAACATAGAGTGTCCTTTATCCTGTCAATTCCTCAGAGATTTAATGCTCTTTGTCTAAATAGTATAAAAACTGCTGGTCTTGGTCATTATTGGGCCTCCAAGCACATGTAATTAAACTTGCCCCCCCCCCCCCTGGTAGGTTGGGGTGGATCAATTTAATTCTTGGGCCACCCTGGAAGAATCTTGATGGACAGAGGCAACCAGAGCAAGCCCGTGAGCAAGGCATTATTACTATTCTAATTTTACATTTGAGGCAGAGAGAAATTGAACCATTTGCCCAGGGGCATATAGCAGTGAGGACAGAGCCAGGTTTCACCCATTGTGCTCTTCACCTTTCACATTTCCTCTCCTGAAGGTGAGGAAAAATGGATAAAGATTCTGGAGATAGATAGAGGCAGAACAGACAGGACCTTGTCATCAATTGGGTATAAGAAAGGGAAGAGTCACACACGAGTCCCACATTTTTAGCTCAGGCAACTGGATGGATGGCAATGCCTTTCACAGAGACAAGTTGCACAGAAGATGGTCAACGTCTGTAGGAGAGACGAGGAGCACAGTTTTAGACACGTGGAGCATGAGAGGACTATGGAAAATTCAGGTGGAGATGTTCGGTATGCAGTTGAACATACAGTTTCGGAGTCCAGGAGACAGACCTGGAAAGGAATTCTAGAAACAAGAGTCATCGGGTAACTGTACCCAGGGAGAGTATGAGTGAGAGGACGTTGGTATTAGAACCCTGAGGAAGCGAACGTCTGAAGAAGGGCCAGGAAAGACTATTCCCAGGAGAGCTGTGGAAGAAACTTCTGAGAAAATAAGCCAACAGAAAGTAGTGTCCTGGAAACCCAGAGAAGGCATTTCGAGGAGGAGGGGACAGTCAACACTGACAAATGCTGCTGGGAAGTCACAAAAGAAAGTCTGAAAGGTTTAAGAAGAGCAGAAGCAGTGGATTAGTTGACAGTAGGTTAAGGGGTCAAAGCAAGGTAGAGAAGTAGACGAGGTGTGCAGACAACTCCAAAGAAAGTTTGGTTGTGAAGTGGAGAGAAATTTCCTATCAGGAAGGGCTTTGGTTGTGCTTTTGTATTAATATGGCAGAGACCTCAGCAGCTATGTCGGGTAGGAGGGAATATGAAGAGTGTAGACTGGACTACGAATAACTCAGGTGGAGTCAGTCCAGAGTTCAGCGATTTTCTATCTGGTGGTTCCAGATTTTATGGTGGAAGGGTGGGACACAAATTTCTTAGATGACCTGCCCAAGTTTATGCAAGCTTTCTTTGACCGGGACAGGACAACGATTCAGATCACTGTATTCCTTCTGTTAAACAACTTCTTAAAAAGTTCATTTTGCTTTTTCTCAAGTAAATACAATTTTTTAAAGTTTATTTGTTTATTTTGAGAGAGACAGAGAGAGAGAGAACGAGCTGGGAAGGGGCAGGGAGAGAGGGAGACAGAGGATCTGAAGCAGGCTCTGTGCTACCAGCAGACAGCCCAGTGCAATTCACAAACCATGAGACCATGACCTGAGCCGAAGTCAGATGCTTAACCAATGGAGCCACCCAGGCGCCCCTTAAGCAAATACTTTTGAAATGTTACTTTTCTGAAAGGTGGAATTATATTGGAACACCTGGGTGGCTCTGTTAGTTAAGCATCCAACTCTTGGATTTTGGCTCAGTCATGATCTCACAGTCCTGAGATCAAGCCTCAAGTTGGGCTTTGCCCTTACCATGGAACCTGCTTAGATTCTCTCTCTCTCCCTCTCCCTCTGCCCCTCTCCTACTTGTGTGCATTCTCTCTCTCTCTCTCAAAAAAAAAAAAAATGTAATGTGGATTATACTTAGCATTTAAATAATCTTGTTTAATATATTGTTTTCACTTTTTTTATTTTTAAAGAGAGACAGAATGCAAGCCATGGAGAAGGTGGCGGGGGGAGAGGGAGGCAGGGAGGAGAGAGAGAATCTTAAACAGACTGCATGCTCAGTGGGGAGCCCGATGTGGCGCTTGATCCCACAACCCTGGGATCATGACCTGAGCTGAAATCAAGAGTTGGACGCTCAACCAACTGAGCCACCCAGATGCCTCTGTTTTCATTTTAAAGATAGGACTTTACTTGATAGAGATTTGTGGAGAAAAGAGGATATGCTGCATGGTATTTGAAATTAATTTTATATTCTTGAGGTCTGGAAACTCATCTATTGAGAGGGACAAGAAATCACTTATGAATTTCAGAGTGCAATGCAGCCTTTAGAATTTCACTTACAAGTGATATGCCAAAAAATCTTTAGAAAAATGAGTGTTTTTCTCCATTTTGGTTTCGATCAAAAAGAGAAAAAACTATAAAGGGTCAAATTTAAGATCATGCATGCTGAATTGGTAATGCATGATGTTCTTAACCTTTTATACTAAGGTTAGGAAGAAAGTCACTGTCCAAGAACCACAGTCTGTTCGGCAATGTATCTAAAGATAGATAGGTGAGGGGCGCCTGGGTGGCGCAGTCGGTTAAGCGTCCGACTTCAGCCAGGTCACGATCTCGCGATCCGTGAGTTCGAGCCCCGCGTCGGGCTCTGGGCTGATGGCTCAGAGCCTGGAGCCTGTTTCCGATTCTGTGTCTCCCTCTCTCTCTGCCCCTCCCCCGTTCATGCTCTGTCTCTCTCTGTCCCAAAAATAAATAAACGTTGAAAAAAAATTAAAAAAAAAATAAAGATAGATAGGTGAGATGAGAGAGAGAGAGGAAAAGAGAGGCTTGGAAAAACTTAGCAAGAACAATTAAGGACAGAATTTCATTCATCTTCTCATAAAACAAAATCTCGGCCTATTTCTAGTCTTTTTTTAATGAATAAAAAGTCATAGTATGTATACAGTTATGGAGTCTGCTCTTTTCACTTGGTATTACAGACTGATGCCACGAGGACCTCTTTGTAAACATCATTTGAATGGCAGCAAGAGATCCCAGTCCACTGGGGGTTGTATGTAAGTGATGAATCACAGGAATCTACCCCCAAAACCAAGAGCACACTGTATATATACTGTATGTTAGCTAACTTGACAATGAATTATATGTATTAAAAAAAAAAAAGAGAGAGATCCCAGCCCAAAGATGTCCTGTAGGCCACCTTCCTCATTTGTAGGCCTGCTCTTGGGCAGGGAGTAGTTCTTTCTCACTTGCTTGTTTGCATAGTCTGGTGGGGACCAGGGGCTTGGAGCCAACACAAGAATATACACTGGGGAAAAGACAGTCTTTTCAATATTGAGTACTGGAAAAAACTGGACAGCTACATGCAAAAAAAAAAAACAAAACCACATCAAACTGGACCATTGTCTTACATCATATACAAAAATAAATGCAAAACGATTCAAGACCTAAATGTGAGCTAGGAAACCATAAAACTCCTAAAAGAAGAAATAAACAGGGGTGCCTGGGTGGCTCAGTCGGTTAAGAGATCCAACTCCGGCTCAGGTCATGATCTCGGGGTCCATGAGTTCAAGCCCCATGTTGGGCTCTGTGCTAACAGCTCGGAGCCTGGAGCCTGTTTCAGATTCTGTGTCTCCCTCTCTCTCTGGCCCTCCCCCATTCATGCTCTGTCTCTCTCTGTCTCAAAAATAAATAAACGTTAAAAAAAAAAATTAAAAAAACAAACAGGAAGTTCTTTGACATAGATCCTGACAATTTTTTACATCTTACACCTAAAGTAACAACAACAAAAGCAAAAATAAACAAGTGGATTGATGTGGATTATATTTAGCATTTAAATAATCTTGTTTAATAAATTGTTTTCACTTTTTTTATTTTTAAAGAGAGACAATCGGGGCGCCTGGGTGGCGCAGTCGGTTAAGCGTCCGACTTCAGCCAGGTCACGATCTCGCGGTCTGGGAGTTCGAGCCCCGCATCGGGCTCTGGGCTGATGGCTCAGAGACTGGAGCCTGTTTCCGATTCTGTGTCTCCCTCTCTCTCTGCCCCTCCCCCGTTCATGCTCTGTCTCTCTCTGTCCCCAAAATAAATAAACGTTGAAAAACAAAAATTTAAAGAGAGACAATCACATCAAACTAAAAAGTTTCTGCATAGCAAAGGAAACCATCAACAAAATAAAAAGGCAGTCTACTAAAGTCTACACAGTATTAAAAATAAAACAGCTAAAAAAGAGGAAGACCCAAATAGCCATTTGTCCAAAGCAAACATACAAATGGCCAACAGACACATGAAAAGATGTTCAACATCACTCATCGAATGCAAATCAAAACCACAATGAGCTATTACCTCGCATTTATCAGAATGGCTAAAATCCAAAAGACAAGAAATAACAAGTATTGGCAAGAATGTGGAAGAAAAAGAAACTTCTTGCACTGTTGGTGAGAATGTAAATTGCTGTAGCCACTGTGGAAAACAGTAGGGACATTCCTCCAAGAACTAAAAACACAAGTACCACAGGATCTAGTAATTCCACTTCTGGGTATGAACAAAGAAAATAAAAACACTAATTTGAAAAGATCTATTCACTCCTGTTTATTGCAGCATTATTTACAGTAGCCAAGATATGGAAGCAATTAACTGTTCATCAATAGATGAATAAAGGAACTGTGGTACACACAATGGAATATTACTCAGCCATAAAACAGAATTAAATCTTGCCATTCATAACAACATGGATGGGTCTATAAGGGATTACGGTAAGCGAAATAAATTAGGGAAAGACAAATACCATGTGACTTCACTTACATGTGGAATCTACAAAACGAAACAGAGACACCTGTCCGGCTCAGGTGGAGCGTGCAACACCTGATCAAGAGGGCAACTCTTGATCTCAGGGTTGTGAGTTCGAGTCCCACATTGGGTGTAGAGATTGTGTACATTAAAACATTTATAAATAAATAAGCAAGGCACAGGTAGACACATAAATACAGAGAACTGGTGGCTGCCAGAGGGGATAGGAAGGGAAAGGCAAAATGGTGAAGGGGAGTGGGAGATACAGACTTCTGGTTATGAAATGAATAAGTCCCAGAGACGAAAGATACAGTAGAGGGGATATGGTCAGTGGTAATTGTAATACCACCATATGGCGACACGTGGTAGCCACACTTGGGGTGAGCAGAGCATAAGGTATAGAGTTGTCAAACCACTACTATATATACACAAAAACATATATATATATGCAAAGTCCTCAGAACAGTGCAACCCACACCTGGATGAAAATAAATGCTTTATAGATGTTAATTATTATTAATGAGATCTAACTCAACTCTTTTCTTTCCCTTTGAAGAAACAGTGAATAAGCCATGGTCCCAGAGAAACCACCATTCATTGGATCATTCAGCAAATCTCTACCAAGTGCTAAGTGCTCTCAGAACTTGAGAGCATGGAGGGAACTACTATGCTGCTAATAAAATCTGCTGTGTTTGTTAACGAACACTTGTTTAGTGCTTTTTATGGGGTAGACATTGCTAAGTGGCTTAGCTCCACAGCAATCCTATCAAGTTATTGTTCCCATTTTACAGACGAGAAAAGAGAGGCTTAGAGCTATTAATTGCCCAGACCAGCAAAGGAGGTGAGGAAGAAGGCCACTTAAATGTGTGTACCCCATCTTCGGCAGAGGGAAGCGCATCTTATCCCCATAGATACCATTCACAGGGCCTTGCATTTAGCAAGGTCTCAAAAATATTTTTGAGATTAGTGTACAACTAGCTTGGCCTTTAAGAAAACGCAAACTTCATTATTTTTCACTTTTGAATAATACAGGTCACTATATCCAGCAAGAGACTTATTTAACATCCGACATTACTGGCTATGCACGTGGAAGACGTACGTTTTATGTATACCTTGTGCCTTATACAAATTCAAATTGATTAAAACAGTCTAAAAATGTTTTTACAATTTACATAAGAATCAATGCATGTTAGATGAGTGCTAAGTTTATTTTTATTTTTAACATTTACTTATTTTTAAAAAAAAATTTTTTTTTCAACGTTTATTTATTTTTGGGACAGAGAGAGACAGAGCATGAACGGGGGAGGGGCAGAGAGAGAGGGAGACAGAATCGGAAACAGGCTCCAGGCTCTGAGCCATCAGCCCAGAGCCCGACGCGGGGCTCGAACTCACAGACCGCGAGATCGTGACCTGGCTGAAGTCGGACGCTTAACCGACTGCGCCACCCAGGCGCCCCACATTTATTTATTTTTGAGAGACAGAGAGAGAGGGAGACAGACAGACAGACAGACAGAGCATGAGCAGGGGAGGGGCAGAGAGAGGGAGACACAGAATCTGAAGCAGGCTCCAGGCTCCGAGCTGTCAGCACAGAGCCTGACACGGAGCTCAAACTCACAAACCGCGACATCATGACCTGGGCCAAAGTCTGACGCTCAAGTGACTGAGCCACCCAGGCACCCCAGGTGAATGCTAAATTTAAATATATATGTATATATGATATATATATAATATATTGTGTATATTATATACATAATATATATTGTACATAATATATATATAGTATTTATACATATATACTTACATACTATATTCTACCAGCAAAATGGATATTTGTATTGCTTAAAGAGTGATCCTTTAAAGAAACGCAGATGCTGTATATAAAACAAACCCTCCTGAGATTTAACAGTAAAAGAATGAAACTTTCACTATGACAAAAGACACCACAAGCAAAGTCAAATGACAAACAGTAATAGGAAGAATATGTTCCCTTAACATCCATAATAAGCAGAGGACTCCTTCTATATGACAATCAGAGGTTGTCATGTCCTGCTAAAATTTGCAGGGATAGATCTTGTGACCTGCCCATGGTGTCTTACCAAGGGAGTAATGGGTTATGTGGGACAACGGTCTCTCCCTCTAGTAGAGGTGTAAGATAAACCGAATAAAGCAATTCTATTTTATTGATTTATCAAATAATTTAAGAAGTTAATGCTATTCAAATCCTTTTAGCAGCAACTGAGACTTTCAAAGTGCTTTTACACATCACGTCCCCAGCCTGGCCAATAGGCCCACCTGGCCCAGCTGTGGTTGATCTTCAACCACATTCTTCCTCTTCCTCATTCTGCTCTTCTATCACTTGCCTCTTTGCTATTCCTCAACACACTCTAGCATCTAGCAAAGGCCTCAGTGCCTTTGCACATACAGTTTTCCTTCCTGTGGATACTCCTGCCCCATATACCCTCCTACTTCATTTCATTCGAGTCTCTCCTCAAATGTCCCTTCTTCAGCCAGGACCTCCCTGACCATAAGGGCAGGGACGCTGTTTTGTTCCTTTAGTGCCCAGAGCTCCTAACAGGAACTCAAATAAAAATCTGTTGAATCACAGAATCACTTCATGTAAGTTAATTCGCATAATAAAAAGATCTGTTTATCCAGGATATTTGCATTTCTTTGAACACAATGCGTGCCTGTTGCTTTTTTTTTTTTTTTAACATACCTCCAGCTCAACACACTTGCCTCTCTGACGCATTTAGAAGTTCATGCTTTCCAAACATGCTACTGTGAATTATTCACGTTACAGAGATTAGTCATTCTTCTTTCTTTGGTCAGTATGGAAACTCGAGCAATTTGACAACTGTTACCAAGCTGTCTCCTGTGGCATTCCTGTCCTATGAGGATTCCAGCTTTATGAAAGTGGCACTTCATTTCATTTTCCTGCAGTAATTTCCACCGAGATGTGATGCCGTCCCGCCACAATCCCTGTGCTCGCCTGTGGTCTCAAGACCAACCTCAGGGGGCACCTGGGTGGCTCAGTTGCTTAAGCAGCCGACTCCTGATTTTGGCTCAGGTCACGATCTCATGGCTCATGAGTTCGAGCCCCATGTTGGGCTCTGTACTCACTGCTTGGAGCCTGCTTCAGATCCTGTATCTTCCTCTTTCTGGCCCTCTCCCACTTGCAGGCACATGCTCTCTCTCTCTCTCTCTCTCTCTCAAAAATAAACAAACATTAAAAAAAAAAAAAAAAAAGACCAACCTCGGCTCCGTCCAGCAGGGCACAGGGATTCATGGAAAAGGATAAATGGTATTTCCATCATCTAGTGTGGGGTGGGGGGTAAACAAAATATATAAAACCGATAAAAAAAAAAATCCTTGTACTCAAGAGGATAGGAGATTCAAGCCATGACAACAGATTACACTAAAAGTCAGAATAGATGTGTAATGGAAGGCCCAGCAACGTTCTGTAGAAAAGCACATTGAGGGAGAAAGGAGATAGAGCTTTTGTTTGTGTTCAGGGACAGGGATGCTTTGGTTAGACTGGGGTTGACTTAGGGGGTGGGAAGAAGTTAAAATGTAACAGAGGAGGAAAGCTTCTTGGTGAAGAGGAGGATAGGGAGGTACTTGGGTGGGGCATGGGGGCGGGGGGGACAGGACAGTCCTACTGAGGGACCGGAAAGTTCACACCACAGTCTTCTCAAAGAAATGGAAGGCTAGGTCACTGGGTGTGTCGTGACACAAGAAGGATGAAGTTGCAAAGGACAAGCCCAGATGGCTAGGGAGAATACCGTAGTAACTAGGGGTAAGTAAAAGCAGCAGCAGGGGCGCCTGGGTGGCTCAGTAGGTTAAATGTGCAACTCTGGATTTTGGCTCAGGTCATGATCTCACGGTTCATGAGGTCAAGCCCCACGTGGGGCTCTATGCTGACAGTGCAGAGCCTGCTTGGGGTTCTCTCTCTCTGTCCCTCCACCGCTTGTGCGCACATGCTCTCGCTCCCAAATAAACATTAAAAAAAATCAGTAACTAAAAGCCAGCAGCAAGCATGCAGTCTCTGGCCAAAGACTGATCATGTAACACTGTGATAAAGTCAAGCAACGTGGATCTAGGTTTTTGTTTTTCCGGCACTATTTAAACAGCTCATGTGCACGTGTGCACAGGTTACAGGCAATTTTCAGCTGGCTTAACCTGTGGTGGGAAATCGATTAGGCTCCTGAAAAGAAAAGAAAACCAAGGGTGAGAAGAAAGGAGGAAGATTATGAGGGCAAAGAAAAGGTTGAACACAACGCCCACACTGGATAGAGGGACAAAGCAGGCCAGTGCAACAGGCATTGGGCAAATAAGGAAGACTTGAGGAACCAGAAGCTGAAATGCTATTACAGAGCAGGTATGCCTTCCCTCCTGCCACCTCCAACCCTAGCTCAATGTGATTTCCTTTACATCATAGGATTTCTACAAACTTTCCTCAAGTTAGGGATTCTGAGTTAGCATGCTCCCTGCCCAAAGGACCCCCAGCACTTTCTGGGGCAAAATAACGGATTTTTTTTACATTTTCAAAGTAATCACAGCTGCCCTGTAATGGACAAGAATTCTTAAGTTAACCACAAACAAGGACATGTTGGTGAAGGCAAAGCCTGGCCAGGAAAGAATCTAAGAAAGAACCAATGGTTCTCAAGCACCTCAGTCTTCTGTTCTCCCTCCCCCTGCCTCTCTGCGTGGCTGTAAGAGGCTGGAGTTCATCGCACTTAAGGTGCTACCAGGGGTCCATGCTGAGGAGCATTGACAAACACCAGTTTTGGTCTCAGAGGCAATTGTGTGCCAGTCCTACCTCTGCCTCTCCCCACTCTTGATAACTTTATATCATTTCTATCAGCTTCAGTACCTGCACCTCCAAGATAATACTATTTACTTCATATAAGATTCTGTGACTAAGAAGTACAGTTCCCAGAACCTGGCATATGGGAGCTGTTAGGCATGATTACCTACACTAACCACATTAACGTCAACATTATTAATAATGAAGTGTTATACATATCACACGTATATCCTCAGAAGGTCTATTGAACAAATGCTCACTCACTTCTCCAGGGTTGCATTAATCTATTCATAGACATTTCAGATACAAAATCTTTCATAAGCAAGGAGGAAACCAAAAATAGATTGCCTATCGATAGGTTTCTCCATTGGATGCAAGAGTCAAACAGGTCACCCCGTTTGTCCTTACGACTAAGATCTATAAGGTCTACCACAATTGCCTGCTGCCTAATTTTCATTGCCTTTGGACTGGCCACCATTTAGCATTTAGTTCACCCTCCATGCTGCTCAGGCACAAAGGCTCCTTTCTAAAAGAGCAGTGGCCTCAACATTGCTCTCCGGTATAATGTTGAGTAAAACTGGTACGAGGACGTACCCTTGACTTGTTCTTAATTTGGGGAGGAAAGCATTCAATCTTCCACCACATAGATGATGTCAGGTAGAAGCTGTTCATTTATTTTTTTAAAGATGTCATTTGTCAGATTGAAGACTCCTAGTATACAGGGTTGTTTTGTTTTTTTTAAAGTAGAAATGGACCTTGGATCTTGTCAAATGCATTTTTGGCATCTATTGAGATGATGATGCTTTTTCCTTTGTCTTTTAACATGGTGAAATGCACGGATATTTGTATGTTAAACCTTTAATTTCTTGATAAATCTCAGGGCAGTACCCTTGTTATATACTCTTGGATTTGTTTTGCTAACCTGTTAAAATTTTGACATCTATATTCATGTGAGATATTTGTGGTATAGTATTTTCTTGTAATGTCTTTCTCTTGCTTTGGTAGCACAGAAATGCCAGCCGTATAGAAACGACAAATGTTGCCTCCTTTTCAATTTCTGAAAGTTTGTGTAGAGACGTTATCTCTTAAATATCTGGTAGAATTCACCAGTGAAATCATCTGGCTCCAAGATTGCTTTTATGGGTGTTTTTTTCAACGTTTATTTATTTTGGGGACAGAGAGAGACAGAGCATGAACGGGGGAGGGGCAGAGAGAGAGGGAGACACAGAATCGGAAACAGGCTCCAGACTCTGAGCCATCATCAGCCCAGAGCCCGACGCGGGGCTCGAACTCACGGACCGCGAGATCGTGACCTGGCTGAAGTCGGATGCTCAACCGACTGCACCACCCAGGCGCCCCTATGGGTGTTTTTTAACTACAAATTTGTTTTGACAGATGTAGGGCTATTCAGGTTATCGGTCTTCTCAAGCAAGCTTTAGTTTGTGTTTCTCAAGCATGTTATTTAGTCCAAGCTGTCAAACTCTTTGGCATCAAGTTCATGATATTCCTATGGTGTCATTTGACCACTACCTGCAGAATCTGTGCTGATGCT
Source organism: Herpailurus yagouaroundi (assembly GCF_014898765.1). Lineage (NCBI taxonomy): Eukaryota > Metazoa > Chordata > Mammalia > Carnivora > Felidae > Herpailurus > Herpailurus yagouaroundi. The sequence goes on along the minus strand of NW_024412415.1, from coordinate 24,951,460 downwards.
ATATTTTCCGTTTCTGACATTGGTAATTTAGGTCTCTTTCTTCCTCATCAGTCTAAAAGCTCATCAATTGTACCTTCACAAAGAGACAGGTTTTGGCTTTTGATTTTTCTCTAGAGTTTCTATTTATTTGATTTTTGTTCTGATATTACTTCCATCTTGATGCATATTTTGAGTTTCATTTACTGCTCCTCTTGTAGTCCAAAGTGAAAGCTGATTTAAGACCTTTTTCCTACTACAGATGTTTAGTGTTACAAATTTCCTCTAAGTACTGCTTTAGTTACATTCCAAACACACCAATTTCCTGTTTTCATTTGCCTCAAATTTTTCTAATTCTACTTTTGACTTCCTCTTTGGGTTATTCAGAAGTGTTCAAGGATTTGCAAATGTTGAACTTTAAAAACAAATCAATAGAGGGGCGCCTGGGTGGCACAGTCGGGTAAGCGTCCGACTTCAGCCAGGTCACGATCTCGCGGTCCGGGAGTTCGAGCCCCACGTCGGGCTCTGGGCTGATGATGGCTCAGAGTCTGGAGCCTGTTTCCGATTCTGTGTCTCCCTCTCTCTCTGCCCCTCCCCCGTTCATGCTCTCTGTCCCAAAAATAAATAAAAAATGTTGAAAAAAAAATTAAAAAAAAAAAACCAAAAAACAAATCAATAGAAAGTTAATTTGTTTAAGCAATCACTGCACCCAACATGAGGCTCAAAATTATAACCCCGAGATTAAGAGTTGCATGCTCAGAGAGCCAGCCAAGTGCCCAGCTATTGTTGATTTCTAATTTCACTGTGATAAGATATACCTTAACATTTGAATTCCTTTAAATTGAGAATGATTTTATGGTCCAGAATATGGCCTATCTTGATATTTTACGTCCACTTAATGTGCATTATGCTGTTAGGAAGGGTATTCTGTGATCAGATCAATTTGGTTGATACTTCTGTGGCAGGAAAGGGGGAACTGTAGGATCCCCTCACTGTTCTTAAGTGATTCAGCTGTTAACTAAGGAGTTCATTAGCCAGAATGGGAGAATGGGTGCCACGGCCTACATAACAGCAAGGAGCTGGGAAATGGCAGGGGTGGGGGTGGGGGTTGGAACACACAGATACAGCAGAGGCCCTGGAGGCTTCTTAGCACTGAAGCAGAAGTGACTTCCCGAAACACACCACCAGGAGAGGAGACCTGGAATCCCAACATGAACTCTTGACGCTTTTTTACAACTTTTTACCTGGAAGTGAATAAAAGGTCATTTCTTTTGGATTTAGTTCTTGCTCTACTCATTTCTAGTGATAGGATATTCGATCCAGATTAAAAAAAAAAAAAAAGTAGTTTCATAGGTTGGGGTGTGTGTGTGTGTACGTGCGTGCACCTGTTTTATAGTCTCATCTGTCCCTGGTAATTGCAGGTATCATCAAATAGACTGACCTGGAGTTAACTGGAAACAACAAGAGTAAGGGAAGAGCAAAGGTCACCGTCATTTATTAACTTACTTTCTAATTGAACAGAAATTCTTACTAGATGCCTTTATAACCCCTTTTGGAAAGTCTTTCCACACTTGCATACATTTAGGCTGGGACAGTATTCAGTGACCCTCAGGCCCGATAGGGACTGAGAGCCTGCCCTCTATGACAAGGTCATCCTTCCAAATGCAGATCCCTGGTAATTTCCAGAAACCTGCCCAGCAGAATCGCTCCTGTGACCATCTCGCTGCAGCTCTGCCAAAGCTCATTCTAGGCTTCAGTACAGAGCCAAGGGTGGAGGCGAGGACGAGGCCCCCCACAGGACCTCAGCCCTAGTACTGAATCCCTGAAAACCCCCATGTGGGACAAGAGACACTGACTGGCGTTTCCCACTCTGTTTCCTAACACACACATACACACGACCCAAGTGTTGTGGGACTGCGTGAGGGACGCGGTTCTTCAATTCCAACCCCTCTCCTCTGGAACTCAGATCTGTATATTCCTCTCCTCACGTTTCTCCTACACTTCAAATGTCTAAAGTTAGGCCCCTGATATCCCCTCCATTAACCAGTGCTGCCTCCCCCAACCAAATCATTCCCTTCTCTTCCAGGTGTCCCTTCAGTAAATGGCACTGGTGGCTTTCATGAGAAACCCAGTTGTTCTTCTTGGCACCAACTTTTCCCCCCTGCCGTTGGATCATCAGGTTGTATCGCTATCACTGCCCTATTTCCTTAATTCTCAGACACTTACATATTCTCCAAAGCAATAGAGAAATTGCTTGGCATGAAGCAGGTGCTCCACATCTGGTATTGTCTTCTTACAACCTACATCAAGGGGCCATTCGGCCAAGAGATGGGTTGTGGCACAGACAGCGGTCACTGTTCTATGTGTGTCAACTTGGCTGGACAGGTATTCCTAGATCTTTTTCACCCACTGGTGGGACTCCTCCCAGTGGAACTTTTGTTTTAATCTGGGTTCTTTCTTCTTTCCTAAAATATCTTCAAGGAGACTGCGTCATAACGCAGTTTTCCCTTTAACTTTGGCCTACTTTAACTTACAGAAAAGTTGCAAAAATAGTGAGGGAGGATAAAATGAGAGAGGGAGGCAAGCCAGAAGAGATTCTTAGAGAACTGAGGGTTGATGGGGTTGGGGAGGTGGGGTAAATGAGTGAAATAAGATAAAGAGAGAGAGAGAGAGAGGCAAACCATACGAGATTCTTAAATATAGAGATCTGAGGGTTGATGGGGTTGGGGGGGTGGGGGGGATAAAGGGGTGACGGGCCTTAAGGGGGTCACCTGTTGGGATGAGCACTGGATATCATATGTAAAAGATACATCACTGTGTTGTACTCCTAAATCCATGACTATATTGTATGTTGAGAATTAAAAAATTAAATATTTTTTAAAAATAAATAACGTGGGGGTGGGGGAGAATACAAAAAGTTCCCTTATATACTTCAGAGATTCCCCAAATATTGCTTGCTTTCTTAACTATTATAAGGTCAGTTACAGGGGCACCTGGGCGGCTCAGTCAGTTAAGTGTCCAAGTTCGGCTCAGGTCATGATCTTGCAGTTTGTGGGTTCAAGCCCCACATGGGGCTCTGTGCTGACACCTCAGAGCCTGGAGCCTGCTTCAGATCCTGTGTCTCCTTCTCTCTCTGCCCCTCCCCTGCTTGCACTCTGCCTTTCTCTCCAAAATAAATAAAAGCATTAAAAAATAATAAAAAAAGGGGCTCCTGGGTGGCGCAGTCGGTTAAGCGTCCGACTTCAGCCAGGTCACGATCTCGCGGTCCGTGAGTTTGAGCCCCGCGTCGGGCTCTGGGCTGATGGCTCGGAGCCTGGAGCCTGTTTCCGATTCTGTGTCTCCCTCTCTCTCTGCCCCTACCCCGTTCATGCTCTGTCTCTCCCTGTCCCAAAAATAAATAAACATTGAAAAAAAAATTAAAAATAAAATAAAATAAAAGGTCAGTTACAGACATGCTGCCTGTTTATACCTAAAAACTTCAGTTTGTAGTTTTTAAAAAATAAGAATTTTCTCTTCAAGTACCACTGTCCAATAGCCGCAATCTGAAGACTAACATGGATACATACAGAGCTACTTTGGGGGAGGCAAGGGGGTGCGTTGAGCCAGGGCTCCACCCTCAGCGCCAGAAGGGAGTCTGAAGTTTGTGGCCAGCCTCCCTTCCTGTAGTCCCTCATCTTGTTTTGCCATCAGTTGCAATGCAGTCAGTTTGAGGCTAAACAGAATGTTCTGCTATTGACACCCACGATGGAAAGGAGGCCAGTGTGTCACTGGCTCAAGGAAATAAGCCGCAGGGGTGGACAAGTTACCACACATAAAACCCTGGCTGTGGGGGCACCTGGGAGGCTCAGTCGGTTGAGCGTCCGACATCGGCTCAGGTCATGATCTCACAGTTTGTGGGTTCGAGCCCCGCGTCGGGTTCTGTGCTGACAGCTCGGGGCCTGGTGCCTACTTCCGATTCTTCATCTCCCTCTCTGTCTGCCCCTCCCCCGCTCACGCTTTGTCTCACTCTGTTTCTCAAAAATAAATAAACGCAAGAAAAAATTAAAAACAAAAACAAAAACCTGGCTGTGGCCTGGTCTGGCCCCTCCCAAAACAGGGTCTGAAGTGGCTGAGGCCCAGGCCTGGAGGCAGGCTCACTGTGGAGGCAGGGGCCAGGTCTGAGTATTCTCAGGCAAAACCCCACCCCTCCCAGCCAATCTGAAAACTGAACTGCCAATTCTCAGCTGAAGATGGGATATAGCAATACTTACATTTTTAAAAAATTACCTACAGATCTTACTCACATTTTGCTAATTATATTAAGTCCTTAGCAGAAGAAAATTCTGGATCATGCACTGCATTTGGTTGTCATAGCTCTTTCATCTTAAATGCAAAGACTAGAGAAATGCTTCATGACATGTTGGGAGAATGCAGGCCAGTTATTTCGTAGAAGTTCCCTCACCTTGGCTTTGTCCGAGGTTCCCTCATGATTGCGTCCACCTTAGCCACCTGTGCTCTTCTTGGTACTGATACACCTTCACAATGGAAGTTTATTGCACACACCGAAGATGACCTAGCAATGCAGACAGAAATTACCCTGTTCCTTTCTGACTGGAGGAGTTAGGAAGTTCTTGAAGGACTGTCACTCAGGGCTGAAGGTCTATGTAAAAGATCCTGGTGACTTTCAAGAGAAGCTGTTTAATTTGTAACACTATAGAATTCAATTAAGAATAAAAATCTAGGAGTTATGTCAAATACAAAATACAGATATACTTTCACTCCCTTAAAATTATACTTTCAATTCATAAATGTGGTTAAGAGATGGAGATTGCAAGCAAAAGTATTTGGGGGTAGGGGATGGCAGGTGGTGGGGTGGGGGACACCTTGAGCTGTTAACAGCTGAAAGGGATTCAGAAATAGCTTTAGGCTCTGAGTGTCTGCAAACCTTAAACTCAGACTTTGTGATATTTAAATAAATAGTTGTAATTCTATGAATAGGTGTAATGTTACTGCCTATTAATTTAGAATTGGTACATTTGAAAAAACAGAATTGGTACATTTAATGTGCAAGCCCTGAGGGGCGCCTGGGTGGCGCAGTCGGTTAAGCATCCGACTTCAGCCAGGTCACGATCTCGCGGTCCGTGAGTTCGAGCGCCGCGTCGGGCTCTGGGCTGGTGGCTCGGAGCCTGGAGCCTGTTTCCGATTCTGTGTCTCCCTCTCTCTCTGCCCCTCCCCCGTTCATGCTCTGTCTCTCTCTGTCCCAAAAATAAATAAATGTTGAAAAAAAAATTAAAAAAAAAAAATAATGTGCAAGCCCTGATGCCAAGGCAAGTATTGCATCATGTTCTTATGCACAAAGCACATTCATACATATACCCGATCAGGAGAAACAAAACATTACTATAGAACGGCAAGTGACAGGAGTGATTTTTTACTTTAACAAATAGTAGTATTTTTATATAAGCTTGGCACTTTTGCCAATCAAGTCTCAGACAATTACGAGTCCTTAGAGAACAACGAAAAGTGGCAGGAAAAAAAACAAAAACAAAAAAACGCCCAAGGCTGTCTTCATTGAACTAGAAAGTTTAGCTCCCTAAAGGTAGTCATTTAAAATGTGTCCAATGTAGAGGGACGTGTGGGTGGCTCAGTCATTTAAACATCAGACTCCTGATTTCAGCTCAGGTCATGACCTCACGGTTCAGGAGATCCAACACCACATCAGGCTCTGTGCCAACAGCATAGAGACTACTTGGGATTCTCTCTCCTCCTCTCTGCTGCTTCCCTGCATGTGCACTCTCACGCACTCTCTCTCAAAATATTAGTCTAATATAGAAAAAAACTGGTTTATTTTTCAACCTCCAGTAAATCGCTGAACCAAAGTTCATTTGGCATCAATGATATCACGGTAATACTTGGATTTTTATTATCACGAAATTCCTTACCAGCTCAGCATATCATATCAATTTTTTAAGCTGGCACATTCTCCTTTATCTATAATTAAAGGTAAGGTTTCTTTCATCCCTCCCCCTCTCCCTTCTGTCTGCTGCCACTGCCCAGTCATGTTTAAGTTCTTAGTCTAAAAAGAGGCTCCTACGGGGTGACTGAGCCACCCAGGCACCCCTCCAAGACCTTGTGAAGAGGATGAGAAGACAAGCCACAGACTGGAGGGAGACCTTTGCCAATACTCTATTTGGAAAGAGCTTGGAGTCAGAAAATATAAAGAACCCTCAGAACTCAGCAATAAGAAAAACCAACTTTTAAGATGCACCAGAGGTTCAGATGCACACTTCAGCAATGAAGATCTTCGACAGGCAAAAAAGCATATCAGAGGATGATCAACATCATTAGTCATTAGAGAAGCGTAAATTAAAACCACAAGATACCATTACACGCCTATTTAAATGGCCAAAGAAGATTGGCCATACCAAGTATTGTTAAAAAGTGGAGAAGTTGGAATGCTCATACTCCGCTGGTAGAAATGACACTTAGTAGGACTACTCTGGAGAACAATTGGACATTTTCTTAAAAATATTATATACCTGGGGCACCTGGGTGGCTCAGTCAGTTAAGCGTCCGACTTTGGCTCAGGTCATGATCTCGCAGTTTGTGAGTTCAAGCCCCGTGTCAGGCTCTGTGCTGACAGCTCAGAGCCTGGAGCCCGCTTCAGATTCTGTGTCTCCCTCTCTCTCTCTCTCTCTCTCTCTCTCTCTCTCTGCCCCTCCCCGCTCATGCTCGGTCTTTCTCTCTCTTGCTAAAAAATAAACATTAAAAAGTACATATAAAAGGACATAATATACATTCTTTCCTACCCCTTTTACACAAGATCTAAGTATATTGTTCTCCACCTTAATGTTTGTTGAATTTTGTTTGCTTTTAGTTCAAAGTCGATCTTCACACATATATCTAAAGCTGTGTGCTTTTCCACTGTATCTCTGCACCGTGGCTAATCCTCTGCTGAGGAACATTCGGATCGTTTCTCATCTTTCACTAGAGCAAAGAAGGCTACAACAAATGGCTTCACATAGTTTCATAGAAGTACACGTGTACCCCACAAATTAAAGCCCCAGAAATTGAATTGCTGCACCCAAGAGCATGGGCATTTGTAACTTTGATGTTTTCAACACGGAACCAATCTGTACTTCCTCCAGCCACGTATGAAAATGCCTCTTTCCCCACAGCCTTGTTGACACGTGTTCAACTTTTTTTTGGGGGGGCGCAAATCTGACATCTCAGCAGAGTGTTAATTTACTTTTATCATGTGTAAAGTTGAGCCCCAACTTCACCTATGTGTAAGAGCCATCTTTGTTTCCTTTCTGTGAACTGTTTGCTCATGTTCTTTGCACGTCTTTCAAGTTTTATTGTTTTCTTCTCAGTTGCTAGAAGTTCTTTCCCTATTGGAGACATTATTAGCCCCTTACTCATCGTCTGTGATAAGTACTGCCATTCTTTTCCTCGGGTTGCCTTTTTTTTTTTTTTCCTTTTCTTATGGTATAGGTTTTGTTTTACCAGTTGGAGGGGTCTGTGGGGGTTTTAAGTGTGGTCAAACTTATATGCCTTCTCTTTTGGGATTCTGAAACTTGAGTCCTATTTTGAAAGGCATGCCCCACTCTAAGCCTATAAATGAATGCTTTCGCGTTTTCTTGTAGTTGTTTTAGGTCTTCCGTATTTTTCTATTTAAATCTTCAATCCACTGGGGCTCCTGGGTGGCACAGTTGGTTAAGCATCCAACTCTTAATTTTGACTCAAGTCACGCTCTCGTGGTTTGGGAGTTGGAACCCCTTGCTGGGCTGTGCCAACAGTGTGGAGCCTACTTGGGATTCTCTCTCCCCTTCTCTCTGCCACTCCCCGATTCACAGATATGCATACTCTCTCTCTCTAAATAAGTAAACTTAAAAAAATCTTCAGTCCGCTTGGAATTTATCACCTTAGTCAACAATGTGAGATGTGGATCCACACCAATTACGCTGTTTAATATCAGGGAAGAGGTAGCCTGAGTGATAGACTAACCTCCAAAGCCCTTAAGGTGGCAGGTCAGTGCTGGGTTCCAAGGTTCCAGATTAGTCAACTAAGGTCGCATCTTCCTTTCCAAAAAGTCCTGGTTGTCCAGTTCTAAATTCTTTCTAAGACTATATTAGCCAAGAAGCTGTTTTGAAAGTAACACTAAAGAACTCACTCAAGTAAACTGTGTGTTGCATTCCTAGTTTTCCCCCACTGCATTACTTTGACCCATGAAAATACAATGGCAGCAGATCTCAACTGAAAATACAGGTTATTAAATAAGGTTGTGATGACACTGCAAATACATATTCCCATTGAGTTTAGTGGACAAGAGCAGAGTAACAAAGGCATATTGATAGCATTGATGTACATATGAGAAAGGAATTAAGGAACATAAACTGTAAAGAGGACAGAGAACCAGGTGGTTTATTTTCTCCAAAAAAAAGTCTTTTTCCCCCCCAATTTCTTTTTCTCTCATTTGACCCACAATGTTGAGTACTTCCTATAGGGCAAACCCAAGCTAACCCCTGCTGAGCTGTGGGTGTGTCTCCTTTGGAGGAAGTCTGAACAAACAGATAACTAAAGGGAAATTATTTCTTTCAGTCCTCTGGTATGGTGGAAAGGGCACTGGAAGAAGGGTATGAAACTTGGGAATACCCTAGGATAAGTCACTTAATCCTGGTCCAAATTCTCATTTCCTCATCTGCAACACCAAGGAACAACTCTTCTATCTACACCCACAATTGGGCTAAAAATTAAATGAGGGGTGCCTGGGCAGCTCAGTCAGTTAGGCGTTGGATTTCAGCTCAGGTCATGATTTCACGGTTCATGAGTTCAAGTCCTGTATCAGGCTCCACGTTGGCAGTGTGGAGTCTGCTTGAGATTCTTGTTCTCCCCTGTCTCTCTGCCCCTCCCCCATTCATGCTTTCTCTCTCCCGCTCAAAATAAATAAATAAACTTAAAAAAACTAATTAAATGAGCTAATTGGTGCAAAAGGGCTTTTCAAAACACAAAAAAGGATGATTCAGACTGTGAGAGTTGGGAAAGAAAAAAAGCCACAGGCTCTAATTGAACATCGTCATGTTACTATATGGAAACTGTCAACACAGGAGGGTCTGAAAGCCTCGGCCAGGGGCACAGTTGGAATCAGAACATGGACCTCCTGATGCCAAGCTTAGTGCTTTTTCCAAAAGCTCCATCAGCAAACTTGGCATGACAATACAGGCCATCGGCAAGGTGACAAGACAGGGAGGCTAAAGCATCACTCCATCGTTAAGCCCAGGTGTGTGTCCACAGCAGTGAGTGCCACCAACTGTGTGCCCTGGGTCAAGACCCTCCTTCCCTCCAGGCTAGTTGGTCAAAGGAGTTGGGCTGAATGGACTCTATGTGTCCTTGTATCAATTATATTCCAGGGTGTTCTGTCAATGCAAATATTCTCTCATTTTCTCCCTCCCCTCCTTCCCCACCTTCCCCATCTCACCCCCACACACACACACCTTTTACTTATTGCACTAACCACAGGCCACAGAACAGGCACATTGGTTATAGGAACTCTCACCTGCAATGAGTGGGCTTCTCATCTTCTTTGGATCAAGTCAAGCCCAAATTCCTCTTCTTGACATTAAAGATCCTACCAAACTGCCTTTCTAATTTTACACTAACTCACTTGAACTTCTTATTGTTAGTCTACTGTGCTCCATACCGTCCCCAAATACTCCTGCCACTTTTCCACCTTCATGCATTTGTGCTGTTCCTGAATTGCCATCCTTTCCCCGTTATCATCGAGACCCTGTCTTTGGGGCAGGAGGATGGCAGGAAGGACTCCACCTGCACATGCCAGGTCACTAGGATTATAATGCTTTTGGAGACTAGGTACCTGTTCTGCTCTTCTCCGTCCTCACGATGCTCTGCGATGAGACTCCACCCACACAGCGAAGGATTGACTACAGACATTGTGTTTTTAAGTTTAGAGGTTTTTTGTGCAGTTGGGTAAAAAGGTCAAGAGAAGTGAAGGGAATGGCCTACTATCAATGGCAGATCAAGGACACAGCTAAGAGATCAGAGCTGGAAAAGAAGCCTGGCTCCCAGGACTTCTAGGCTAGAAGTTTGATCAACTTCTCTCCCAGGGAGGAGTCACAGAATTGAGCATTTAAAATGTATGCATTTGTTGGGGTTCCATTTTAGAGTAAACAATTAAAAACCAAAATAACCATGAACACATTATGGTACTGCCAAACTATAAAAGATAATGAAGTCATGAAAACATTTTAATAGTAATCTGAAGTCTAAAAATGAATTAGAGCATAGAAAGAATGAAACAACATAATAGTCATGACATGTGGTCCATCAATGAAAATAGGTATGGGGTAATATGAACAACAATTAATCTGTAGAAAACAGAAACACTGCTATACATACTTATGCCTGCAGACACACAAAAAAGCTTGGAAAGAAAGATCTAAATGGTTAATGGGACATCAATGCACTGGCAAAATTAGGAGGAAAATTTTATATACACATGTAGTGTGTATATGCAGGTATTAAAATGAACACACACTATTTTTATACTCGGAAAAAAGTTAGGATCCAATTTTGAAAATACAACATGTCTGAGAAGAGGAAAGAACTTTGCCAGGCATGACCCTCACTTTTGTGGAGTCCAGTCAAAAGGCCACAACCTACCCTCCAGAGGAAATGACCAATACAAAAGCAAACAGGGGAGTGTCTCACGATTGTGACTGCTGCCATCACTCTGCTAAGGATCCCAAACCTTACAGTTTAATTGCTTCCCAGATTTAAGAGCTTCCCTTTAAACCCTTAGCAACCAGAACAGATAAAAGCAGATTTACTGAGAGGCACCTGGGGATGGCAGTCAGGAAAGGCCTGAGGAGATTTTCCTGTGTGGCCCGTTGGTAGCCTGAGAGCCGATCCCACACCAGTTTGAGAAGAGAACTTTCTGTTCCTCTCACTACTACTGCTCTCTTGGTTCATGTAGAAATAAGAACAGAGTCAGAAGACCTGGAATCACTTAGTACTTTCATTTAATTGCAAACCATGGGGCTATGCTCTCCAAACTGGAGTTTTCTCATTTACAAAATGACACTGACTCTGCCTATCTCCCAAGATTCAGATCTTATTTAAAATAGAATACATCCAGGGGCCCCTGGCTGTCTGTCAGTGGAATGTGAGACTCTTGATCTCGGGGTCAGGAGTTCGAGCCCCACGTCGGATGTAGAGATCACTTAAAAATAAAATCTTAAAAAAAAAACTAAAATAGGATACATCCATACCTTGCAATCGCCAGATGGGTCCTACGTAGGACCCATGGAAAAGGCACCAAGAATTGATTAGTAAATGAGGAAATACAGGCACAGAAGAAAATGTTCTGCGTTGACCCCGCTTGGGTGGTGGATAGGAATTCATGCTCTAGGTGCTAAAGGATATATCCATGGACCGAAAGAGGACTCAAAGACAAGGCAGAGAGGACCCAAGGGTCTTGTCTCACCTTTGTGTACCAGTCAGTTCTGCCTGATTTCTAGTTTATCTTGTGCATTACTTTTCTTATAATTTAAAATGGGCAATGTTATCTACCTCATGAATTATTTGAAAATGAAGCAGATGTATAAAACCCTTCCGCAGAATAGAACACAATTTGCCAACTGTACTTTTAGTATTCTAAATAGGACCAAATATTCATTTATTGACTTCTGTTCTAAAATTAAATGAGAACCCCCCCCAATTTAGAACTTTCATCTTTAATATTTTTAATGGTTTGAAACAGCAGACCAGCCTCCATCCAAGGGTGCCATGCAGGCCACAGGAACTTGGCGGACCCATCTGCACTACCACCCATAATCCACACCACCATCTAACGGGGCTCCCTGATTCTGGCCTTGACCCTTCCTATCTCAATATGGCAGTTACAGGGAACAAGGAAAAAAATCTAAACCAGATAAGTCATTCCTCTGCTCCCCTTCTAATTGCTGCCACCTAAGCCAAAGCCAAGGTCCTCACAAAGCCCAGGAAGGCCTCACAAAACCTGCCTCACCATCTGCCTTTCAGCACACTTCACTTGCCCCTCTTGGCCTTTCCTGGAACACCAAACCCTCCCTTCCCCAGGCCCTCCATACGTGCTCACTGCAGGACCTGAACCCCAACCTCGCTTATCTGCATGGCTCCCCACTATGAGTCATTACTCAAATGTCACCCTTTCAGGGAAACCTTTGCTGCTTCCCCTTTCAAATCACCACCTTACATACATACACACACGTGCATACACACACACGCACTTCCCTGGTTTATTTACCTCCATATAGTACTTCTCACACTAGATCTTACTTCTTGCCCATCTCTCCCCACTGCAAAATTTGCTCCACGGGAACAGGGAGTTTGGTTTATTCACAGCTGTATCCCCAGGCCCTACAATAGTATGGGGCACATAGAAAGTCCTGGATAAATATTCACTGAATTCTGGCCACAGGGAGATGGATTATTGAGTTGAACTAGTTTATTTAAGGTTCTTTAAGGTTTCTTTGAGTACCTGCTCAAAGAAAGGGTAGGTAGGTGTGATGGAAGAAAAAGGGACAATGGCCAGACTTTGCTGTGACTCATAGTCTCCCAGAAGGATTGCTGAGGCATAGAGATTCCAACATTCCTACAGCTCCCTCAAGGGCATCCTTTAATGTTTTACCACTATAGCTTTGCTCTGGTTAGTGTTGCTTCCCTCTGACAACCATAAACATCCCCCCCCACACACACACCACCCCACCCCACCCCGGACATAGGTTAGCAATCATCTTTCAAACATATGGACCACTGTTATCTTTTTTTTTTAATGTTTATTTTTGAGACACAGAGACAGAGTGTGAGTGGGCGAGGGGCAAAGACAGAGGGAGGCACCAAATCTGAAGCAGGCTCCAGGCTCCAAGCTGTCAGCACAGAGCCTGACGCTGGGCTCGAACTCACAGACTGTGAGATCATGACCTGAGCGAAGTCGGACGCTCAACCAACCAAGCCCCCCAGGAGCCCCCGGCCCATTGCTATCTTAACAGCAGCTGGTGCCTCAAGGTCCTGGAAGCCTTGCTTCCAAATTCCTTAAAGACTTACACTATCTCTAATGCCCACTAACTGAGAAGTTTATCATCAGTCACTCCTCACAATCCCAGTGTAGCTCTTTCTGCCCATGGGTCCTATCCCTGTGCTGTAATAAAAACACCTTTTGGCACTAAAAAGTTCTCAAGAATTCTTGATCATTCACTTGTGACTACATATCGTTTTGGCGCCCAACATGGGGCCAGAGTCCTCATGTGGACCTCAAGCGTCGGTACAGGCTTGGTGAATTACTCCCTCTCTTTCATTTCAGGGGCTTTTCCAGGAGTGTGGTCTTACTCAAACACTTTCACGTCAGTGGCTCAGGATACAATCCTCTACTCTGTGGCTACTCTATGCTGAGGAATAAAAGCCTGCCTTTTGACTGGAAGCTAGCCAGTCAACCATTTACCTGGCCAAAATGGTAAGGCGAACCACAAACTCGATGCCCTCTCTATTCCTATTCTTATAAAAAGCGCTCTTTCCTGGGCCTGGCACCACCACTTAAATCACTAGGACAGATGCCCATCTTCAGACTCCCGTGTGAGGTTTCCTCCTCATTGATCTAACATGATCCCTTCCACACATCCCTAGTCTAACTACTTCTGGTTACGAGACCTCTGCTCAGAGCTGGCTGAAACCAATGCCTGATTGAATTAAAACCCAACCAGGGACCATTTCCTAGGGAAGTCAACTGCAAAGATTACACATGTTAGAATGTTTAGACCATGATGGATTTATACCTTTACTATTTTTCATCACTGATCCCTACTGACTACTTAAATTACAACATTGGGCAATTTTTCTTTGTTCCACTTTTCTGGTGTTTTCCACAGGTTAAAAACAGTGGGTTCTTCTCAGCATGATGACACAGCATTTTGGCCCATTCACCAGCACCCATATAGAGTCTGGAAAGCAGTGGGGAGGGACGCCAGCACCCCTCCTCCAGGGCTATGATAATCAGAGCCTGTTGTCTGTGGTTAGTCTACCTCACGATGGGGAGGAACTTCAAGGAATATTCCCAAGCAGCTGCCAAAAGTCCTTTTGTTTCTAGGAAATTCCCCATCTTCCCCAACATGACATGGACTTCCTATTTTTACTTCTTGTTGGGAAAAGAATATGTGTCTGTTCATCTTTCCAAGCTGACAAGTTTTATTAGGTTTTTTCTTTTAATTGTTTACTTTTGAGAGAGAGAGAGAGAGAGAGAGAGAGAGAGAGACAGAGAGATAGATGGAGAGAGACATAGTGTGGGCAGGGGAAGGGCAGAGAGACAGAGAGGGAGACACAGAATCTGAAGCAGACTCCAGGCTCTGAGATGTCAGCACAGAGCATGATGCGGGGGCTGGAACTCACAAACTGTGAGACCATGACCTGAGCCAAATCAGACTCTAACCGACTGAGTCACCCAGGCACCCCATAAGCTGACAAGTTTGAGGACCAGAAGTCCTCTTTCTTGTGTCTGGACTTTTACCTACCTCCAGACTTGCTGGCAGCACCTTAGCCCCACCCCTGCCCCGTTTCTGCACCACTAAGGGTGTGGCCTGTGTCACCAGCTCCTATAGCATCTTTGGGACTCCAACACCATCAGCTCCTCCTCCTCCTACAAGGAGCAATCAAGGAGCAAAGATTATCCCTTCCAGGGCCTAAACCACCCACTTCAGATTTCTCCATTGGTCCCCCAGGGAAAAATGGACAATGGGGAACAAACTGATTCACTTTTAAGCAGACATAGGTGCAGCATATTCTGTATGAAAGCTAATTAGAATTTGTAGATTTTTATTTTTTGGGCTTGTCAGTTTTATTAAGATGGACAGGTCTATGGAGTTGTCAACAATATAAAACTTTTATTCTACCAAGGTTTACTGATGGTCAAACTGGCTCGGGTTAGCTCTTGCAATTTGTCAACAAAAGATGGCTTCAAGTGACGGTTAATTTTTGTCTATCTCAAAGATTTAATGGGTAATTGTTAAAACAGCTTTCAAAAATCTTTGGTGGCCTGAAACTTTCAAGTTTTACTTAAATGATGGGCTAGATTGGATTCATTGGATATCTAAGTCTTTTCCAAATAAGAGAGGATACTAAAACACTAATTACTAAATATAAAAGGCTTATCTGCTTTTGGTTTCCCATTGCAGAGAAGCTGAGGATACATGCTTTGTGTTTTGACTGTACTATGAAAAAACCAGTTTTTAGAAATTATAAAGTTTTAAGTTTGTCAATCTAAATTCTGGTGTAACAGTTCACAATTGGTTACTCTCTAGAAACTTTACGCTCGGAGCATCTGAGTGGGTCAGTTAAGCATCCGACATCGGCTCAGGTCATGATCTCATGGTCTGTGGGTTCGAGCCCCACACTGGACTCTGCTGACAGCTCGGAGCCTGGAGCCTGCTTCAAATTCTGTGTCTCCCTCTCTCTCTGCCCCTCCCCTGCTTGTGCTCTTTCTCTCTCTCAAAGATATTTAATTAAAAAAAAAAAACCTTAGTCTCTACTGAAAACTAAGCATTAAAATTCTAATAAATGTAATTAAACGTTTAATATGACCCATTTGCCTTTGGGATCTTGTTTCCTTCGTTAAATCATTTTTATCTTATGATGATCTAGAATCCTACTTAGGCATGTGCTTTAAAACTGAAGATTTTAACAAACTTCAGAGATTTGGTTTGTAAATGAAATTTTTTTGACTAATTAGACTTATTTTGTATGTTACTTGGAAAGCACTGTCAAATAAGCCTCCGGTTGTATTGTACGTGTAAATGCTCTAACTGTTCTGGAAAACAGATAAAATTCCTACAGTTTGATAGGTCCTAGGATAAAGCCATCACTTGATATTCTGATTATTGAATGGTTGTGTCACAGAAATGACTAGATTTCCTTGCTAACTCTACTGTAATAACTCTTATCAGATTTTTTTTTCTCCCATCAGATGTTAACTGTGGCCATTTTTTGAGTCTTTTGTCATTTACAGTTATTGTTCTGATGTTCTTGCAACAGGTGTTTGGTCTTCAAGGAGACTCATGAAAAGAACTTTTTATTATTTTGAAGTAACGCCTGCACCCAGTGTGGGGCTCCAACTCATCACCCCAAGATCAAGAGTCACAGTCTTCTGACTGAGCCAGCCAGGCGCCCCTCTCTTGTTATTTTCATCATGTTTTGCTGTTTTCTGAGGCAGTTGAGGCCTTTGTGCCTGGTGCTGACGCTCCTACACTGCCATTCCTTCGTTCACACAGGTGTTCCTTTCTGCTCAAGAGACCCCCACATGTTATCAGTCCCAGATACAGCTGCCTCAGCCTTTCGGCCTTTCATGACTCAACCAATGAACTTTGACCCATAGGTATGGACCTATGTCCCAAGGCAGCAGGAAGTTACAGAAGGTAAGAGCTCTCAGCCGCAGCAACCTTCAAGATTTGAGGGTCAAAGTTATTCAGGGTGGAGCATGGTGGACAAAAAGGAACAAAGGCCAGACTTCCTTGTGGCTTGTAGAGATTCTAACATTCCTCCAGCTCCCTCAAAGACACCCTTTAATGTTTTACCATTATAGCTTTGCTCTGGGTAGGGTTACTTCCCTCTGATGAAATATAGGTTAGCAATCATCTTTCCAACAATAAAAAGCACCTTTTTGCATGGTAAAGGTCTTTAAGACTTCTTTCTTGACTGTTTGCTCATAGCCGCCCATGAGGTAGGCCACCCACTTTTTGAAGGTGCGTTTTAGTATTGAAGGGGGTGTTGTGTGTGTGATGAAAGCAGGAAGAGACTCAGTCAGAGACAGAATCATTCCTTTAAAGTGACAAGGGTTTATAGGTAGACAGGAATCATACCATCACTATTTATCATAAAAGGCTTCTAGCTGTCAGGCCAAGTGTAGGATTACAGCCTTCCCAGGGGAAGATGGGAAAATACTCTTCCAACAAGTGAACACAGAATTAATATAGGTATTAGGATGGTTATTAGGATAAAGCAAGCAAAGTTTAACAGTGACTCCATGCTCTCATGGTAAATGCACTTGCCGGTTATTGAGGCTGTGAGACATGAAGACATTCCCTGGGTCGAGGGAATCCGATTAGAAGTGGTTATTGCCTCTCTGCTAACTCCACTGCAGATCCTTCCCCAGTGTTAGGGGTGCTGGCAGCTTCACAGCTGTGCTCATTCAGCCTGAGGCTCAGGCAAGTGGTTTTAGCTGTTGAGACCACAAATATGAAGTCTTGGAGAAGGGCAGTGTAGGAGGGACTGTCCTACTGAGGTAGTGTAGTTGATCACTGCTGGGCAGGACCCCATGCTTACCTGAGTCATGGGCAAACCGGAAGGGCCCAAAGCTGAGGAGAAAGGACCCTCAGACACCCTGGACGGCCCAACAGGAGAGGCCACACTTCTTTTGACACACCTGTACGTAGTGGCTGATGTCTGGCCAGCTAAGTGTGGGATGAGCTTTGTAGTGCTTGAGGTCTGATCTTCTGTACGAAGAGAGGGAATCTAGTGCGTCAAGAGCAATTTCATTCTGCCTCAGGGAAGCGCTCTGCCCTGCTCTCACCACCTCTTTCCAAACCTTCTCTGTAGCTTATTTCCTCTATTAGATCCCGAATGTATTTCTCTCCCCCTCTCTAATGACTGTCACAGAACTGACACCTAGGAATTGGAGGGTGCTGGTTGGGGTGGAAGGAAAAGAAACGATCTTCTTTCTTCTAGAGGTGTTTAATTCAAGGAAGCCTAAGTTCATGTTCATGTCATTTCTTGTTTTAAACATTTATTTTGAAAGAGAGAGAGAACATGCACGCACTCCTGAGTAGAGGAGGGAAAGAGGGGGAGTGAGAGAGAGAATCTCAAGCAGACTCAGCACGATCGTGCCGAGCCCAGTACAGGGCTCAATCTCATCAACTTTGAGATCATAACCTGATCTGAAATCAAGAGTTGGATACTCAACTGACCGAGCCACCCAGGTACCCCTTCATTTCCTTTCCTTACACCCCTACTTATCCTAAAAAGAACTACAATATATATAAAATATACTTTAAAAGTTAGGAACGAGGAGGAAGCAGTGAAGTAATAGAAAGGACAGGTCATACAAGGCAGCAAATACACAACGCGTAGCAGCAAGACTTACATCCCTTTAATAAGGTTATAAATCCAATTCTAAATTTGCTAACTGGAAGAAAAAAAAAACTCACAAAATAAGAGTAACACAAATTCTAGGGTCTGATTCAAAAAATAAAATGGCTTGAGAAACACCTACCTGCCAGTCGGAACAGTTTTACAGGTATGTAATGAATGAATGAGGTCTCAACAAGGTCTTGAGAATGGACCAAACTAGAACTTCACAGAAACACTTAGAAGATTCCACAAGAACCACGGGCATCGCTCCAAAGAGCCACTTGTTGATAGCAATTCTAGGATGTCCGGGCTCCAGACATCTGCTAGTGTAGCATACCCGGTCTTAAATTTGAAACCTGGAGATAGGTTTGGTGTAGCTGGGACTGTTTTGTGATTGTCATTGCTGTTGTTTTAAAGTTAATGCCTTTAGGAGGGGCACACTGCCTCATTTCCCCACTCTCTATTCTTCTTCCAGTAGCTTATATACTTATGGTGCCTCACTGGCCTTGAAAGCATTGCCTTAGCGACTCGGTCATTCATTTACTCCTTCAGTAGATAGTTTTCAGTACCTTTTATCGTTTGGCACTGTTCTCTGCAAGTAAGCAAACAACCCATCCTGCCTCAGGAAGCTTAAATCCTCGTGGGAATGAACAGAAAATAGATCATAGGTGGTTTATCAAAGGAAAAATATACGGGATTACCAGGAAAGTCCAGACAAAGATTGCATTTAATTAAGGACAAGTGAGGAAGCTGGAGCTATCTAGGGGAACAGCAAGTTCAAAGGCCCTGAGGTAGGGAGGCACTTGCCTTGGAGGACCAGCACCCAAGCTAATGGGAACAGAGCAAAAAGCACAGGTGAGCTAAGAAGCTCTAAAGGGAGAGAAGAGAATACAGGACCTGTTAGATCATTCTAGGTACTTGAGAGGAGGCCATCGGCGGGTTTTAAGGGGAGAAGTGACACCACCTGACAAAGTATTAGGACTACTCGGATCTGCTGGAGATCAGCTCACAGACTATTACAATCATCCCCTGACTTAGAAAAACAGTAATTGTCGATTCTTCAACAAGTTCCCTATAGATAGGATTATTTTCTGAACGCTGTGGTGGCATCCCTGGCAAACAGCAGTGGTGTGATCAGTTGGGGGGAGACGTGGGAATGGTCCCTGAAGAGGCAGTGGCTCCTCCCCTTCAGAGAGGAGCTGAGGAAGCCAGTCTGATTCACCTGAAGGGGACTCACATCGCCTGGAGCAGAGCTACACCAAGTAATTGTTGGCTGGAAAATATTCAACAGGCAGGTACAATAGATCTTTCATCTCAGGCATGCATCACACACACACACACACACCCTTTCAAACACTTTGCTTTGAGCACAATTACTTCCCGGTGAGCCCTGCAAGACAAATGAGCAGTAAAACAAACTGGAAGGTAACTGAAATCAAAGATTGGCTTCCTGGGATTAGAAGAACCAGCTCAAAAAACAATTAAAAGCCAGAGAACCCAGGCCAGAGAACTCTGCATAGGCTATGGTCCTAGAGAACAATAACCCTTTTGTCTGGTCCGAAAGGGAGTATATATTTCCTTGTATCCCAGCAGTAAAGCACCTGAACAGGAAGTGCCCCCCACAAGGGCCCAAAGCTCTGTGAGGGCACCAGTACCAAGTGGAGGATACCTCCCAACACCCCAACTGTGCCTCTCACTGGGTGGGTAACTGAGAGCCAAACTGGTTCCTCAGGGAGCCAGGGTCTCACCTCTAAATTGGGAGTTTTCAGAGGATTAAAAGATAATAGGAACATAGCACAGTTCATACTATGGATTCACTCAATCTATGTTAGCTCCTTTTGCCTCCCCTCAGTTCCCCCAAAATAGGAAAACCAATGCAAGGTCCCAGACTGCTTTTCCACCTGACTTGCCTTTTCCAGGTCCTGGCTAAAGGGGTCTGAAGCTCCCCTGATGAAGAGTAAGGCCCGAGAAATCTGCCCCCACCCCTCACATCCCTCCACACATGTCCCTTACCCCCCAAAACACAGAAAAGGGAGAATGCCCTAGGCAACCCTCCATGATGGGGGGCAAGGAAAGCTCCGGAGGACCAACCCACCTAAGCTCTCACAAGAACTGGCTCCTAGAAACCCAGCCTAACTGTTACTCTGAATGTTTTGCTCTACCAAATAAAATGCAAGATCGCCTAAGAGGGCTTTGTGTTTCAAGAAAGACCAAAAAAAAAAAAAAAAAAAAAAAAAGCACATTCCTTTGTGGAAGAGAAGAGTTCAGGTTACAAGGATAGGACCTGCCCCAGGCCTCCATCTGGTCTAGGAGAGCCAGTCATGAGGCCACGGGCCCTAAATAGAGAGTCTGGACATGCTGCGGCGTGGAGGAAGCTGCAAAGAGTCTGGGGAGCCAACTGACATTGAAGACACATACACGTACACAGGAAGGGAATTGTGCAAAAGGAAGCTCGAGAAGGACAATCTAGAAAGTCATGCTGCCGACCTGTGGAGCCACCTGGGGCCCAGATCTCTCCATGTGAGTCCTCCCTGGGTGGAGTCCATTCAGTTTCCCCTAAATTCCCAAGCATACGTCCTCACAACCAGCGTACCTTGCTTGACATAATTGGACCCTAGTCCTTCCATGCAAGGAAGTCAAGGTGTTACTGTTCCCCCTGCCCTTACCCGAACTGTTTCTGCCTGAAGGACCAGCACGAGGACACCTGAATCCAAACCCCTCCTGTCTGCTTGGTGCAGGATAAACGCCCTCCCCCACCCCCACCCCCACTCCCATTCTCAGCCTCAGCCCTGGCTTTCTTGCCCCTCATAGCCCATCGGTTGCCTGGTCATACCTTATTACCTCCTATCAGATTACAGCGTGACACCCAAGGGAACTTTGGAACCTGAGAATTTCAGGGTTGCATGTCCAGACTCATGGGTTCCCAAAACTCCTCCCATATAGCTTTGTGTAACATATAGGTCTCCCGTTTGTGGGCATCTCCCCATATTATGTCTTTCAATCCAAGACTATGTACTCATCCTGACCTCAAAATACGTTCCATCTCAGCTCCACAGGTGCTATGTTCCCAGGTGACCTGACATTTTTGCCACTTCAACTGTACAGCCGCTAAATTTCAGAGTAACAAGGGAGCTTACAAGTCACAGACTCTTTATGACGCCTGAATCCCTCTATTATAATTAGGGGAGCGTGTCCTCCTTGACAACAAACATAGCCCAGAGGGACCGGCCACCACACTGTTCAGGAAGGAGTCCTCCTGAGTGCCCGGCTTATTTTTTGGGACACAGAAAGCCAGCCCCCTCCCTCTTCCTTGGAGTAGCCGTCCAAGGGTCAAGACACTTACCTGCCTCCTTCTTGTTCTTTGTCTGGCTAAACATCTCCAATCTATCCATGCTGCTTGGATGCTTAGTTTTGAATCCCCTGACCACCCTACCTGCACTCCTTTACATATGCACTGGGCTCACTGAGCTTTTCACACCCTAAGGTGCATAAAAATCACCTGGGCTCTCCTCCTTCCCTCTCAGGTCTGGGTGGGGCCCAAGGAGTCCAAGTTTCTAACAAGCTTCAGATGATACTGATGCTGCTGGCCACCACTTTGACTAGTAAGACTTCCACTTGGGATGGACTTTCTCCTTGGAATCACCTCTTGTTAGAAACATGACTCTCAGGGCAACCTGGGTGGCTCAGTCGGCTGAAGCGTCTGATTCTTGGTTTCAGCTCAGGTCATGATCTCACCGTCTGTGGGATCCAGCCCGCGTTGGGCTCTGCGCTGAGGAAGGTGCAGAGCCTTCTTGGGATTCTCTCTCTTCCCTTCTGTCTCCGGCCCTCCCCAACACATGCTGTCTCTCTCAAAATAAATAAATACAACTTTAAAAAAAGAAAAAGAAGCATGACTCTTGGGCCCCATCCAGATGTCCTGAATCAGAATCTGCATTTTAACAAGATCCACAGGTTTATAGTATCCCCTTGAAAGTTAGAAAAACAAGCTGGCAACCGTGGCTGCATATTAGAATCACCTGGGAAATTGGCACACAATCCCATGACCCAGTAGCACCCCAGACCAATGATATCAGAGGATGGGATTCAGGCATCAGCAGTTTTAAAGCTCCCCAGGTGATTGCAATGTGCAGCCAGTGTTGTGAACCCTGCCAGAGAGCACTTAAAGCGTATGGGGCACCTGGGTGGCTTCGTCGGCAAGTGTCTGGCTTCAGATCAGGGCATGATCCTATGGTTCATGAGTTCGAGCCCTGTGTTGGGCTCCATACTGACAGCTCAGCGCCTGGGGCCCGCTTCAGATTCTGTGTCTCCCTCTTTCTTTACCTCTTCCACTCACACTCTGTCTCTTTCTCAAAAGTAAATAAACATTAAAAGAAAATTTAAAGTGTAGGCCTACCCTTGAGACTTTTGCCAGAGAAAGGCAAGGACATGCTATCATCTTTAGCTCCTCCGGTCATGGCCTGAGGTCCTCTCTGCTCTAGACAACCATCCGCAATGCTAACTCCTTTTGAGGCAACACAGAGTAGTGGTTAGGAGCTCTATTCTGGAATCAGGTAGATCCCGATTCGAATTCTGATTCCAATACTTACTAGCTGCGTCATCTCAGAAAAGTTACCTAATTTCTCTGTGCCTCGTTTCTTTGTGTGCACAGTGGAGCCGAGATAGTACCTAGCTCCTAAAGTCACGGTGAGGGTTGCATTAAATGACAAAAAGTATATACAGTTCTTAGCGTGGCCCCAGCACCACAGAAGTGCTCAGCAATGGTTAGTTGCTGTTCTTAACAATGATGCTAGAACTCCTGGACGTTTTCCTGAGCCACTAGTATCCTGGCCAGATTCTGGAGGGCCCAACTGAGGGCCTGGGAGTTGCTAACGGACCAGCAGGAGCCTGGGGCAAGGACAAAGGGGCTGCTCAGCCTGGCGCTTCTTGGTAGATGTGGGGATCGGTGAGAGCACACACTCAAAAAACGTTAGCCAGTAGTAGAGGTGGTATTGGTTTAGGGGAGAGCCCAAGCCGGGAACTTGCAAGGAGCCGCACAGATCCAGGCACAGGTGTGGAGAAACCATGATAATCACAGATACAATTGGCTCTCCTTGCCTGGGGCCATTCAGGAAAGCAGAGCCCTCACCAAGTATTTCAAACAGGAAATTTAATACAGGGAATTGGTCACCCAAAGGGTGGAAATGAGAAGGCAAGAGGGGACGGTGAGATGTTCAGAGGTTATAGCAGCAGAAAGCCCCTGCTAACCCGTACCTGGAAGAACAAAGAGTTAGCCACTGGATGGACACTGCATGCTTGAATGATACGTAGTTTTATCTGCTAGCAATAAGATGTAGGTAACTTATTCCACCGGGTATGAAATTCTTCCACTGCCTGGCTGCCTCTTATCTTCATCAGGTCTTTGCTTCGCAGCAAGCCTTTCCCTGCCATCCTGTTTCCACGTGTAGCTCCTCTCCTGGCACTCCCCTCCCTCAGGACCCGCTGTATCTTCCCCCAAAGCTCTTATGATCACCTGACATACTGGTATTGCCTTGTTTGCTTATTTTCTCTCCCCACCTCTACCTCACGCTAGAATTAAAACTCCACGGAGGCAGAAATTTTGGTCCGTCTTATCCACTGCCATGGCCCAGCCAGTGCAGAGTAGGTACTAAGTCACTATTATGGTTACAGCCTATCCTACTAGCACAGTACTTACTCCCCTACAAACCCACTTCTAACTTCTCTGGCACTCTGTTTCCTGTTCCAGAAAATGAGGGAATTGAGGTCAGTGATCTCCAAGGGCCTTCCCGCTGAGGCATTCCTTGGTTGGGGTTCTTCCTACTGAACCCAGATTTCCTCAGAGTTTCCAGTGACCACACAGGGGCAGCAAAGGACAGCAAATCCCCAGGGCTGGCCCCGTGGCAGGAGAGATTCCCCACTCCCCTGCCATTCTTCCTCGAGTCTCAAAGAAGAGTCAGATCTCTTCTTAATGTGTGGCCCAACCTAGTTCCAGGAAGAATTAAGTCACAGGTCTGAAAATGAAACGAAGCGTGGCAATCAGGGATAAAAACAGACCAGAGACTATCTAAAGCAATCAGGCACGCAGGAGATAAGCTAATTGTGGTAACTGAGCGCTGAATTTAGCTCCAACTTTCCAGACATCTAGGCAGGGCAGCGATTAGGGTGAGGTGAGTGAGGCACACTCTTCAAATGGTAAATGTAAAGAGCAGCCAGAATGCTGTCATCAAGATAAATGTTAGTACCATGTTTCTAAAAATCTACATAAACAACAACAAAGTCCGCAATAAACAAAATGTCAAAAATTTAAAATTACATGCAACATGTATTTAGGGGAGCAGAGTTTTCTGTTTTGCCTCAGTTCCAAAATGGTTCTGGGCAATGTGGTTGAATCTAGTCTTTCAGGTTTGAAATGTTGCTCATCGTGCATTTTTGGCATTAATTTTGATCTTTAAAAATACTGTGTTAACACATTATCATTTTTTTTTTTTAAATTTACATCCAAATTAGTTAGCATATAGTGCAGCATTGATTTCTGGAGTAGATTCCTTAATGCCCCTTACCCATTTAGCCCATCCCCCCTCCCACAACCCCTCCAGTAACTCTCTGTTTATTCTCCATATTTAAGAGTCTCTTATGTTTTTCCCCTCCCTGTTTTTATATTATTTTTTGCTTACCTTCCCTTGTGTTCATCTGTTCTGTGTCTTAAAGTCCTCATTAACACATTATCTTGATTAAAGTTTTTGCTGTCCCTTAGAATTTTCCAAGGTGAAGGGAGCCTGAGTGGCTGAATTGGTTAAGAGCCTGACTTCAGTTCAGGTCATGATCTCACAGTTTGTGGGTTCAAGCCCTGCGATTGGGCTTTGTGCTGACAGCTCGGAGCCTGGAGCCTGCTTCACATTCTGTGTCTTCCTCTCTCTGTCCCTCCCCTGTTCGCACTCTGTCTGTGTCTCTCAAAACTAAATAAACGCTAAAAAATTAAAAAATATATATTTAAATTTTCCAAGGTGAATGCCTCACTTCGCCTCACCCTAATCCCCTAGAGAGATGGGTCCCTCTCCCTAGGGAGCCTCTGCATCACTCAACAGTCCCCTGGCTGGCATCCCCTTGCCAGGCACATGCCTTAAATGTGCTGGTACAAACCTACCACACGGCCCCGCTCCTTGGCTGACACACTTTGGCTCTTCCCCTTGAGTCTCGCACCAGCCTTCCCATCCTTCTCTATACAACATCCCCAGCAGTAGCATCTACTGATCAGAACCAGCAAGTGGGACAAAACCTTATAAATAAAGACCTGCGAAATGATCTCTAATAGGGACAACTGACATAAGATTGTAGAGATGAGGGGCACCTGGGTGGCTCAGTTGGGCAAGTGTCCAAACTCTTGGTTTCAGCTCAGGTCGTGATCTCATGGTTGGTGAGATTGAGCCCTGCGTTGGGCTCTGCGCTGTCAGTGCAGATTCTCTGCTTGGGATTCCCTCTCTCTCTGTCCCTCTGCCCCTCCCCTCTTCTCTCTCTCTCTCAAAATAAATAAATAAACTAAAAAAAAAAAAATAAAAATTGTACAGATGAGACAGAAGGAAAGTTCTGGGTCCAAATCCCATTCTAGGCTGACAGATGAAGGTACAGAATTTGGACAGAGTGGTCAGTTGAAAGAGCAGGGAACTTACTACTCTAGACCAGGGCTGTCTGATACAACTTTCTGCAATAACAGAAATGTTCTACGTTTGCATGGGACAATACTGCAACCACTCACCACAGGTGGCTATTGAGCATTTGAAATGTGGCCAGCGCAACCAAGGAACTAAATTGTTAAATGTATTTAATTCTGATTAATGTATATTTAAATGTAAATGGGCTAAGGACTAGTGCATTACAGGACAGTTCTATATCAGTGAGTCTCAAATTTAACTTGCATTAGAATCATTAGCAGGACTTGTTAAAGCGGGTTGCTGAGCCCATCTCAGAGTTCCTGATTCAGGAGGTCTGGGATGGAGCTGAGAGCTTACATTCCTAACAGTTCCCAGGTGAGGCTGATGCTTCTGGTCTGGGGATACTTTGAGGACAACCAAGCTAGACAGTATTCTCATTCCAAACAATTGTTAGATATTGAACAAATCACCTTATATGTAGGTATGGGCTTTCTTGAAGCAAAATGGCAGCCTAGACTTAGAAGACAGGTATGGATTGAAATCCCTGCTCCTCCATCAATTAGCTCAATGTCCTTTGTTTCATTTTCAACTTCTATATACAGTTGACCCTTGAACAATGTAGGGGATTAGGGACATTGACAACCCTCCCCCACCTCCTCTACACAGTCAGAAGTCTGCATATAACTTTTGACTTCCCCAAAACTTAACTACGAATAGCCTACTGTTGACAGAAGCCTTACCGATAACATAGTCAAGTAATGCATATTTTGCAAGTTATATGTATTATATACTGTATTCTTACAACAAAGTGTGCTAGAAAAAAATTTTATTAAGAAAACCATAAAGAAGAGAAAATACATTTACAGTACTGTACTGTATTAAAAAATCCACATGTAAGTGGATTGCGTAGTTCAAATCTGTGTTGGTCAAGAGTCAACTGCAATATTAGTCAATATTTAACCTCTCTCTCTGCTCCATCCACAAAATGGAAATAATAGTACACACCAAGTAGGGTAATTACAAAGATTAAATGGGATAAAGTATATATGCCATTCAGTATAAGTTTTTAAAGATCATGTCTTGCTCAGAAAGTGTATGAGATTATATATGTAAACATGTAATTTGTAGCACAAGCAATGAGCAGTTCCACAAAATAGCTCTGTCAGGATTACACAGTGCCAGTGCATCAGTGATCTATGGCTGCATATAACAAATTAACCCAAAACGTAGCAATTTAAAACAACAAAAATGTATCATCTCGCGGCATCTGTGGGTCAGACATGTGGACATGGCTTAGCTGGGTAACCTCTGGTTAAACATCTCTCATGAGGTTGCATTAAAGCTGCCAGGGCTGCAGTCTCACCTGAAGGCTCAACTGGAGGGCTTAGGAATCCACTTCCTATTTTTTGTTGTGATAAGATATGTGTACATTTTAGTAATTTAACCATTTTTAAATGTACAGTTCTGTGTCATTGAGTACATTCACATTGTTTGCAACCATCACCACCATCCATCTGAGAAGTTTTTCATTTTCTCCAACTCAAACTCTGGACCCATTTGGTACTGGCTCCCCATTCCCCACCCCACCCCTGAGCCCCTGGCAGCTATCAGGCTACTCTGTTTCTATGAATTGGATTCTTCTATGTACCTCATCCAAGTGGAAATCTACAAGGTTTGTCCTTTTGTGATTTGCTTATTTCACTCAACAAAACCTCCTCAAGATTCATCCATGCTGTTAATGTGTCAGAATTTCTTGTTATGGCTGCATAGTATTCCATTGTAGGTATATACCACATTTGCTTATTCATTCATCAATGTACACTTGAGTTGTTGTCATCTTCTGGGTCTTACCCCACCTTCCCAGCCCTCTCAACACTGGCCCCTCAGTGGATGTGGCTCCTCCCAGGCTGAGTCCTGGAGAAGTCACGCCTGCCCCAAGGATGAGACTAACTAGCCTGTGGTTCTGCCCAGCGCTTCCCCAGAATCAGGGACTGGCCCAGTCTGGTCCTGTCTACTTATCTCTGCATCCAAGCTGCTCTTCTGTGTTTCAGGCGGGATATCACTTATCTTTGGAGGTTAGAGTCACTTCCCATAAATGATCCCAGCAGGTAATGGGATGCTCTCAACCAACACATGGACCCTCCATTTACCTGCTATGTCCCACCACCACCATCTCCCCGCCAATATCCCATATTTCACCACTTAATACCCAATTTTGCATTAACTACTTCAGCATTTCAAAAATTATAAGTGAGCCACTTCTTTTATATAATTATAATCTCCACTCTGCAGATGAGAAAACTGAGATTCAGAAAGGTGAAGAGAACTGCCCAAGGTCACACAGCGAGAAGAGGGCAGTGACAGAACCCCACATAGTTATCATGGAGTTTCCAGGACGTCATGAGTGGTTTGTGGGGTTCTTTTTCCAGGCTGAATAGCTGAAAGCCACCTAACATAACTCATCTCCCAATGCACAGAACCACAGTCCACTGCCTAGGACGGCCCAAGCACAGGGGACGAAGTGTCTGGGACCCTACCGTCCTATGGCACCAAATGGCCCCGCCTCCGTTGCTTCCACTGATAAACCAGAGGAAGCTAGTGGACCCAAGTGAAACTAGTAAGGTGCCTCTCTCGGTGCTTGGAACTAGGGCAAGGGCCTTAAAGAGCAAAGGGCCTCGGATGGTGGAGCTGTAAGGTCATGTAGAGATGGGGCTGTTGTCGGTGGGCTGGCAAGTCAGCTATGTGGGAAGCAAGGCTGTATCTTTAGAGGTGGGACAGTGGTGTACTTGTTAGGTGCCCAGAGAGTGGAAGGAGGCTGCCTGGTTTGAATCGAGGATCCCACTTACCAGCTGCGGGACTTGGGGCAAGTTGCCCAACCTTTAGGTGACCCATTTTTCTCATCTGTAAAATGGGGAAGTGAGTAGTCCTTAACTCATCACCATGATGAACTGAGTGAACACACACCAAGTTCACGGCACAGGCACACATGCACAGTAGGAACTGCCAGCTGGCATTATTCCAGCCTTGAAGACCCACAGACGGAGCAGCTCCCCGTGACTTTCCAGTTCCCAGTAGGTTGCCTCACTCTAAAAAAACTTTTAAGTTTAAAAATCATACACCACATTTATTTGGAAATTTTATTCTTTTTATTGCAAATTTCTGGTAAAGGAAAGAACACGGAAGCTGATCCTCATTTAAACTTTGGTCATAAGAGCACGCTGTAGCTCAGTGGCTTACAACCTCAGCGGCCTTTGAATCACCAGGGGGCCTTTGACATCTTACTGATGTCTGCCTCCCTCCTCCCAGAGGTTCTGGCTTAATTGGTCTAGGGGGGCAGCCCAGGCATCAATAGCTTTTTGAACTCCGCGGGTGATTCCAACATGTGGCCAGGGTGGGGGACCCTGCTGGAGCTCATGGCCTGAGCTTGGCAGCATCAGGAGCACCCAAGCAATTCCAGCGGACATCCAACCGTCGCCTGCTCACGTCACCCCACAACCCGAGTCCAGCTGGCCCCCCGTCCCTCTTCCCAAGTGTCACATGTGCTGACTCTTCCTCCTCAGAGACCGCAGAGGAGAGAGACACCGGAGGACGCGTGATTCTCTGTGCTGTGGCTTGTGCATAAACAGGGGAAACTGTACTAAATGTGGTTATTCTATCACAGAAAGAAATTCACTTTCTGGTTGCAAATGAGCACTAACCTTTTTTTTTTTCATTGTCAAGTGGAAATAGTCTTCCTATAGAGAGAGATGCAAAGATTTGTGACAAAATAAGGAAATACGTGTTGGATGACACATTCCTTAGATGATTCCTCAGGTCTAATTAAAAAAACATTTTTTTGTCAAGCCAAAGAAGGTAAAATACTGTGTAGTGTAGCAGCATATTTTATATGGGTAAACAGTAATAGCCAGTTATATAATTCATTTATGAGTTATCCTAAAAATAGAAAATGCTTTAATTTTCCTGAGTCCTTGGCAAACAACAAAACACAATTTTTTTTTTTTTTAAATCTTCAAGAATGGTCTTCCTTTTCCTGGGCACCCTCACAGTTTAGGACAGTGTGTGTCTCACCATCAGGTTTTACATCCACGGGTCAACAACTTCACTGGCACCAATTTTCAATGACTAGTCAAATATGGAGATTGAAAATAAAACACCCATCCTCTACAAAGCTGCTCAAAATGAAAGGTTCTTGACAGTGTTATAAATGCAGTATCAATTTGATTCTCTGTCCATACAAAAGTATGAATTTCTATTCCATTAATAATACTGAATGACTAATGTCTTAACAGTGATAAAATTTTCAGAACATTTAAAAATTACAAAGGATCCCATTTTTACATCATAATTCTGATGTATTATCATGCCTTCTATTTTGTCTGTAAAACTTTTATAGGATACAGTGCATTGACGTGGTAAAACCAAGGCACAAGAATACAGTTACAATAAGTGTATATAAACCTTAGCACTTTGTGCCAATTTTGGAAACATTTAGAGAGGAGATCATAAAGCCTGAAAAATTCTCACATCCTATTATGATTAACAAACGATTAATTGTGCAATAAACAGACTATCAACCACCATTCCATTATTAAATATATGGCTATCACTATACAGGCTGTGGATAGTTGAAAAAAGTTTTCAATATTAAAACCTGGCTTAATTAGGTGGTCACTGTAGGTATTGTGCCTTGCATTATCTAGATAATTGTCTTAAGTTTCCATTTTAATCTGCAATGTATATGGCAGTTATCAATTTTTAAGCTTTTTTCATCAAGTAAATGATGAAGCGGGTTTCCAAATGTTAAATCCCTTGTCTCTACAAAAGACAGAAGATTTACAAGAAGATAACCTTATAAGAAATGCACAGATAACAATCATAAAATCCAAATATGGACTAAAAGGTTGAATTCTAATCTACCAGGACATTCTCTTAATTTAGGGTAAGGAGAAATACATTCCTGTGATAATTCATTAGTTTCTTAATTTTAAAAAAATCACCATGACATTTTTCAAAATACTAAAGTCTTGGCTAGAGCGTCAAGCATTGAAGGAAAGTTAGGTCTTTTCATTCATAAAATGAAGGGGATAAAAGCCTTTCAAAATCCAGGGGCAGGGAGGATATTCCATTGAATTTAGAGAAGTGGAATAAAGTGGTAAAAGTTGTACTTCATACTTTAAAAAAAAGTGTTTTTGAGACTCAAGGTAAACGCTTAGACCCATGAAAACACATTTCTTGGCACATGCACGCCATGAGTAGAACAATCCCGAATGCAGTGACAGCCTGGCTACACAGGTATCTAGCTCTAGCCCCACGAGCAAAACCACGTTTGAGGTCCTTGGCCCAGCCCCCTTCACATGGGACCTTCTGGCTTCTGCATCTGTTGGATTTGCTTCTGCAGCTGGTCCTTGTCCAACTTCATCTTGGCTTCAAGAACTTGCCTGAGGGATCCTATACTTTCATAGATGGCTGTAAACCCTTTAAGAAGAGGTAAATTTCACAAGAGTTAATATTAAAAAACAGTGTGTGTCAAGTTCTACAGCATATAGTAATAGTTGATTTGGGCAAAAGCTATAAACAGATGCTAAAACTAATGAAGTAAAAGTTTGATGGGAAACAAGACAGTTACATAGCTTGGGAGTATCTCCCTACAGGTTACTTTTTTTTTTTTTTTAATTTTTTTTAACGTTTATTTATTTTTGGGACAGAGAGAGACAGAGCATGAATGGGGGAGGGGCAGAGAGAGAGGGAGACACAGAATCGGAAACAGGCTCCAGGCTCTGAGCCATCAGCCCAGAACCCGACGCGGGGCTCGAACTCACGGACCGCGAGATCGTGACCTGAGCTGAAGTCGGACGCTTAACCGACTGAGCCACCCAGGCGCCCCCTTACAGGTTACTTTTTAATTACAAAGGGGGAAAGGAACTATTACAGTGGAGAAGTCTGGCAGATACCGCTATAACCAAGGGATCAAAGCTAATGTCACCAATGCCGGGAGAAACCAACACCAGGTACCCCTGATAAGGTTCCCTGAGAAGTGAAGGACACACCACTTCTGTGGCATCGTCTGTCCAAAAGGCACAACCTGAGGGGCACCTCGGTGGCTCAGATGGTTAACTATCCAACTCCCGATTTCAGCTCAGGTCATGATCTAACGGTTCATGGGGTTGAGCTTGGGATTCTCTCCCTCTCTCTCTGCCCTTTTCCCACTTGCGTGCATGTGCACACACACTCTCTCTCTCAAAATAAAAAAAAATAAACATTTTTTAAAATGCACATACATACATAAATAAATAAATAATAAAATGCACAACCTGAATCTAATTAAGAGGAAGCAAACAGACTCAAACTGACATTCCACAGAATACTGGCCTGTATTCTTTAATGATGTCAACATCACTGAGAAACTGATCCACTTCAAGACAGTAAATACAGAAAAATGATAACTAACTATGCTGTATGATTCTGGAATAGAACTTAGACCAGGGAAGGTCTTCTATAAAGGAAACAATGGTTAAAGTTGAAAATTGAATATTGAAAAAATCTACAACATATTACACTATATTATAGTTATTTAAGAGAATGTCCTTGTTCTTAGGATATATAGAATGAAATAATACAGGAGCAAAAAGGCATCATGACTTCTGCAACTTACTCCCAAATTATTTAGGGAAAAAATTATATTTACACACACACACACACACACACACACACACACACACTCATATCACACAATACGATTAAGCAAATTTCCAAAATGTTAACAACTGGTTATATAGAGTTTTTGGGCTACTCTTACTGTTTTTCTAAATTTGAAATAATTTCAAAAAAAAAAGCAAAAAAAAAAAAAAAAAAAAGAAAAAAATTCTCCCTCAAAAACACATTTCATATTATTCTATATTTATGTGGGTTTTTAAGATAAATGTTTAACAGCTCCTGTTTTCATTAGTAAATTTAGAATTTTTCTCAAAAAACTTTCTCTATATTACAATTAATGTCATATAAGGAATAAATATTACTTATTTTAAAAATGTTCTTATTAGAAAGATACAACATATGAAAGAGTAGGTTACAAATCAGCATGAGCTTCCATTTGAAAAAGCACATATATATATATCACATATGTATAAAAAGATTTATATAAAGATGACAGCTGAGTGAGAGAAGTTATGAGTACTTAAAAAAATATTTTGCACTTTCTTATTTTCCATTAAGAAACATATTGTTTTTAGAATAAGAAAAAGTAAATATTTTTATTTTTAAAAAGCTCATATGCCTTTCTTAGTAGTAGTTACTAAATCTTAACAACCTCAGTGGCATGTTGAATATACAATAACAAACCCACCCAGAGAATGATGCAAAGGTAAACACTGATGAGGGGCGCCTGGGTGGCTCAGTTGGTTAAGCATCTGACTCTTGGTTTCGGCTCAGGTCATGATCTCACAGTTCGTGAGTTTGAGCCCCATGTCGGGCTCTGCGCTGACAGCACAGAGCCTGCTTGAGAGCCTCCCTCTTTCCCTCTCTCTTTGCCCCTCCTGCACTCATGCTTTCTCTCACTCTTAAAATAAATAAATAAACATAAAAAAATCACTGATGAGGGGCGCCTGGGTGGCGCAGTCGGTTAAGCGTCCGACTTCAGCCAGGTCACGGTCTCGCGGTCCGTGAGTTCGAGCCCCGCGTCGGGCTCTGGGCTGATGGCTCAGAGCCTGGAGCCTGTTTCCGATTCTGTGTCTCCCTCTCTCTCTGCCCCTCCCCCGTTCATGCTCTGTCTCTCTCTGTCCCAAAAATAAATAAACGTTGAAAAAAAAAATTAAAAAAAAAAAATCACTGATGAAATATTCAAATACCATATTCTAATAGCCCCAAAGACAAAGAAAGAAAATTCATTTTTATCTTCACAAGTTCTTGAATTCATAAATTTATTTGTGATTTCTACTTAAAAAAAATAATAAAACTTCTGGTGGTAACAACAAAAACTATTCTTGGGATAACTAACTACTTTTATTCCCATGTGGCCAAAGTAGAACGATTCCGCAGGGGAAAATTATGGAATCATGGAATTGGAGGCAGCTGGGAGATAATGTAGTCCCCCTCGTCACATTGTAAGACTGTCTTCTTTTTCCCAATCACACCCAACCAGCTTCCACTTGAATACTTTCAACAGCAAAGAACTCTCAGGCTCACAAGCCACCAGTGTCTTTTTAAAAAGAACCCATTACCTGAGAATATTTCTGCCCTGTGTTAAGTTAAAATCTGTCTTCAGGTAACTTCCAATTCACTTACTGGTTCCAGGTCTGTATTCCTGAATTCACAGAGTAACTAAGTCTAGCCCCTCTTTTATATGCAATAATACTTCAGACGTGGAATATAGCTTTCACAGTTTCTTCCGAACAAGTGTGAATTAATGGGCCCTGTTGACTTGTGAGCAGAAG
Organism: Herpailurus yagouaroundi; assembly: GCF_014898765.1. Lineage (NCBI taxonomy): Eukaryota > Metazoa > Chordata > Mammalia > Carnivora > Felidae > Herpailurus > Herpailurus yagouaroundi. The sequence goes on along the minus strand of NW_024412415.1, from coordinate 24,917,262 downwards.
AAAATCATTCACTGCTGTGGTAGCATACTGCCAGCTGTAATAAAAGAAGCCTTCAAAAGTCCCGCAAAGATATGTGTTTATTTCTGAGACACACCGACAGTGGCTATAAACAGAAAACAGCCCTCAGATGGCATTAAAGAAAACGCACACAAGGGACGCCTGGGTGGCTCAGTTGGTTAAGTGTCTGACTTCAGGTCAGGTCATGATCTCACAGTCCGTGAGTTTGAGCTGCGCGTCAGGCTCCGTGCTGACAGCTCGGAGCCTGGGGCCTGCTTCAGATTCTGTGTCTCCCTCTCTCTCTGCCCCTCCGCTGCTCACATTCTGTCTCTCTGTGTCTCTCAAAAATGAATAAATGTTGGGG
>NW_024412415.1:24891680-24916801 GCF_014898765.1 Herpailurus yagouaroundi | reverse complement strand
GAATAAATGTTAAAAAAAAAAAAAAGAAAGAAAGAAAGAAAGAAAAGAAAATGCACATTTGCAAGCTGAGCAATTTTGGTTGGTTTGCCTGTCCATCACGGTGGCTTTCCATGTACTTGGAAGTGACACAACATTTTAGTTCACTACAGCACAGCTACTCAGAAAATCACCTAAGGACATTTTACCGTTATTACCATCAGCCGGGGTCACAGTAGTTGCATTAACTGGTTTTCAGATCATAGTGAAAATAAACCATGAGAGCTGTTTTCTTTTTGGCCTACCAGCGTCAACTTCTGCCTTCATTTCCTTCATGTCCTCATTCATCTGTAACTCCAGCTTGCTGATGCGCCCATGAACCTTCTCCTCTTCCTGTTTTGTTCTCTGCACCTCCATATTCTTCTTCTGACTCTCTTCTATTTTGTCAAGTCTGGCTGACATCTGGCTCAGCTTCTTCTCCATGTCCCTTTCACTGGCTCCCTGAGATCCGTGATAAGAATTGCACCTGATTACTCCAAAAGGAAAGTCTATACTGCACTCGCATCAGTCCTAGTATCATTTAACAACAATCTGCAGGGAACAGAATCGCAAAGGTGGCTTGTTGCTCACTCAAACATCCATTCTCCCCTGTTTCCTTAACAGACCCCCAATTTTCAGCACGGTGTAAGCTCACCCAGAATTAAGGCTACATTTTATATCGTCCCCTGAGTTTAGTGCGGCCATAAGATTAAGTTCTGGCCAGCAAGATGTATGTGGCTGCTTCTAGGAAAAGCTAAAAGGCAGCTGAGACATGGCCTCATCCCTTCCTTTTTCCTTCTGTTCCTGCAATTCAGACGTAATGGCTTGAGCACTAGCCATCATCTTCAACTATGAGAACAAGGGTCACTCTCTAGAATTGGCAGAGGTAAGCCAGAAGAATCCTAGGCTGCTGAGGACTGATAAGCTACCACATCAGCGCTGCACTCCCTACACCCAGACATCTTTTATGTGAAAGACAAACAAGATGCCATCTATCAAAGCCACCGTTATCCTGAGGTTTGCTATTAGTTATTAACCAATCCATGTGTAAAAATAAACAGTGATCCAAAGACACAGAAGCCTACGAATGTAGTAGTATGAAATTAAGCAAATCAATCAGTAGATCTGATAATATATGGGAGAACACTTAAAGAAGTATTTGACATATTAAATATTGCCTTTCCTTTTCTTTCCAGCGTGCTTGGTTTTTGTGGGAACCTGAATCTGCAGGTGAGCCTTCGAGGCCAAGACTACAAACACTGAGCTTTCAGTCGGCTATTGCATGACCTAGCTCTCTTGATGTTATACAATGTAGTCTGCAATCCAGCAGATCAACACTGAGAGCCAGCAGAGTCAGAGATGCAGACTGCACCAGATGCTTCTGCTCCATCAAAGTCCAATAGGAGGAAGCAGTGCAAGAGAAGAGAAGGGAGAGGAAGAGGGTCAGGCTAAACGACCAAAACCCAAAAAGATTTGCCTGCCAAATACCAGTTTCAGAGCCTACTGACTTTGAAGACTCTACATGCAAGGCTTTCTTGATGGTTTTATGGAGCAGTTCTGCAAACCTTAGTTCTATGGGAGAATGGGCTAAAAAGAGAAGGAAAACGGAGAAGAAAACAGTAGATTTTGTTGACGTGTTGCACCGTGAGTGTGCATACTGTGGTTGTAGTGTGATGGTGGGGCCTAGTGGGAGAAACCTGGCCAACGTCGTGTTTTCCAGAAGATGAAATTAAACCAAATAGGATGAAGTTCGTAGCTGTTAGTTTTATTTAGAAATGCAGGTGGACAATTTGGTTCACTAAGGCCTTGACTTAAATTCATCTTAGCTGAAAGTACTAAAATTTTCTATTTAGCCTTTATTAACCAAAACAAATCCAAGTGCTCTCTTTATAATGAGTACAAAGAAAGGATCCTAAGGCAAGAAACAACCGAACAACTTAATGTGGTGCTACATAAGTCAATACTAAATTGCAAGGGATTATTCATAAACATTGCAGGCCCCCACTGAATAACTTCACTATATTGTGCTAAACACCAATACCTACACTGTTTTCCTTAACAACCAAGGAAAGCTGATCGATTTTCTGTAAAAGTTCTTTTTCTATCCGTTCTTGTTCCTGTTGCAACCAATTCCGTGCAGATAAAATCTCATTACTGAGCTCCTCAATCGTACCTTTAAATCTAAAATAAGAAAGTTAGTAAGTTAGATGTAAAAAAAAAATTTTGAATTACATCATATAACCTCAGTCTCTGGCTATCAAATTTCTCACAAATATGTCAGCATTCACCTCGGCTCCCTCGGAATTACAAGCTTACCTTCCCTTAGAATTATCCTTAGCACTAAATTGGGGATGGGGTGCCAGGAAGGATGACACAACAGATAAGCACCTGCTAACACTTCCTACTGGTGTAGAGCTGATGGTGTGGGTGTTGAGGTGTCACACAGTGACACACAGCCACGCCCGGTGCTCATCTTTGCCTTCAGAAGGCCCCCAGTGCTCCTGGCTCAGAGGACACAGTATCGTGGCACGCTTCCAGTCTCCTGTCTTTTCCTGGGCTCTTCCTCCCTCTCCCTGTTATCTCCCAGGACTGGAGCCTGGCGCCCCTTCTCTCAAATGTTCTCCAAATTGCTCTTGCCGGATACAGATATTTCCTAAAAGAAAACTGAAAGAAAAAAACCCTAACCTCCATTCCTCCAGTCCTTGTCCTTTCCAAATACATTAAAATTACACTCCACACTTGCTATCTCCTCATTACTTTTGTATTAGTTTTATTATGAAATAGAATAAAAGCAGAAGAGAACATATGACTTAAATAATAGTAATAATAAAATGGACACTGTGGTAGAAGACCCTAAATTATCTGCTACATGTTTTCCTCTTCTTTCCTGTTAAGAAATCCTCAAAGAGGCACACCTGGGTGGCTCAATCAGTTGAGCATTTGGCTCTTGATTTCAGCTCAGGTCATGATCCCGGAGTCGTGGTATCAAGCCCCATGTCATGCTCCGTGCTGAGCATGGAGCCTGCTTGAGATTCATATTCTCTCTCTCTCTCTCTCTCTCTCTCATTCTCTCTCTCTCTCTCTCTCTGTCCCCCCCTACCCCCACTGTCCCTCTCCCCTGCTCATTCTCTCTCTCAAATAAAATAAAATAAAATAATAAAAAATTATTTAAAAAAAAAGAAAGAAAGAAATCCTCAAATGTGAACTGGGTACATGGCTGCCTGGCCAGAGACTACATTTCCCAGACTCTCTCGCAGCTAGGTATGGCCATATTACCAGGTCGGGCAATGGATCACAACTGCCCGGGTCTTGCCACTATTAAAAAAGCTTCCTGGGCAGGAAACGCAAGCCAGCAGCCCCTCCCAGCTGTGGAGCTCAGCCTACAGCCCTGCCTGACCAGGAAGACTGACCACAGAGGCTGCAGCTTAATGCATTCACTTATTCTAGCAGTATTCTGATGTAGTCTTTAGATAAGATCATACCATCTGCAAAGAGGAATAGATTTACTTCTTTTTTTCTAATTTGGAGTGCTTTTATTCCTTTTTCTTGCCTAAGTGCCCTGGCCAGGACCTCCAACACTGTGTTGAATAGAAGTGGGGAGAGTAAACACCCCCACCTTGTTCCTGATTTTAGAGGAGAAACTTTCAGCTTTTTACTGCTGAGTAGATGTTAGCTGTGGGTTTGTCATATATGACCTTTATTATGTTGAGATACATTCATTTTATACCCAATTTGTTGAGTCCGTATCAAGAAAAAGGTATCAAATTTTGTCAAATGCTTTTTTCCATACTGAGATAATCATATGATTTTTTTATCCTTCATTCTGTTAATGTGGTGTATCACATTTATTAATTTACATATATTGAACCATCCCTGCATCCCAGGGATAAATCCCATTCCCTCATGGTGTATGATCCTTTAAACTTGCTGTTGCATTTGGTTTGCTACCATTTTGTTAAGAATTTTTACATCTATGTTTAACAGGGATGTTGGCCTGTCTTTGGTATCTGGGTGATGCTGGATTCATAAAATGATTTTGGAAGTGTTCCCTCCTCTTTAATCTTTGGAGGGGTTTGAGAATGGGGTTTGGGGTGGGGGTTATTGAGTTTGTTGGCATTTAATGGTTTATAATAATCTCTTATGATTCTTTGTATTTCTGTGGTACCTGTTATAATGACTCCTATTTCATTTATAATTTTATTTATTTGAGTGCTCTTTCTTTTTTTTCTTGGTTAGTCTACCTAAAGTTTTGTCAATGTGGTTTATCTTTCAAAAAATCCCCAACAATTAGTTTCATTAATTTTCCCCATCATTTTTCTTTCTTTTTATTAAACATTTTTAAAAGTTTATTTATTTATTTTGAGAGAGACAGCACGCACAAACTAGGGAGGATCAGAGAGAGGGAGACAGAATCCCAAGCAGGTTCTGCACCATCAGTGCAGAGCCCAATGCAGGGCTTGAACTCACAAACTGTGAGATCATGACCTGAGCTGAAATCAAGAGACAGACATTTAACCGACTGTGCCACCCAGATGCCCTTCCATTGTTTTCCTATTGTTTCCTAGATTCTATTTATTTTTGCTCCAATCTTTATTATTTCCTTCCTTCTGCTGTCTTTATGCTTTGTTTGTTCTTCTTTTTCTAAAAGAAAGAACATATCTTTCAAGATATCTCATATATTTCAAGAGTATCTCATATTCCTTGAGATACAAAGTTAGGTTGTTTATTCAAGATCGTTCTGTTTTCTTAATGTAGGCATTTAGTATTGTAAACTTTCCTCATAAAACTGCTTTGGCTGCATTCCGTAAGTTTTGATACTTTGTGTTTCCATTTTCATTTATTTAAAGATTTTCTAAATTTCCCTTTTGATCTTCGTTGGCCCATCTGTTGTTCAGGAATGTGTGGTTTAATTTCCATATATTTGTGAATTTTCCAATTTTCCTCCTATTCTTGATTTCTAGTTTCATGCTATTGTGGTCAGAAAAGGTACTTGATATGATTTTGATCTTCTTTAATTTATTGAGGCTTGTTTTGTAACCTAACATATGATCTATCCTGGAGAATACTCTGTTTGCACTTAAGAGAAATTTGTATTCTGCTACTGTTGGATGGAAAGTTCTGTACATGTCTGTTAGGTTTCTAGTTGGGCAGGGCCTCTGCGTATGCTCTGAGGTCAGGGGATGGGAGGAACAGCTGGCTGGGCTCCCCAGTCAGATGGGCCTACAAGCTGGGCTCTGCATTCAAGCAGGGCCGCTGGCTGGGCGCCCTGGCCAAGTGGGGCTGCTGGGCTAGACTGCACAATCAAACAGAGCCACTAACTGCACTGGGCAATTACCTCTGGTTGGCTGAGGTCTCAGACTGTGTTCGCTGGCTGGGCAGTTCGCTGCTGTTTGGACTCCATGATTAAGGGCTGTAGGCTGGGCTCCACAATTGCACCCAATCAAGTGGGACCCCCAAGCTATGCTTCCCAGCCAAGTGTTACTACTGGCTAGCCTCCAAGTTCAGCTGGCTTCATCATCAGACAGGGCCTCAGGCTTGCTCCAGGACTGGGCAGGCTGCTGGTTGTGCCACACTGTTGAGTGAGGTTCCTGGCCAGGCTTCCTGGTCAGGTGGCACCAGCTGCTATACCTCACAGTTGGGTGAAGCTGGTGGCTGGGTTTTGAGATCAGGCAGAATCATTGTCTGGGCTTCTGTTTGGGGGAGGGGTTACTGGCTGGGTTCTCTGCTTGGGCAAGGCTACAGGCAGTGCTCAACAAATAAGTGGGAGCAGTCTGGGCTCCACTTGCTAAGCAAGGCTGTAAGCTGGGCTCCACAGCCAGGTAATGTAGGGGGGCTCCAGGGTCACCTGGGGTCACTATGCAGGCTCCCCAGTCAGGTAGGGCTACAGGTTACAGCTTTTATTTTTGATTATATTTTCTAGAAGTTCTATTTCGTTGTTTTCAATTCTGACTGATCATTTTTAATAATCTCATTCCTTAGTCATACTTTCAAAATGTGTGTGTGCGTGTGTGTATACTCACACATACATATACATCACATACAAATGTATGTATGTACATGTATACTTATTTTATCCAATAATTCCTATATATGCAGTATTTGGACATCAAATTCCTCTTTTCTCTGTTTCTCCTGACTCTATCACATGTGTGACTTTTTTGTTTGTATTGTTTTATGATTTTTGATTATACATTCATGCTCCTTAGAACTTGATCTGTTCTGGGAAGATCTGGGAAGCCTTTAGGACTGGGTATTTACATCTGTTTCTTCCAGCTTCTTAAGCCACCACCAAAACAGGATCATTCTAAGATTAAACTGTCCACTGTGGTTTTCTTCAAGCTGCTTGGGTAATGTGAATTCTAGCTCTAAATTTATATGAAGGCTGTATTGTGGGGGCACATGGCTGGTTCAGTTGGTAGATCTCAGGGTCATGGGTTCAAGCTCCATGTTGGGTATAGAGCTTACTGAAAATAAATAAGTAAAATAAATAAAGGCTATATTGTGCTCCTGAATTTTCAAGGAATATCTTCTATCCCTCTACCCAGAGCCAAGATTTAGACAGGTGAGTTTCCTTAGCCTCTCTTTGTGGGAAGGGCATTTTCCCTAGCTCACCCAACCAGGGTTTTCCCTTTGGGTAATCAATCTGACCTTCTGCCCCAGGCTTTGTCCCCTCTCCCCTGTGAAGAGCGTTTGTGTCTAGACTTCTAGACTTTAAACTGTAGGAAGGAAAATAAAGATGTTCGTGTCTGCTGACTAGTAATATCTCCTAACGAAGTAATTTACATAGGAAAAAATACCAACATGTTTATTTTTTCCTCTGTGATGGAAGGAAGAGGACTGAAGAGATTTTTCTGTACTTGGCAAGCGTGTAGGATCTATGAGAAGTGGTGACATAACTCAACGATTATATAATACAGACAATTAGAGAAAAAAGAAACATGCTTGTCATAAGAGAATTCCTGTTAACTCAGCAACAACCTTGACACAACATTAAATATGGTGATGATAAGATATATGAACCAGGAGAATGATTAATTTAAAATCTCCACAAGTCTCTAACAAAGTTCCACACTAAAATCATTGTTAAACAATATATTAAGTCAAACACACACACACACACACACACACACACACACACACACACACACACAAACATATATAGTGATGACTGGCTCTGCTTAGGCAGGAAAATGCCAAGCTCATGAAGATTCATGATGGGAGAAGATGTATGGTTTTGTGACTGAGTAGAAGGGCAGATGATGAGTTTCACTGTGGGCAAGTACAGTTCAAGGTGTTACTATAACAAAATGGGAAAGTATAACACATCATAGGGTGCTGACTGGATAGTTTACAATCACCCTAGTGCACACCTCTCCCACCTACACTACTGCAGCAATGCCCCCACCTGATGATGTCCCCATCTCTGCTTTGCCCCCCACTTTTTAAAAATTTTTTAATCTTTATTTATTTTTGAGAGAGAGAGACACACACACACACAGTGTGAGTAGGGGAAGGGCAGAGAGAGAGTCTCTGGAGACACAGAATCTGAAACAGGCTCCAGGCTCTGAGCTGTCCACACAGAGCCCGACACAGGGCTTAAATTCACTGAGCGCTAGATCATGATCTGAGCTGAAGTCGGATGCTTAACCAACTGAGCCACTCATGTGCCCCATGCTTTGGCCCCTTTTGATTCACTTTCTCTTTTTTTCTTTCTTTTTTTAATGTTTTTAGTTATTTTGGGGGGGGAGGGAACACATGAGCAAGGGACGGGCAGAGAGACAGAGGGACAGAGGATCAGAAGCCGGCTCTGTGCTGACAGCAAAAAGCCCAATGTGAGGCTCGAACTCCTGAATCTCACGATCGTGACCTGAGCCAACGTCCGACACTCAACCAACTGAGCTACCGTGGTGCCCCACTGTTTTCTGATTGCCACCAAGGCCATTTAAAAATAACTATAAATCTTATTATATCACCCCATCTGCCTCAAGCCCTTCAGTGGCTGTCCTTACTGCACTAAAGCCAGAGACAACAACCCCGCGTATGGTCTACAAGGCCCTGCTGCCGGCTTGCCTCCTCCCCAGGCCTCACTTCCCCTCCATCTCTCTTCCAGCCACCCTCGCCATCTTGCAGCTTCTTGTATGCCACACTCCTCCATCCCATACATTCTTACCTCACTCTTCACCTAGTGAATCCCATTTCTTCTTCAGCTCTGACTTCAAACATCACCTCCTCAGGAAGGAGGCCCCACAACCAGGCCTCATAGCACCATTCATTGTATTAGCTTCCTGTGGCTGTGGTGACAAACTGCCACAGACTTGATGGCTTAAACCAACACGTTTATTCTTTCATAGTTCTGGAGGTCAGAGACCTAAAATCAGTTTCACTGCACTAAAATTGAAGTGTGAGCAGAAGTGGTTCCTTCCGGAAGCTCTCAGAGGAGAATCATTGCTTTGCCTCTTTCAGCTTCTAGTGGCCACCTGTATTTCATGGTCTGTGGCCCCTTCCTCATCCTTAGAGTGCATCTCTGAGCCTCCAGTCTCTTTTTCCATTATCACGTGACCTTCTCTCATGACTCTGACCCTCCTGTCTCCCTCTTACAGACACTCTAGGGATTACATGGGGTCTACGAGGTAATCCAAGGTAACCTACCCATCTTAAAATCCTTAATCACATCTGCAAAGTCCCTTTTTGCCATATAAGGTAACATATTCAGAGGGCTTGGGCCATGGTGATCCTTGGGGGACCATCATTCAGCCTACCACAACCATGCACCTTTTCTTCAAAGCAATTGCAACCATTAGTAATAATAAGGCATACACTCACTCAAGTCACTATTTGATTAATGCTCATCAACTCCTTAGACTATAAACTCCACAAGGATAGGAACAGAGTCTGTTTTTCTTTACTTCTGGATCCTTAGCAACTAGGCCAGTGCTCACTATATATCTACTGGATGAATAGATAATTATCCAACTACTAAAAACCATAAGAAGGAATGTAAAGTGGCAACATGCTACAAGGAAACTTTTCCTCTTAACTTCCATTATTGTTTTCAGTTTGTTTTATGTGATAAATAAAAAGGAAAAGGAAAAAAACCATACTAGTGAATAGGGTTATCAAGAACTCGAACCAAAAAAAAATGTTTATAAGCTGACTACTTACTTCGTATCCAAAAGCTGCAGCTGGTGGTTACTGTCTCTGTGGGACATCTTCAGTTTGGTGCTTTGCTCTGATATCGACAAGTCCACTCTGTTCAAAAGCTGAGAAATCTGGGAAAGAAACCTTGCTTGTAATATCACATATGATCTTTAGAGGTAGTTTCAGATAACATCTGGTAAGCTATATTCTAGTCGATGACATTAAGATTCAACATAATTTAATATATTCTTTTAGCAGTTCACCTCATCTTTCCACTTCCATTTTCTATCATACACACTCATCAGAAATCAAGACCAGGAGTGATGCCAAAATCCATGACGCTCTGAGTACTTAACTTTATAGTTCTCTGATGAGCAAGCCTAGTTTCTGCCCAGGACCACTACCTCCACCTGCTGGCACAAAATACAGTTATGTTTACTTTGGGATTTCTACCATTGATGTGGCTGCTAGACATAGAGAATGGAATTCTTATCACTTGCAAAATCCTTTGAGGTCCCAGATTTACCTCCATATCAAGTCAAGTCACCAGAAAATATAATTTGTAAATTCCATCCCTCCTACTCCTTGTTCCCACCACCCACCCCTCCCCCTGGTCTTTCTACTAAGAGTTAAGAGAAACTCGTCCTATATGAAATGTCTTTAGTTTCTTCAGGAATTACAGTGTTCGATATTCCTCACTCGCAGATTCATGGGACAAGTATTTATTAGATCCAGAACAAAAAAAAGTATGTCTCCTTCTATAGATTTCTATATGCATCCGACTTGGCTCGGCCACCAAGAAGCTTAGTATCTGCTGAGCATTTATTTTCTGTTGAGGTAATTCTGCCCTTACTCATTCTCCGAAAAAAAACTATTGGAATTTTGTTTTATTGTGGGGTTTTTTTGGTGGCTTTAGAATATCTGTGTCCTTCACATAAGCAGATTTAGATCTTTATTGAATGTATTTTGAACACAAGTATTTTTACTCCAGCAAATTGACCAGGTGCCCCTTTTTACTGGAATGGTCCCTCTTTGCATGAAGAATAACAAGTAGGGCAGATACTGTGGGGCAAATCCTAGAAGACAGGCCCCTTGATGGCAAAGGGAAGCTTTTAAGTGGCCAAAAAGCAAATGGTGAAATGCCAAAAGTTATGCTTTATAAAACTGATCTGTGTTTCAAGGTGGAGTACTCTAAAATTCACCGGCCAGCCTACCTCTACCTTTGTCTGAATCCTTTCCCACCAAAGACTATGTGATGAGGTAGCACATAACATGAGTCCCAGGACCGTAACTATTTCCTGAACCAAAAATGGGGACATGGCATATAACAGAATGCCCGATCATTTACCTATGCACGAAGTAGTTTTGGAGCCATTATTTAGAATTTCTGGAATATATTAATTGTTTTAGGAATGAGGGAAAAGAACCTTTAAAATTAGGACTCTACCAAAAAATTTGGCGCTTTGGTTGCTGTACCCGTGAAGGGCCACTGCACTGAAACATGTGCTAGGCATCCCGGCTGGTTTCTCATCACCATGTTATTCTTACTTAGCTAAGAACAAATTACCTCCTTCTAAAAGGCTACCTGAAGTAGGCCATACCTGCCCCTCTGCGTCTTTGATTTTTGTTTCCAAGATAAGTTTGGCAGCTTGCTGTTCTTTGTTCAGGTGCTGGAGGCCCTCATAAGTCGTTTTGTGCTCTGCAGAGAGTCTGGCTATGCTGGCGTCACACCTGTCCAGGAAAACGACAAAGCTAACTCTGAGTGAAGTTTAAAAACAAGCACTGAAGCTCCTTGACATACTCAAACACACAACCCCACTCAAAGAAACTGTACTTTGACCCACTCTTTTACACAGAGGTTCAAATGAATATAGAGAGCTGCCCTCGTTATGGGTTTTAAGTTAAACCACAGGGATGCTGCTTAATAAGAGTAGGGATGTCACCATCAAAGGAGCAAAGGCTTTACAATGCTCATGAGTATAAAACTGTACATGCAGTAAGAGCCCAATTACAGAAGGCCTATACAGTGTGCTGGACGGGGTCTGTCACTCTTCAGTGCCACCTCCATGCCTCTAAGTTCTCTGGGCCTTCTTTGGATCGTGAAGGCAATTCCTTCTACATTTGAAAGTACTACTCCTAACCTTTTACCAAATCACCTCAAGACGGTCAGCTTTGAGTGGGGTCCAGAGCTCGAGAAGGCTGTGCAGCGGGTCTGAGCTGCAGTGTAGGCTGCTCAGTCCCTTGGGCCTCACAGCTTGGCAGTGCCAATGGTGCTCAAAGTATCTGTGGCAGAGAAGCCATGTGCGAAGCCTCTGTCGAGCCCTAGTAGGAAATTCACAGAATAGCTCCCTAGGAATACGAAACTAAGTCAGCCCCGTTCCAACCCAATCATCCCGCTGTGAAAAGTAGCCATTGGCTTGCTGCTGGGCCCTGGTAGCAAGTGCGTTCCTGAGCACGGGACATTAAGTGACCAAGCAATCTGGCCAGTCCATCCTGAGCACCAAGCCATAAAGGGAGGCATATGAGCAGTGCTCCATCTTCAAGGGGAAGAAAAGCATAGACATCACGCTTAAATAGGTCCCAAAGGCGTAAGTACACTGCATGAGCCCACACTCCTGTGGCATATACTCTTGCTTCTGCCAACTTTCCTTTAACTCATACATACAGCCTCTTGAGGAGCTCCTGATGACCAGGTGGACCAGCGGAGGAAAAGCCAGACCTGGTTTACGAAAGGTGTCAATATGCCGACACCTTCCAGAAGTAGACTACTGACACTTAAAAGCCCACTAGGGAGTGGATCTCAAGGGTGTTAAGGAAGGGAACCCCCCACAGTTGGCAGAAGTTCAAACAATGTATCTGCCTAGAATAAAAAATAGCCAGATGTTCATGATTAATGGCGAGAGACATAGAAGAAACATATTGGAGGATTGGTGACAACAGGAAAAGAGCCATATATTTGGATTGCTCAGAACTGACACAGCATTTTTGGGGTGCCTGAGCGGCTCAGTTGGTTGGGCGTCTGACTTCAGCTCAGGTCACGATCTCATGGTTTGTGAGTTTGAGCCCCATGTCGGGCTCTGTGCTGACAGCTCAGAGGCTAGAACCTGCTTCAGATTCTCTGTCTCCCTCTCTCTCTGCCCCTCCCCTGCTCACGCTCTGTCTCTCTCTCTCTCTCTCTCTCAAAAATAAAGAGACATTTAAAAAAAATTAAAAAATGAAACAAAACTGACAGAGCATTTGTGCTCCTTGTGAATGTTCTCTGTATCAAGAGAGCAGAGGCCCAAAAATTGTACTTCCCAAACAACCTTGGCAGCTGGTTGTAAATAACCGTAAATTACTTATACAGAGAGGTGGAAGAGAAGCCCTTATGTTCCCCTGGCAGGGATGGGCATACATGGGATAAACTGCACACGTGAGGTTTACAGCCACTTCTAGGCACACTCCTGCAAATCACTCACTCCCATGCTATAGGCAGCTGATGTTTTCAGTGGCTCCGTTCTGTGATTCTTGCACATCCCACTTTGCTGAAAGCCAACAGCAGTTTCTTTCACTTTGCTTGCTTAAATCTGCCAAAGGCTATGCAAGCTCTAACCTCCTGGATTAAATACCTTCCTGCTAAAATACTTAGAGTGGTTTCTGTCTTCTTGATCGAACCTTGATGCATATAGTCATATATCCGTACAAAATTTTACAAGGAAGCATGCAAAATATTAACCAGCTATCTTTGGATCATGTGTGATTTTTATTTTACTTTTCATTCTTTTCTAAATTGTATAACTTCCCCACAATAAGTATGTATAATTTTTCTGATCAGAAAAATAATTACACAAGGAAAATATTTTAATCCACGGCCATGTACAAAGAATGGGTTCCAATTTTATGGAATATGCACTATCCTACCATCTTTCTCTGGGGTCCCCATGAAGCAGAAATGAGGCTGGACTACAAGGAATCCAGAGATAGAGAAATGTGGGTTAGAGTCACTGTCATGAAAGTTAGGTCAGGTTCAAGGCAATAGGTAGCAGAAGCAGAGAGGCGACAGTGGGAAGCCCACTCCATAATTTACTCTTTCAGTCAATAAGTATTTGTAGAATGGCCACTATGTGTCACATACTAATTATACAAAATGAAGACATAGTGGGAACTTTTTTCTTCAGTACACATACCATACAATCCAGAAATTTAAAAACAGATTCTTATGCCACCACTATAAAAATCCTACTCAGCTTACATGCATATTTTCTTCTGTTATTGGTGGAGATTTTATCTGACATTTTGTTCTTGCTCATTATCCCTCAAATCAGACAAATCAGCTCAGAAGATTGGGAACTTGCTGAACAAGTCATTATAAATACCCAGACTGAAGACGGAGCCAGTGACAGGTCCCAGTTTCAGTAAATCAGCGGTCTGCAATCTTCCTAAAAGCACCGGGAATGAATTCTTTAAGATGTAGATCTGCATTTAGGCCTCAACGAGCTTTGTAAATTGTTCCCTAAGTGACTCAGACACTGAAAAGAATCTCATTGACTAAGTCATACAAAATATTTGCAACAAGCTTAAAAAAACAAAATATTGATCTAGAGTATATAAGCCACGAATAAAGATTAAAGAGCATGCCAGTGCTTTGTAGGCTTTCCAATAAGCAATAAGATTTAACTGATTTACTAATCGTTTTGCACGAAAATGTTGCAAATTAAAACTACTACCTGGTCTGTCGGTTGAACATGGTGGACTGAACACATGCCCTTATTTTGGCTCCCTCCTGAAAACCTATCAAGATGACTCCAGATGAATTTTAAAAAGGTATATATCCACAAGGACAAAAAATAACGGGAGGGAAAAAAAAGTATGGGGGAAAGTAGAAAGCAGACAGATGGTGCAGGAGATGGAGCAAAGCGTATATTTTGCTACGGCCGGTGCTGGGAGCTTGAAGGGCTCTATATCTGAAAACCAGCAGAAGCGAGAAGAAGCTTTAGTTCCCACGTGGCAAGACGGGCAAGAAACCGGCTCCACTCAGGAAGCACACAGGAGCACACTTGTGACAGAACACAGGAACCAGGGTAACTGAAACCAGAGGTCTGAGTGGGGCCCTACCAGCTATGGAAAGCTCAAAAAACAAACAAACCAAAAAAACAAACAAACAAACAAACAAAAACCCGGATGAGGGGCACCTGGGTGGCTCATCGGGTTAAGCAGTTGACTTCAGCTCTGGTCGTGATCTCACAGTTCATGAGTTCGAGCCCTGTCTCATGTTCTCTGCTGTCAGCGCAGAGCCTGCTTCGGATCCTCTGTTCCCCTCTCTCTGCCCCTCCCCACCCTCTTTCTCAAAAATAAATAAACATTTTTAAAAACGTGGACCAAATGAGTTCTTAAATAAATATGTTTAAGATACTGAAAAAAATCGAAGACAGATTAATATCTATAACGAGAACTCTGAATTATTAAACAAAAACAGGCAGAGGGGAAAGAAGAACAAGTGGATGAGAGAAAAATGGAAAATCCTGGAAGTAAACTACACAGTGTCTTCACAGACCTGACAAATTCTAGACTGGACCTGACTGAAGATGGTCAGTTAGTTTGAAGACAGTAGCAAGGAGCTCACACAGAAGGAAGCAAAGACAGCGATGCGAAACATGAAAAAACAGGTAAGAGACAAGGAGGACAAATAAAGAGATGCCAACCTAAGCGAAAGAGGAATTGAGAAGTCCCCAAAAGAAGGAGACAGAAGGGTGGAGAAACATCTTAGGAGTGAGGAAAAAGAACTTATCATCCCAGGATAAAGGCAAAACAAAGACAGACACAGATTTAAACATGCAAAGATAAAGACATGTATTGACCACAAACCCATACTGAAAGAGTCACTAAATCATGTACTTCAGTAAAAAGAAAAGAGCACCCAGGGACATCTGGCTGGCTCAGTCAGTAGAGCCCGTGACACTTGATCTTGTAAGTTTGAGCCCCACGATGGGTGTAGAGATTACTTAAAAATAAAATCTTTAGGGGCGCCTGGGTGGCTTAGTCGGTTAAGCGTCCGACTTCGGCTCAGGTCATGATCTCACAGTCCGTGAGTTTGAGCCCCGCGTCGGGCTCTGTGCTGACAACTCAGAGCCTGGAGCCTGTTTCAGATTCTGTGTCTCCCTCTCTCTCTGCCCCTCCCCTATTCATGCTCTGTCTCTCTCTGTCTCAAAAATAAACAAACGTTAAAAAAATAATTAAAAAATTAAAAAATAAATAAAATAAAATCTTTAGGGGTGCCTGGGTGGCTTAGTTGGTTAAGTGTCTGACTTTGGCTCAGGTCATGATCTCAGTATGTGAGTTCAAGCCCCACGTTGGGCTCTGTGCTGACAGCTCAGAGCCTACAGCCTGCTTCAGATTCTGTGTCTCCCATTCTTTCTCTGCCTCTGCTTTGTATATGTTCTCTCTCTTCCTCAAAAATAAATAAACATTAAAAAATAAAATAAAATCTTTAAAAAAAAAAAGAGCACCCACAGGAAGGAGTGGGATGCAAGAAACAATGGTGAGCAAACTGAGAAAATTATTGGTAAATTTAAGTTATTGTCGACTCTGAAGAAAGTAAGCTACCACATCAATTATTCCAGTCTTTTAAAACTCATTTCTTGGGGCGCCTGGGTGGCGAAGTCGGTTAAGCGTCCGACTTCAGCCAGGTCACGGTCTCGCGGTCCGTGAGTTCGAGCCCCGCGCCAGGCTCTGGGCTGATGGCTCGGAGCCTGGAGCCTGTTTCCGATTCTGTGTCTCCCTCTCTCTCTGCCCCTCCCCCGTTCATGCTCTGTCTCTCTCTGTCCCAAAATAAATAAAAAACGTTGAAAAAAAAATTAAAAAAAAACAAAAAACAAAACTCATTTCTTGGGAGGCGCCTGAGTGGCTCAGTAAGTTAAGTGTCCAATTTCAGCTCAGGTCATGATCTCCTGGTTTGTGGGCTCGAGCCCCGTGTCAGGCTCTGTGCTGAGAGCTCGGAGCCTGGAGCCTGCTTCAGATTCTGTGCCTCCCTCTCTCTCTCTCTCTCTCTCTGTCCCTCCCTCACTTGTGCTCTATCTCTCCCTCTCTCAAAAATAAATGAACATTAAATAAATAAATAAATAAACATCCTCTTTAAAAACAAGAAAATAAAAATAAAAGCCATTTCTTGGTACTAACTCACATTTACTTGAGGCTGAACAACTTGTTTAGCTCAGTCATGTTGTTAAAATGCTATAATCCTTTTCAGAAGTAACAGGAAAAAAATTAATGGAACAATTTTTTTTAATATTGACTTAAATACTTAAAATATTAAAAAAAAATTTTTTTAACATTTATTTATTTTTGAGAGACAGAGCATGAGCAGGGGAGGGGGAGAGAGAGAGAGGGAGACACAGAATCCGAAGCAGTAGGCAGGCTCCGAGCTGTTTGTTAGCACAGAGCCCGATGTGGGGCCCGAACCCACAAACTGAGAGATCATGACCTGAGCCGAAGTCGAACGCCCAACCGACTGAGCCACCCAGGTGCCCCAATACTTAAAATATTTTAAAAAAATATTTTAAATAATCTGACAAAACTGCATATATGCATTTAAATATTTTCAATATTCATAGTACGATATATACAATTAAGCAATAATTATGCCATTGTTCTTCTGTATTGGAAATCTTTTTTGAATGTGAATGCCCATTGTTGGAGAAAGTTTGTAGAATCAAGCTATATCACATACTACTGGTGGAAAAATACATTTTACAAGCTTTCTAGAGGGCAACCTGGCAGTATATGCCCCAAATTTTGAAACATAAATATATTTCTATGTGCCTTTCAATCTAGGTATTAGCCCCAAAGAAACAGTTTCAGGAAAGAAAAAAAAAAAAAAAAAAGCAAACTAAGTACAATTCTTTATCTGTATAAATGCCTGCTGTTTAACTTGCTACTATTTTAGAATACTGGCCAAAATCCTTTAAAATGCCCCCAAAGGGTTGCTCCCTATCCATCCATCTAACTTCCAGCAGCATCTCACACACCTCAGTCCCTTTTCCCCTCTTCACCTAGTCACACTGATTATATTCCAGGGCTTCGAACTTACCTCACTCCTTCCCACTTCAAGGCCTGACCCATGTTGTTTCCTGTCTGGAATGTTCTTCCCTGACCTTTTCACATGGGTACTTACCATTCCACCCTCAGAGCTAAGCACGCAAGTCACATCCTTCAGGAAGCCTTCCCAGAGCCCCCAGATGAGACACGCCAGTTACATACTTGGAGGACGCCCCACATAAATCTTTCACTGACTTGCGATTAAAACTTATTATTGTTATTATTTTGGATATCTTCCATAACATACTCTTGTTTCATAATATACTCTCATCACTGGCCCAAGCATGGCTCACTTTGTTCAGTTAATTATTTTGAGTAATGGCTCCCATGAAAGTAAGCATTTTGAATCCTGCGTCATCATTCCCTTGTTTTCCTATTAAGACGATTGATTAATGGCAAGCCAAGAAACAGACTCTTCTTAACTGGTGGTTGCCAGAGGGGAGGTGGGTGGAGGAATGCATGAAATAGGTGATGGGGATTAACAAGTGCACTTGCCCTGGGTGATTTTTGGAAGTGTTGAATCAGTATACTGACACTTGAAACTTAAATAACACTGTATGCTAACTGTACTGGAATTCAAATAAAATAAAATAAAATGTTAAAAGACAGTTAATTGCATATACACATGCATGTATGTAAGTACATATATATGCAAATACGTGTGTATATATATGATGGCATGCTATTTCTTTTTTTTATTTTAAGTCTATTTTGAGCAAGAGAGAGAGGGGGAATGCGAATGTGGCAGAACAGAAGAGAGGGAGAGAGAGAGAATCCCAAGCAGGCTCTATCTGCATTGTCAGAGCAAAGCGTGGAAGGGGCTCAATCTCTGTAACTGTGAGATCATGACCTGAGCTAAAATCAAAACCCAGATGCTTAACCAACTGAGCTACCCAGACAACCTTAGCATGCATTTCTTCAAAGTATATATATGCATGTTTTAGTCGAATTTAACTTTTACAAAAGACATTATGTCAGAGGCGCCTGGGTGGCTCAGTCAGTTAAGTGTCTGACTCAGTTTCAGCTCGGGTCATGATCTCACGTTTCTTGGGTTCAAGCCCCATATCAGGCTCTACCACTGATAGTGTGGAGCCTGCTTGGGATTCTCTCTCTCTCCCTCTCTCTGCACCTACCCCACTGGCTCTCTGTCTCTCTCAAATTAAATAAACAAACTTATACAAAAAAAAGACATTATGTCATATGCAATATTTTGGTATTTATTTTTTCCACCTATTATATTTCTAAGATTCATCCATATTGCCATACAGCACTGAGGTTCATTTTGACAATAGAATAATATTCTGTTGTTTGTTACAATTTATTTGTTCATGCTCTCATTGATGGGCACTTTGGGTTATTTCAGTATTTCTATTGTGAATGATGCTGCTATTAACAAGACCCCTTATACAAGAATTTCTCTCGGGCAGAAACTGATGGATCATGGAGTATGTGAATGTTCAACACTGGGAGGTAAGATCACATTCTAATTTATATTCCCACTAGCAAGGAATAAGAGACTGTAAGAAACCACATCCTCTCTAACGCTTATTTTCAGACGTTTCAGATGCCAATCAACTGGGTGAAAAAAAAATATTTTGTGTTTTGAATTTTCATTTCAACATCAACCACTGAAGTTAAATCTCTTTACATGTTTGTTGACCACATATGTTTCTGCTTTGGTAAAATGTCATTCATGTCTCTCACCCATTGTTACACTGGGTTGTTTGCATTACTCTTATTAACTTGCAGGAAATCTTTAAATGCTCTTAGTACTAACCCTTTACCAGCCAATATCGTCCTCAGTTTGTAACATTTAATTACAAATAATTAAAGAATGTAACATTCTTTAAAGGGTCTTTTGATGAGCAATGTTTTAAATTTTAATATAATCAAATCCATCAATGCTTTTTATGTCAAGAAGAAATTCTCCCCTACCGAAAGATCTAAAAGATATTCATCTGTATTTTTCTATTAAAAATTTTCAAGTCTTATTTTTAGCACTTAAGCCCTCTACCCGTCCAGAGCGGATTTTGTATCTGGTAGGAGGTAGAAAAGAAATTACTCTTTTTTGATATGTATAATATATTTTTCAGCTTTACTTATGAGCAATCCCTCCTTTCTCCACTGATCTGCTATGCCATCTATGACATGTGCCAAGGTCCCACACATATGTGGTCACAGTCCAATTTGTGCATGCTCTATTTTATTCCATTTTCACTTTCTCTACCCCTAAGCCAATAACATAGAGTTTCACAACAAGTCTTGCTATCGGGTAGGGCAATTCTCCCCTCTCTGGTCATCCTCAGAAGCGTAGTGCGTATTTTTCACTCTTAACCCTTACATATAAACATTAGGGTCATTTTATCAAGTTCAAAGTAAAACTCTGTTAGGATATTAACTGGAATTTCATTAATTCTAAAAATTAATTTGAAAGAATTGATATCTTCATAAATATTAAGACTTCCTACCCTTGAATATAATATCTATCTCTATTTACTTATGTTTTCTTACTATTTCTTTTTTTTTTAATGTTTATTTATTTTTGAGACAGAGAGAGACAGAGCATGAACGGGGGAGGGTCAGAGAGAGAGGGAGACACAGAATCTGAAGCAGGCTCCAGGCTCTGAGCTGTCAGCACAGAGCCTGACACAGGGCTCGAACCCACAGACCATGAGATCATGACCTGAACCGAAGTCGGACGCTTAACTGACCTAGCCACCCAGGTGCCCCTCTTATCATTTCTTAATCAAATTTAAAAAAATTTTTCCCTTTAGAGGTCTTGAGCAATTTTTGTTAGATTTCTGCCTAGTTATTATATATTCTCTGCTTTTATTTTAAATGGTATCTTCATTTTGGTATGTTTTGTTTAATAGTAAGGAAACTGACTTTTGTATATTAATATATCTAGCCATTTTGCTAAGTATGCATTAACAGATCAAAAGGGAAGGATATCAAAAGATTTGAACAGATGCAAAAAATACTTGAGAAAACCCAATATAAATTCATAGAATCTTAGTAAATTAGGAATTGAAAAAAACTTAATCTGATAAATCTATGTTAAAAAAAATAACACAAGCAATTATCATTCAAAATGGAAAAACAATGGAATAATTTCATTGAAGTAAAAAACAAGAGAAAGATGCCCCCAATCACATCTACTTAACACGGTATTGGAGGGGTTTGCCATTGTAAGATGACAAGAAAGAGAGACTAAGGATACAAGGATCAGAAAAGAAGAAATAAAATTATCATTATTTGCAAATGATATGATTTCTATAGAAAACCCCAAATATCGGGGCACCTGGGTGGCTCTGTCAGTTAAGAATCTGACTCTTGACTTCAGCTAAGGTCATGATCTCATGGTTTATGAGTTCAAACTCCATATAGGGTGCTGCACTATCCTGATCTGCTTGGGATTCTCTCTCCTCCTCTTTCTCTGCCCCTCCCCCACTTGTGTGTGTGCACATGCGTGCTCTCTCTCTCTCTCAAAATAAATAAATAAACTTTAAAAATATTTAAAAAATAAAACTCCAAATATCTACAAATAAATTATTCAAATAACAAGTGAAATTAAATAACTATTTGGCATTAAGTTGTTTGACATCTGTGTCCCCTCCTAGACAGAATATAAACAGCAAGACAGAGGGACGACATTTGCCTTTTTCATCACGAAAACCCTAGTGCCCCGTTCATTGCCTTACATGTAGAAGAGGCCCAACAGATATTGTGAATGGATGAATGTATTTGTGAATGGATGAATACACAGAAAATCACTGTACAGTGCAAAGTACTTGATTCATATTACTTCCTTTAATCTTAAATCATCCCTCACTTCACAAATGATGGTAAAACCAACACCAAATAAAGACCTTTCTTTTTTGAGTTCATAACTGTTTAGCAAAATATTATTTAAATCTTATTTGGGGATATCATGGGTTCTAACATACCATGAAATACAAAAATATACAGAAGCTTTATTTTCCAATCCAAACACAGCTTTTACTGGGTAGGAACTGTCAGGTATCACTACATCTGACCAGTTTCATTATCTTTGCAAAGCTGTTTGAGGGATGGACTCTGTTTGAAAAAGTTATTTAGAAAGATCTTGAAATTATCCTGAAGTTCATGGCTCACTGATTTTCCCTAGCTTTGGCTTGGCTTCAGTATTATTTCTCACTTGGAAACACAAATACTACAACATAAATTTCCATTAACATCAAGTAGTAAATACAATAAATTATGGCACACAATTGTAGCAGGATGCTCCATACCCAAGTAAGCAGTATACTAGAACTATGCATGTACTCAAAGAAAGCCCACAATGTACTGTTATGTGGGAACACTTCAGTTGCAGAATAATATATGCAATACTTTGTAAAATCAAAATCAGACGGTTGTGATTGTTAATTAATTGTGAGGCTGCAAATCATCATGTTACTACGATGATAAATTATTAGCTCATAACTATGCGTGAAAAAGTCTGAAAGGACAGACATCAAGCTGTTAATATTAGTTACCTGTAAGGAATAAAACAGAGCAAGGGGCTGGTGAACTTAATTTTTTTCTCTACTTTACATATTTCATAATGTTTCTGACTGTTTAATACCACACACTTCATCTTCATACCTTTATAAGTAAGGGGACAAAGCAGGTGGGAAGGGCAGGGAGGGCCGCAAGGTAAGATACCAAAGCCTGCCATCAGAAAACATACACAAAGAAATCAACTCCGGTTTTCTTATGTTAAAAACAAAGTTATCCTTATTCTCAAATGCTGCATAAAAATATCACATATGAAAGAACAGAACTGGGACACCTGGGTGGCTCAGTTGATTAAGTGCCCAACTTTGGCTCAAGTCATGATCTCGCTGGTTCACGGGTTCAGGCCCCATGTTGGGCTCTGTGCTGACAGCTCAGAGCTTGAAGCCTGCTTTGGATTCTGTGTCTCCCTCTCTCTCTCTGTCCCTCCCCACCTCATGCTCTGTCTCTCTATCTCTCAAAAATAAATAAAAACATTAAAAAAAAAAAGAAAGAATAGAGTAAATGGAATGAAATGTTAACACTTGGTGAATCGTGCAAACTTTCTGTAAGTTTCAAATTGTTTGTTTGTTTGTTTTGAGAGGGGGAGGGGCAGAGAGAGAGGGACAGAGAAAATCCCAAGCAGACTTTGCACTTTTGGCACAGAATCCCACACAGGACTTGATCTCATGAACTGTGAGATCATGACCAGAACCAAAATCGAGTCAGATTAACCTACTGAGAAACCCAGGCACCCTGCAAATTATTTCTAAATAAATAAATAAGAAAAAAGGGGGAAGCTGTATTGCTACCTCAGCTAATATTGAATCAATGACACTGTTCCTGTCTTTTCAAAAAAAACACTCATAAAAGACAGCCTCAGAGTTCTAAATATAGCTGTGTGCATGGCTCAACAGCTTTAGTTAAACGAGAATTTGCAATCAATCTGACAAGTTGCCCTATTTTATCCTGTTATGTTATAAACGAACCAATAATGTAGTCGTTTCAAAATTTCCCTTTTCAGGTCT
This sequence comes from Herpailurus yagouaroundi, assembly GCF_014898765.1. Taxonomy (NCBI): domain Eukaryota; kingdom Metazoa; phylum Chordata; class Mammalia; order Carnivora; family Felidae; genus Herpailurus; species Herpailurus yagouaroundi. The sequence goes on along the minus strand of NW_024412415.1, from coordinate 24,894,032 downwards.
TTGGATAACTGTGATCTCCCAGGTGCAGTTCTTCGTTGTAGCCATTGTGTGGCAGAATAACTTTTCATCTGGTTACCAGTTCAGTGGCGAAGAGGTGGTCAGAAGTTCATTAACAGTACCAAAGGTCTAGCCACAGACCTGACCAGGCAACATGCTTAAAGTAAACATCTCTTACAGTTTGTGACATGGTGGCACAGCACACCAAAGGCAGTGGCTTTTTTTTATTATTTTTAAAAAATATTTACCTAGAGGCACCTGGGTGGCTCAGTTGATTAAGTGTCCGACTTTGGCTCAGGTCACGATCTGTGAGTTCAAGCCCCGAGTTGGGCTCTGTGCTGATAGTTCAGAGCCTGGAGCCTGCCTCAGATTCCATGTCTCCCTCCCTTCCTGCTCCTCCTCCTCCCCCCCGGTCATGCTGTCTCTGTCTCTGTCTCTGTCTCTCAAAAATAAATCTTAAAAACAAATTTTGTTAGTGTTTATTTGTTTATACTGAGAAAGAGAGCATGAGAAGGGGAAGGGGCAGAGAGGGAGAGAGAGAGAGACAGAGAGAGAGACAGAGAGAGAGAGAGAGACAGAGAGAGAGAGAGAGAGAGAGAGACAGAGAGAGAGAGAGAGACAGAGAGAGAGAGAGAGAGAGAGAGAGAGAGAGAGAGAGAGAGAGAGAGAATCCCAAGCAAGCTCTACACTGTCAACACAGAGCTTGAGGTGGGGGCTCGATCTCATGAACCGCGAGATAATGACCTGAGCCAAGATCTAGAGTCGGTTGCTTAACACCCAGGCTCCCAGAAAGGCAGTGACATTTAAAACATTAAGTTGTTCATGTTCCATGTTATAATTACCTATACATATAATAATTCTTGTATATATACATAATTAAGCCTTTAAGGGCTGGCAATAATTTAACTGAATCAGACTCCAGAGCAATTTATGTCCCAGGGTATTGTCAGAAACAATCCCTGTACAGCAATCTGCCAGAAATTAATGGCGATGAAGATCTGGACGTGATACCTGTAGAGGCAGACACCTTAATAAAAGATCAAGGAAAGAGGGGCCCCCAGGTGGTGCAGTCGGTTAAGCGTTCCACGCTTGATTTCAGCTCAGGTCATGGTCTCACAGTTGTGAGATCGAGCCCCGCGTCAGGTTCTGCTGGGTGTGGAGCCTCCTTTCTCCCTCTTTTCCTCTGTCCCTCCCTGGCAAGTGAGCGCACTCACTCTCACTCTCTCTCTCAAAAAAATTTTTAAAAAGATCAGGGAAAAGAGAGAGTCTTGCTAAGATCACTGACATCACCGGGCACCTGTGCGCTAGATGCTTCATCCTGCTGGAGAAAGAGACATCTCTAAAACAATCCGGCCAAGTCACTGAACAAACAACCAACCAAAGCAAACAGAGGGAAGGAGCTGTTAGTATCCAGTATCCAGCAAAGACACCAGAAAATATGAACTAAACACAGAAAAAAAGCAGGCAAAAGAAACTGGCAGTGAGAGGGAAAGATGTCAGATTTAAAAGACACAGACTTTAAGGCAGCCATTATAAACACTGGATGACCAAAGAAATAGAGAAAAAATGATTTAAAAAAGTAAAGGAAGGTATGGGGTGCCTGGGTGGCTCAGGTGATTGATCTCCTCACTCTTGATTTCGGCTCAGGTCATGATCTCATGGTTTGTGACTTGGAGCCCCGCACAGGGCTATGGGCTGACAGCACGGATATGCTTGGGATTCTCTCTGCCTCTCTCTAAATAACTAACTAACTAACTAACTAAATAAATAAATAAATAAATAAATAAATAAATAAAAACTGTAAAAAAAAGTAAAGGAAGGTATAATGGTAATGTGTCATCAAATAGAGAATATCAACAAAGAGACAGTAATCATTTTTTAAAAGAACCAATTGGACCCAGTCAAATGAAAAGAAAACCCTTAGAACGGAGGAAAGCTTTTTCAAATCAGGTATCGGGTAGTGAATTGAATCTAGAATATATAAAGATCTTCTGCAACTCAATAATAAAAGACTATTAATCCAGATGAAAAATGGGCAAAGGATCTGCATAAACAGCTCTCCAAAGATCTACAAATGACCAATAAGCCCACTGAAGGGTGTTCAGCACCATTAGTCACTAGGGAAATGCAAATCAAAAACAAGATGTTACCTCATACCCATTAGGTTGGCTCTATCAAAAGGGTAAGTGTTGGTGAGGACGTGGAGAGATCAGAGCCCTCGCGCAGTGCCGGTGGCATTGTAAATGGTGCAATCGCTTTGGAAAACAGTCTGGCTGTTCTGTTCCTCAAAAGGTTAAATATAGAGTATCACATTACTCAACAATTATACTCCTAGGTATGTATGTATATGTATAT
>NW_024412415.1:24870938-24891580 GCF_014898765.1 Herpailurus yagouaroundi | reverse complement strand
TATATATATCCAAGAGAAATGAAAACATATGGCCACACAGAAATTTGTCTGTGAATGTTCATAACAGCATTATTTAAAAGAGCCAAAGATTTTTTAAGCTGATGATGTCTAATTTATTCATTTTCTTCCTTTGCACCTGGACTTGCTTACCTGGAGGGAACTTGCACACCTGCATCAGTATATAGCTATTTCTCCTTTAAAACTCTGGCACCATGAAAACAGACCTCAAGGAGGAATGGAAGTGGCCGCTGAGCACTGGGAAAAATGAAGAAGACAGGCCAAATAACGACCCACTGTTCCAGGAGGAAGAGGAAAGCTGGCCTCCCTGAGCTCTGCTTTAGGGAGAAATGGGAAACTCTCTAAGAAAGTCTGTTCAGAGCATGCCACTCTTAGTGGGGTGAGGGTGCCCCCCACCTCCACAGGGAAGCACAAGGGGGAGCATCAGGGCCAGCTTCCTACCAAGGGCATCACTGGTGGATCCATAAACACTATAAAATAAAACCTGAAATAATATAGCAGCCTAGTAATTTAAGACCATCACTTAGCACGTTCATACTCCTCCAATTCAATCCAAGAAAGCCAAAACTTCGCCAAAGATTTTTTTTTTCCACACAAGTTTATTCCAACAAAGTCTTATTAGCATTCCAGGGGAAAGACCAGTAGAACCACAAAACAAAGCAAAAATAGGTGGTGCTCACAACAAACGATTGTGATTGTTTCACTGCAAAAGTATTTGCTATAGGGAAGGAACGTACTGCATAAAGAACTGAATGTGAAACTGCACAGGAAAAATGTAAAATTCCTGAAAATAGTTCAAAGTCATTTCTCCATTTGGTCATTAGAACAGTTTCATGAGGATAATGTCACTGCCGCTGCCCTTGAGATTCACAAACGCTCCCACTTGCTCTGTGTTCACTCCATGCCATGCCCTGTGCTAAGCCTCGTACATAGCTGGCCTCACATAATCTTCATCTGCAACGAAAGTGCATAGGCAGATCCTCAAAATTTTCCACAAGTCCCTATTCTGCCCTGTAGCCCTGAAGCCCTTCTAACTTCTCACTCTTCTGGGAGGTCTCACAGAGTGGGCTTTCTGTTAAGCCAGTCTCCACAAAAAGACGTCAAGTTTTTTCAGTCCTATTACAGTAATTTTTCTAGATCATTAATTCATCCAAACAAATATGTATTGAGAATCTACTGCTCTCCAGAGACTGTTCTATGCATGTAGGTTACAAAAATAAAAATGTACTCTGAAAACAGTAGAGAGACTCAATAGAACAGAATGCTTGGAGAGCTCAGGAGAATAGGGTATCAGAGAAGACTTCCTGGAGGAGGTGACATTTGAGCTGAACTTGAAAGTCTGATTAGAAGTTAGAAAAGAAGGGGGAAAGGCATGGTGGGTGAAGAAGTACGTGCAAAGGCACAGAGATGGGAGAGCATGACCCATTCAGGGACTAACGAGTAGCTGATTACTGACGAAAGGTACAGTGCAAAGGTCGAGAGAGATAAGGAGGTCAGTGGGGGGTTCATCTCTAAAGGGCATGCTAAGAAGACTGGCGCTGACCCGAATGAGAAGAGATAACTACACAAGAGTGGCAACTAGGCCTCCATTCATTCTACGGGGCCATCTGCTATAAGACTGATGTTCACCCAGCAGACCGAAACACACATGCCCAGCATCTAAGGTCCTTCGTGTGTTGTCTTGCACAGATTCCCCAACACTACTCTCCTTTGCTCCAAAGAGGTCTTGAATCCTGTGTTCCTGTTCTATCTTCCATCTCACCCTTTACAGACCACCCTCATTTTCACCTCAGCCTGATTTGAATTGTTTATTGGCTCCACAGCTCCCCTTGTAGACTTGTGCTTGACTCTTAACAGCAGCAGAGGGCAGAAGAGGCCCATAAATATTTTAAAGATCGTGCATTTCCAACAAGTTCTGGGGTGACTCCAATGGTGCTGGTGCACAGAGCACTCCTTCAGTAGAAAGGGTCCGGAACAGCACCTTTCGTACTACCTGAGGTCAAAGATCTTCTCTAAATTTCCAATCTATCACAGACCAAAATTTTCAGAAGATAATAAAAAAATAAATTACAAGGGAAATGACATTTTTAAAAGAGACATACAAAATGTCTCAACTTTGTATTACTGGAGACAGTAAACATAATTATTACCCGGCCAAATTACACAGGTCAGCCGAGCCCTCCCATCATTTCCTTCCACAAACACAACTCCAAGATAAGAAATCGTGGCATGCTTATAATCAGGTGGAACGTCTACCCTTGATTTTTATGGGCAAAGGAGGGAATGTCTTAGAAGAACGCAAAGAATTTGCTTTGGGACTTTGTGAATATATACTTTGTAAAATGGAGTTGATGAAAAACAGCTTTCGATGAGTACAGTCCCAAACACCTGACCACCTACCTTGCCACTCTCCCCCGAAGGTCTCCCAAACCGGAGAGCTGACGCATCTCCAGAGTCTTTAAGGCAGAATTAGTTCCATAGCTGATATTGTCCCGGGCCCGGATCTGCTCCTGGAGTACCTGGGCAACACAAAAAACCACTAAGAGGGTCTTCTGAGAATTTACATGCTGGTACAAAAGCATTTTATACTTTTGATAAAAATAAGAACATTTAACTCCATTCCTAAGAGCTCCTTTTTGACAGCCACCTGGTATATACACGTGTACAGAAAGTACTTACACATGCTTAGAGAGACCTCAGAGATCACACACACACACACACACACACACACACACACACAGTCCCTTCATCTGCCAGTAAAAACACTGAGACTTGGATGCCACATGACTTGACAGAGCCCCTCACCACCTCCCCGGCCCCCCACGCTGCAAGAAAGGGCAAAGCTCGGACTAGGTCCCTGGACTCTTGCTCTTACAGTTCAAAGCTCTTTCCACCACTCCAGGCTGTTTTTTGATAGTCATTGCTCTAGGCGAAGACTCCCTAAATCGATCAGGAAGTAATAAATCAACACCAAGCAAGGACAGGGCTGGGCAGGGGGTGTCAGACAAACACGTCCAAATTCAGTTCCTCCAGCTGAATGACCCTGGGCAAATGTGTCAAGTCCTCTGAGCTTCCTTTTCCTTCTCTGTTAAGGAAACTTACATCTGTTAAGTGACTGTACTCTTAAGGGCACAGTAAATGCTTCGTGACACGGTGCGCAAAAAGCACCTACAACGCCTAGCACAGAGCCAAGACAGCAAATGCTGATCCTCTTAGGGTACTTATCTGATGACAGCACTTCTGCTGGAATAGCAGAACGGGGTCTCGTGGAAAGGCACTCAGTGAGAGCAGGTGCCCCAACACAGCATGGCCTGGCGGAGCAGCCATCCTGGCAAGTCTAAGGAACGGTGGGGATGGTGAGGACACCCCTGGTGTTTACTGAGCAGGTACCAAATCCACACTCTTGGGGTCCCCAGTGTTTCAGGATGAAATGACGCACCCAAAGTCACACGGACGGCAAGTGACCAGTCAGGACTGACCGAGCAGCCTGGCCCCAAAACCCACCCTCCCTGTAACCACTCTGCAAAGAAGATGAGTTGAAGCGCGACAGTCAGAAAGACAGACAGACAGACAGGAGAACCGGAGTCCTAGGCCGCAAGAGACCAATGTTCCTTCTGAATATTTCCTTATTCTTTCGCACATGGCTTCCTTTCTGCCCTCCCTTCCTCCACCTGCCTTCTGTCCCTCACACTCCCCTCACCAACACCACCTCCTCTCCCCTTTGCAAAGAAAAGGCTCTTGATTCCTTACCTCCTTTTCTTTTCAACCATTTAAAATTTCTCATTTGTTTAATGCCAGCTTAAGTACTTTTTAATTTTTCTTGCTTTTCTTTTGGTTTTACTCTTTCTTTTAGTAATTTTAAAATAGGAGTACTAAGTTCCTTAATAGCAAAGACTTTTTTTTTTAGAACAGTATCTGCTGTGTCCATAGACTGAGTGTGAAATGCTTTCCTTATTAGTTTTAATTTCCATTTTGTGTTCCTCTTGGATCTTTTGATATTTAGGTATCTAAAGGATTACTTAGAGTTGTGTTTCCTCATTTTCAAGCAGTTAAGTGTTTTGGTCATTTTTATTTATTTATTTACTTTTTTAAGATTTCACTTCTAAGTAATCTCTACACCCAATGTGGGGCTTGAACTCACAACCCTAAGATCAAGAGTTGCACGCTCTATCAACTGAGCCAGGCAAGCGCCCCATCATTTTCATTGTTTATTTCTACTTTATTGGCTTGGGATCAAAAATATGGTCTGGAATATACTTAATTTTTTGAATGTATTGGGGTATGCTTTGCAGCACATGTTTACTAAATGTTCCATGCAAAAAAACTATTCAAGGAACAAAAGGTTCAATATCGTCTGTTAGATTGAGTTTGCTGATTCCAGTATTCATTTTCTCTAGATCTTATTTATTTTTGTCTAGCAGATTGCTCCATCTGGGAAAGAGGTTTTATGAATTCCTCCATTGTAAAATATTTTCATCAAGTTCTCCTTACATTTTTAACACTTTTCATTTTATTTAACCACCCTTTTATTTGACACATACAGATTTGTGATACAAGTGACCTTAACCATTACACAATAATTTAGTGCTTCTGATTTAGTGCCTTTTTTAAAATGTTTATTTATTTTTGAGAGACAGACAGACAGACAGACAGACAGACAGAACATGAGTGGGGGAGGGGCAGAGAGAGCAGAAGACACAGAATCTGAAGCAGGCTCCAGGCTCTGAGCTGTCAGCACAGAGCCCGACGTGGGGCTCAAACTCACGAACCATGAGATCACGACTTGAGAAGTCGGACGCTTAACCGACTGAGCGACCCAAGCGCCCCTGATTTAATGCTTTTAATGTTGTTTCATCTTACCTAATATTGACACTGTGACCATACTTTATAAATAATAAAGCAAATACTTGCTTGGTCTAGCACAGCACACACTGTTCTGAGTGTTGTAGCTACATTAACCCGTTTATCCTCACAACACCCTCCGAAGTGGATACTATTATTATCTCCATTTCACAGGAGGTGAAATCCCTGAGATATTAAGTAGCTTGTCCAAAGCCAGTTAATAAGTGACTGAGCTGGGATCTGAACCAGGAACTCTGGCTTCACAGACTGTGCTCTCAGTCATGACACTACAATGCTTTGTGTTTTCATTTGACCTTTCATCTCACTTTATATTTACAATTTATGCTGCTTCTGGTTGCTGTTTCCTTGCTCCTTTTCCTTGTTTTGATAGGTTTAACCAGGTTACCATCCAATGTCCTCCCTCCCCTTGTTGACTGGGGAATGTTCCTGGACATCGCTATTCTATGAATGGCTCCCTTCCCTTCCCCATGTCCATAACCACACACGTCTACTCCAGGCTCTGTTCCTGCACGGCTCCCCCCTTCCTTGGTATGAAACACTCAGCACACCTCACGCCCACCCTCCTTCGCCCTCCAACACAGGTGGTTTATCAGGAAGGATTTTACTTTCCTCCCCTCTTGCCCTTCCCTCACCCCAGTTATGCTTTGCTAAAATAACGAGGTACCTCTAACTGGGCTGGAACTAAAATTTTTGCCTGTAAAATGTCTCTTTTATTTCAACAATCTTTTCTCCTTTTTTCAGTACTTCTGTTACCCAGTCTCAAGCATTCCTCAACCTCTACTTACATGAAATAACATAGGTCTTTTTTTACGGATCATTGATGACCTCTGCCTTCTTCCTTTTCCTTTCCCCCTATCTTAGGGTCTCTGTGTAGACTCCCTAACACTTTCCTCAGATCAGGTGCTTGGATAAAAGACTCTCTGAATCCCTGCCATGTTGACAACCCTCCTTCCCTCACCCCAAAGGCTGGGGATCAATTGAAAGCGTATGGAATTCTTAACCTCAAGGCCCTTCCTCCCAGTGAACTTCGAGGCTGATAGGAAGTCTGGTGCCTCTTCCTCTGTAAGTCTCTCGGCTCCTTATGCCTAGAAGCTTGTAAGATTTTATTCTTCTGCTTCGGAGTTCAGTTTTATCAGAATGTACCTAATTGTGGACTTCAAAAAAAATTCAATTCTACCTGGAACTCAGTGAATTTTTCAATCTGTAGTCTCAGATGATTCTTCTATGTAGCTACTGTTTGTTCTCCATCTGTTTCTTTGTCTCCTTCTGGAGCTCCAATTATTCACATGCTGGGTGCCCTAGATCTGTGTCCCCACTGAGTCTTCCATCTTTTCCCTCACGGTTTCTCTCTCTTTGTATTTGGCTCTGATGTTTCTCTCTCTTCTACTTTGTCTTGTGGGCAACTAATTCAAGTCATAAAAGTCAACCATCCTTGCCTCTGGTTCATCTACTGGCTTTTAAAAACGTTAAGTTCAAGAAAGAAACTTTATGTTGCACCCAGATCTCCTAAGTGTCCTGTCTTAGTCAGATGGGGCTAAAAGAACAAAATGCCACAGACTGAGCAGCTTATAAACAACAAACACCTATTTCTTGAAGTTCTAAGGCTGGGAAGTGCGGGACCAGGGTGCCAACACGGTCACGTTCTAGGGGAGCCCTCTCCCTGGCTTGCAGATAGCTGTCTGCCTTCCTTCTCACTGAGCCTTTACAGTGGAAAAACAAAACAAATGAACAAACAAAAAGCAGAAATAGACCCATAAATAAAGAACAAACTGATGGCTGCCACGGTGGAAGGGGACAGGAGGATGCGCAAAACGAGGGGAAGGGGAGTGGGAGGTATAGGGTTCCAGTCATGGAAAAAGTCACAGGAAGAAAAGGACACAGTCAATGATGCTGTAATAGCACTGCACGGTGACAGACGGTAGCCACGTTTGCAGTGAGCACAGCATAACACACAGGCCTGGTACAGACATGTACATAAATTGTTTTTGTGCTGCCTTTTCTCAACTATTCTTTTTCAAGTATGCAGGCAACTGCACTTACATACATTTTTTTAGGATTTTTCAAACTTCCTGGTAAAAATGAGAAATTAGCAAATATGAGGATTTTGTGTTTTCCTCATTGGAAACCTGGTTGGAGCCACTATAGATGGAGTGACAGTGACAGTAAAAAGAATGTTTCACTGAAGGGAATTTGGAAGTGCTAGACCTATCTGTTCTCTGCTATAGTTTCCAGCTTTTTCTGAATGAACCCGCTCTGTTAAGAAGAATGCAAACCAGCTACAATACCTGTGAATGACAAAATGTTAGTCATCTGAACACATTCTTGTAAGAAACCTTCAGATCTGACTAATCTGGTTCTGACACTCTCCCACTGATGAAAAGGCGCTGGTGTTCTCTCTTTCAATAGGAAGTAACACTTATTTGTTAGAGTTCATAGAAAGGAGTAGGCCATTTTTCTATGTAATGCTTCAAACCTTTGTTTATAAAAAGGTTTAAGACCAGGGGTTCTTAAACGTCTTTAGGGTGCATAGGAATCCCCAGGTGGCTTGTTAAATACACAAATCCCTGGGCCCCACCCCCAGAGAGCCAAAGCTAGGGAATGGGCCCAGAAAAGTGGATGTTCAAGGTCCACAGAGCACTCCTGGAGAAACACTGCATCAGATGCTGTACAAATGACAAAGGCTATAACCAATCCTATTTCCTCTGAGCTGTCTCTCAATCAAGACATCACCAAGCACATGAAATGAAGAGCAACCCACAAAAGAGGTGCTAAAAATAATTCACACCATTTTTAAAAGGTTCAGTCTTTCTAGTAAGCAAAGAAATGAAAAATAAAAGTCATACCATGATAATGCAACACTATGCATGGGTATTGATAATGGGGGACCCTGGGGAAGGGGAACATCTGGGAACTCTGTGTTTTCTGCTCAATTTTGCTGTGAACTTAAACTTCCTCTAATAAAGTCTATTTAAAATTAAAAAGCCATGCCATTTTCATCAATTAAAAAAGCAAATGTATTAAATTTATAATACTAAAATAGCATTTCAAAATTAAAAAGGCATAGTTGACCCTTCCTGATACATCTTTCTGTAACACGATCCATCAAAATATATTCACAATGTTCATAACCTTTGATCCAGTAACTCTAGCTATTGAAATTAATCAAGGAAATAAGAAAAATGGCAACAATGTACTCACAAAGATATCTTCCTAGTAAGATACACCAAGTATTTTCCAAGGTTTTATACAGTATCACACAACCAGGAAGAAGTTCACAGAGAGCTTCTAAAACTAAGGGGAAAAGGGGCACCTGGATGGCTCAGTTGGTTAAGCATCTGATTATTGATTTCAGCTCAGGTCATGATCTCACAGCAGGTGGGATCAAGCCCCGTGTCAGGCTCTGTGCTGGCAGTGCAGAGCCTGCTTGGGATTCTCTCTCCCTCTCTCTCTGCCCCTCCCCCACTCACCCTGGTTCTCTCTCTCTCTCAATATAAATAAACATTTAAAAAAATAATAAAACAAAAATAAGAGAAAATGCATACAGTTTAATATCATGCAAAACAGAAAGGGTACAAAATAAATATACAGCATGATTCCTGCTGTGAATAAGACACATATAAAATAATACTGGAATATTAACGCTGTGCTATTCTCTAGAGTGGGATTATGTTTGCTTCCTCTTTGTATTTTCCACAAAGGCCTTACATTATTTTTATAACCAAAAAAAGTGTGTGTGAGTATGTGTGTTTTAATGCTTACAAGTAAGAAAAGCCCATTTAACTTTCAGAATTCTTAAGCAGATGGGTAAGCTATCGTATTAGAAGTGCTTTCTTTGAATAATACAGAAAAGCATTTCATCAAAACTTAATGCAATATTCATGCTAATGACAAGTTATGAGAAAACAGTGGGTATTAGAGAATTCTATGAAGTGTTAGAAAAGCAAACCCTATGTACAGCCAGTAATGTTCCCTAATTTGTCACTTCGGAACAATGTAGCAAAATGATATGTTTACTTTAACAAGGTTACACCCCCACTCTATCATGGACACTCCATTACTGTCAATTCAAAGCAAGAAACTCTTTTCTGTTTGCCTAGGACATACTTTGCCCCAGGCCTGCCCTCAGGGAGGCTCAGCTGCAGTAGCAAAGACAATAGGGTGGCAAGTGCACTCCCTAAAAGCATACAATAACATGTTTCCAGAACAAAGAGACACTTTGAAAAAGTGATGTCCCAGGGTGCCTGGGTGGCTCAGTCAGTTAGACATCTGACTTTGGCTCTCATAGTTTGTGGGTTCGAGCCCCACATTAGGCTCTGTGCTGACAGCTCAGAGCCTGGAGCCTGCTTTGGATTCTGTGTCTTTGTCTCTTTCTGCCCCTTCCCAGCTCTCTGTCTCTCTCTCTTCCAAAGAATTAAGAAAAAGATTAAAAAAAAAAAAAGAAAAGAAAAAAAAAAAGGAAAGAAAAAGCGATGTCCTAAGTCTTCATTTATTTTTTCTAACATATGGCCTATGTTTACAAAATCTCCCTTCCAAAGACAGTAGGAAATGGTGCCCCGTGTAAGCCCCACAGTGCTGTATCATGCTGTGTCTGCAAAGGTGAGACCCATGCCCCCTGGACCTCACCCCCCCAGACAAGCTAGGATTGCCAGGAATGACCAGGACGGAAACAGCTCTGCTTGTTTCTCCTTCTCCAACTCCTCCCAGATTTGTGAGGACTTGGAAACTGAAGTGTAACTCCAGTATCACCTGGAGAAGGGCCCGACTGCAACAGGTCAGGGCCTCATAAGATAGCATCTCTCTACATGGCTGCTTCATCTGCACACTAGGACTTAAAACGTCCCCGAGTTCCAGCTTCGTATCAAATTGCCTTCTTGGCATTTCCATATGGACATTCAATGGGTCCCTAAAACTTGCCACGTCATGCACAAAGTCTCTCTGCCTCCAATGTGCCGGAAGTCCTGTTGGGTCTACCTCCAGAACAGATCCACAACCCATCTACTTCTCCCCATCTCCACCATGACTCCCCAAATCCAAGTCACCTTGCCCCTGAACTGCCATGGGAGCCACGAACCCATCTCCCTGCCTCCATTCTTGCTCCCCTACAACCCCTTCCCCATGTAGCAGCAGAGTGATCTTTTTGAAACACAAATCAGTCTGTAAGCAACAGGAGGGCAAGGGTTTTTATCTGTTTTATTCACTGATGTATCCCCAGCACCAAGCATATGAATTAAATTCCTTTGCTTAAAATTAAATAATGGTTACCCATTTCTAAACTCCAAACTTCCCATCATAACCTTCCAGGCTAATGATCTGTTCTTATTCCCACACACCTCACCCACCTGCCCCCACTCATTCCATGACACTCCAATCCCACTGGTCCTTTTTCTGCTCCTCAAACATGCCAAGCTTCCTTCTGCTTGTGACTTTGGAACCTGCAGCTTCCTCTCTCTGTAATGTTCTCTGCCCTGTGTGTCTCCTCCCACACCACCACCTTGGCTCGGCTGGCCCCTTCTTTTTTTTTTTTTTTTTTTTTTTTTTTTTAAGTTTATTTATTTATTTTGGGTGAGAGAACGCATGCTTGTGTGAGCAGGGAAGGGGCACAGAAAGAAGGAGAGACAGGGTCCCAAGCAGGCTCCATGCTGTCAGCATTCAGCCCGATGCAGGGCTTGATCCCACAAACAGAGAGATCACGACCTGAGCCGAAATCAAGAGTCGGACACCTAACCGACTGAGCCACCCAGACGCCCCATCAGCTGGCCCCTTCTGTCACTTAAGTCTCAGTTCACATGTCACCTAAACCACCTTCTTCCTAAAATAGCCCTACAATTACTCTCCTTCATTTTATCTTACGAGAACACTGGACTGAGGCTGAAATTACCTTGGTTACTTAGTGTTTACTGGCTGTAAACCCTACTAGGATGTGCAGCAGGACTAAGAGCAAGGGCCTTGCATGTCTGGGTCACTACTGTAGTCCCAGTGCTTCTAATAATGCCTGGCTCCCACTGGAGACCAATTAATTTAGCTTCATTTTCCAGGATTTGGTCTTTCACATTCAAGTCTTAGAGACTGTATTTAGCCAGTGCCCAGAGGTGATCAGGTCCTCAAAGATGGACCCAGACAAGCTAAAATGTATTAGAGACGAGCAGACAATAGAACACCAATTTGTTAATTTACAATGAAAAACCTCCATCACCAGAACTGAACAAATACTCAAATTGCATTCAATTCACTGTCTTCTCTCCCTAGAGTCAAGACACAGGACAAGTCACGTCTGGCAGGTAGACTTAAAACAAAATGAATATGGATGATGAGGTGGTTAATTATATGTCAGCTTAACTGAGCCAGATAGCTGGTTAAACATAATTTCTGGGTGTGTCTGTGAGGTTGTTTCCAAAAGGCATTTGAATTGGCAAATGCCCTCCCCAAAGTGGGTAGGCATTATCCCATCACTTGAGAGCCATGGCAGAATAGAAAGGAGGGGGAAAAAAGGGGAGGAAGAAAGGGCATTCACATTCTGCCTGAGCTGGGACGTCCATCTTCTCCTGCCCTCAGCACTGCTGGTGCTCAAGCCTTCAGACTTCAACTAAAGTCTACACTATCAGCTCTCTGGATCCCAGGACTTAGTACTATACCACTGGCTTTCCTGGGTCTTCAGCTTGCAGATGGCAGATGGTAGGACTTCTCAGCCTCCATAATCATGTGAGCCATTACCTTATAATAGATGGATGGATGGATGGATGGATGGATGGATGGATGGATGGATAGATGGATATCCTGTTGGTTCTGTTTTTCTGGAGAACCCTGACTAATATAGATGATAATCACCAAAGTCCCTCTGCTGAGACACCTGTTCCAACTGGACAAGATCACTCAGCTTCAGGCTGGAATTCCCTTTTTAGGTAAAATATATGAAGTCTGGAGCATCTGGGTGGCTCAGCTGGTTGAGCGCCAACTGTTGATGTCAGCTCAGGTCATGATCTCACAGTTCATGAGTTCAAGCCCTGTGTCAGGCTCTGCATTAACACTTGGGATTCCCAAGCCCACTTGGGATTCTCTCTGTCTGTCTGTCTCTCTCTCTCAAAATAAATAAATAAACCTTTAAAGATATGTATATACGAAGTCTGGCAGCCTACACTCTCTTTGCTGACAGTGCTAGATGCACACTGAACCAAGTTCCCATTTGTGCATCCAAGTATACATGAACATGATTGTCCTCATCTCTGATTGCTGTGATATGCTGATAAGGCACAACTCTGCACTCATTGCTTGAGTTTAAAAAATTCTTCAGTAGCCTGCTTGCAAATTATTAAACTAGCAAATTATGTGTAATTGAGTCAATAAGTGAGGGCTTGATACAGTTTCCCAAAACTTAACTAGGTCAGAGCCACCCCAAGCCTGACACACATGGAAAGCCTGAGCACATGGAAACCAGGAGTAGGTCTGCAGATTCCAACCAGCAAGGTAGCAGACCCCACTGCCTGACTCCCTAAAGGCCAAAGACACAGTGAAAGCCCTTAGGGGACACGGGGGTCTCAACCACTTCCCAAGCCATCACAGTGTCATAGAAGGGGAAGCTTACCACCAACAAAAGGCATGGACTTCTTATCAGGAGTTGGCCTCCAGGGATTGATAAAAGCTTAAAGACAGTACAGATAATCCAGACATGTATAATTCATAACTGACCACATTACCTCTTCTAAATTTATAATGATGATGATTATTTGTGGAATGTTTCTGTGGAATAAATAATTGATAACATACTCCACCTCGTAAGGCAAATTGCCAGTGAAGACAATGGGTGGGGAAACATTAAAACAATAGATTCTTTCCTTCAACATTTATCAAGCACCTACTATGTACCAGCACACAAGAGTCATCTGTTTTGACATTAGAATCCACTGATAAAATACGGGCAATAATTACAGGGTTCTGGAAGGGTCAAGGTCCCCAGAGCCTTTAAATATGAAACTTTTTTTGAGGGACACCTGGGTGGCTCAGCCTGTTGAGCATCCAACTCTTGATTTTGGCTCAGGTCAGGATCCCGGGGTTGTGGGATCAGGTCCTGTGTTGGGCTCCATGCTGAGCATGAAGTCTGCCTGAGATTCTCTCTCTCTCTCCCTCTGCCCCTCTCCCCCACTCATACTCTCTCTTTCTCTAAAATAAAAAAAATTTAAAAAGAAACATTTTTTGAGCTCCTACTCTGTGCCAGACACTGGGTAGGTGCTAAAAATAGAAAAATGAGGACTTGGTTCTAGCTCTTAAGGATCACAAAGGCTAGAGGTTTAACGATACATTTCGCTTTTCTTTTTGTATACTGTGTTCAAAGCCACATGACAGAGAATCATAAAGACGTAACCAGGCAAATTTGCCAAGATATAGTATTAACATATCTCAATTTGACTAGCTCTATCAGGAGCCTGGAGAGAACTTTACTACAGCCTTAGTTTTGTGACACAAAATCATCTGCAGGAACAGATTTTTATAAAACAAATACCCAGTAAGTTTTTACTTATTGAACTGAAAAACAAGTGTAAACCAGTAATACAAATAATTTTAACACCAGGCAATTCACTGAAGAAATTCATTAAGAACCTACAGACAAGGGGTATCCAGCTGGCTCAGCCAGTAAAGCATGCGACTCTTGATCTTGGGGTCATGAGTTCAAGCCCCACATTGGGCACAGAGCCTACTTTAAAAAAAACCAACCAAAATACATCCTTCACATCATTTAAATACACTTTGAATATCTTCACACCTCTTTGCTTTAAATATGCAAATATTGTCTTTGCATAATATCCACCATCCCAATTTTATAGTACTTATAAATAAAGACTTCTTTTTAGTACTTTTTAAATTTTAATCTACACGATGATTTTACTTTAACAAATTTTGGCTACAATGTGGCAATTCTGATATCTCATCAAGCATCCTAATTTTAGTTGTGTTTGGGTAAACACGCTCAGGCTCATAATATATGTAAAACCATGTAATTAGTGTTTTATATTGGAGTCTATTAAATTTCTAAACTTCCTTCTGTTACTTTATAATGATACATAGTTATTACCAGTTATAAAAAGTAAATGCTCATACATGCAAAGTAAATTTTTATCAGAATCAGATTTTATTCAGTTCTTTCTCTCTACAACGGAAATCATCTTTTCATTTGCAAAACCACAAATCCAAAAATGTATGTAAATGGAAAAGAGTGCTGTCTGGTTAAGGCAAGAATAATCATCATATACAATGTGTTTCAGATGGAAAAGCAGCAAAATTGAAATTACTTTAAAATTCATTGCACTGCAGGGAGCTTGGGTGGCTCAGCTGATTGAGCGTCCAACTCTTAATTTTGGCTTGAGTCATGATCTCATGGTTCGTGGGATCGAGCAGCCCTGCATTGGGCTCTGCGCTGACAGCAGGAGCCTGCTTGGGATTCTATCTCTCTCCCCCTCTCTCTGACTCTCCCCCAATCTCACTCTCTGTCTCTCTCACTCTCTCTCTAAGTAAATAAATAAACATTAAAAAAAATAGTTTGAGCATCTGGGGGACTTAGTCGGTTAAGCGTCCAACTTCAGCTCAGGTCATGAGCCACGTGGTCCGTAGGTTTGAGCCCTGTGTCACACTCTGTGTTGACAGCTCAGAGCCTGGAGCCTGTTTCAGATTCTGTGTCTCCCTCTCTCTCTGCCCCTCCCCCACTCACACTGTGTCTCTCTCTCTCTCTCTCTCTCTCTCTCTCTCTCTCAAAAATAAATAAATAAACATTAAAAAATTTTAAAAAAGAAATAAATAAAATAGTTTAAAATATATAAATAAAAAATAAAATTCACTGCATTATAAATTGTTAAAAATCACATTTTAAAAACACACCTTAAAAACAATTAGCAAAATCCTACATGACTGATGATGACTGGATTCCTAGGGATGTTTGCTAATAACTGTAATTAAGCAGTTTAATGAACTTGCATCAAAGGAATGATGGGGCAGGAGAGAACTCAGTATGAACCAAAGCTAGAATTACCTACTTTCATGAAGAAATTCTTCCTGACAGGGTGGAAATATTCAGAAAGCAAAGAATGGCTGAAAAGCACGACCTGTCACATTTGAGAGTTGGCTACCTAAGGCCAGAGTTCTAGAAGAGCTTCCAAGAGGCGAAGTAGAAAAGAAAAAGAGAGTATTTTTGGATTTTAACGATCTGAGTTTAGTCTCAGAGCTGCCACTTACTGGCCTTGAAATCTGAAAGTCCCCTCACTTCCTGAGCCTTGGCTCCCTCGTCTGAGAAGGTTGTAGTCTGTACAGATGACCTCAGGGTCTCTTCTTCTCTTTATGCTACCGGCAAATCTGCAACCGGCTTCACTATGAATTGGGCATTTGTTCACTTAATAAGCATTCATGGCATTTTGCTCCACACGCTGTGCTGGACAATGCACAGATGAATAAGACAAGCTTTCTTTCTTTTTGAGGAGTTCACAATCTATTGGGGAAACAGACTTGTAAAGGAACAATGCCAGTCCTATTCCATAAATGCTGTGGTAATGCTGGTAAGTGCTGGGCGCTCAGGATACCTAAGGGAAGGGAAATTAGAGGCAAAGGAGGAGGTAGCATGGAGGTCTTCCTATCAAGAAAAAAACTATTAAATAAGACTGAGGGCTCAACTGAGGTTGGAAATTATATGTTTTACAGTGGTTCTAATCATTGGATTAGTGCATAGCAGCTACCAAAGAGGAAATTATTCCCTGGGCCCCATAGTTGCAGCTAAAGCACTATCAGCTTTCATGACAGCAAAAATTAAGTCTAGGGCTTTATTTTATTTTTTTTAATGTTTAAATTTTATTTATTTTAAGTAAGCTCTATGCCCAACATAGAGCTTGAACTCACAGCCGCGAGATCAAGAGTCACATGCTCCACTGACTGTGCCAGGCAGGCGCCCCAAGTCCAGGGTTTTCTAAGGGCACAGTTACTTACACTCTATGCTTTTCCTGACAACAGTACCACCAGAGTAGGTTGGCTCCAGGCTCCAGTCTGTCCACTACCCACACAGGCAAAGGGAACCTAGCTGAGTACCTCCAGGGACATGCTGGGCATGGAAAGGCACGGAGAGGTCATAATATTTTCTAACATGAAACACAGGGGTGTTTGCATTCTTTTATGAAATACTTCTTTGCCACTGGTTAAGGGATGGAACAGTGAGAATCATTTATCCCCAATTACTTTGATTTTATCTATCTCCCTCTCTAGATTTGGGTACAGCAGGGATATCAGTCCCCTAATGGACGTCTACCCCTTTTCAAAATTGAAATCTTTAAGTTGGGGTTCTTCAATTTAGTAAAGGTACCAACTTGGGGTTGGCAAGTTATTCAGCTTCTGGGTTGAATAAAACTGCTTTAGCTCACAAATATGAAACTGGAAAGATCATTCTAAGTACAAACACCACCTTCCAAAAACATGTAAATTCATCTATGGATCTTTTAAATTTCCGGGGCGCCTGGGTGGCGCAGTCAGTTAAGCATCCGACTTCAGCCAGGTCACGATCTCGCGGTCCGTGAGTTCGAGCCCCGCGTCGGGCTCTGGGCTGATGGCTCAGAGCCTGGAGCCTGTTTCTGATTCTGTGTCTCCCTCTCTCTCTGCCCCTCCCCCGTTCATGCTCTGTCTCTCTCTGTCCCAAAAAAATAAATAAACGTTAAAAAAAAAATTAAAAAAAAAAAAAAAACAACTTCCTATGCCCTTCTGATGTCATTTGAGTTCTTTGGTTGCAGGCAATGGAAACTTGCCTCAGGGTTAACTTAGGGGAAAAATGGAATTTACTGGAAGGATCAGAGGAGAGATCTGAGGACAGAGGACAACCAAAAGGGCAGCTGGGGACCTAGACTGAAGGGGACATAAAAGGTGTTTCCTAGGGTCCATGCAGCAGGAACACTGGCCAGTATCCTGCAGACACAGCTGCTGTGGGGAAGACGCTCCAATCATTTCCACTCTGAATCACCCTGCTCAGGTTTCAAGCTCCAGGGAGTGAGAGACTCAATTCTCTGGCCTGAGTTACTGGTTCCAATGCTCTTTAGCAAAAAAAGGTGATAAGGCAACTGATGAACAGCCATCCAGTCTGTGTCCGATGGAAGAAAGGTAAACACTGAAAAGAAACCAAGTTTCTGTACACCAGAAGAAATTGGAGTGGATGACGTCACGCACCCAAACGGCAAAGATCCACTACACCCCCTGAATAACAAATACATAATCCTTTTCTTTAAACATCATAAGAAGAATAGATATTTTGGAACCCTGAAAACAAATATACTTTGATTAGGGTACAGTTTTGAGTGAATTCCTGTCCTTAGTAAAGGTATGTGAGAATCTCAATGAACAGAGAAGGTTGGTTTCCATGTGGTACACCAGGACCTTACTTGGGTATAAGCTAAGAAAGAATTATCACAAAACGAAATTAAATATGTACACAGTAGCCATGAAAGAGTTGAGATAGTTATATTAATATCAGACAAAACAGACTTCAAGATGAGAAATACTACTAGAGAGAGAGAGAAACATTTAAAAACAATTTTTTTTCAATATATGAAGTTTATTGTCAAATTGGTTTCCATACAACACCCAGTGCTCATCCCAAAAGGTGCCCTCCTCACTACCCATCACCCACCCTCCTCTCCCTCCCATCCCCCATCAACCCCTCAGTTTGTTCTCAGTTTTTAAGAGTCTCTTATGCTTTGGCTCTCTCCCACTCTAACCTCTTTTTTTTTTTTCCCTTCCCCTCCCCCATGGGTTTCTGTTAAGTTGAGAGAAACATTTTATAATGATAAAAAGGTCAATGTATCATTATAAATGCATATGTACCAAGCAACAGAACCCCAAAATACTTGAAGCGAAAACTAACAAAGTTGAAAGGAGAAAAAGATTTTTCAACAACAAGAGTTGGAGACTTAAATAACTGATAGAACAAGAGTCTCAATAAATGTGAAGTGATCAAAGATAGAAAAAGTATGTTCTCTGCCCACATGGAATTAAATAAGAGCTCCACCACATGAAATAAATTTTGGGAAACCCCAAACATTTGGAAATTGAACAACACACTGCTAAATAACACATGAGCCAAAAATAAAGTTACAAAAATAAAGTGAAAATTTTAAGTATTTTCAACTGGGGGTGCCTGGCTGGCTCAGTCAAAGCACGTGACTCTTGGTCCTGAGGTTGTGAGTTCAAACCCCATGTTGGGTGTGGGGATTACTTAAAAGTAAAATCTTAAAAGTAAAATAATTTTCAACTGAAGGAAAACAAAAACACAACATACAAAATTCATGGGAAGCAGCTAAAGCAACTGGAGGACACTAGATAACTTTAAACACCATTATCAGAAAAGACTAAAGATCTCAAACCAATTACCAAAGCTTTCACCTTAAGAAACTAGAAAATGGTAAGCAAACCTAATAAAAGCAATCAGGAAAAAAGGAAATCACACAGAGTTGAAATCAATTAAATAGACAACAGAAAAGGAAGAGAAAAAAAATGAATAAAACCAAGAGTTGGTTCTCTCAAATGATTAATGAATTACTCAATATGGTGAAGATGGCAATTCTCCCAAAATTGATCTATATATTCGAAGCAACTTCTGTCAAAATCTCAGTAGGCTTGCAACTAAGACAGACATTTACATTTTATTTTATTTTATTTTATTTTATTTTATTTTATTTTATTGGTTTTATTTTAGAGAGCACAAACAGGAGAGAGGGATGGGGGAGGGGGAGAGAAAGAGAGAGAGAGAGAGAGAGAGAGAAGGAGAGTGAGAGCGAATCCCAAGCAGGCTGCACGCTCAACACAGAGCCCAACATAGGGCTTGATCCCACAACTCTAGGATCATGACCTGAGCCTAAATCAAGAGTTGGATGCTCAACGAACTGAGCCACCCAGGTGCCCCTAGAGATTTACTTTTATCAGTTTGTAACACAGAACTCTTTCATATTTAAATTTTTTCATAATTATATAATAATTAAAATAATTATGTAATTACCAAAAAAACCTCAGTAGGCTTTTCTATAGAAACAGCAAGCTGATCCTAAAACTTATATGAAAACACAAAGGACCTAGAAAAGCCAAAACGATTTGGAAAGGAAAACAAAGTTGGAGGACTTACAGTGTCTGATTTCTACTTTTTAAAATATTTAAATTTTAAAAATATTTTTAAATGTTTATTCATTTTTGAGAGAGACAGAGAGACAGAGACAGAGAGACAGAGAGACAGAGAGAGAGAGAGAGAGAGAGAGACAGAGAGACTCCCAAGTAGGTTCTGTGCTGTCAGAGCAGAGCCCTGCATGGGGCTTGATCTCACAAACTAGGAGATCATGACCTGAGCTGAAATCCAGAGTCAGATGCTTAACCAACTGAGCCACTCAGGTGCCCCAGTACCTAATTTCAATATGTATCCTAAAGCCAGAAATTAATTAGGGCAATGTGATATTAGCATACAAAAAACATAGAGATCAACAGAATCCAGGAAAAAACCCTTGTTTTATGGTCAATTGATTTTCAACAAAGGGACAAATGGGAAATTTTTCCTTGAGCAACCAAATGGGGAAAAAAATTAACTCAGACCTTTATTTCACTTTTTACATAAACATGAACTCAAAATGGATCACAGACCTAAATGTTAAGAATTAAAACTAAAACTTTAGAAGAAAACATAGGAGAAAATCTTTGTGACCATGGGTTAAGCAAGACAGTTCTTAAGACACAACACTAAAATTACAAGCCATAAAAGAAAAAACTGGTAAGCTGACTTCATTAAAATTTTTAAGATGCTGCACTTCAAAAGACACCATTAGGAAAATGAAAACATAAGCCAGAGAACGGGAGAAAATTTCTGCAAATCACATGTATGATAAGGGACTTGAAGCTAGACTAACTTAAGACTTTTTACAACTCAGGAATTAGACAAATAACCCAACTTAAAAATAGCTTCTAATATTTACTACAACATTCAGCTAAGTGACATAACCCAGACACAAAAGGACACGTACTGTATGATCCCACTTGTATGGTGTACCCAGGATAGGCAAACTCGTAGAGACAGAAAGTAAAATAGAGGGTAGCAGTGGCTGAGAGGGCTGTGGAACTGGGAGTTATTGTTTCATGGAAATGATGTTTCTGTTTGGGATGATTAAAAAGTTTTGGAAATGGGTAGTGGCGATCCTTGCATACAAGACAGTGAACGTACTTAATGTCACCGAATTGTATGCTTAACGGCTAAGATGGTAAATATCTTACCACAATCAAAAAATTAACTTTAGGGGCGCCTGGGTGCCTTGGTCGGTTAAGTGTCCAACTTCGGCTCAGGTCACAATCTCACGGTCCGTGAGTTCGAGCCCCGCGTCGGGCTCTGTGCTGACAGCTCAGAGCCTGGAGCCTATATCTAATTCTGTGTCTCCCTCTCTCTCTGCCCCTCCCCTGTTCATGCTCTGTCTCTCTCTGTCTCAAAAATAAAAATAAACGTTAAAAAAAATAAAAAAAAATTAATTTTAAAGACTGGGCATGGGGCGCCTGGGTGGCGCAGTCGGTTAAGCGTCCGACTTCAGCCAGGTCACGATCTTGCGGTCCGTGAGTTCAAGCCCCGCGTCAGGCTCTGGGCTGATGGCTCAGAGCCTGGAGCCTGTTTCCGATTCTGTGTCTCCCTCTCTCTCTGCCCCTTCCCCGTTCATGCTCTGCCTCTCTCTGTCCCAAAAATAAATAAACGCTGAAAAAAAAATTAAAAAAAAAAAAAAAAAAAAAGA
>NW_024412415.1:24860004-24870838 GCF_014898765.1 Herpailurus yagouaroundi | reverse complement strand
AGAAGTCTCATATATTGCTGATGAGATCGTAAAATGTGGAGAGCCACTTTGGAAAATTATTCGGCTATGTTTTAAAAAGTTAAACATACGCTTACTGTAAGACTCAGTCAGCAATTCTACTCCTAGTAATTTACCCAAGAGAAATGAAACCATGTCCACACAGGCTTATATAATCAAGTGTTCACAGCAGCTAAAACCTGGAGACAATCCAAATGTCCATCAATTAATGGATGGATAAGCAATATGTGGCATATCCATACAGTAGGATACTACTCAGACATAAAAGGAAATGAACTACAGGCATTCCTTGTTTTATTGTGCTTCCCAGACACTTCAGTTTTCTACAAACTGAAGGTTTGTGGCAACCCTGTGTTTAACAATTCCACTGGCGCCATTTCTCCAACAGCATTTGCTCACTTCATGCTTCTGTGTCATATTTTGGTAATTCTCACAATATTTCAAACTTTGTCATTATTATTATACTTTTTATGGTGATCTGTGATCGGCGACCTTCGACGTTACTACAGTAATTGTTGTGGCATGCCACAAACTGCACCCATATAAGACAGTGAATTTAACGGATAAATGTGTGTGTGTTCTGACTGCTCCACCAACCAGCCATTCCTCCATCTCTCTCCCTCTCTTTGGGCCCCCCAATTCTTTGAGCCACAACAGTACTGAAATTAGACCAACGAATAAGCCTGCAATGGCCGCTAAGTGTTCAAGTGAAAGGAAGACTCGCATGTCTCTCACATTAAATCAAAAGGAGAAATGAAGAAACTTGGTGAGGAAGGCATGTCGAAAGCCAAGACAGGCCAAAAGCTAGGCCTCTTGTGTCAAATGGTTAGCCAAGTTGTGAACGCAAAGGAGAAATTTTTGGAGGAAATTATAAGTGCTACTCCGATGAACACTCAAATGATAAGAAAGCCAAAGGGCCTTGTTACTGATATGGAGAAAGTGTGAGTCATCTGGACAGAAGATCAAACCAGTCACAGCATTCCCTTAAGCCAAAGTCTAACCCAGAGCAAGGCTCTAACTCTCTCCAATTGTGTGAAGGCTGAGAGGTGACGAAGCTGCAGAAGAAAAGTCTGAAGATAGCAGAGATTGATGTATGAGGTTTAAGGAAGGAAGCCACCTCCATAACATAGAAGTGCAAGGTGAAGCAGCAAGTACTGATGTAGATGCTGTAGCAGGTTATCCAGAAGGTCTAGCTAAGATAATGAATGAAGGTGACTATACTGAACAACAGATTTTCAATGTAAATGGAACAGCCTTATATTGAAAGAGGATGCCATCTAAAATTTTCATAGCTGGAGAGGAGAAGTCGGTGCCTGGCTTCAAGGCTTCACCCCCTGTTAGGGGCTAATAATGCAGCTGGTGACTTTCAGTCGAAGCCAATGCTCATTTACCATTATGAAAATCCTCGGGCCCTTAAGAATTATGATAAGTCTACTATGTCTGTGCTCTATAAATGGAACAACAAAGCCTGGATGACAGCACATCTGTTCACAACATGGTTTATTGAATATTTGGAGACCATTGTTGAGATCTGCTGTTGAGAAAAAAAAGATTCCTCTCAAAATATTACTGCTCACTGACAGTGTATCTGGTCATCCAAGAGCTCTGATGGAGATGTACAATGAGATTTATGTTGTTTTCATGCCTGCTCATACAACATCCATTCTGCAGCCAAAGGATCAAGGAGTACTTCCATTATTTAAGAACTACATTTCATAAGGCTAGAGCTACCACAGACAGTGATTCCTTCTGGAAATCCCTCTGGAAAGCATTCACCATTCTACATGCTGTTAAGAGCATTTGTGATTCATGGGAAGAGATCAAAATATCAACAAGAACAGAAGCTTGGAAGTAGTTGATTCTAACCCTTGCGGATGACTTTGAGGGGTTCAAGACTTCATTGGAGAAGGTAACTACAGATATGGAAATAGCAAGAGAACTTGAATTAGAAGTGGAGCCTGAAGATGGGACTGAATTGTTGCAATCTCGCGATAAAACTTCAACAGATGAACAGCTCCTTCTTATGAGTGAGCAAAGAAAGTCTTTTTTTGAGATGGAATCTACTCCTGGTGAAGATGCTATGAAGATTGTTAAAATGACAACAAAAATTTAGAATATTACGTAAACCTAGTTGATGAAAGTTTTGAAAGAAGTTCTACTGTGGGGAAAAGAGGATCAAACACCATCATATGCTACAGAGAAACTGTTCATGAAACAAGAGCCAATTAATGCAGCAAACTTCATTACTGTCTTGTTTTAAGAAATTGCTGTAGGCACCCCAACTGTAGCCACCACCACCCTGATCAGTCAGCAGCCATCGGCACTGAGGCAGAACGATTACGACTCATGAGAAGCTCAGATGACGGTCGGCATTTTTTAGCAGTAAAATATTTTTAACGTTTTTTAATGTTTATTTATTTTTGAGAGAGAGAGAGGCAGAGCACGAATGGGGGAGGGGCAGAGAGAGAGGGAGACACAGAATCCGAAGCAGGCTCCTGGCTCTGAGCTATCAGCGCAGAACCTGATGCGGGGTTCGAACTCATGAACTGTGAGATCATGACCCGAGCTGAAGTCGGATGCTTAACCGACTGGGCCACCCAGGCGCCCCACGATAAAGCATTTTTAAATTCAGGTATGTACATTTTCCTGGCATAATGCTACTGTACACTTAATAGATTACAGGATAGTGTAAACATAACGTTTATATGCACTAGGAAACCAAAACATTCATTTGACTTGCTTTATTGCTATATTCGTTTTATTGCGGTGATCTGGAAGCGCACCTGCCAGATCTCTGATGTATGCCTGCACTGATACATGCTAGAACGTGACTGAACCTCAGAAAGATCATGCTAAGTGAAAAAAGCCAGTTGCAAAAGACTTCATATCCTAAGACTCCATTTATATGGAATTTCCAGAAGAGACACGTTTATAGAGACTGAAAACAGTTTAGTGATTTCCCAGGCCTGGGGTACAAGTAGGGATTGACGGCAAAGAGACCTATAAAAATTTTCAGGGTGGGGCGCCTGGGTGGCTCATTTGGTTGAGCGTCTGACTTCGCCTCAGGTCATGATCTCATGGTTCGGTTCGTGAGTTCGAGCCCCGCGTTGGGCTCTATACTGACAGCTCGGAGCCTGGGGCCTGCTTCGGATTCTGTGTCTCCCTCTCTCTCCGCCCCTCCCTCGCTTGCATTCAGTCTCTCTGTATCTCTCTTAAAAATAAATAAACATTAAAAAAAATTTTTAAAAAAAGAAATTTTCAGGGTGATGGAAATGTTCTACAACTGAGTTGGGTTGATGGTTGCACAACGGTATAAATTTCCTAAAAATACTGAATTGTACACTCATACTGGGTGGATTTTTGTGCCTTATAAATTATACATCAATAAAGTATTAAAAAGTAAATAAACACAAATCTGACATGGAAAAGAATAAGGCTTAATTTCAGGAAGCATAAGTCAGGTACAATCTCTATGACTTGAAGCAAAGGTTTTCCTTAATCTATCCACATATCTTTTATTTATATATTTAAAAATTACATGTGAAGGATATCAACACTGTTCAGTGTGAAAACTCAGGCCCTAAACAATCTTAAGCTTCTGCACTAAATTGTGTGGTCCCTGTGATTATTCAATAAATAGCAGTACATTTACAAATTTTAAAAATTTAGCCACTACTGGCCTTTCATTGGGCTCATTTCAAAGAAAAAAATAAAGCAATAAAAGGGAAGTCTGAGAAGCAATCCAAATGCATAAACTGTTTGAATAATAAACTGAATTATATGTAATCATTATGACCTAGAAACATTTAATCTGAAGCAGCAAAGGCTGGCCTAGTAATTGACTTAATAGCTGTCTGTGACAATATGAAGGGTTTTACAGGGAAACTATTTGACTAGTTCTTCTGCCTCTTCATTGAGAGCCGAACAAAACGAAGAGATTTCATAGTCAGCAAGGTAAATTTAGATTAAACATAAATGACACTGACAGTAACTGCTATCAAATACTGAAATAAATTTAATTAGGCTATTTGCTCAAGCGGGTTTCCTTGGCGAAAGCTAGAATACACAGCCCGAAAGCTTTGGTCTGAATGCATTACTGCCTGGCAGGCAAGAATTCCGCCTGCTGAGCCCCTGCAGGTCTGTGGGAAGGATCGCGGCCACGCTGACTTGCACACACCTTACTCACCTCAATATCCCGATTGAGTTGCTTCACTATGGCAGTGATGTTTCTGATGTGCTCCTCCAAGAAAAGCCTGGCCAGGCGGTCACCTCCCCCTTTGTTTTGCATTTTCTGCAAACTGCTGACAATGTCGTCTTTAATCCTGAAGGCGTGCTCCACAAGGGCAGCGGTTGTTTTCTCGTGGCAGAGGATTCTATCTTCCAGTTGTTCCACTAGGCTTACAGATGAGTAGGGTGCCATGGTCAGGGACTGGCTGTGTCGGGGCATGGTTCTAACTCGCCTGTGCAAGGGAGCCACATTACTAGGGTTGTTAATTGGGGAAAAGTAATTTTCAAAGCCAGAGTCAAGACTTTCCAGAGAAGGATATGCCAATTATTTATCCCTACAAGCGAAACAGGGTTTGAGGGAGGGTTTCTGCACCAAAGAGTTTTCCTTGTGAGCCAGGAAACTTTAAACAATCATACGCAGACACTTCAGTGTGTTGGTAGTAGGTTCCATGACCGCCAAAATCAAGAGGCTGGTGGAATTGGGCACACAGATGTCTCCCCAGTTGAAGCTGTGTTATCAAGACTAAGCTGTATCATCGAAGTCAAGTCTCCTGACATGCCCTCGTCCTCCATTCCCCTACAGCAGTTTTCTAACATACTAGCAAACTCAAAGGCCTACAAGGGTTAAGCAGCTAACATAAATGAATGATGCATATCACATATGATCGGGAGGGGACTGCGGAGACCTGGAAAGGGCATTCCTCCACTAAAGGCAGCCCCAGTTCTGCCCCATCCATGAGTAACCATCTGGGGATGTGGGTCTATTTTTCCAGATCATCTCATATTTTAAGAATAGCCAGGAAATTCAGACTTGTATGTGAAATCACCTGACTTTTAAATGTTAACAAGTCATTTAAAAAGTATTTTAAGATAATGCAGGCCAAACAATGCGCTTCCATGAGCCAGTTCTGGTCTATGGACCCCCAATCTGCAACTTCTGATTTAAAAGGGTTAGTGGGACACTAGTCACCAGGCCTCTACAGTTGCATTTTACCAGTGACCAGAAGTACAGCTATACTGCAGGGCTATTATGAGGTCTTCACGTCTCACTATCGCTGAGCAGCCAACAGCATTCTACATAACGGAAGCTGGAGAGGGAACACAACTGTACTTCTATTGCCCTTGAACAAAATCATCCTTGGGTAATGTAACAGCCACAAGCCTTCATTTATAATAACCATCACACCCACTAGCAGCCCTCATGGGATTGGTGGAAAGGAAAAGTATACCTTAGATGCATATTTTCCATATATTATACCTTTCCTCGGTGACGAGAGAAGGAAATACAGGGCACCATCGGGCCATTTTCTTTTTAATAATTCACATCTGTTGAAAAAAATAAGCATTAAATTATTTAACAGTTTATATCTGGAATTTAAATGACGTCTAAAGCTTATTATTAACTTACTAAGTGGATCGTAAATTATGCCAACACACCAATCAGTTGTATTATTAAATGTCTTCTATCTTACATACGGAATAAACAGCAAATGCTTCTAAATAAGGAGAAAAGAATCAAGCAAAATCAAAATTAATACTACGAAGCCTTGCTAGACAGATCAACAAAGACTGTTAAGTGGGTTTTCCTGAAGTTTCCTCATTCCGTACCTGCATGTCAAGCTTGAGAAACCCCTTTTAGGGAAACAAGATAGTTTCTTTAACAGGCTTTTTCAATCATGTAAGGTAGGAAACTACCTTAGTAAATGTGAACTCAGCAAATTTAGTAAACTCCATAGCAAATTAAAAGCACTTATTTCTAAATCAATCTTAAACAACACATCAATCAGATCTGACTTGGGGAACCTATCTATCCACTAAGAGAATAAGATTGATATTTATTAAAACTGTACAATAAGATATCATCATTCATATTATTCCTTGCATATAAGGAACAGTTGATCATCCCAGCACACTAGAAATTTGAACAAAACTGGAGAGTTTTTAAAATATTTTCTTACTTGAGTTTCTCAATACTGCTGTTAATTGCCTTAACACAATGAATGCCTAGTAACCATGATCTGATTCAGTAATTAGTTCTCATTTAGATGCTGGATTCAGAGAGCATTTGTGATTGAAACCACTGTTTTGGCATCATCTCCCCAGTGTGTTATTTTTAGAGTTTCAAAATGCGAACATTTCATTTTCCTAGACAAAGAACTTTGAATTTAAAGAAATTACATTTAAGAAAAAAGTGATTCATGCCAAACAAGTTATGATGCCAAAGGACTTCTTCACTTCTCAAGATAATAATCTGTCATTTAGATTACATGAAATCAGGCCAGTGTGGAAGATGTTAGTATTTAGAATCATAGAATCTTTACCATTTAAAAGTTGTAATATACCTTAGTTGAGATATTAATCTATAGAATAGCCTAACCTACGAAACATTTATTTGGCATCTGTTTTGCAGCTGAGTAACCTAAATGTGTAAGACCAAAAATACCCTCCCCCTCAAGGGTTTCACAGCCTACAGAGAAACAATGGGATAAATGGCTATGAACGAAAAACACATAGGGAGGAAAAAAGAAGATGCCTTACTGTTTCCTGGGTAGCAGCAGGTCAGGGAGGAACTAAGGAAAATGAATAGGATTTCCCAACGTGGAGAACAGAGAGACTGTTCCACACCTTCCCTCAATACTCTAACACCACCTGTACTTTCTACGCTCTTGGAACACTCTGGCATAGGCCCCTCTCCCAGCTCCATATGGGGCCACTCCAGCCAATGCCACGCCACCCACCACGGTCCGTGAGTATGTCATGCACTCTTCTGCCTTCATACCTTTGTCCGTGAGCTCTATATCACAAACACCCTTCTCATCCCTGCCTGCCTAGAAAACTCCTATTCATCCTTTAGGCCTCACCTGCCTGCCCCTCAATTCAATAAAATGGCTCCCTTGTTTGTATTTCTTCAGCACTTATTCTGTATGTCTTATACTACTTATTACACCCTATTATTTTTAGCCATGTAATATTTCATCTCCTTAAACTACATGCTCCTTAAAGGCATATTTCAAATCATAATAGACATAGAGCTGACCTAGAAGATTCCATACGTGCCTGTTAATGGGAGCATGACTTGCATTCCAGTGTCAGAAACTGTAGCAATGAAGGCATTAGAGAATGTTTTAGTTAAAAAGCATAGTTCTTTACTGAGACTGCATCCCAAACAGCCACTTCATATAATTATTTGCAAATAAATGGAGACTTTTGGAATCTCCTTTTCTGAAGGTCATTTCATCCCTCTGGAATTATCCTGCCTGAGCCACAGAAACCCAGCCACATTTCTGAAAAAAAGAGTCTATCCACCACTCATTGTCTAAGATTGCTTTTCAGAATAAACCTATTACCAAGCACTATGCACTCTCTACAACGGGAAATGTCACCTGGCATGAATTCACAACACACACTGAGGTCCGTTCAGAACTGGTGCCCTCCGCATGACATATGGTAGGAATTGGTTTATGTTAGTTTTCTTGGTTGGTTAGTATCACGATCCTTTGCCAGAACAATGGGATCTATATTGCAAATGAATAAAGATTAAAAATAAGTAAGTCACAGGGTTAAATAACTTCCCAAAGATCATTTCCAGATCTTCCCATTGTCAATTCTGGCTTATCTGCCTGGGGTCATCAGTTTCTGCACATTTATAAATCTGAACTCCAGCACCACAAGTGGGTCTACAACATTATTGGGCAGATCCGGGTTGTATACTGCTCTGACTGTGCTGTGTTTTGCTGTAATAATATTAATCTCCAGTATGAGTTTAAAAAACTTGGGGAAAGGGCGTCTGGGTGGCGCAGTCGGTTAAGCGTCCGACTTCAGCCAGGTCACGATCTCGCGGTCCGTGAGTTCGAGCCCCGCGTTGGGCTCTGGGCTGATGGCTCAGAGCCTGGAGCCTGTTTCCGATTCTGTGTCTCCCTCTCTCTCTGCCCCTCCCCCGTTCATGCTCTGTCTCTCTCTGTCCCAAAAATAAATAAACGTTGGAAAAAAAAATAAAAAAATAAAAAACTTGGGGAAATTAGGGGAAGGGGCAGGTAGATAAACAAGAGAGAAAAAGAAGTGAAAGAAATAAGAAAACATAAAACCAGGGGCACCTGAGGGGCTCAGTCGGTTGAGCATCTGACTCTTGATTTCTTTTTTTTTTTTTTAATTTTTTAATGTTTATTCATTTTTTTTAAATTTTTTTTTTCAAGGTTTATTTATTTTTGGGACAGAGAGAGACAGAGCATGAACGGGAGAGGGGCAGAGAGAGAGGGAGACACAGAATTGGAAACAGGCTCCAGGCTCTGAGCCATCAGCCCAGAGCCTGACGCGGGGCTCGAACCCACGGACCGCGAGATCGTGACCTGGCTGAAGTCAGACGCTTAACTGACTGCGCCACCCAGGCCCCCCAATGTTTATTCATTTTTTGAGAGACAGAGAGAGACAGAGTGTGAGCAGGGGAGGGGCAGAGAGAGAGGGAGACACAGAATCCGAAGCAGGCTCCGGGCTCTGAGCCGTCAGCACAGAGCCCGATGCGGGGCTCGAACCCACAGACTGTGAGATCACGACCTGAGCTGAAGTCAGCCGCTTAACCGATTGAGCCACCCAGGTGCCCCCTGACTCTTGATTTCTGCTCAGATCGTCGTCCCAGGGTCATGGGATCGAGCCCCACATCAGGCTCCATGCTCAGCATGGAGCCTGCTTTAGATTCTCTCTCTCCTCCTCCTCCTCCTCCTCCTCCCTCTGCCCCTCTCCCCCAACTCACACTCTTTCTCTAAAAATAAAATAATAATAATAATAAACAAGAAAAAAAAAGGAAAAATTGAAAGTAAAATCGCAACGCTCCAAATATGCAATATACCTATACCATTTGGTTGTTCACACAAGAGTAAAGGGAAACGCTATTATCTAAACCAAAATAATTATTTGGGATTACAAGGATTCTTATTGGGTAGAAATACCTACAGTATCACTTAATGTAAAATGATATTTGATTTTTATAAGTTAAAATGACAGGTTTTACTGAAAAATTAAATTCTAATCATAAAAATATTTAGTTTTTCAGTTTACTATTAAAATACAGCACTGAAGTGCAGCGTGTCAGAATTTTTTTAAAAAATAGGCAAAGCATGTATGAATAAAGGGGTTGTAATCTGGTGGTAGGGGGGAAAGCCTATTTTCTTATAGTTAAAAATACAGGGAAAGGATAGAGAGCAGAGAACAGCGGAAGGTGTGTCTAGAAAGACGGGTAGGAGGGAGTAGAGCTCTAACCCACCTCAGGGCCTGAGACTTTGTCCTGGGGCAGTGTGGGGACGGGCAGCGCGGCTGCGCCAGGGCTGGGACTGGGAAAGGCAAGCTACAGAGGGGTGGAGGGTCTAGGGAAGGGAGAGGTCCCTTGGACCAGAACTCAGCCCGGAAGGGCGGGGCCTGGGGGAGGAGCTTCTTCCTTCCTTACTATTCCCACTCTTCTCCTGGCCCCGCTCTGCCTGGGCTTTCTCCACTTTCTTTTCCTTTTTTACCCCTCAGGGCTCTCCCTGCAATTTCCTTGGCCCTTTCCTTTTCCTTAACTCCCCATTCTCGCTGCTCATTTTCCTTCCCCCTACTGCCTGTGCTTCCCTCCTTCTGCTTCGTGCAACCGCAGACAAAATTCTCTAGCGTGGACAGCACGGGCACCGAGGTCCGAAAAACCCTTATTTGAATCCTGGCTTCTCCGCTAACAATACGATCTTAGCAGGCTGGCCTTACCTTGTTGGGCCAGCGACCTCATAAAGAATAGCTGCTCATTCTCACCAAGTGTTTACCCATATCAGGCACTCCTGGAGCACATTTATGTGCATTAGTTGAATTCATCCTCAGAGTCGGTGAAGGGGCTGCGCTTATCGCCATTTAACCAAAGGAAACAGAAATGTTCAGCAAGTGGCCCAACCATACGTGGCCAGGAAAGAACAGAGCAGGGAACCTAGAGCCTCCTCCTCTTCCTCCCCAGGCATTAACCACTGAAGGATTATGGGGAATCCAGAACGCGGTCTGGCCTTAGGGCACTGAATGCGCTTCCAGTAAGGGCTGGTTCCTTTCCCTTCCCTGGCTGACGCACATCTGATAGAAAATACATCCATTGCTAAAAATAAAACTTTATATAAATGGCTCAGCAAATAGTACTCATTTGTTTAAGGAGGGAGATATGATATTGTTTACTATGTGGGGCTAGTGGGGAAATGATTAGGCAGCTGCTATAATTCTTTCATTTGGCCAATGCTATTCCTCCAGGCCCCACCATGTGCTGAGGTTACAGCTGGACTGAAGCAATGCTGTCACTTGTGTCTTCTGAATCAGGGCACATATGTGAAAAGAACAGTTTGCAATACACATATTTCATATGGAGAAATTGGAAACATTTTGAAAAACACCTTTTCTTAAACTGAAAAATGCTTTTTGTGACTATTAACATTTAAGGTCTACAGAAAGGCATAAAGTGAAAACCACCACTCAGAAATTGCTGATGTTAGTGTATCACTTTACTATTTTTTTTATTTTTATTTTTTTAAATTTTAGAGACAGCACTCACTGCCCACATGTGAGTCAAGTCAGGGAGGGGCACGGGGGGGGG
>NW_024412415.1:24845663-24859904 GCF_014898765.1 Herpailurus yagouaroundi | reverse complement strand
ATAGAGAGAGAGAGAGAGAGAGAGAGAGAGAGAGAATCTTAAGCAGGCTCCAAACTTAGTGCAGAGCCAGACATGGGGCTGGATCTGTCATGACCTGAACCAAAATCAAGAGCCGGACATGAACCAACTAAGCCACCCAAGCACCCCTGAAAAGTTATATATATTTTTTAAATTTATTTATTTATTTTTGAGAGAGACAGAGACAACATAAGCAGGGTAGGGGCATAGAGAGAGAGGGATGGAGGGTGAGAGAGAATCCCAAGCAGGCTCTGAGCAATCAGTACAGAGCCCAATGCCAGGCTTGAACTCACAAAACCATGAAATCATGACCTGAGCCGAAACCAAGAGTCCAACGCTTAACCAACTGAGCCACCCAGGTGCCCTTGAAATGTTATTTTAAATCATGATTCGGTTCAACTTTTTGGTCTCTTATTTTCCTTTCCTTTGTTTTATGAAATGACATAGGTAGTATAAAAGTCAGTGGGGCAGAGTGCAAGCTACTTTAAAAACAGGTTGAGGTGAGACTCAGACAATAAAATCTAAAGAATCAAGAAGGGAGAAAATCAGTGGATCTGTGAGAACAATCCAAGACACTGCTGATAACTCACAACTAAAACAGGGCAAACAGTCCTCACACTTGTGATTACTAGTTCAATGTTAGTCTCTGGCTCTATACTGTGGGCTCCAGGAGGAGTTGTATTGTCCACAGTATCCCAAGCACCTGGCACACGGCTGATGAACTGTTTGCTAGACGGACAAATCTCAAGGTCAGATGACAGAAATGAAGACATTTCATAATATTGAATTTAATCAACCGAATTATATCCTGACCAGAGAATGAATGTGCGACCATAAAGGGGGATAGTGTACATTGCATATCTAGTAAAAGCAGAGTGTGAAGAGGCAAAGCTCATCACTGTTCCCAACAACCTAAGAATCTGCAGCAGCAGGAAGAGTTCTATAACGCTGAGGGATGTTTTAAGTTCTCATGGCCCAATGACATCAGCCACTGAGATATTCCTGCTCACTCTTCTTGCCCTGAGCCCACACTCAACCACACACATCATTTAGCTTCCCATGTGGATGTGTGTAAAAGGAGAACGTGCAGGAAGCAGCATGAGCCCCGCTGTCAGCTACTCTTCTCGTGGCACTGGGAACCAAAGTCTGGCTCCTGAAATCGGATGGTCTCTGACTGCTGTAGCAGAGCTGAACATCTAAACCTGAAACACCTGATGAGCACCACCTGGTACCTATTGTGGGGAACAGACTAATGTGTGAGGTAGCCCCCAAGATCCCTGCCTCTTGAAGTCCGTATTTGTGTGATCCCCTCTCCTTGAGTATGGCAGGGCCTGTGACTTGCTCCTGACCAACAGAACACAGCAGAGACCAGTCAAGCGGCAGTCACCTGGACTCAGTCCGCAACTGCAGTCACCCAGGATTCTGATACCAAATCACACGGGGTGTGGTTCTCCTCGCTGGGAAGAGATTTATTTATTTTATAATCCACCTTTTTAAGTCATTTAACAAGTTCCTAACTGGTTGTTTTGCTTTAAAAAAAATTTCAAAAAGGGGCGCCTAGGTGGCTCAGTTTGTTAAGCATCTGACTCTTGATCTCAGTTCAGGTCTTGATCTGAAGGTTGTCGGTTCAAGCCCCACGTCGGGCTCCACTCTGCCTATGGAGCAGACTTAAAAATAAATAAATAAATAAATAAATAAATAAACAAACAAACAAATACATAAATAAAATCTCAAAAAAACAATGAAGAACAAGAACTTTAACAAGTTTTTTCATAACATTGGCTCTGTGCTGGCCAATGGAAGCAAATTATAAAATAAATCTAATTGGCCATAATAGACAAAATCACAAGGGGTACCATTTCACCCCAACATATTGGCAAAACTCAAGTGTGGCAAGATCCAGTAATGACAGGAATATATATGAAACAAACAGGAACAGCAAATGGGAGTGTGAATCAGTACCACCACTTTGGAAAGCAATCTTCAACATCTAGTAAAGCTGACGATGCACAAACTCCATGACCCGATGATTCCACTGCTAAGAAATACCTCAGAAACTTCTCAAGCATGTTCACAAAGAGACAATAACAAGACTACTTAAGGTAGCATTGTTTCTAAGAGCAAAAAAGTAGGTGGTGGGGGTGGGGGAAGTGGATTGAACACCCATCATTAGGCGAATGGATGAATAAACCATGACACATTTATGCAATGGAAGAACCACCAGTTGTGGAAATAAATGGGTTAGAATTACACGTCCCAGTGTGAATGAATCTCACAAATATATTAAGCAAAAAGACCAGCTGAAGAAGGATATGGACAGCATGAGGACCTTTTTTTTTTATTAAAAAAATTTTTTTTAACATTTATTTATTATTGAGAGACAAAGAGAGACAGAGCATGAGCATGGGAGGGGCAGAGAGAAGGGGAGACACAGAATCTGAAGCAGGCTCCAGGCTCTGAGCTGTCAGCACAAAGCCCAACGCGGGGCTCGAACCCGCAAATTGCGAGATCATGACCTGAGCTGGTCCAACGCTCAACCGACTGAGCCACCCAGGCGCCCCCATGAAGACCTTTTTATAAAGATTTAAAATATGCCAAATAATATGCTGAATCTATGTCTAAAGATGAGCATGGAAATGGCAGACACCAAGTCAGAGTCATATTTGTCTCTGAGTGAGAGAAAGAGGGGATCAGACATAGGGATACAAAGGGCTTTAACTAAATATATGATTGTTTTTGATGTTTTACTTCTTAAACTTAATTTTTCGTTGTATCATTAAAAAAAGAAAATAACTTCTTCCCACCCCTGCTTAAAAACAAACATGTAAAGACCATGAGATGGAAGGAAGTCCTACTGTTAGTCTCTTCAGTGCATGCACAGAATGCAATCTTGCCCTAGACATTCTGAGGACCATGAAATTAGAACAGTAACTAATCTTTATCAAATCTCTAGCCCTAAAGCATTTTATCCATACTTGGTATGTGATCGTATCTAAATGTTAGTGTTTCTATAGATGGCTATTGGTTAAATGTCCAACAGTAAAACAGTAGTTAATTAAAACATGGCAAATCCACACAAGAATATATCAATAGTTATTTAAAATAATGGTTGCTTAGGGCGCCTGGGTGGCTGAGTCCCAGGGTCGTGGGATCAAGCCCTGTGTCAGGCTCTGTACTGAGCATGGAGCCTACCTGGGATTCTCTCTCTCTCTCTCTCTCTCTCTCTCTCTCTCTCTCTCTTTCTCTCTCTCTCTCTCCCTCTGCCCCTCTCCCCCATTTGTGTGCCTGCCCTCTCTCTCTAAAATAAATAATAATAATAAAAAACTTGGACTTTTAAAAAATAAAAAAATAATGGTTATAAAGACTATGAAGTAACATGGAAAATATTTATATGCTAGCTATAATGTTACTTTTGTTAAAAGAACAAGATTTGAAAAAGGATTTATAATACTATATAAAACCATAAACAGGGCCTGAAACCACAAGTTGGCTCCATTGCACCACAATTTAGATGGTACAAACATTTTAACTTGAGTTTAAAGGACCTTCATATTTTTAAGTTCTACCCCTCTTTCTCCTCCTCCTCCCCAAGATGAGGAGCTCACCAGACCCTGGGCCTGTGGAGGTGGGTAGAGCAGTCAAGGGACGACAACCACCACCCCACTGTGTGCAGAGGCCATCCTTCTCTGCCTTCCTCCCCTCTCCTACGCGACCGACCACGGGACTCTGCTTCTATGAGTGGACACTTCCTCGACTTGCAGCTACGTTTAATACCACTGCCCCAATCCACCCTGTGCCAAGTTGCTGGCATTGTTCTGGGATGTGAATAGCTGGTGTTTGGGTAAATCATTTGTTTTCAGTACAAAGAGGAGGAAGAGAGTTGTGCAACTAATTTCAAGGCCAAAATATTAGATTGATAAAGAAAGCCAAAGAAAAACCACTGATAATGGCAGGAGGTTTCCACAAATTAACCACAGGGCTCAGATTGAAGGAGTGCCTCCAAGTTATGTGCAAAGAAAATGAAACTGCACAAGTAAGCACGCCCTGTCTTCTTCTTAGTAGACAGCTCCCCTCTCCCTAAACTGGACAGAGTTTTGGAGAACAGATAGATGAGCCATCCTTGCAAGAAATGTACTAGGCTAGCACTTTGGGGGATGGAAATGGCATTATGGTTATAAGATACATCCGGGAGAAATTTGGGTAAGTCACCAAAGAAGGGGATGTTATAACATCCCCCCACCCCCCAACACAGCCCCTAAGACACTGGGTATCCTCCCACCAAAATGTGCCTTTCTGGATACCTTAGGTCAAGGGCAAGTGAATCTTCCCTGACATACCTTCACATTTCTTTCCAATTCTACATTACCCCAGCAACCCAGAAATCCCTCAACTGTCCTGAGGGGAGTGTGGCAGGGCTTCAGTACTAAAAGTAATAATATTTTTTAAAACAATGTAGGGGTGCCTGGTTGAGCGTCCAACTCTTGATCTCGGCACAGGTCATGATCTCACTGTTTGTGGGTTCAAGCAATGCATCGGGCTCTGCACTGACCATGTAG
The DNA here is from genome assembly GCF_014898765.1 of Herpailurus yagouaroundi. Taxonomy (NCBI): domain Eukaryota; kingdom Metazoa; phylum Chordata; class Mammalia; order Carnivora; family Felidae; genus Herpailurus; species Herpailurus yagouaroundi. The sequence goes on along the minus strand of NW_024412415.1, from coordinate 24,855,330 downwards.
AGTCTGTCTGGGATTCTCTCTCCCTCTCTCTCTGCCCCTCCACACCCTACACGTGTGTTCTCTCTCTCTTTCTCAAAATAAACATTAAAAAAAATTTCTAAAACAATATAAAGAAACAAGCCAAAATATAAATAGTGACATTGGTTATGTTTGTGTACCCTTTCTCTCTCTAAAATACAAAATAATATTCTACTTTTCCTTATTTTCAAAACACTTTAATAAGTACACTATTTTGGGGCACCTGGGTGGCGCAGTCGGTTAAGCGTCTGACTTCAGCCAGGTCACGATCTCGCGGTCCGTGAGTTCGAGCCCCGCGTCAGGCTCTGGGCTGATGGCTCGGAGCCTGGAGCCTGTTTCCGATTCTGTGTCTCCCTCTCTCTCTGCCCCTCCCCCGTTCATGCTCTGTCTCTCTCTGTCCCAAAAATAAAAATAAAAAACGTTGAAAAAAAAATTAAAAAAAAAAATAAGTACACTATTTTCACAGTGACAAAAGTTTAAATAACTTCTGGAATAAAAGAATGAACAAAAGAGAGAAAATAAAACAAAAAAATCAGAAATTGTCCATTTACAGTCATCAAAACCAAGAGACAAGCCTGATTCTGGGTTTAACAGATATTCCAAGGTTCAGAAAAATAAGTTTCCTGGAGGTTTTTTGTTTTGTTTTTTGTTTTTACTGTGGTTAAAAACACGTAACCCAAGATTTGTCATCTTTAAAAAATTTAAATGTGCAGTACCATAGTGTTAACTTTATGCACACTGTTGTGTAACAGATCTCTAGGGGCACCTGAGTGGCTCAGCTGGTTACGTGTCCGACTCTTGATTTCAGCTCAGGTCATGGTCTCACAGTTTGTGAGTTAGAGCCCTGAGTGTGAGCGCAGAGCCTGCTTGGGATCCTCTGTCTTCCTCTCTGCTCTCTCTCTCTCTCTCTCTCTCTCAAAAATGAATAAACTTAAAACACGCGCACACACACACACTAAAAAACAAAAAAAACAGACCGCTAGAACTTTTTCATCTTCCAGAACTGAAACTCTACACTCATCAAACAACTCCCAGTTTGCTGTGAATTGTTACCCAAGCCCCATTCTCTCCTGTGTACATAATGAGGCCTGAGCCCAGTGCCCTCACTGAAGCCCTCCTCAAGGCCCTGGATTGTCCTCACATAGGCAATCAGGCATTGTGTCCAGGTCCAGTGGCTGCCATTGGTGGGAGCTAGCAGCACAGCATTCCAAAAATCTTAGATTCCAGAGATAGCGTGAGTCCCTCCGCAGGTCCCAAGGCAACTATTTCTAATGCCTTTTATGAAATGGCCTTGATTCCACTTTGCAAGACTTATTTTCTTTCCCTTCCACTCTATCACAATTCACAAGAAGAATTCTGTTGAACGTAGAAAGGTGAAGAATGGCTGTATTTCTGACCCATAAAAAAAAACAAAAACAAAACAAAACAAAAAACCTTAAAATGCTCAAACCATTTATGGTGGCTGCTAGAAAGGACAGGGATTGCTACAGAACTGAAGAGATCCAGTAAATCTGCAACATACATGTGGCCTCTGTCAGGTCCAGATGGATTCACAAATGGACTGGAATCATCTGAACCCCTAGAACCCAAGGAATAGCCACCAACGTGACTTCAATCCGTTCTCTATACTTCAGAACAATGTGAACGTTTTTAGGAGAAACATTGCAAAAACAGATTGGTTTCTGTTCCCGTCTATTAATAACAGCTATTTTGAAATACTATTTAAATCTTCTATTGTTAGTTGAACTTTTCAGGGATTATGTCTCCCCAACTGAGCTACTTTGGGGCAGCAGGGACATCCTGCCAAATGATTCTGGAAGCCTCAGGAAGCCCAACACAGCACCTCTTCACAGACACTCATAAATATCTGTTCACTTGTTTGTTTTTCTAATTTGGTAAGGCCCATCATTTCAATTATTGAGTTGCTGTGCCCTGATGCCATATCGATTGCTGACTCAAGGTCCCTTTCGAGCTGTAAGCCTGGCTGACTCCTTCAGGTTGCTCTACAGTGTGCACAGGCACTCATACATGCATGTACCTACACCACAAAGAAGTGTCTTAATATTACTTTTAGGGTGTTTTATTATGATCAACAGCTATATTTGGCAACTTTTCTTTTTAGCATTAGAGAAGACACATTACCAAATGTTAAAAAGGGAATCTGCCAAATGCAACAGCTAGAACAGAAAAAATATTACTAAAAGCCGGTGTAAACTTTCTACCTACTAAATTACCTACACACCCAGATGCAGCAAGGGCCATGGAGAGGAAGGCATGACTTTGTACACTTGTGTAGACAGAATGCAAGTTGTGACTTCTGGGTTCTAGCCTATATGCATCTCTGACTGAAAAGCTATGCATCTGGCCACGGAAGAAAGATCCAGCCTCCAGCTTCTGCCCTTTTTCTCATACACAGTGGGAGGGGGCTGGACGTATCTGCTGAACACGGGAGTCTGTGAGAGACTCTTTTATTTGGAGTAACAACTTGACTTCAATGCATTAATTTTATAACTATTTTAGAGAGGGCAGGGGAGGACTCCTGTGCTCTTCCAGAGATAATTAAAAATGAGGAAAAAAGAAATCTGAAATAAACAAAAAAACAAGCTGAAAGCACCAGGGGTTTCTGAATAACATCTTCCCGGTTAAACAATTTTAAGAATTCCATAATGTGAAAGCAACCCCCACACATTCTCTCCCACATAAACACGCTTTGTATGTAAGCCCCACTCAGCTAAGCAACAGAATCTCTTGCCTTCACTTCTGTAGCTACTTTATCCAGAGAAGATGTCATCTGCACAAAAGCATTCTCTTAAGAATGAGAAAAAAGCTGACCACCAGCCAGCAAGCGCAGGCACGCCTTGAGGAGGAATAATGTCTTTCCAACAATCCCAACAACTCACCACCATAAAATCTGATTACTGACTTTAAATGCGAATCTTGCCTTAACAGAGACTGAAAAATTCAGGCCTTTTGATGTCTGTCAACCAGCACATTCCCAGTAACCGTTCCTGGTGTACCAAAAGGTAACTCAATGAGTAACTCAATGAACCGCTTTATTGTAACTGGTAACAATGTTCTTAAAATGCCAAGAACCACTGAGCCATGGGGGGGTGAGGGGGGATCAATAGAAGACCAGCAAGTAGTAAAACAAACAAACAAACAAACAAACAAACAAACAAACAAAACCTGTTTATCTCTTTTCACCTGTTTTTATATTAAAAATGCACGGAACATAAAACCATATCCAATAAGCCAAAAAGAAGAATAATCCATACAGAGAGAGGGCTGAAAGCAGAAGAGTTGTTAAGAGAAGGGAACAGGCAGGAAGAGAGACAAGGGAGAAGAGGCGCAAGAGTGAAGGCAGAGAGGCAGTGCCAAGGGGTAAGCAGAGGAGGAGAGGCGGCTAGACAATGAAGAGGAGAGAAACAGGTGGTCCGAGGGCTCCAAGGCAGGATGTGAGCCCGAGAAACTACTCCTCACACATGCAGCTGCTCATTTGGGGTGTGAAGAACTAGATGGGCCATTTTTAATATGCTATGTTAGGTTTCTCTACTCTTCTTTTTTTTTTTTAAATCAAACATGCCATGTCTTTGTCTTGACGCATATACCCAAAGTTAAGGTGTCATCAGGGGAAAATTACTTATTCCACTTACCACATGGAAGCACCTTTTCAAATCATCCATCGCTTCGTAAAAGGCCCGATTTTGAACCCACATCTACCTGACTCTTGGAGTGAGGCATGGGGTCTCGCTCACACCCACCAGCACGTACCAGAGGCTAGCAGACAACTCTAAGATCATCCTGAGCATTTTTCTAAAAGATTTTAATCAAGTAAATTCATCCAGTCAGCAAATACTCACTGAGCCCCCACAGTGCTGAGCAAGACACAGCCCCCACACTCAGAAGCTTCAATTCAACAGGGAAAGAGAACAGGCCGCCACGCAAGAGTAGAGAAGCTGGTACATGCCACGTAAGTGGTACACACCAGGCGTTGCTTTTACGCAGAAGGCAGGACGGATGTGACCTGGGCCGTCAGGTATAGCATTTGAGCCGGACGCTCAAAGGGATGAGTTAAGGACACACAGGACGGCATCGGCAAGGGTAGAGGGAGGGCAAAGCAGAGGAAGCGCTGACTACTGAAAACTCCTGGCACGTGGGTTCTGTTGGTTCGCAGCGGAAGCAAAAGCTGGGAGGGTCGCTGGGATGGCGAGCAGAGGCGCCGACTCCCAAAATAAGAGAGAGGCAGTAGGAACAGAAAGGAAGTGATGAACTGAGGGAGACTGCAGGGAGCACCTCACCACTCAATGACCACCTGGATGTGGGAGTGTGGAGAACGGGAGAAAAGTTAGGAAAACCCCAGCGCTCAAAAGCAGGTTACAGAGGATGGTGACGGGCATGGAAATCATGAAGGAATGCACTGAGAGGGGCACACTGTCGTCTCATGGGTGCCTCCCTAAATTACATCATGAGAAACACCAGGCAAACCCAAGTTAAAGGATACTCTACAAAATAACTGCCTGTACCCTTCCAAAGCGTCAAGGTCAAGGTCATGAAAGACAAAGAAGTGAGGAACCATCCGGATGAAAGGAAATTAAAGAGGCGTGGGGAGGCAGGGGACCCAGGTGGCTCAGTCAGTTAGGCTTCTGACTTTGGCTCAGGTCATGATCTCACGGTTTGTGAGTTCGAGCCCCATATCAGGCTCTGTGCTGTCAGCTCAAGAGTCTGCTTTGGATCCTCTTCCTCTCTCTCTCTCTCTGCCCCTCCCCTGCTCTCTCTCTCTCAAAAATAAACAATTAAAAAAATAATAAAGAGGCATGACAACTAACATAGGAAAAGATTTTTTTTCCCTCCTCTTTTACTATAAAGACATTATTAGAGCTATTGGTGACATTTGAGTAAGGTTTATAGATTAGATAACAGTACAGAATCAATGATAATGTCTTAATAATCATTGAGTATTATGCTTATTGTACAAGAAAATGTCCTTGTTCTTTTTGGAAATATACACCGAAGTACTGGGGGAGGTAGGTACAAGGGCATCAAGTCTACAACTTAACTCTGAAATGGTTCTGAAAAAACCACGACATATGTATGTGAGCATGTGTGCGTGAGTGCGTATGTGCATATACAGAGAGTGAGAAAGAGGAGGATACGGCAAGTGTGGCCAACAGTTAATATTTATGGAATCTGAATTAAAGATGGGAATTATTTAAGTTATTCTTGCAACTTTTCTGTAAATAAAAAGTGAAAAGGGGGGAAATGATTAAGGAAGCTACAGAGAAAATAGCCGGGCTTCTGGGTATCGGATTCCAAATGGAATTTGGGAGAAGGCAGACTAGAAATGCAGATTTGAAGACTGCTGGAGGGCCGCGGGAAAGCCCAGTCAGAGCAGGCTCCAAGGTCAGATTGCCGGGATTCCTCTCTCAGGTGTGCTCCTTCACAACCAGTCACTGACTTCGGCTATTCTCATTTCTCCCTGCTTCGAGTTCTCCACCTATATTAACAGGAACGGTAGCAGTATCTGCCTCACAGAGGCGGAGCGACGACAAAATGACAGGATACGAGTCAGGACACGAGTGAATCGAATCGTGGTGCCCAGTAAAGCACAGGGCAACCACCCATTGACAACTAACATAGGCTCTGAGGGGAGTTGACTCTGGGAGGCAGAGAAGGCAGGGGGCCAGCAGACGAAGAGAAAACGGCCAAGAACAGGACCCGACAGAATCTCACATTCAGGGGCACCTGGGTGGCTCAGTCGGTTAAGCCTCTGACTTCAGCTCAGGTCATGACCTCCCAGGCTGTGGGTTCGAGCCCTGTCTCAGGCTCTGTGCTGACAGCTCACAGCCCGGACCCTGCTTCAGATTCTGTGTGTGTGTGTGTGTGTGTGTGTGTGTGTGTGTGTGTGTGTGTCTCCCTCCGCCCCTCCTCTGCTCGCGCTGTCTCTCTCTCTCAAAAATAAATAAACATTAAAAAAAAAATCCTACATTCAGAAATCAGGAGGAAACAGGAGACAAAAGAGGTTCGAGTTGCACGTGGATAACCAGTGACATGGAGACAAGGAAAGAAAGAAAGATCTGGGTAGCAGACAGCAGGGCAGATCAAGGAGGGAAAGACAGAGTAAAGGCCTCAGCTCTGCAACCAGGACACCTCTGCGGGAGCCCTACGACAAAGCAGTTTCAGCACAAAGGTGAGGGTGGGGCCAGACCAGTGAGCGGGCAGTCAAAGAAGGGAAGCCCGTAGGATAGTTTAACACAGCAGCAGGGCGCACAACTATCCTGCCAGATACAGCAGCCATCGCTCCGTGTGCTCTTTAAATTAACTTAAAATTAGAAAAACTAGAAACTGAGTTCCTCGGCCACACTAGCCATATTTCATGTGCTCAGTGACTACCATACTGGACAACACAGATACAAAATATTTCCATCATCGCAGAAAGTTCTATTAGGACAGAGCTGGGACTCCAGCACAGCTTCTTTCGGTATGAGGAGGATGACCTGAGTATATGCTTGGATGAGGGCTGGGCAGAGCAAGGAGGGGCCCAAGAAACTGAAGAAAGGGAGTAACAAATGGAGCAAATTTCCACATGAGGCAAGAAGGCAGGGAAAAAAAGTCCAGAAAATGCCGAGTGTGGAGTGTATGTGAGTTAATCTTGAGGAGGAGACTTGTAGACATTTTTCCCCCCTCGGAGAAAGAGGAAATAAAGAAGAACAAAGATGGGTAAAGAAAAATGTTTGGGGTGGCAGGATGGGTACAGTGGGAGCTTATATTGAGGTACAGGGCACTAACCCAGGGCATGTACATCGTTGATCTTGTTAGTGAAAAAAGGCTATCTCCTGAAAGGAAACTGACTGGAAGTTTAAGGAATGGGAAAATCTGGCACAACCTCTAAAGGAATGCGGTCAAGAGTTAATAAGAGATGGATTTTTTTTTTTCTTCACAGAAAAGCAGGACCTAGGTGAAATTAGAGCCAGCATAAATTTGCAGTGGAACCGGTCCATAGGTCTTTGTGACTTTCTCCTGGAGAACTTGGCAGGCTGGGAGAAGAAAAAGTAGATAATGAGGGTGATTTTGGACTGAGGACTGGAATATGAGAAGCCCAATATGTTAAGAATAAAGATTCCAGGATTCGAGACAGAACTGAAATGGCTGGCAACATATAGACTCCAACTGGAGAAATGGAGCCATAAAGGAATTGGAACAGCAAGCAATTAAGGAACCAGAGTCCTCAATAATGGCTAAAATCCTGTGCAGGAAGTGGAAAGAATCAGTTGAATGGGCTGAGGTCCAAGTTGAAGTCCAGATTCTGAAGGAGGAAGAAATGCCCAAGACTAGACAAGTGCAAAATGTGAGTGGTTTAAATAAAGTGGAAATTAAGGCCGGGGGAATTGCTGTTGAAGACCTTGAGGAACTTCAAGGTCAATGGATTAATAGAGTCTCAACATAAACCCCAAAGTCACAGGCAAGAGACAGGTAGGGAAGAGAACCAAGCTGGTTGCTCATGTTTGTCTGTCTGTCACTTTTTTGTAGCATCAAGCGAAGGGCTTGCCAAACCTGGGTGTACATCAGAATCACCCACAGAACTCTGTTTTCTCTCCCCATCCTCCTTCCTCCTCCTTCTTCTTTCTGCGTTTGTTTTTAAAATAAGGATTTGTAGGTCTTGCCCGTCTTGATGATTCTCATTTGGTGTGTTTGAGGGAGTCTAAAGAGCCACATTTTTCACAATACTCCAGGTGATTCTGGGCAACCACCGGGTTTGGCAAGCACTGACCCAGAACAGAAGGAGGGCACGGGGCACAAGCAGACAGAATGGCCTCCTAACCTGAAGACTTTGTTAGTGATGGGTTAATGGTTTGGAAGTGGCACGGAGAAACCGGAAATCCAATCCCTCTCGGATGTGACAGGAGAGGGCTGTTCTGAGAGAAATTGTTCACTCAGGCTCTGATGCTATGGGAGGGACAGAAAATGGGCTCAGCTGCAGAAAAACGAAATTACAGGAGTATGGCTGCAAGATGTGGAAAACAAGAGACTGAAAGGCAGGTTTTGGAGACATACAGGTCAGTGGCCTACAGACAGAGAAGGTGGAATAGTTTGTTAATGAGGTTTCCAAGCGTAACAAAGTGTGATTCATGAAAGGATTTGTAGGGCTTACTGGCTGAATTCTTGCAGTAAGGATTTTTCTATCTGAATGCTATCAGATTTCTAACATGTAAACCATTAAAGATTATTAAACCGTCAGGTAAACAAGCTCACGGCAGCTTATTCATTAACACCACAAATGTTTTTCTTCCCAAGCCACATTTTTATACAGATGAAATCAGACTGGAAGGAATATTTAGGGTAGCTTTGGAGCAGAAAGCCAGAAGGGGCATTCCCAAGGATCCAAGAGAGGGACAGGGAATTTCCTCCCTTCCCTCTCCTTTGGAAGAGGGAAGTGTATGGACTGAGAATAAAGAAAGAGCCTGAGTATCTTTTTAGCACCAGCCAATGCTAAAAATAATAGAAGAGATGTCACAGCCTACTCGGTCTCGGGAGTACCTTCCTCACATACACACACTCCGTGACAGGGCCCCGAAGGCCGACACAACGTGCAAATCCTAGGGATGGTCCTCAGTAAAGAACATATTTACTTTCACAAACCCAACTCCCTATTTAAAGAGCAAGCTGCAAATGTTTGCCCGTGCTTCCCAGGGAACTGCACTCTTGGGGAGTCAAATGGTTCTATCATTATTTCTGGTTACTCCTATGAAATAATTTCTAACACGGACATACTTTAAGATGAGAGCGCGAGCGCAGCCGGGGACGCGCACGCGCGCGCGCGCACACACACACACACACGCACACACACACACACACACACACACACACCCCTCGTGCACACTGAAGAAATGACTCACTTAATTTGCTGCTGCCTGCCACTATTGGGTTTTGATTTTACCTGTTCAAATACAAAGTTTCCTATGAGATCAACTACAGGAAAAGAACAACTTGGGAGTATTAACCCTGATTTTGTTCATGACTTTTAGCGCACCCGAGAGGTTTTAACCTGGGCATCCTGACAAGTCACTCCCTGGACCACCCACTGCTTTCTGTCCAAAATCTTCCATAAAACGATAACATTCCTTGCCACTTTGAAAGCCAATTAATGCAAATCTCTTACAGAATAAACATGGTTAAGTCCTGTACATCCTGTACCCGCAGAACCATACTTTGGGGCCCTTTCTCAGCTCACAGTACAATGGCACAAAAGCACTGTGGAACTGCAAAGAGCCCAAGCCCGTTTTAATGAGAGAGGGGTGGGGGAGGCAGGGAGGTTAACCTGTCCAAGGTCACTCAGCTCTTGGTGGGACGGCTGACTTACCACCACCCCCTGGCAATCTGTGCACCACCCCAGCTCCCACCAACAGTCCCTCCCGGCTTCTGTTGGTTTGCTAGCACGCAACTCCCCCCCCTGCCCCCGCAAAAATGCAATGCCAGTTGCGTTCTGTGCCCAACTTCATCCCCTCGCGTCAGCATGCAGTTAACCCTCTCGCCGGCAACACGTCACATGGGCCACGCGCAGCTCTCGCTCTGCCCCCCAAGCCGATCTCCCCGGCGGCTGCCCCAAGGTCACCGGCCGTCCCAGGGAGCTCCCGCCGCCGGGGCGCGGAGC
>NW_024412415.1:24797053-24845263 GCF_014898765.1 Herpailurus yagouaroundi | reverse complement strand
TATTTTATGAGGCCACCGTCTGGTAGGCAGCTCGCGCGCTGACGCCCCACCTGTGCAGGTGAACTAACCCTCTCGGCCGCCAAGTGCCATGTCACGAATCACCTTGACACCCCCCGCTGGGTCCAAGGATTGTGTTGCGACGCAACAGACGACGCAAGAAGGAATTGCTACCACCCTTCCTCGCAGCCCTTCCTCCTCCCCTCTCCCTCATTCCTTTGCCGGGGCGTCCTAACTCTTTCACCCTTCCTCTCAATTTGGACTCTGAGCAGGATGCACAAGCCGATCCACTCAGTGTCGCTTCCTCTGGGTAGGCGGGATTTAAACAGAGTTGAAGACCTCCACCTTTACACGCCTCACCGCCTCCGGTTCATCTCTGTTTCGTGTCGCTAGTATTTACCCAGTGCAAGTATTCCTGTCTGTCTCTCCCACCAGTCTGATCCCCTCCAACCCAGGGGATGGAGCATGACACAGTAGAAAGATTCTGGGTTGTGGAGTCAGCTGAGCTGGTTTGGAATCCTCCCTTCATCAGTTACTTCTGTGAGGTCTTGGGTGTTTTATGGTTGTTTCCACACTTATAAAGCAGGATAATACTCCCCCCCCCCAACACACACACACATACACAAAGGGTTAATACATGGTAACATCCATTCAGTCAACAATATTATCAGATGCCTGTCAAATACTAGTCTGTGCTTAGCTCTGAGACACAATGGTGGAGGAGAGGCATAGCTCTTTGCTCTCATAGAGCTTACAGACTGAGCGGCAGTAATGAAACAATCACAGGCGCGTGTGAAACTGCCATTGTGCTAAGGAGAGTACATGGCCTTGAAATCCATGATACGGAGATCTGACCTAACAGCATCCCTTTATGGCTGCAAAGTCTCAATGATTAATTTCTTTCCTTCCTTAGATTCCCACTGCCTGGCACATGGTATGCAATCAGTAAATGCCTATTGAGTTGAATCCTATGTCATGGTGATAACAATATCCCTTAGTTTCCCAGGGACTTTCATATGTAACTTTGCCACCATGTCTGCAAGGCAAGGGTGTGCAGGTATTATTGGAAAGCGCCGATTCAAACCCAGAGCCCATCCTCAAGAGTCCTGAGAAAGGTTCAAAATGTTTCTTGCCTGTCCCCATTGGGTTGCCTTCCAGCGTGTAAGGCGTGTATCTCAGATGGGCACATGCAAGTCCTCTTGGTCTCATTTCCCCTCTCTGTCTACTATTACACTCTCTTCCTTGGTTCCAGTTCCACCCTGCCCCTCCTCCTTAAATCAGAGCCTCAGGGCACCCATCCCTGGCTTCCTAGGAGGGTGACAGTGGACCCTTCCATCCCCAGAGTAGATCACCTATAAAACAGGAAACTCCCTGCTGCTGTTGCTGCTGCCCTACAAAGCATAATTTTGATGCTCTTTTGCTGCAAGACTCCATCACTTCCAAGGGTAAAGAAGGGGAGGGGCTGGAATGCTGAGGTCCCTTGCCACATATACACACCCTCCTATTTAGGCTGATTTTAATATCCTTCTTAAACAAAACACCAATGAACATAAAATTCAAATTTTTAAAAGATTAATTAAGACAAACAGCTCTTTCAAATTCGGAATTTCTCACTAGGAATCCTGAAGTTTCACAGCAATCTTGAATCAGACCCAGAACTTCCCACTTAGGACTTTTTTTTCCTTTCCAGGTGATTTATTTTGAATCCTGAGAAGACAAAATTTAGTGCACAATGATTTAAGCCTATCCTAGTTTTCCAACTCTTAAACTATTTCTGTAGGAAAATTTCAAAGAGCTATCTAGAGTCATTGGTTGTGACTCGTTATAGGAAATGGATTTTTTTTGTATTACTTTAATTAAAAAGCTATGATTTATCACAAATTACTTTATGCTGGCAAAGGGTACCAGAAATAGTTTCATCAGGAGAGCAATTTTATAAAGTTGATGGCTTTCATACTATTCACCAACAAGTCATTAAATATAAATAACCTGTGCAGTATAATGTGCTAGACACCATGGAAGTTTTTTTTTTTTTTTTCTTTTAGTGATTTATTGCACGGCTAAATTCTGGTCCTACCTGTGTCTCAGCACCACCTTGAATCATTAAGATATGATGTATGGGGCATCTCTGAGACCAGCAGGCACGCACATCTAGGTAAATGTCAAGGACTTGTATAGGTCAAAAGTGGTATTTGTAAAAAGGCTAGAATGCAGTTAGGTCAATAATGTGGTGAGCCCTGCAGGGTAGAGAGTTAACACTTTATCTTGTAGTCAGCAATTCTCAACCGAGGCTTGAAATTCAGTGAGGTGTCAAGATCCATCATGAGGTATGTCACAGGGTGTCGCACAGAGTCACTAATAAAAAGGTGCCAAAGGACTGACTTGCAAGGAATGGTCACGTATATAGGGACCAGAAAAAGGAAGAGGGTTACCACAAAGGGAACAATGAGGAAAAACCAGAGGAAACATAGGGACAATGTCAGAGAAGCCACATGTGGAAAAGATTAAGGTGACAGTCCTACAGAAAGCCAAGAAAATTTAGTGAACAGAAGGTGACTGGTGATCTCCATAAGTATTTTTTAGTTGTCAGATTGCTGTGGGTTAAGAAAAGATGGACTGCTGGAGAAATGGGTGTGGGTCCCTTTTTAGAGAAGCTGGCAGTAGAGGGAAGATGAGAAACGAGATCAGTAGGTTTCAAGCACCAAGTAACATTTTCAAGATAGGACAAAAAGGTCTTTGCATTTGTACATATGGTTGCAGTCATGAAGAAATGGAAAACGCAATATATCATTTTGTACTAACTCAATCTAAATTCTACCATTAAGTTCATCATCACCTTTCCATTTCTTTTTTAAGATTTTATTAAAAAATTTTTTTAATGTTTATTTTTGAGAGAGTGAGCATGAGCAGGGGAGGGGCAGAGAGAGAGAGAGAGAGAGAGAGAGAGAGAGAGGCAGAATCTGAACCAGGCTCCAGGCTCTGAGCTGTCAGCACAGAGCCTGACATGGGGCTCAAACCCACAAACCTGTGAGAACATGACCTGAGCTGAAGTCTGATGCTTAAGCAACTGAGCCACCCAGGTGCCCCTTAAGATTTTCTTTTTAAGTAATCTCTACACTCACAGTAGAGCTTGAAGTTACAACCCCGAGATCAAGAGTCACATGCTCTATCTACGAAGCCAGCCAGGTGCCCCATTTCCATTTTTAAATATTTCATCAAATAAGAAAGATCTTGCATAAGGTGGGTTCAGACCTTGGGACAATATTTTCTTAATAACCAATTCAAAATTTAGGTTACCAACCAGTTAACATAATATATATCGTTCTCTATGGCTTTTCTTTGTTGATAATAGTAACTGAATTAAGGAAATCCTTTTTTTACTCTTTTACATGCAAAAATAATGGCTTTTCATCTATTTTAAGTAAATTATAATTGACTTACTTGTTTCTGTTAATAGTTTCCATCCACGTGTAGGCTAATTCCCTCAAAAATCATGTTTTGCTTGTGGATTTGTTGGTGAATCACTCTCACAAGGATTATGAAAAGTAACTACCATTAAGGTACAACTAGCAGAGAAGGCATAAAATATTGAAAGATTCTTCCTAGAAGGGTTCACTTAGGGAGTGTTAACATTTGCCTTAACTTAGATAATTGCTGGCATACAGAGGAGGGCAAAGTCAGCCTGGATTGTGTTGAAATAGCGTCTGACTGAGCCTTAACATAATACTACTCACTAGAGAATAAAATTTGGAATAAAGGAGGATTTGTCCAACGAATTTATGGCCAGAAATTCTAGAATAACTTTGTAATAAAACCAACTCATCTGGGGCACCTGGCTGGCTCAGTTGGTGGAACCTGTGACTCTTGATCTTGGGGTTGTGAGATCGAGCCCCGTGTTGGGTGTAGAGATTATTTAAAAATAAAATCTTGAGGGGCGCCTGGGTGGCGCAGTCGGTTAAGCGTCCAACTTCAGCCAGGTCACGATCTCGCGGTCCGTGAGTTCGAGCCCCGCGTCAGGCTCTGGGCTGATGGCTCAGAGCCTGGAGCCTGTTTCCGATTCTGTGTCTCCCTCTCTCTCTGCCCCTCCCCCGTTCATGCTCTGTCTCTCTCTGTCCCAAAAATAAATAAACGTTGAAAAAAAATTAAAAAAAATAAAAAATAAAAAATAAAAATAAAATCTTGAAAAAGAAAAAAAAATCTCATCCAAAACCCAGTTCAGTGGCAAGGGAAAGCCAAGAAAATTCCATTGCACATTGATTTCGAAAAATGTTTCTTTCCAACAAGTATCAGAAAATAGGCAAAAATATATGCATGGTTTTTAAGCTATTCTGAAGTTTCATACCACAGTGGCTCAGCTCAGTATAGTTCGGCAAACGTTTATGTTTATTTACCTTGTACTAGTTAATCATGACACCACAGTCCAGACAATGAAGTCCCACGTAAGCTGATGCTCTTGTTTCAGCATCCCTGCCGAGTAGTGCATTATTGGACAGTGATCCTCACAGGTAGGAGAATTAAAAGACAACTTTCACTTCTGTTCAACAACAAAAAAGAAACAATACCCACTATGTGACAGTACGTACAACATACATGTTATGGTAAAAGTGCCACACCAAACCACAGTGAAGCTGGGTGAAGGAAAAATCAGGATTGTCAATCCTGTCCTTACAGAATCCTGTCCTTACTGGCCCTGACCTTGATGGTACAAATGGCCAATGTTTGTATGTCAGGCCCTGTGCTAAATGCTTTACCTATAGTATTTCATTTCTTCCTTACAATAATTCATAAGTAAAACTGAGATTTAGAGGCATTATTTGGCTTGTCCAAGATCCCAAAGCTGTTAAGCACTGAAATTGGAATTTACATATGGGCACCTCAAATGCCACCCTATGCTTTAACCACCTGCTGGATGGTCTCTCGATGACCACATGAGACTAGAGAGGGAAAATGTATCACAAATTTCAGTGTGTAAAATGTGTGGCACAGTGAGACCTAAATAAATAGTATTCCTTTTCCCCATTCTCTTCCCCCAAGGAGAGCACGTATCAAAGAATATGAATAATAACATACTAAAAGAATTATTTTGAGAGAGCAAATTAATGTTAGCAGTCTATCTGATTCCTTACACCTTCATTCCAGGTCTGTACTAGCGAAAGAGTCAAGATTTAGTGTAATTTTCCAAATGAATCTGATGAAAGAATCCTTAGTTTGAAACATACAGAGCCAAAAATGTTTTGGGGTTTGAGTATATTCTTAAATAATGAAATTAAAACAAGTTCTTTATGAGCACATGCTTGCCAGCAAAAGGTATTTAGAGCTATATACTTTGCAAAAGTCTTAATTAGTAGACATACATATTCTGCACTTAAAATTAATATTATGCAATTGCTCTTAAAAGAGAAATATCAACTATAATCCTCTTCATATCCCCTCCAATATTTGGATACACTTCAATGTATTTAATGCATATGTAACAGATTTCTCTAGGCAATATAAATGGTTGTAGGATTTTCTATCAGGAGCAGGAGACCCAAACAGTCGTGTAATTAGGTTATCATCACTATGGACTCAGGAAATAGCTTTCTCTTCCCCCTTAGAATCATAAATCATAAACTTGACACATTCTTATTTTCCTTAGGGGGAATCCATGCTGTGAAGTTCCTAGAAACTAATGGTATGTGCTTAGGCAAGTTCTTTAACCTCTCCTTGACACAGTTTCATCATCTGTAAAACAGGGGTAATGTAGTGCCTACCTTGCTGGGTCCTAATGGAATTCAAAGACATTAACTCATGTAAAACTTTTTGAATAACATTTTAGTTACTATTTTAATATTATTTATTATATCTAATGTCATTTAAGTTTTATTGTTAGTATTTTCTCCCAAGACCCCATCAGAAGAGTGGAGGTTTAATTAATACCGGCTCAACTCTTTTATCTTATATAGGGAGACACAATGTGGTAATTAATCCGGTTGACTGGTTCCTCACACTATTACTCATGTTGCTTGTCTTGGAACAATTCTAATTATCCTTCTGGTGTCAGTCACACCCCCAAACCATCCCTTTCCTTTGCATGTAGCTATCAACGTCCTAGTCAAATGTACGTACAGCTCTCAGTATCCTGGATCATTTTTGTCTACACCTAACACAAATTCCAAGGTCTCTCTTCTCTATGAACAATAAGTGAAATTGTCACAGTACACCTTCTGCCTTATATATATGACTCCTCCCTGCCCCACCTATATGATGCAGCCAAATTAAGTATCTACCCAGGTTCTTAAAAAAAAAACAAAACAAAACAGGCCTGTGTACTTGGTGCCATGGGAAAGACGGAGCCATCACTGGTCCATCCTCCTTCCTCCTCCTGCCAGCCGAAGTCATTCTCCTCACAATGGACCTCTCTGAGCATGAATGTAGCTAGCAATGACTGTGGAGTCAATGGCACCACCGCTGCCACCAACACCACACAGTTATCTGGTCCCTGCCTTCAGTTGTTGTATTTATTCTCACAAACTATAAAATAAGATTTCAAAGCATCACCAGAATGAGGAAGACTTTCACCTCCCTAGTTTTACCACCTGACCTGGGTTTTGCCCTCCATGATTCTTTCCTCCACCTGCTACCCTGTTCTCAGAGAGGATGTGGTCTTGTTCCTGATTGGTATCTCTGCCCACATCTCTTACCTCAGAAGTTATGGCTCAGCTTTTCCTGGTTTATTTTCTCCCAAATCCCGTCAGAAGAGAGAACGACTAAGTACTATTGGTTCAATTATTTTATTTTACCCATGGAGACAGAATTTGATAATTCCAGTACTTAACAGTCAGCATATCTGGTTTGGACAGGTTTCAATGACAAAAACAAAATTTTTGCTAATTCATTGTATGATTAAAACCCAAGCCAGTATCTGACCTTAACAATCAATTTGGCACTGCCTTCTCCAAGGAAGAGTCTACCTTTTTTCCAAGGGGAGAAAATAATAATGTTATCCATAGGAACATCTGCACAAGAGATATCAGCATTTCTTTCACTCAGTTTAAAAAGAGAAAATGATAAAGTTTATTGAAACCCTCAACACAGGCATTTTTATTAGCAATATTGAAGGATGGGACACCAATAAGACTGTTATACTAAGCCCCTTAAAGTTGTAGACATTGTAAAAAAAAAATTTCTTACAACCGAAGGACATAAGTATCTCAATTGAACAGAACTACCAAATATCTGGGCAAGTGAATAAAAAAGACCATACCAAGGGAACTCATTTTTAAATTTCATAACACTAAAGATAAAGAGAATCGTAAAATCTTCCAGACTCTAAGTATATCATATATGAAGAATCAGGAGTCAGAATGACATCAGACTTCTCAACAGCAACAGTGAAATAAATATGAGTACCTTTAAAATTCTGAGAGAAATTTATTTCCATTGTAGAATCCTACACTCAGCTGAACTATCTATCAAGTCTGAGGGCGAAATAAAGACATTTTCACACATGCTAATTCCCAAAAATGTACCCCATATACACCCTTTCTCAGGATTCTACTGAGAAATGTAAACCATTTGAGAAATTAAAAAGAAATAAACATCCACTTCAAGATAATGGCAAAAAGAATTCTTAGGCGTATGATAAAAGGACATCACAGGACTGGTGTCCGGCAGGTCTTATAAAGAGCAAACAGTGCTCGGGGTGCCTGTATGGCTCAGTCAGTTAAGCATCTGACTTCGGCTCAGGTCATGATCTCACGGTTCATGAGTTGGAGCCCTGTATAGGGCTCTCTGTTGTCAGCACAGAGCCCACTTTGGATCCTCTGTCCCCCTCTATATCTGCCTGTCTCCATCTCTCTCTCTCTCTGCCCTTCCCCCACTTGTGCTCTCTATCCCTATCTCTCAAAAATAAATAAACATTAAAAAAAAAAAAAAAAAGCACCCAGTGCAGACTGAAGCAAAAAGCAGAGCACCACAGGGAGGGTACACCCAAGAAAATGAGAGAAAGAGAGAGAGAGAAACAGATTACTTGATATGTTTGACCACAGTGAGAGGAATTCTAATTCCGTCAGAACGTTTGTAGGTGAACTAGTGGGTGGTGCAAAAAAGAACGAAACCAATGGACAAAACAGGCGATTATTAATGCCAGAGATAAAAAACCAGAAAGTTGTACTATCATCCGTGGCTCAGCTGCGAACAGATATAGTGTAAACACTCACTATTGGTTTAATCAAAAATTGTTATGTCACTATATTGAGAAGGTTGGGGGAGAAGAAACCAGTTGGAGGCATCTAAGAAAATGAAATCCATACCAGGAAGTCAATAACGTCTAACAGCAAAAGATCAAGAAATATCAGTATTAGCATATTTGACTTTCTAAACTAAGTACATTTTTTCTTTGATGCAAATAAAAAATAAAAGAATCCAAATTTATGAGGAAAAATCTTGAGAGTATTTTTTAAAATACATGTACCTATTATTTTAAAAGTCCTCAGGTTATTTATTTAAGAGTCTTATTGCTGCCTTTCTTCCTAGGACATCATTTCTGTATTTCTATTTAGGGCACATTCAAAATGTGTGGTTAGCAAACTATAATTCTTCCTTTTGAGAAGGCATTGTGAAACCTTTCTCAGAGGACTTAAGATACTAATTTGAAAACTAATTTTGTTCAAAAAAGAACACAAACCCATTGACTGCATAGTAAAATGTTCCAGATATATTTTAATAACTTTCTGACAAAAAAAAAAATCAGTATATGGCTTTTCCTGCCAGCTTTAACTCACTAAAAATAAAATAGTTAAGATGAAGCCTATTTTATTAATGCAAAATATTTTCCAGATACACTGAATATTCACTTAAGGTATGATATGTATGTGTGTGTGTGAATTATAATAATGTTTTAGAGCATGGGAAAAGAAAAAAAATCATTTTAGTTAGCTTTTTATAAGCATTACAAATAACAGAAAGTCGGGGGATCTTTTTCCATAACTCAGATAATAGAAATAATTTGCCTGCTGAAAATAAATTACATGAATTGTCATGTAACAGAAGGACTCTAGGATTCAGAACCAAAAGATCTGAGTTTAAATTTCGGCTTTATTCCTTCTCTTACTAACTGGATGATTTGGGGAAAGCTGTTAAATTTTTTTGAGCCTCAATTTCCTCATCTGTTGATTACCTAGACTGTGTTAGGCAGTATTTTAGGCAAAGGGGATACAGTAGTAGAACATGAGTATGCCCTCAAGGAGCTCATATTTTAAGGGGAGAAAACAATAAATAAGCAAGCAAAGCACTTTTTTTCAAGAATATCAAGACAAGTTTTTTAAAGTTTATTTATTTATTTTGAGAGAGAGAGAGGGAGGGAGGGATAGAGAGAATGAGTGGGGGAGGGGCAGAGAGAGAAGGAGAGAGAGAATCCCAAGCAGGATCCACGCTGTCAGCGTGGAGCCTCGTGCGGGCTCAATCTCGTGAACCACAAGGTCATGACCTGAACCGAAACCAAGAGTCAGAGGCTTAATCGACTCAGCCACCCCGGTGCCCCAAGCAAACAAAGCAATTTTAGATAGTGATAAGGATCATGGAGAAAACAAAAAAGCCATAGCATAGTGAGAGGCAATGGAGCCTGGCTGCTTTAGAAAGGATGGTTGGTATGGACTTCTCTAAGAAGGTAGTATTCGACACCTGGGTGATCTAACGTCAATTATGGGAAAATTCAGGAGAAGAGAACTGCAGGCAGAAGGAATCACCAGGAAAGAAGGGTCTTGGCATAGTTGGGGACTAGGAAGAAGGCTGGTGGGGTAAGAGCTTAGAGAGGAAGGGAGCAGGATACTAGGTGAATTCAGAGGGCAGTGTATGTGGGACCTTGAAAGCCACTGTAAAGAGTGTTGGTTTTATTTGAGATGGGAATCAAAGGACAGTTTTAAGCAGAGGAGTAACCTGATCTAATTTGCTCTGGTGGCTGTTTGGAGAATGGATTATATGAGGGCACAAGAGAAAGCCGAGAAACTAGTTTCAAGGCTACTGTAGCAGTGAGGCATAATGATGGCTTGGATTACAATGGTTGTAGGGGAGATGGTGAGCAACACAAGTGGACTGACATTGGATACAATGTAAAGGTCATGAATTAGTTAAGGATGGAGGAAAGAGAAATCAAGTTTGTTGCGTTGTTTTTAATCTGAGTCACTGGATAAATTATGATGCCATTTATGAAATGAAGAGCTCTGTGGGAGGAGCAGGTTTAGGGGCAGAAATCAAGAGCTCAGTTTCAGATATATTAAGTATGTGGTGCCTATTAAATTTCTAAGAATAAATATCAAGGTGGTAGCTGGGTATGAGACTGAAGTTTGATATCATTGGATCAGCATTACCATAGACAAGGTACTTAAAGCCACAGGAATGGATGAGAGCATCTAGGGAAGACAAAAAGATGGGGAATTTTGTGGGTCCTGCAAGCAAGTCCTGGGGCAGAGAAGGAGAAACCAGTTGCCCAGACACGGGGAACAAGAACCAGGAGAGAAGACTGAGAAGAAGGAGCTTGTGTAGCTGGAAGAGGACCGGGAGAGTCTGGTGACACCAAAGGCAAAAGAAGAGTTTCAGGAAGGGTGTTGACCTGATAGACAGCTGGGTCAAAGCCTGCTGCACAGTTAAGGCCCAAAAAGTGAGTGATGGATTTGGCAACACGGAAGCCATCGGTGACCGTCTTGAGGGCTGTTTCGGCAGAGTGGTGGGGACAGGATCTCTGTCAGAGCAGGTTGAGGAAACAATGGGAGATGGGTGCAGAAGCAGCGACGGTAGACAATGCTTTCCAGGAGTTGTGCAGTGAAGGGGAGCACAAAAATGGGAAGGTAGCCACAGGGCATGAAGTGGAAGTCAAAGGAGGTTTTTAGTTTTGTTTTTTCGTTTTTAAAATAAAAGACAGTAGAGCAGGTTTCTTTTCTGATAGTAGTGTTTCAGTAAAAGGAGAGTAACCAGTAACTGCAACGGAAAGGAGGTAATAGTTACAAATCATGATTTTAAAACCCTAAGAGGTGAATAATTAAATGAAGTCCCTTAAATTATATGAAAATTTTCCAGTAAAAACTCCTTGATATTGAACAGTTTTATGAAGATTTCTAGTATTTTGTTAGCTTCCTCTCATTCCTTGTTTCAAAGTATTAGATCTCGAATCTGCATGTGTCCAATTTTATGCTTGCTGAGGGACTGGCTTGGATTAAGCCTCAGCTCTGCCACTTGGTAGCTGTGTGGCCTTGGGCAAGTTAATTGAAATCTCTGAGCTTCAGCATCCTTTTCTATCAAATGTTAGTAATAATACCTTTTTCATTAGGTTCTGAGTCCTCAAGAAGAAAATATATGTGAAGTGTCTGGCATATAGTAGGCATTCCATAAATAATAGCTGATACTATCATTATTATTAGCATTACCAAATAATGGCAAATAAAAAAAACAAAGTGAAAAGATACTCATATAGTTAAAAAATTTACAATTGCGAGAGTCAGTAAATTGCCTAGTGAATTCAAGAAGTGACAGAAATTTCTTCTGAATTGCCCACGTCCTCTCTGCTTTCACACAGCTTTCGAAAGTTATACATTAACTATTTTATGAAACTAGACAGAGGTAGTGGTTGGACAACACTGTAAATGTACTAAATGCCACGAAACTGTATACTTTTAAATGGTTAATTTTATTTTATTTGAATTTTACCTTTAAAAAAAGTATATATTGAACACGTTATGTGCCTCTACCTTACTTTGTTTATGAAGATACAGCCACAATAAACTTTCTTTTCCTTTCTTGGTCTGAACGTGAAGTTAAAGCACAGGTAAATGGGGGGCACCTGGGTGGCTCAATGGGTTGAGTGGCTGACTTCAGCTCAGGTCATGATCACAAGGTTTGTGAGTTCAAGCCCTGAGTCAGGCTCACTGCTGTCCACTCAGAGCCCGCTTGGGATCCTCTGTCCCCCTCTCTCTCTGCCCTTCTCCCATGCTCTCTCTCTCTCTCAAAAATAAATAAACATTCAAAAACAAAATAAAGCAGAGATAGATATCTAGATAGATAGATAGATAGATAGATAGATAGGCAGACAGACAAGGTTTGCTGGTTTAGACAATCTTTCCCCCCCAAAAAGAGCTTAAAGACTTTAAAACTTTTTCCCAGGCAGGACCAAAACCTCCAGGTATAGGCCAACAATCAGTGTAAGATATAGCCAAGCACTGAAGACCATGGAGGGCTTCAGTTTTAGACAAAAGAGCAACAATTCAGGAGAGGATGCTGTGAGGAAACCAAATGCGAAAAGTCAGACGCAGCACCAGGTAAAGCTCCCAGTCAGTTGTGGTTTCCTACTCCATCCTGAGAAGCAGCTACCCATTTTCCTTCAGAAACCCAAGTATTCCCGAGTTCGTCTTGTTTTAAAGCTGAGCCATCTGGGACCTGAAAGGCCTTTCTGACTTCCAGGGATGGAGACCACATCTGCTCCCACCAAGAATCTTTGACCAAGCTCCCAGGGACCTGCCCTACATTGATCCCCAACGACCAAGTGTGTGGATCAGGACCCCAGCACCACTTCTGTGTTCAGATGCAGATTTACAGGTCCCACACCAGATCTAGTGAACACAACCTGCATTTTAACAAGATCCTTAGTTGACATGTATGCCTATTAAAGAAACAGAAGCATTTAACTGGAGCACAGGACCACACCAGAACTTAGCAAATGGGAGTCTTCAAGAACTTTGTATTCTTCACTGCTTAAGAAACAGTGGGTCAGGAGATAGGAAACCTCTTCTTTGGAAACGTTGGAAAAAAATCTGGAATTTTGTCTTCCAAAAGAACTCCAGTAATGCCTTGCCATTTGGAATTTATAAGGAATATCTATTTGATGACATAGTAAGTCATATAAACAACCAGGAAGAAATGTGATTAAAAGGAAGAAACAAGAGGGAAAATTCTCTCTAGGCTGGTACTCAGTATGCAACAATATGCAACAGATATTCAGTTCGAGACATGTTTGTTTTTCCATTAAACTCAGCTGTCCTAATTCAAGAGAGCCTCCAAAAATATCAGTCGCTATTTAGCTTCCCTCAGTTAACAGTTGTTTAATTTTCTAGACAGTGTGAAGTTAATTCTCAGCACTGCAGGAAGGACAAAGTGCCTAAAGCCACAGAAGGATGTCCCCACCTACACATGGTCACAGTGATATGACTAGGGGACACTGTGACTCCAGGTGTAACCTGGTCCTACAAACTTACAGGGGTATGATGGATATTACCAGAATCAGCACGAGAAGCTGCATATAAGCATTGTGCTTATGTTTGCTTTTTGCATTTCAACTTCTCAGCACGAGCATTTTTGCCCTGCTTCTTAGAGGGCAGTCCCCAAGGAGTGATTCTCCATTTTTATCCTGCAATGGGTTTTCTGGGCCATCGTTTTAGGCACACTCGCTGTGAATCACTCAAGTATATACAAGCACTTGTTCTGAGTCCAGCTCTGCCCTGGGGTGTGTGAAGAGAAAAGCGGTCCGGCTAGTGAGACCCGGAATATATTTAAGGAGCATGAAACCTAGCCTAGGTTTTTTGTTTTTTGTTTTTTGTTTTTTTTGTTTTGTTTTTTTTTTGTTTGTTTTTTGTCTTTCTGGCCAGAGTTTAAAAGACAAACAAGAAGTCACTGGGAAGAAAGAAAAGACACGGTAATAAACTGATATTATAGAGTCCAAACCTTGAGCACTACAGAAGGTCAGAAAAGACTGAGTTCCCTTCCTCT
This sequence comes from Herpailurus yagouaroundi, assembly GCF_014898765.1. Taxonomy (NCBI): domain Eukaryota; kingdom Metazoa; phylum Chordata; class Mammalia; order Carnivora; family Felidae; genus Herpailurus; species Herpailurus yagouaroundi. Next base: position 24,831,532 of record NW_024412415.1, on the reverse strand, counting down.
GAAAAGAGGGGAGGAAAGCTTAACATGGGCCCCAATGAACATGTGGTTATTTAACACATGGAAAAGGAATTCGGGGCAGTTCTTAGAAAGGAAAGAGAGAGAGCAAAGGCACAAAGGTGAGAGTTATCTAGTATCTCTTCACCTTACTGTCCACTTCCCTAAATGGGAAGAAGAAGAATAGTATTTGTCCTGGTTAACTGGTAGGTTTTTAAGAGAATCAAGTAAGATGGTGGTTGTAAATGTTTTATAATCTGAAGTTAATCACACTGAAAGGATTTCAGGAATGAAACCTACCAGTACTGATCTAAAATCAGAGTATCAGCTTCTGACTTTATAACTGGAGGTAAAACCAGGCAAAAGATTTATATCAGTCTTCTGCATAAGATTTGCCCCTAAGTCAGTCTATTTTGGTCCATTCCAAAGCCAAATTTCAGACCAAAGGATAATGATGACCATCATAATATCGACCACCATCTATTATATACCAGTGTTCTGGGCTCTTTGCACACATGGTTCCTCACAGCAGTCCTGGGCGAAGGAACTATCTCCCCCGCTGTACATGAGCCAACCTTCACAACTAATAAACAAGTGATAAATCCTATGTTTAAACTCATGCCTGCCTGGTTTCAAAGACCAAGCTCTTACCCTTACGTTACCAGGTTTGAAAAAGGAATCAGAGCAAGAACAGGTGTTCATTAAGGGTTTTCTACCATGCCTAGTGTTCACATGAGCAATATTCGGAGGAAAAAATAGCTGAATACGTGAACAGAAGTGAATACTGTACCAGCCTTGAGAAGCACTTTTGCAACTTCGGTTGAAATAATTCCAAAATTCTCTAAACCTGTCTAAGCTTTCTTAACTCACCATGAAAGAGAATGGATTCAAGAAAGACCATAAAACCAACCTGCTTGTCCCTGTAAGTTTGAAAGTATTTTTTCTGAAAGGGGAAAGGTAGAGTTACAGCTAATGAATTTGACTGGTTGTAAAAATCAGTTCAGGGGCGCCTGGGTGGCGCAGTCGGTTAAGCGTCCGACTTCAGCCAGGTCACGATCTCGCGGTCCGTGAGTTCGAGCCCCGCGTCAGGCTCTGGGCTGATGGCTCAGAGCCTGGAGCCTGTTTCCGATTCTGTGTCTCCTTCTCTCTCTGCCCCTCCCCCGTTCATGCTCTGTCTCTCTCTCTCCCAAAAATAAATAAACGTTGAAAAAAAAAATTAAAAAAAAAATCAGTTCAGATAAACTGCACCCAAGTCATCTCTTTTCTACATAAGGTGGATTTCCTGTTGTCACTGTTCATTGCCTCACCTCTGCAGCTGGTTTCTCAAGACAGTCTCAGAAGTACCTCACACCTCGATGTGCTTGTGCTCTGAAGCTTATGCTGTGACGTTCATTTGGTTCCCTAGAACAGAAAAAAAAAAGTGTCCCCTTGCTTAATGCATTCCTGGTAAAATAGAATGAGCCTTTTGTCCTTTTTTTTACGTTGCTATATTAATCATAGCGTAAGTTTAACACTTAGAGCTTGAGACGGCGACATTAAGAAAATCAAGTTAATATAAAAGGGGAGATGACAGGTTGGGATGGTATTCAAGTCACTGACTCAGCTTCCACAGACTCTGGGAGGGAGCAAATCAGGATGCTGGAGAGCACAGCCTGGTAATTCAGTACTCATCCATCTGGACCTTCAGCAAGCTGAACTCACTTTCTATCTATAGAGTCTCTCGTTTTGATTTTCCTTTAAGTTATTTCCCAGGATTCCTTCTGGGTACCGATGGAAGCTCCCCTGCTTCGGCACACACTCCCCCATCCCCCATCAATTTCCGTAGTGATTCGGGGCACATCACCTGGGGAAGACACATCTGCAGAAGTCTGGGACAGCGGGTTACAAACTCTTTAACTGTTTACTGCACAGAGAATTTTGAAAAACTAACACACCCCTATGTACATTTTTAAGTTATCTGAAAATTTTCACCAGGCGTGCAAATAGTTGCAAAAAGTGTAATTTCCAGTATGGTAACATTTTAAATTTGAACTGTTCCAACACACTTTGGGTTCATTCCAATATCTTCTAAGCTATGGCTATTTGAAATGTACCCGATGGGGTCATTACAAAGACTCAAGGACTTAGTAGGTGCACAGTGTCCTGCACAGGATAAATACTATGTACTTGTTGTGTAAAGGGGTACAGAGAGATGGCAAGGGGTGGCAAGATGCTGGCTGTAAATCTTAGAAGGGACTGTAGCAGGTGACGTTGATGCCCCACGCCACATCCCCTCCGTTCCTGTTTGAGTTTGCTTACAGCTGTGGGTCACAGTTTCTGCCATGCTCAAGACTTTACACCTCAAATGATATGTCCCTCTGCTTCCCAGCCAGAGGGCTTTCTATGGCACAAAGGAATTTGCTAAACCCCATTGCTTAGGCACAACCTGGAACTGAGGCAGGTGAATCCCTCAGGGTCAACCCTCAACCCAAGGGGGACAAGAAGCAGTGGGGGGAAAGTCCCAGTCCCCCATCCTCTGGCGAGACAACTGTGGGGCTTGTACTGTTTCCCAGACCATCTCCAGTAGAACTGAGCCCCTGTGGCCTGCTTACTAAAGTGCACATTGTTGCTGTTTTTCCTTTTCCTGTCTTTTTCAAAGTAAATTAATAGATTTTTAAAAAATGTTTCAGAAAAGCAGGGCCACTTGGTGGCTCAGTTGGTTAAGCGTTCGACTCTAGATTTCAGCTCAGGTCATGATCTCATGGTCGTGAGACCAAGCCCTGCATCAGGCTCTGTGCTGAGCATGGAGACTGCTTAAGATTCTCTCTCCCTCTCTCCTCTCTGCCCCTCCTCTGTTCATGCTCTCTCTTGCTCTCTCTATAAAAACAAAACAAAACAAAATAACCACAAAAACAAAACAAAACAAAACAAAACAAAAAATGTTTCAGAAAAGCAGCCCCATGTCATGGCTGGGCATTGTTCCTGGCCCAGAGCCTGGTCTATGGTCCTTCCAGAGATTCTATAAGCTACTGAATGTCCCTTAGGAAATCCATTTCTGCTTAAAAACAAATCTTTGGTACTGAAAATGTTGAGTACAAGAAATACAAGAGAATGGTTCTGAATAGGGACCAACTCCCGCTCAAGGACAGCTAAACACTTCTCAGTCTTCTTAGTATTCCTGTTGCTGCCATAAAAAAATAATAATAACCATGAATTTGGTGGCTTAAAATGGCACCATTTATTATCTTACAGTTCTGTGGTCCAGAGGTCCGATATTGGCCTCATGGGTCTTAAATGAAGATACTGGGAGAGCTACGTTCCTTTTTGGTGCCTCAGAAAAGGCTCCTTTCCCTTTTCTTCTCCAGCTATTTATTAGATGCTGCCTGAAGTCTTTGGCATGTGGCCCCTTCCTCCATCTTCAAAGGCAGCAACAGTGGATCAAGTCCTATTCAGATGGCATCTCTCTGATATTCTCTCTGCCTTCCTCTGCCACCTCTAAGGACTGTTGTGCTTAGATTGGCCCCCTCTCAAGATGTCCTGATTAGCAAACTTAATGGCATCTTCACTCGTAATCCCCCTTTGCCATGTGCTATGACAGTCACAAGTTCCAGGGGCAGGATGTGGACATCTTTGGGAAAGCCACTGTTCTACCTGTCAGAGCCTTACAGCCGTTGACCCCCATCTCTCCCTTCTCTACGTAATGGAAACTCCTGGGCGGAAGCTGTTTGCAGGACATTTCCTGAGAAGTGGAGACTGCTGTCTACCAATGGCTCAAACAAGAACTCTTTTTTTTTTTTTTTCTTCTGAGAGACAGACAGCACGAGAGGGGGAGAGGGGCAGAGGGATAGAGAGAGAGAGATAGAGAAAGAGAGAGGGAGAGAGAATCTCCACGCTCAGCATGGAGCCCAATGCAGGGCTCAAACTCACGACCACGAGATCATGACCTGAGCTGAAATGAAGAGTCAGAAGCTCGACCGACTGAGCCACCCAGGCACCCCAACAAGAAATCTTGCATGCAAATAAAGAACGGCTAGCAATGGCTTAGAACTCCGCCAATTTAGGCTTCAGTGGAGAGACTTTTATACGTTCCCACGTTTATGTCCCCTAAAATAAGGAAATGAGGTATTCATTCCCAGGTTCACAAGGTGTAATATAGGTCTTTAAAATGTCATCTTGACTCAGTTTGAGTGCCTGGCTAGAGGCCAATCAGTCCCCCTTCGTGAGCAGACAATTAAATCCATACCTCAATCACCTCCCTTATTGGACTCTTACACTCAGCCTCTGTCTACCCTCCCTAATCTCCTCAGGGCCAGGCACCAGCCAAGGAGGGACAGCCCCTATGCCCCAGAGCTGCCTGAAATTATCCAAATTAACCGGTCCTAACCTTCTTACCCTCCTCAGCTGTCCCTTCCTGCGGAAACCGCAAGGTGCCTGCCTACCGTTCCCCCTGCCTCATGACTGACCCTGGTGCTTCCCCCTGAGTGGCCCTGGGAGACAGGCTGTTTCTCCCTAGGGAGCTCTGGGTGTAGCAAAACTGTAACACTCTTTCCGGTTGCTCTCTCTTGATCTGAATCTACCTCACCCAACGTAATATGGTTCAAACAGAGGGTAGGAATGTTTGAGTTTTCTTACTTTTAAATTTTTGATTGATTTTTCTCTCTGCAAGGGGCGTAGGGAAGGACTTTCTTAACAGGTTCAAGGCTAATTTTAATGCTAGACAGAGGAAAGTCCAGAAAGGCCCAAGGTGATTCTGCTGAGTGCACCCCTTGGATGCCTAGAGACTCCCCTCAGGCCACTCTGGAGCAGACGGCAGCAGACAAAGTTCAGAGAAGGGTAACCGTAACACTGTGTTTTTGGAACTGTCTCTTGATGGGTCTGGAGACCAGCCTCAGGGATAGGAACCTGAATTCAGACCAGAAGAAACAGCTTGCCCTTCACAAATACCCCTAAACTGCTTCTCAGATCCATGATGCTCCAGCAAGTCTTTTCTGTTTCCAACAAAACGAAATCTCCTTCTCCATCATAAATGCGAAACCATCTGCCCTGAACTTCCAACCTTACCTCTTCATATTACAAACTGCAACCCCCTTTCCACTCAGGAGCCCTGACTTTCTCCAGCACACTCCCCACACTCAGGGAGGAGCAGAGAAGCTCGATTCAAGTACACATCTGGGCAACCAACCCACGGATTGGAAGTTCTCCCCCTCCCAGTTCCCCTCTACCCCTCGTACCTCTCTCTTCCCCATTCTTCCCCTTTCTTATATCTTCCCCTATTTGCTTCCTGCTCACTGGATGGAGGGCTGCAGTAGATTCCACCTAGAGGCATGGATGGAGGAGAGATACAGAGACAGCACTGTATTCCTCTGGTGGATGGAGGTCATCTCCTCTCTGTGTGGGAGGGAGGGCAGCAACTTGGGCCATACCTGTGCTTGTCCCCGGCTCTGAAGGAGTAATTGTAACCTGGGTACAGGGGTGCAAGAGAACCTGGCTACGGGGGCCCCCAACAGACTAGGTCTGGCCCACTGGCTGCTGACAACATCCAAAGGCAGAGAGACGAGGGGTGGAGAAACGAGAAAGGAATTTATTTCAGAGGCCAACACCAGAAGACAGTGGACATCTGCAGAAGTCTGGGACAGCGGGTTACAAACTCTTTAACTGTGTACCGCACAGAGAATTTTGAAAAACTAACACACCCCTATGTACATTTTTAAGTTATCTGAAAATTTTCACCAGGCGTGCAAATAGTTGCAAAAAGTGTAATTTCCAGTATGGTAACATTTTAAATTTGAACTGTTCCAACACACTTTGGGTTCTTTCCAATATCTTCTAAGCTATGGCTATTTGAAATGTACTCGATGGGGTCATTACAAAGACTCAAGGACTTAGTAGGTGCACAGTGTCCTGCACAGGATAAATACTATGTATTTGTTGTGTAAAGGGGTACAGAGAGATGGCAAGGGGTGGATTTATGCAAGGAGAATGTGGGACAGAGGCTGGTGGGGACATGCAGGTAGGCTGTACAGGTCAGGTGGACCATTGCCTATAGGCATCAGTCTTGCAGGGTCTTCCCGGCTCAGGACAGTCGTTATTGCTTGAGGGGGTAATTTCTGTTCCCCTCTTGGCTTGTTTATCAATTAGAAAGTACAGTCAGAGGTCAAAATGGAGTAGTCGAGGTCCTCTTTCAAAGCAGTGCGGTTGTGTTGAGTCTGTTGAATTTGAGGACTGCTGTAGAAGTTCCCGTTAGTACTCTGAGTAATCTCCTCCTGCAGTCGTGCTCCTGGCTGAGTGGTTTGTACACTTTCCTCAGTGGGCGCTCCACTGGTCTCTGCTTGGAAGATGTGCACATGCCACTCTGTTTCTGCTGCCGACCGAGGTCCATCCTGTGTCTCCTTCTAGCTCTTGGAGTCCAGCTCTGGGCTCCCCACAGCCTCACCTGGGAAGAACCTCCCTCTGGATGTCTGCAACCCCAGCAATGGTGCCCAAAGCAAATCTCAGCCTGTGCTCTGTGCCGGGCCCATGCTCCTCCCTGACCTATGGGAATGAGATCCGAGCTCATTCATTGAGCAAAACTCAAAAATACAGTAACTGTAAAGCTAATATAATTCACATCACTGTCAAAAGCAAAATGAATATGTATGAATTGAATATGAATATTTGTATGAATGTAGTGTAGAATATAAATGTAAAATATGAATGAAGTGTAAAATCTATACTCAAGAAACCCCTGTTGCTTGAGCTTGAATGCAACATTGTTCCAACTCATTTCTTTTTTAAAAACATTTATTTGTTTGTTTGTTTGCTTTCTTGTTTATTATTTGAGAGAGAGAGAGAGAGTCTACGGCCATACCACCCTGAACGCGCCCGATCTCGTCTGATCTCGGAAGCTAAGCAGGGTCGGGCCTGGTTAGTACTTGGATGGGAGAGAGAGAGAGAGAGAGAGAGAGAGAGAGAGAGCACAAGCAGGGAGGGGCAGAGAGAGAGGGAGAGAGAGAATCCCAAGCAGGCCTGCTATCAGCGTGGGGCTCTATCCCATGTACCATGAGACCGTGACCAGAACTGAAACCGAGAGTTGGACGCCCAGCCTACCAAGCCACCTAGGCACCCTAGTTCCAACTCATTTCTAACTTTTTCCCTTTCTTTTCCCCCCGCCCTCAAGTAATCTCTATGCGCAACGTGGGGCTTGAACTCACAACCCTGAGATCAAGAGTTGCCTGCTCTACCAACTGAACCAGCCCCGGGCACCTCGTTCCTGCCTTGTAAAATGGTTTCTTTCTTCCTAACACAGGATGGTGGGACCATTTCCCAGGTGAATTAGTTACCCATTTCCCTGTTGGTTCCAGTCACCAGAATGTGCCAGGAGCTCTTTCTTCTCCAGTCTGTATGATTGTTTCTCCAGGGCCCTCCTCACCCTCCCACACTCACGCCTGCCCAGGAGGGAAGTTCAGGCCATGAGAGTGAGGACTGACTCATAGTTAAGAGTTAAGAACTCAGCTAGCCCCACTGCTAACTCCGTAAGCTTAGGGAAGTTTGCCTAACCTCCCTAAGCTCAGTTTTCTGAAAAAGGGAGCCAACAGTAATAGTATGATGCTATTTTCTGTGCTAATAATCTCTATACTATAAGAATAGTACTGGTATCATGTTTGTGCTTGTAATTTCTGAATCATAATAGTAATTCATTTCTGTACTACAATAATTGTACTGAAACTAATTTTCGTACTAATAATTTCTATATTATAATAATAGTATGATACTACTTCTCTACTAATTTCTGTACTACAGAAACAATAATTTCTGCACAAAATAGTAGTACTTACACTATTTTCTTTACTAATAATTTCTACATGTCAATAATTTCTTTTTTTTTTTAATTTTTTTAACGTTTACTTATTTTTGAGACAGAGAGAGACAGAGCATGAACAGGGGAGGGGCAGAGAGAGAGGGAGACACAGAATCGGAAACAGGCTCCAGGCTCTGAGCTGTCAGCACAGAGCCCGACGCGGGGCTCGAACTCACGAAGCGTGAGATCATGACCTGAGCCGAAGTCGGACGCTTAACCGACCAAGCCACCCAGGCGCCCTACATGTCAATAATTTCTATGCTAATAATAGTTACAATAAAAATTCTGTGCTGCCATGAGGCACCTGGGTGGCTCAGTTGTTAAGCGTCCGACTTCGGCCCAGGTCATGATCGTGTGGTTCATGAGTTCGAGCCCCGCATCGGGGTCTGTGATGACAGCTCAGAGCCTGGAGCCTTCTTTGGAATCTGCAACTCCCTCTCTCGCTGCCCCTCCCCTGCTAATGCTCTGTCTCTGTCTCTCAAAAAAAAAAAAAAATGTTAAAAATTTTTTTTAAAAACTCTGTGCTGCTAATAATTTAATGATAATAATTCTGTAAAACTCCTATGCTAATAATATCTGCATTAATAAGAAATATAAATAAACTAATAAAATAGTTTTCTGTAAAATGAGGCTAATAATAATGTTGATTTTATAGAGTTATTCTGAGCATTATAGGACAAAAAAACAGATAAAGCATACAGAATACATAGTCTGTGCTTAATAAATGTGAGTTATTATTATTGTTATTGCTGCTGCTGTTGTTAAGCTTCTAGTCAGTCTCTCCCTTGCCACACCCAGCCCTTGCACAAGAGGAATTTGTAAATAAAACTGAAAACTGGCTTGGTTTATTTATTTATTTATCTATTTATTTATTTATTTATTTATTTATAAAGTATACCCTCCCCCAGCGTTGGACTTGAATTCAGGATCCCAAGATTGAGAGTCACAAGCTTTACCGACTGAGCCCGCCAGGCGCTCCCAAACTGGTTTGTTTTCAGGTTTCTCTTGATAAAGAAAAGAGCCCCTGAGAGCAACGTGACCAGCCTGACCTGTGGGGAAGGGAAAGCATTGCCTTGCCCTGGGGCCTCTTCCTGAGCCTTCTGCCGCCTCCCTCCGCGCCCCCCCCCCCCCCCCCTTGGCAGCTATTTGTTCCTGGTAAGAAGAGAAAGAGGTGTGAGGGGGCTGGAATGGACCACAAGGTCATGAAGTAAGGGTTTTGTTACCTCTTCAGGCAGAATAGGAATTTCATTCAGGGGAACAGGAATGATAGTCGGGAGGAAGGAAGCGGTTCAGCTCCCTCATTTGTCTCTCCACTTCCAGGAGGTAACTTCAGCCTTTGTCCCAAAGAAAGGTGACTGGGGAGCGATGGAGAGGCCAGAGGCAGGAGAGCGAGATCCCTGGAATATCAACTGCACTGGCCGCAGGTCCAGGGCAGAAATGAGAAGTTCAAGCCTTGCAGGGCGGTCATGGGTGGTATGTTGGGGGGGAGGGGGAAGGAGGTGCTCTTTTTGCTATTGTCTTCCTCATTTCCCCTCCCAAGGAGGACCTTCCTCACTGGATATCAGTGGGCTGATGTGGCTTTAGGTTGGCCCTTTCTTTGGATTACATATTTTCAATTGGATTTGTAGAGCTTCATTTTGTTCTCTATGTTTTACTTAAAACGGAACCATTTCAATAAGTCACGGGGATGAAAATTAATAAAATGGAGCCCTTCCTGCAACTATGTGGATTAGAAGCCCATGAATTAAGATGAACTATTTCACGAGGCACCTGGGTGGCTCAGTCAGTTAAGCGGCCGGTTCTTGATTTCAGCTCAGGTCATGATCCCAGGGTCGTACGATCGAGACCTGCATTGGACTCTGCACTGAAAGCGGAGCCTCCTTAAGATTCTCTCTCTCTCCCTCTGCCCCTCTCCCCAGCTTTCTCTCTCTCTCTCTACAAAAAAACAAAAACAAAAACAAACCCAATTTCACATGTTTTAAGAAGTAAAAGAACAGAAAAATCAACATGTATGATTCCCCCACCTTGATTCTTCACTTCCAGACTGGCAGTGCCCAGGTCTGTGTCCTCAGAATAGTGAACTCACAAGCAAAAACTTTCCCTCCAGGCCTCTTGCATAAATGGAGGTATGATCCCTTCTTCGAGAGCACACCTCTGAACTGCATGTGGAGGACTGAGCTAACCAGTCTTCACAAAACAAGTGTGATTTTTCATAACATGAAAGATAATGCAGATGATTTCATTTACAGAGGCAGAAAATAGATCAGTGGTTGCCTAGGACTAAGGGTGGGAGGGGGATTAATTGCAAATGGGCATGAGGAAACATTTTGGGGTAGTGGAAATGTTCTAAAAGTGGATTGCGGCGATGGTTGCACAACTCTACAAGTTTACTAAAATCATTGCATTACACACTTAGAGTGGGTGAATTTTATGGTATGTAAATTATGCCTCAATAAAGCTGTTTTTGGAAGAAAAAAAATAAGCCAGTGTAGGTGACTGGTTTAATTTGATGTGCCGAACCACATAGCAGTTAGTACCTACATTATGGTCATGGCAGCTTGCAGACCACGTGAATGGGAGACAAGTGTACCACGTTCCTCACCCTCAATCTCCCCCTTTATCCAGTGGGGGATGATACCACAGATCTCTAAAACAGAATGCCAAATAAATGAGATAAACTGGGACAAAGCCACTGCTTCCTCAAGTATTAAATGTTATCTTAGAGCTAGGAATGTGGGCATGCCCTGCAGGGCGGTGTGAGTGTTGATCATTCTTGACTTGGGGAGGAAAGTTCATTCTGGATTTTTCAATGAAAATGACCTGGAAAGAACATGCTGTAGCAATGTTTCCTGCCTCTCAGGCTCACCAATGTCCCTGTGTCCAGTGGTTCCACGGTTGGACCCTTCCTTTCCAGGGGTCTCTGGACATTGACGTTCACCTCCCCATGGGTCAAGTCTGTGAGGATACAAGGAGTGAGATTTGTTACCAAGCACATGAAAAGAGTGGAGGGGACAGGTGCTCCAGGCCCCTTGGTGACCGTCCCAGGCTGGCTGCCCTAGGAGATGCTCTAAGGTAGATATGATCTGGGCAATTAGATGTGCACACAGGTTCCTGTTGCCTGAGAGATGCCCAGGTGAGCCCAGAAAAGTCCAGTCTGACTGTGGGAGCAAAATGGGATTACTGGAGGTGCCTCTAGAAAGAGGCCATGTGGAAGGAAGGGGATGATCCCAAGACCCATTGGGAGGGCTTGTGTGTGTGTGGGGGGGGGGGGGACACTTTACTCTGAAGTTTGCAGAAACCAGGGATGGACAGAATGGAGTAGCAGTCATCCAGGGAGGAAAGAGGCATATAGTTGCATACTTCACACCCTCACAAACCCCATTTCCACTCTGTCCTTGGCAGGCTGACCTGCTCATTCAGTCATCCAACCTATGTCTATAGAACTCCCACCATATTCCAGGGCTGTTCTAGACAAGGTACCTTGCTCTCAGAGACCTTATGTTCTAGCGGGAGACATAGACAATGAGCAAGGAATGAAATGGATTTATATCGAAATGCTAGCAAGGGTAGCATATGCAGGAGGCAGGGTGACTGGTTCAGATTAGGTGGTCAGGGAAGACCTCTCTGAGGAAGTGACAATTTAGCAGAGTCCTGAGAGATCAAAAGAAGGAAAGGTCTAAAAGAGGGCATTCTGGCAGAGGGAAAAGAATGTGCAAAGGCCCTGTGGTAGACATGAGTTCTGTGTCCTCAAGGAGCAGAAAGAAACCAGTGTAGCTGGAGTACTGACTAAAATTCATTTCTTGCATTTGACATCACAGATCTTAAAGACAAAACTGGGGGCCAGAGACCTGCCAGAGGAGCAAGGAACCCCAATATCTGAGCCCACCCCTGAGAATAGTGTTCCATTGGCTCAAGAGAAGCCTTCATCATCTGACTAGGGTTAGGGATGTAGAAGGAGAATTGGTCTGAAGTCTCTTTCTAGGTGTCTTTTTTCTTTTTTTAATATTTATTTATTTTTGAGAAAGAGCACAAGTAGGGGAAGGAGATAGAGAGGGAGACACAGAATCCAAAGCAAACTTCGAGTTCTGTACTGATGGGCCTCAAACTCATAGACTGCGAGATTAGGACCTGAGCCCAAGTCGGATGCTCAACTGACTGAGCCCACCACGCGCCCCCCATGCATCTTTCTTAAAAGCAGCAGGCTTCTTTAGGTTTTTGAGGTCTACCTCTGTCTTTTAAATATTAAATTCCCACTAGTGCCTCTCAAGTATTTCCATTTTTCATTATGGTACAAATTGAAACGTAGGAAACATAGGTGGTGCAGAGCACAGTGAGTCCTGCTTCCCTTGTCCTGAGCTTATGCTTGTGTTTCTGGTTCTCTATAGAGCACAGGAACCTGTGGACCCCACGGGTGATCAAGAAAGGGAGACGTTAATCAAATCACGGTGAAAGTGAATTCACAAGGTAACATATGCACTAAAGGAAAGAAACATGGGCAACGTGCAAACAGGATTCCTAGCTGACTGGGAGCTTCAGAATGACCTCCCCGGGGACAGCGGTGGGAACTGAGAGCAGAGAGAGGACTGGCACTTACTGGGGGAAGGAGGAGCATTGCAGCTGGCAGGAAAGCCCTGGGTCAAGGGAGCAAAGAGCGTTGGCAGAGCTGAAAATTGACCAAGGTGGCTGGACTGAGGGGAGAATGGGAGAGAATGACACCTGCTTCCAGCTTCATAGCCGGAGAAGCGTGGACTGGACAACTCAGTGCTGTACAGGCACAGAAAGCAAGCCTCTTGGGTGGTGAGGGAGGGGGCTCACGATCATCTTGTGCTGGGAAATGATGACACTGACTGTGGCATGATCACATAGTGAAGGGGTCTGAGCGGGCTCAAGGCAGCCGAAATGGCAACCACAGCCTCAAGTCAGGAGAGAGAGTAGTAGCTTGGGGGCTGTGGTGATGGTGTGGATGAGGCAGATGTGAGAGCTATGGAGGAGGTACAGTCACTAGAGGTGTGAGGGGTAGAATGAGAGGCAAGGGAGAGGGAGAAACTCGACTAACCCTTGGCCTTCTCATTTGAGCATTGGGATGAGTGGAGGTGCATTCAGGAGGCAAGGAAAGCTGGATGAGGAATGCACTGGGGGTCAGAGCATGAGCCAGTCTTGGCCAAGTTGACTTGGAGGTGCCTTTGCATCTCCTGGTGACCCCTGGTCTCCCAGTTCACAGATTCCCACCTATAAAGGTTGCCATGGTAATGGACAGAAGCTATCTCCCAGGCATGAAGGGGCGGAAGAGAGCCTCTTGGTGACGGTCTCCCTCCACCCTCTACCGACCCTGTAGCTTCTCCAAAAAGTCCTCCAAAGATGCTTTGTTTTTCCTTCTGGTTGGAAAAGAAACTCAGTTCTCCTATTTTGGGAACAAAAGTAGAGGGCCCCCTTACAAAGATATGGTGTTCTACCTATTCTCCCCTTCCTAAACTTTAAACTTGGAGAATCAGATAAAACAAGAGACAAGGGAGACCAGAGCACCAGACCCCTGAGAACATGACTGGAGAATGAGAACTGGCCTGAGCCCAGTGTAGGGAGTGAATCCTCCTGCCCCCAATCTATAATTCGGCCAGAACGAGTATCTTTTAGTTTCTCCAACAGGTCTCGCTTCCTTCCTCTCTCTTATGGCCTCACATGTGCTGCCCCCTCCCTTGAAGCAGTCTTTCCTTCCTCCTCTCCTACATCCCTTTCATCTGGACAGGTCTCTAATCATATTTCCGTCTGAGCTCAGACATCATTTCCTTCAGGAGGCCTTTTGTGATGTTCATGGCTGGGTTCAGTGTCTGTGGCAGAGACTGCTAACAGCACACACCCAATACCCATTCTCTCCTTTCTTTCTTGGTACCAGAACCCCTAATTTTTGGCTTAAGGTGCTGGCGATAAAGACTACATTTCCCAGCACCTTTTGCAGTTAAGCATGGACATTTGGCTAAATTCTGGCCATGATATGATAGTGGAATTGTTTGGAACTTCTGTGATATAATCTTCTCGGGGGGAGGACATGCCTTTCTTCTCCTTCTTCTATTTGAATATGATGGCTGAGCCACCAACTTGGACCATGAAGACACAGGCCAAACCTTGGGGACAGAAAAGCCTTTAACTGGAAAAAGATTGGGTTCGTTTCCTTGTCACCTCACGGAGCTACTATGCATTCTGCACTGCCTATCTCCGGCCTTTATTTACATAAGAGAGAAATAAACCCCCATCCTGTGCAAGGTATGGATATTCCGGGGTTTTGGTCTCATGCAGCCAAATCGAACCCTCATTTATCCAACATCTCTTCCATGCGTTTATTCCTATGAAAACACACCCTGCTGTTACTTAACAGAATGAAACAAAATCTGCCCTGCCAGAGTTTATTATACCTTATGCAGAGGGCCCCAAAATTGCTCTCATTTAACACAGTCAATCACTCATATAACTGCAAGTGTAACCGGAAAGCCAGCCCGGTATCCAAAGGCAAAATGTGGAACCACTCCAAATGCTGCTTTACTGTCTCAGGGTTCACGGCCTCTAGGTTGATGCCATGGTTAAGACCATGTCCATTTCTCCTACAGTGCAATTTCTCTGTCTTGCACTGCACAGTCAAATAATACCACCAGTAAACCCACAGAAAACAAGGCCAACACACACACACACACACACACACACACACACACACACACACAGTGTCTTGAAACTGGCATCTTTTAGTCTACATGTCCTGATGTTGTGGTATTTGGCCAATCAAAAGTAATTTTCAAAACTCTGACGGTTTGGCATTTGGAATAGTGAAAGCAATCTGGAAAATCCTGATAGCCAGCATTTGTGTCACCATCACTAGCTGCAGAAACAGATTTCAGGGTGAATTTCAGTAGGATCAGAGGAGTGAGTGTATCTGGGCAGATCAGCTCATTTGTAGCAGTTTTGGTGATACACTCTTTAACAGACTCTAGCAGTGGGTCTATGCTGATTAATTCACCGCTTTTTCTCTCAGAGCCTTTCAAGAGGTCAAACACTGGGTGATGGTGCTTTAAACCTTTAAACCAACAGTTTCCGGCTTTAAAAAATTTTTTTTTCAACGTTTATTTATTTTTGGGACAGAGAGAGACAGAGCATGAACAGGGGAGGGGCAGAGAGAGAGGGAGACACAGAATCGGAAACAGGCTCCAGGCTCTGAGCCATCAGCCCAGAGCCCGACGCGGGGCTCAAACTCACGGACCGCGAGATCGTGACCTGGCTGAAGTCGGACGCTTACCCGACTGCGCCACCCAGGCACCCCTACAGTTTCCGGCTTTAATTGGCTCACCTGTACTCGACAAAGGCTTCAAACTATAAGCAAAAGTAATAATGGCCATGAGATCGATAAAAGCACAAAACTTGGACAATATCTGAGAAATCTAAAGTAAAAATAATTACACATTATCAGTAGAATAATCTCCAAATGTCTGGACAAATCTGATAGTCTTACAGGGTTAAGGTCCCAATTATGCTGGATTTTTGGACTTTCACGGTGTTAAACCAACAGAAGCTTTAATAATACCTCTTTATTGGAGGAACAATGTTTAATAATTAAAACGACTAGTTAATTCACCGGGCAATAGTCCATCTGATTCTCCTTTTCCAGCTCCAAGCCCACAGTCACATGCCACAGCTTGGAACAAGAAAGAATCCCTTGTCCAGAGTTCCTGCCAAAGGAACTCCACAAAGTAGCCTCACTCCCGAGAGGGTGTCCACGAGGGTTTGCGCAAGTTAGCCTCTACCGCAGAGGTCAGAGGATCTGACTCGGAAGCATCTATTCATGTCTAGTCATCAGATAATTCATGTAAATAAATGAAAGTCAAAGTCACAATGCTGCGGGAGTCCCAATAAAATTACTTCCCTCCCTTACGTTATGTAAAAGCTTCTCTTTCCCTTGCCACTGAGGGCTCACATATTACTCAGATTTTCAACCTTCTACCCACCTGGCTCCAGGAATTCCATTGTGGCCAATGTGGCGGGTCTCTCCTTTAAACACGGACTCCAGGCAGGGAAGGACTATACTTAAGGGGGGATCCCAGCAAGGACTCGTGTCACTCAAGGTCCTCATACATTCAGTTAATGTTGATCGTGTATTTTGGGGGGAGCTTACTATGTGCCAGGCATTATGGTAGCTACTAGGGGTACAATATGAAGAAAAATATGGGGTTTGTGCTCTCAGGGAATTGAAGCCACTAGATGATAATGGCTGGTCCTGACTGACCAACTGCTGTATGCTTCATATACTGTATGCTCATTCAATCTTCAGGCTTAGGAGGCAGAAGGCTATTCTCATCCCCATTTTACAGATGAGGAAGTCGAGGCAGAGAAAGGGCTGAGCGCCAAAGTTTATATGCAAACGTGTGTCAGAGCTGGGTTTGATCCCAGGAGGCTGATCTGCACCCTTAACTGTTATTCTCAGCCTCCTCTCCACTGCCTTCTGATGTGTTGACTCTGGAAGCAGAGGGAGAGAGGGCCTGGGCAGTGAATCCACAAGACAGCCCCGGAAAAGCAGAACTACCTTTTGAAGACAGAGACAGGAATGAGGTGAGAGAAACGTTTTTCTAGGAGAAGAAGTTAGCAGAAGACAAAGGGCTTTTGAGATGTTGGGAATCTTATTCCCTTTCTTGGAGGGAATTTATATTGCATAGGCTGATAAGGAGAAAGAGGGAGGGTGGAAGTTTTGTGCTCATTCCTCCACTTGTCTCTCCAACCTTGAACTTGCATCTGAGGCAATGGGGCAGGCACATGCTCAAAAAAGCATCTGTGGCATCAGCACCATTGGACAGAAACCAGATTTGCCATATTGGTGGGAGGCCAGACTTGCTTACTTGACTGGCTGGAAGTTTCTCTAAGAATGTGGTCAGCAAAGTCCAAGTGCTTCCTGGAGGTAAGATTGAGAAAGTTTTTGCTGAGGCTGTTTTTCTGGCTCTGTGTCAGCTCCTGGGAGTAATTTGCATGAAACTTGTAAAAAGTGTATTTTCAAGGCCTGAAAACACAAAATTGCCAGATTTAAGGTAGGGACTCTGGTTCACCAGAGATCTGCCTGCTAAGGCTTTACCACGCATCATCTTCCAAGAACCAATAAGCCAGCTCCAAGATTAACATTTTAGGAGGCAAAAGGATCTGCAAATGCATTCAGCAATGTGAAACACGAGGACTGGGAACACAATGTCAGGACCCAGTGGGTGGAGAGGCATGATCAAAAGCAGCATTGGCTAATAGTTGAGTCAGTGTTTGGGAATCAGCAGACCAAGAATGAATGAGTTTCTTCATCTTTAAATGGAGTTAATGAGAACACTGACCAATTGGAAGAGGCAGTGGTGATCACTGAATGAGTTCATGAATATAGCATGCTCTGTGCATGGGCTGGCACATAGTATATTCTCAACAAACGTTAGCTGTCTTCACCATCACCACCATTATCATCATTGTCATCACCATCATCCTGCTTTTCCACTTTCCACGTATGTGACCTAGAACAAGTTTTGTTTTTTGTTTTTTTCTAACATCTCTAGGTTTCAGATTCCTCAGCTTTACACTGAAGATAAAAAATAGTTATCTTCAAGGGGATAGTGAGGATGAAACAAGATGGCACACGTAAGTACCTAACACAATGCTTGGCAAATAGCAGGTGCTCATTGACCGGGAGTTATTACTTATTGGTTCTAAGAGTGTTCCTTTTTTGATTGGTAATCAAAATGGGTATTCTGACAAAGATATGTATGATGATGAAGGCAGACACCAAAGTCTACTCAACAGGTAAAGTCTGCCTAAGAGATACTCTAGTTTTCAGTGGGAGTTTTTCTTTTCATTCTGCATAGCCCTATATGATAGCTCCCTAAAACTTCAGATGTTCTTGGATTTTCAGTCTCACACATTAAAGAACGTTAGCTATTGATGAAATCAGAGAAGGTTGAAGATTTGGAGACTCACAGACGGAGGGCTGCCAGATTTAGCAAAAACAAAGATGTCCTATATATTATCCGGCAATCCTACGTGGATGTTAATTTATATTCTTGTAAAACCCAAGCTAGGGGTCTACTTGTGTTTTTGTGACTTTCTGTGAGATCACAAAAACCCATGTTGCGGATTTTTTTCAGAGAGAGATGTTACAGAAGTTGCATATGCTTTCTCAGGGTTGATGGTCATCAGGGGGATCTTTTACCATGAATCATGTTGGGCATACACAGAAGCAAAATGGATCCTGGAGGTTATGACTCCAGTACAAAAGTCCTGAAATAACTTACTCAAGACTTCTGTTCATTATTATTTCCTATCACTAATCGGTAGCCCCTCCCATTTCCCCTTTCCTACCATCCACTGTTCTCTGCCTCACTAATGGAAACACTGCAAGTTCTCCACAATGTAAGGCATAGAGTGAACTGTCTTCCTAACGATGATATTATGACGACCCAAGGCAAGCCTGGCCTCCTGGGCTCCAGTCTGTTCAACCCATAGTAATCAGGAGTTATACCATCTCTCTGCAAAATTCAGTGGTGCTTCCCAGTGACTTTACTTTGAAAGGAAAATGGAAGCGGCAGAGCAAGTATCAAGTTCATGACATTTAGCTCAAAACCAAGATAGTGTACTTCCTCCTAAGTGGGTTTTGTTGGTGTTTTGTTTTGTTTTGTTTTGTTTTGTTTTGGTGGGGATTAGAAGAGTAGATTCAGAGAAAGGTCAAGCTTTATGGACTCTCTGTGACACCTCACCAACTACCCTAACCTAAAACATTTTCTTCTGCAAGGTATGCCTTGATTTAAGGATCAAGGTGTGTCTATATAAATCCCTCTCTAGAATTTTTGTGTCCAGTCCTTATTCCATTACTGGCTGAGATCACATGAAACACACAACTGAGTCAGGGATATAGAATTGACTGTAGCAGCACATGCAGCCCCAGAGCATCCTACTCAGCTTCTAGGCCCCTCTTCCATCACTTCCTATTCTGATGTTCTGAACTGGCCAAAGGACACTAGGGTTGCGGGGTAGACCATGGTCTACTGAGCTCCCCCATACTCTGTTGAGCAGAGGAGTCTAAGGCAGGATATAAAACCTTTAGAAGTCATGGAATCTACCCCCTGCCTCCTAGCAGCACTGGTAGTTAATACACAGTAACCTTGACTTTGAATTTCTCCAAGTCATCTAGAGAAGGACCTACAGAAATTATGAGTTAGGCATGGACTGTTTGGTATCACTTCAGTTTTTTGAATAATGCATGGGGCCCCAGAATTTTTTTTTTTAATTTTTTTTTCAACGTTTTTATTTATTTTTGGGACAGAGAGAGACAGAGCATGAATGGGGGAGGGGCAGAGAGAGAGGGAGACACAGAATCGGAAACAGGCTTCAGGCTCCGAGCCATCAGCCCAGAGCCTGACGCGGGGCTCGAACTCACGGACCGTGAGATCGTGACCTGGCTGAAGTCGGACGCTTAACCGACTGCGCCACCCAGGCGCCCTGCAGAATTTTGTGTCCAACATGCCAAGCTTGCCTGCAAGCCAGAGAAGACATTTCCTAGGTCAGTCCTTTCTTTTTTATTTTTAAAAAACTTATTATTTTTTTTAATTTTAGAGAGACAGAGTGGGAGAGGGGCAGAGAGAGAGAGAGAGAGAGAGAGAGAGAGAGAGAGAGAATCCCAAGCAGGCTCCATACTCAGTGTGGAGCCCAACGTGGGCTCAACCCCACAAGCCTGGGATCATGACCTGAGCCAAAAATAGAGAGTCAGATGCTCAACTGACTGAGTCACCCAGGAGCCCCTAATAATAAGTAGAAGGAATAGTGGGCATCCATTTCTCTTTCCCCGGAGCTGACTGTGTAAAGGCTTCTGGGGAGATGAGCAAACATCTGAGACTGAAATACAGAGTAGCCACAGAAGGCACACTCAGGGCTTCCTGGAATATGAACTGAGAGATGAGCTGCACGCTTGGCCTCGGTCCACCAAAATCTCTGCTTTTAAATATGTGCTTTGGTTGCTTTTCTTTTCTGTTTTTACTGTAAAAATAATCCATGCTCATTAAATCAAATTTGGGAAATATAGAAAAAGTTAAAGGAAAAGAGAAACCATCCATGTTCCTACCATCTGAATCTCATCAATGTAAACATTTGTTATATTTCCTTCAAGGCTTTTTTTGTTCTTTGCATAAATGGTGTGTGTGTGTGTGTGTGTGTGTGAGAGAGAGAGAGAGAGAGAGAGAGAGAGAGAGAGAGAGAGAGAGATTTTTACAAAATTAGATCCACTTCCTTAAAGCCCTGTTTTCAAGGCAACAGGATTAATGTGATTTTAAAGTACTAAAATGAGTCATTTTAGGATTATTGAGCAACTTCAAGAGGTTGGTAAAAACAAAGTTGACTTTCCATTATCCTGTCATCAGGAATCACCTACTCTAATATTCAGCTGCTTTTCTTGTGGTCCATGCTCAGTGGAAAGGATAACAAGATACAAACGGAGAGATACAAAGATAAATACAAGTAAGGCACACTCTCTTATGACTTCACTATTTTAAGGACATTACTATACAATCTTTTTTTTAAGTCTTTTTAAAAAAATGTTTATTTATTTTTGAGAGAGAGAGAGAGAGAGGGAGGGAGGGAGGGGATGGGGGAGGGGCAGTTAGAGAGGGAGACAGAGAATTCAAAGCAAGCTCCATGCTATCAGTGCAAAGCCCTACATGGGGCTCGAACCCACACACAGTGAGATCATGACCTGAGCCAAAGTTGGATGCTCAACCAACTGAGCCACCCAGGCGCACCAGTAAATCACTACACAATCTTGATTCCCTTCATCACAATAAACCTACGTTTAGCTAAGCTTAAAGACGTTAAAGATCAAGTTTAATTATTTGGATTTTCCCTTAAATCCTGTCCCAAAAGGGATTAGGATTCAATTTTCATGGTATAAGTAACTTCACATTTACTTGATGACTTTTCTCAAAGATGAGCAATGGAGGAGATCTGACATATCTGAGGATGGGGTATTAACAGTATATAAGAAGCATCATGAATTATATTTTACATTGTGCAAAGACTGAAAAACCAGACTCATTTTGCAACAGCCCCAAAGAGAGCTCCTCTCAGCTCTATTTTCTCAATGAGTTTGAGAAAGTGGCTTGGGAAGAAATGTTTCCAATCACCCCAAGGCTTTTGCTTATAGGGATCCTAACACTTAGCCAATCTTATGCTAATTATCTACCTTTCTAAAAATTTTTTTTTCGTTTATTTATTTTTGGGACAGAGAGAGACAGAGCATGAACGGGGGAGGGGCAGAGAGAGAGGGAGACACAGAATCGGAAACAGGCTCCAGGCTCTGAGCCATCAGCCCAGAGCCTGACGCGGGGCTCGAACTCCCGGACCGTGAGATCGTGACCTGGCTGAAGTCGGACGCTTAACCGACCGCGCCACCCAGGCGCCCCTTTATCTACCTTTCTAGATTGATCTTTGAGAACAGCCAGCTCATATACCACCACTCCAAGAAGCCCTCCTTATGCTTTCAAAATCTGTTTATTTCACTATTCAGCCTTTGTATTATTCTGCCCTATGTAACAATGTATTCTGCAAAGCAGAAAAGCAAATGTTTCTGAGCAAAGTGTTTACAATGGTTGAAAAATCAAACATTAGAAAACCTATTTAGTGTACGGCCTATCCCTTCTCCCACATCTCACACTTTTTGTGTTTGAGTTTTGGGTCTTTTCCAAAGCTTTTTCACGCAAACATAAATACAAATCTATTGTTTTCCCATCCCTATTTTCTGACACAAAAGGTACCTTGATATACATACTGTTCTTGAAATACATACTGTTGTTTGATATACGTATTGTTCTGTATTTTGCTCTTTTTTACTTAAACAGAGTAATACATCTCAGAAGTTTAGCTGAGATGGTTTTCCATATCAGTTCAGAGAGAAATTCCCCATTCTGTTTTAAAAGCTCTTCAAAATTAAAAAAAAAATTTTTTCTATTATATGTTGTCATCTAATATATTTAGCCAGTTCCACTAATGATGGGCATTTGGGTTGTTTCCAATCTCTTGCTATGCCAATGATGCTTTGTAGACATATGTTAATTTGCATTGTGTATGTATATCTTTGGATAAATTCCAGAAAGCAGAAGGGCTGGGTCAGAGAGTGCACAATTCTGTAATGTTGCTAGATAGTGTCAAATTGCCATAGGGTTTCTACCTATTTATATTTCCATACAAAATACAGATGAAATCTGTCTCCTCACAGCCTTGCCAAGAGAGAGGTAAGGAGGGAGAGAAGGTTTAGGAAGGAGTGGTCGGTACCAGGAACAATAAGAGGACAAATGGATACAGGCCTACGGGGGCAAGGACAGTGTCAAATCTGACTGACAGGGGCGCCTGGGTGGCTCAGTCGGTTAAGCGGCCGACTTTGGCTCAGGTCATGATCTCGCGGTCCGTGAGTTCGAGCCCCGCGTCGGGCTCTGTGCTGACAGCTCAGAACCTGGAGCCTGTTTCAGATTCTGTGTCTCCCTCTCTCTGACCCTCCCCTGTTCATGCTCTGTCTCTCCCTGTCCTAAAAATAAAAAAATAAAAAATAAAAAAATCTGACTGACATCTTGCTGAGGTGCAGCCAGCCTCTCCCCACGGTGTCTGGGACCTCTGGTGGCTCCAACTGAGCACATCTAATGTGGAGCTCACTGAACCTGGAGCCTCCTCTCAGTTTCTCATTTTCTACTAATGGAATCACAATTTTCTCACATTCAAAATCTGGTAGGAGAGAGTGTGGGCAGGTAGACATTCACTTTTCATTTTACAAACTCTAAATTCGTAAGCTTTATAACAAGAAGCGTATAGTTCTTTTGCAAGTTAAAACCAGTAATAATGTACTACAAGAAAAAGTGGAGGCCTAGTCATTTTTTTTTTGTTTTTTATTTATTCATTCAACCACTTTCTATTCTGTGAGCTGTTTTTCTCTTTCTTTCTTTCATTTCTTTCTTTTTTTTCTTTCTTTCCTTCCTTCCTTCCTTCCTTCTTTCCTTCCTTCCTCCTTTCTTTCTTCCTTCCTTCCTTCCTTCCTTCCTTCCTTCCTTCCTTCCAGGTACCCAGGGGAATGGTTTTCAATCACTTAGCTTTATAGGAAAATTGATGAAGAAAAAACATTAATTCTAGTACTTTACACATTGTTAGTAAGCATTGCCACCACTCTCAGACCCACTCCCAGTTTTTTTTTTAAGTTTTATTTTTATTTAAGTAATCTCTATACCCAACATGAGGCTGAAACTCACAACCTCAAGATCAAGAGTCACATGCTCCACCGACCAAGCCAGCCAGGTGCCCCACCACTTCCAGTTTTTCGAGTGAAAAGAAATTAAGAAAAAAACTCTTAATGAAATGTTTAATTAATAGTTATAGGTGCTGGGATATTACCTCAGGGAAAATCTACATAGTAAGGATTTATGACATTTGTGTGGTATTTTTATGTGCCATAATGCAGTTTTCAATCCAGACATCCCTTATATAAGTACACACTTATATCCATTTTATTTATTTATTTATTTATTTATTTATTTATTTATTTAAATTTTATTTTTTTTAATTTGCATCCAAATTAGCATATAGTGAAACAATGATTTCGGGAGTAGATTCCTTAGTGCCCCTTGCCCATTTAGCCCATCCCCCCTCCCACAACCCCTCCAGCAACCCCTCAGTTTGTTCTCCATATTTATGAGTCTTTTCTGTTTTGTCCCCCTTCCTGTTTTTATATTATTTTTGTTTCCCTTCCCTTATGTTCATCTGTTTTGTCTCTTAAAGTCATCATATGAGTTAAGTTATATGATTTTTGTCTTTCTCTGACTAATTTCACTTAGCATAATGCCCTCCAGTTCCATCCACGTAGTTGGAAATGGCAAGATTTCATTCTTTTTGATTGCCGAGTGATACTCCATATTGTGTGTGTGTGTGTGTGTGTGTGTGTGTGTGTGTGTGTGTGTATACCAAACCTTCTTTATCCATTCATCCATAGATGGACATTTGGCCTCTTTCCATACTTTGGCTATTGTTGATAGTGCTGCTATAAACATGGGGGTGCATGTGTCCCTTCGAAACAGCACACCTGTATCCCATGGATAAATGCCTAGTAGTGCAATTGCTGAGTCATAGGGTAGTTCTACTTTTTAGTTTTTTGAGGAACCTCCATACTGTTTTCCAGAGTGGCTGCACCAGTTTGCATTCCCACCAACACTGCAAAAGAGATCCTCTTTCTCTGCATCCTCACCAACATCTGTTATTGCTTGAGTTGTTAATGTTAGCCATCCTGACAGGTGTAAAGTGGTATCTCATTGTGCTTTTGATTTGTATTTCCCTGATGATGAGTGATGCTGAGCATATTTTCATGTGTCGGGTAGCCATCTGGATGTCTTCCTTGGAGAAGTGTCTATTCATGTCTTTTGCCCATTTCTTCACTGGATTATTTGTTTTTTGGATGTTGAGTTTGCTAAGTTCTCTATAGATTTTGGATACTAACTCTTTATCTGATATGTCATTTGCAAATATCTTCTCCCATTCTGTCGGTTGCCTTTTAGTTTTGCTGATTGTTTCCTTCGCTGTGCAGAAGCTTTTTATTTTGATGAGGTCCCAGTAGTTCATTTTTGCTTTTGTTTCCCTTGCCTCCGGAGACATGTTGAGTAAGAAGTTGCTGTGGCCAAGATCAAATAGGTTTTTGCCTGCTTTCTCCTCAAGGATTTTGATGGCTTCCTGTCTTACATTGAGGTCTTTGATCCATTTTGAGTATTTTTGTGTATGGTGTAAGAAAGTGGGCCAGGTTCATTCTTCTGCATGTCCAGTTTTCCCAGCACCACTTGCTGAAGAGACTATCTTTATTCCATTGGATATTCTTTCCTGCTTTGTCAAAGATTAGTTGGCCATATGTTTGTGGGTCCATTTGTGTTCTCTATTCTGTTCCATTGATCTGAGAGTGTGTTGTTGTGCTAGTACCATAGTGTCTTGATGATTACAGCTTTGTAGTATAGCTTGAAGTCTGGGATTATTTATTTATTTTCATTTGAGAGAGAGTGTGTGTAAGTGAGAGGGGGGGGGATGCAGAGGGAACAAGATAGAGCGAGAGATAGAGAGACAGAGAGAGAATCTCAAGCAGGTCCCACATTCGGTGTGCAGCCCTATGCAGGGCTTGATCCCATGACACTGGGATCACGACCTGAGCCGAAATCAAGAGTTGGATGTTCAACCGACTGAGCCACCCAGGTGCCCCACATTTACATCTGTTTTATACCATTTGGAGAAAAACTGTAGTGGAATTGTACTACCTGAAGTTATAGAAGCTTGTAACTATCCTAGCTGCTTTTAGAATCCCATTCTTGGTGAAATATATCATTCATTTCTAATAATGCCTTATCAAAGCATCCTTTTATGGGAAATTATCATCAAATTTATCATGTTTGGCCTTACTTTGGGATTTCCAGGAATTTAACATAGTGAAGAGAGGGGCCATCTCCTGGTGCTCTTGGTCTTTGTACATTCACTTTCACACAGATAAGGTCATTAGGCATTCATGCACCTGAGCCATCTTTCCATATGGCATCTGGCAATAAGCCAGGTAACAAAGGCACACTTTGATCCATCTCATGAGGGTGCTGTCTGATGACTCAGCTCACAGTTCAGTTCCATCAGTGTCACCATCTCTGTCAACCCAGTGGCATTTATTCAACTATGTTTCTACTACATTGCATTTAGCCTTGTTACTTTATCAAAATTAGTGAAATATGGGAAAATATAAAAACAAACACCAGTGAACGGTAGTGTAGTTCTCACAAACTTAGAACAATTGAGACAGAGGAAATCCTAAGGTAGTCAATCTTTAGGCTCAATAATGACAACTCGTACTGAGAATTCTCTATGCATCAGTCACTATTCTAATCACTTTATATGACTTAATTCACTGAATTCCCACAATTCTATATAAGAAATAAATGAGGTATTATTATTATCTCTGTCTTTACAGATAAGGAAAACTATTCACGATTTGTAGAGATGTAAGTAATCTGACTCAAATTGGAAAGCTGCCTTCCTTTTAGACTTTAGATGGTCAACTCCGCTCAGCTGGGATAAGGAAGTCCAAATTTCAAGAATATTTATTGGGACACCTGGCTGGCTGAGTTGGTAGAGCATGAAACTCTTGATCTCAGATTCATGAATTCAAGCCCCA
This sequence comes from Herpailurus yagouaroundi, assembly GCF_014898765.1. NCBI lineage: Eukaryota > Metazoa > Chordata > Mammalia > Carnivora > Felidae > Herpailurus > Herpailurus yagouaroundi. The sequence continues at coordinate 24,805,511 of NW_024412415.1, read as the reverse complement.
CACTGGGTGGTAGAGCGTACTTAAAAGAAAAATGGGGCAGTACCTGGGTGGCTCAGTCAGTTAAGCATCCAGCTCTTGATTTCGGCTCAGGTTATGATCTCATGGATCATGAGATTGAGCCCCACACTGGGCTCTGCACTGACAGTGTGGAGCCTGCTTGGGATTCTCTCTCTCCTTCTGTCTCTGCCCTCCCCCACTCGTGCGTGCATGTGCACCCAAGCACACGTGCGCATGCGCGTGCACACACACACACACACACACACACACACACACACACACGCCTTCTCAGAAATAAATAAATAAACTTAAAATGAACATTTACTAAATTCTGGAATTATAGCCTAAGACGAGATCTAAGAGACAAGGCACGATTAGGGATTTTACACTACATTTTAGCCCTCTGGAAATAGAGCCCTCTCCTTAAAAAGCACAAATCTGTTTTTGAATTTCATACATCTAGCATTGGTGTGTATTTTCAAAAACATGTTGTATATGAAAGTAGGAAGCCCTTGTGTTATTGTATATGTTTTTGATGTACATGGAAAAATGTGAATCCTTTGGGGACAGGGCATTTGTCTTATACTTCTCCAGTGCCTACAGCAGTGTTGAGCAAATGTTTCTTCTGGTGAGTGAAAACAGTAGTGGTTTGGAAACCATGCTGCCAACCTGCAAGGCACCAACACCAAGAAACACTCAATTCAAAGTAAATCCCCCTATTGATAATGGGAGAGGCTATGGAGGTGTGGGAGCAGAAGGTATATAGAAATCTCTGTATCTTCCCCTCAATTGTACTGTGACCCCAAAACCGCTCTAAAAAATAGATATAAAAATATATTAATAAAAAAAGTAAATTCCCCAAGTGTTTTTTACCAATATCTTGAAAAATATGTCATCCTAAGTACACATGCACACACATCAATGTGTATACACAAATATTTATAGTCATGTCTATAAACACACATTTATAAGTGCATGATAATAAAGGCAGAACATATGTCACATCTTAAATATATAAATACATTTAGAGGTGCATGCTGATGCGTTGAAATGATGATTGTTGCAAACCCCACTCATTTTGTCCTGTTGAAGAGGTGAATGGAACCGCCCTCATGGCCTCACCAAGATAATTGTGTATAAATTAAGGCAGCAGACAGACGAAGTAGGCAAACCACTGTGTGCTCCAAATTTCAAGTGCCTCCCATGTCCCTTCCTCAGAGACTCTGTCCCCATTCTCTGTCTTTCCTTGATGGGGCAGTAGCTTTAAGGCACCACCCCTGTGACAACATCTGCTTGGAATGTAGCTGTACAGACACCTGGTCCAAGCAGAGCCTCGGATAGGCTTGCCAGTGACCTACGGCCGGGGTGGCATGGTTTGAAACGCCGAGCTGTGTGAGTCAGATTCTCTCTCTTTCCCTTCCTCCCTTTCTCTCTCTGGAACTTGAACCAAGAGACCAAGAGGAAAGTTTCCAGTTAGCCGTGGGCACGGTGGCTGAAAGATCGTCTGGGGGCCTGCGTCAGGATGATGACAAACTGAGGACATTTTGCAAGCTGAAATTATGGGAGGAGGAGCAACAAGGAGGGAGTTGCTTGAAGTAGGAAAGGCTTGACGAGACAGAGAACACCCATCCACATCCAGAAGCTGGAGAGCTAGAAGACAGACAGCTGCACAGCCCCACCTTCATTTGTGTTCTCTTTGCCCTGGCTCCTGGGGATGTATGCCTTTAAACATTTTTTTCTCATGAGGTGAGATATCGTCTCAGATCATGATCTCATGGTCATGAGTTCGAGCCCTGTGGCAGGCTCTGCACTAGGATTCTCTTTCTGCCCCTTACCTGCTCATGCACGTGCTTTCTCCCTCTCTCTCAAAATAAATAAACTTTAATATCCATATATTTAAAAAAAATTTTTAAAAGCTTTCTCATGAAGCAACCCATGTGCTTTTTTTCACCTTCTTGTCACTAAAAGAGACTACATTAGAACAGCAGATTGTCTCTGACAATGGAGGATATAAACTTAAAAAAAAAAAATCAAGAGACACAAAATGAAAAAGAAAGAACTGTACAGGCACAGCGATACAGGGCCATGAAGACTAGTGACAAACAGTCATTCCATTCAATCGTCCCCAAGGACCTCAGCTCGGTACAACCCTGTGCGATTAGTATTTATAGTGATGACCTTGAGTCTTCAGGCACAAGCTGCTTGACATTCAGCATATTTTCCAAAGCCAATGAAGCATGCAGTTTATCATAGAAAAAATTTCCTTCAAGTTACACAAAGTTTTGGTTCCTTAAAAAGGCAAGGTTCATGCAGTTATTTGTTATGTTTTAGTTTCTAAAATACGTATATTTATTTATACATGCCTTGCCTTGTTCAAGCAAAGATTAAAGATGACTGACAAGAATACACAAAACCCAAGAAGGCAGTATAATTGACAGGAAAGAGGAAGAAGCAGGAACATCAGGGTGTGGACACAAAGCTGTTCCAGGAGATTCGGTTATCTGCAAAGCTCGCTTCTATGGAATACCTCACTCCTTGATAGATCATGGAACATCATAACTAGTATTACTCACTATTGAATCATTTTTAAATCTGGAAGAAGGTCAGGGTTTATATTCTGAATGTAAAAGTCAAATTGAAACTGGGAAAAAGGAAAAAAAAGAAAATATTGGCTTAAATCAGAGAAAATATAATAACAAAAATGCATAATTTTAAAAAATGTTTGTTTGTTTGTTTGTTTGTTTGTTTAATTTTGAGAGGGAGAGAGAGAATCCCAAGCAGGCTCTGTGTTGACAGCTCAGGAGGTCATGACCAGAGCCAAAATCAAGAGTCGGACGCTTAACTGTCTGGGCCACCCAGTCGCCCCAACAAAAATGCATTTAATAAGCTGTTAATTTAAACATACGTTTAAATATTTTCTCTTCCTTTATTTTGGTAAAAATCATTCCTCTATTTCAGTAAAATAATTGTTACGTGATAACAAAACTTTTTTAAAAAAGTTTTATTAATTTAAGTAATCTCTACACCCAACTTGGAGCTTGAACTCATGACTCCAAGATGAAGAATCACAAGTTTTTCCGACTGAGCCACCCAGGCGCCCCATGCACTACTTTTTAAATGTTAATCACAAGTAGCATCACATTATGTTACCCAACTGTTGAAATTCTGCAATGTCCTTTGTACGAAGGAATATTAACATATTAAGGAAAAAAGATGTTTAAAGTTGAGTTAAACTCTGCATACAAATGTAATTTTCTTATACAAATGTGATTTTTAGGCTGCATAAAAAAGGAAGAATTTTTCCAGGAGCCCTGCCCTGGTTTGGAGAGGCTCCCAGGATTTTAATTAAGGTGTTCCGACTCATATTGGGCCTGCCTCAGGGAAAACTTCTGAAATTTGTAGTAGGACATTCATACTATGGAATTACTGCTCACAGGGTAAGAGTTGGGGCTTCAGAGTCAGGCAAATATACAGATTTGATGCATAACAGCTGAGTGATAGCTTGGGCAAGTTACTTCAAACTCAGCTTAGTTTGTTTCTTCTTTTTTTTTTTTTTTGGCAGTTTTATAACTTTATTTGGAATCAGAAGTTAGTTCTCAACCATATCAACTGTCTGTAGTTTTTAAGTTTGTTTACGTATTTTGAGAGAGAGAGAGAGAGAGAGAGAGAGAGAGAGAGAGAGAATGAGCAGGGAAAGGACAGGGAGACAGGGGGAGAGAAAATCCCAAGCAGGCTCTGCACTGTCACTGATGCGGGGCTCGAACCCAGGAACCGTGAGATCATGACCTGAGCCAAAACCGATAGGGACACCCAGAATCTCCTGCCTGTAGATTTTTGGAAGTGGTGACAGGTACCTAGGTAACCTGAACTCGTTTGGTGAATCTTCATCCTCATTACATTTTCTGGACAACTGTATACAGATATGGTATGGGACATTCCTTATTCTTTTAGCCCAGACAGCTTTGTTGAGTCTGGTATCTATGCACACATCTGAAGTTCCCACTTTCCTCATGGCAAATTTCTGGATCTCTTTGGGTACCCAAGGAGCACACTTCCATGGATGCACTTGTAAACGGTGATGGCGTCCTCTCTGGTCACTACCTTGTTGGTGGCATCATGGCTCTTCTTTTTCTTGCCACTCTTCTTTGTGGGAGCTGGTCTGTGGCCCAGGTTGCAAAGCTCAGCTTCGTTTCTTAATTGCAAATGAAGTTAATAGGGTTGTATGGAAGATTAGATATTATACGGTAAGCATTCAGCTCACAGCTGATACCTACTGAACCTAATAAATGCCTGTGACGGTAGAAGCAGTGATTGCCCACAACATTCCACATTGATGTGACACAAGTCTCTGTTTCACTAGTGCTTTGTCAAAGATTTCTGGCCTAATTTTCCCATCAACAAATTTTTCTTTAATTGTATTGCTGCGAATACAGTTTGATGTTAGGGTTCTGACATGGAAACTAGTTTCGTTGCCTTCTATTATCTTCTTATTGTTTTCCAAAATGAATAAGCAGTGATTTTTTTTCCACTGAGATTTTTTCTTTGTTCCTTTTCATTCAAGTCCACATAAAACCGCATTTTTAATCATGCCCATGGATGTGTAGTCTCATCTGACTAGCTCCATCATGTGTCTATAATGAGTTTTACAATTTTAAAAGTTGTTTTCATTTCATTGCTACTATGACCTCGAATAACGATGACTATCTGGTAATATATTGGTGAGCCTTCTTAAAAATATGTGTAAATCCAGAAAACTGGAAAACTTCATAAAGTGAGGATTTTTGAGGGGGGGTGAGATTTGGTCCCAGATTCAGGGTCATCATAATCTATCATTCAAACTATCAGGGTGTTTTGGGAATGCAAGAGGGGTGCAATTAATAATTTCACTGAGATCAAAGCATAAACCAGGACTCTCCCAGGTAAACCAGGGCAGAAGACTGACAAGCCCAAACTGACAACGTATCTTCTTGAGATGAGTATGGGGCAGGGCAGGGCTTGAAGGATTCTTCGTGAAATTATAGGCTCCCTATCACGTGCTCATACTCTATATTCTATGTTTGGCAGTTATGGCATCTTTGAGAATTTGGGATGAAAGCTATTAACTCTCTGAAGAAAAAAGGCACGTGCAAAAGCCCCCATGATCTTGGCATTACAATTCAGAGGGCCACGATCTGTGTGATCGCACCCAGGGACCCAGATATGAATCCCTAAGCTAGAACACATGGTATAGGTGGCAGGGAGAAGGAACCAATATTTCTTGGCCATCTTTACACATATTTCATTTCATACTCACATCAATCTATTTTCTAGATAAGGGAGCTAAAGCTCAGAGAAATCAAGATCTCACAGCTAGTTAGGTGGCAAAGCCAGACTTCAAATTCAGCTTTATGTGTCACTAAATCTTATAATCTAAGTACTGCTTAGATATAAAAATTAATACATATATTTATACTTCATTCTGGAAAATAATTATACTACAAAATATAGTTACAAAATTAACACAAGCATTTATCTCCATTTGAGTCGCACCTATTGGAATTAACACTTGAAACCGGAAAGAGGTTATGAGGGACAATAAAAGTAAGTATTAAAAAAAAAACAACCGCAAATGTTGATATAATCAACAATTAGTGTCAAGACAGTTATAGACGAATCCAAGATCGATAAGTTGTTGATGAATTATTAAAAGATTTTTCAGTGTCTCATTATATCCCTGGTTTAACCTTGGGGAAAACAACTTCATCTTTGTCTGTATCCCGTGAAGCCCAAGTCAATCTGTGGATGGAATGGTGGCTTAGGCAACGTGTCATTTCCAACATAAGTAGTGTTTCTTGTATAACTGATAAACTCCAATATTCCCTTTGGTAACCTCTGTTCATTAATTCCTAAAATCCCTGATCATATTCTGTTATGCCCCTGAAACATCGGATCTGTTTCTCTGAGAATTTGGTGGAAGATGTCTTGCTGCTTCCTTTCCAGTTCGTGCTATAGATTGCTGCCATATGACTTCTCTACCCTAAACCATAGCTCCAAATATGGCAGTTCCTTGCACAAAACTACTGCCACTTCTCATTACATTTATACCTTTCCCATAAGTATCTTCTGTCTTCCTCCTTCTAAAATTGTAAGCTTGGTGAGGGCAGAAAGCAGTGTACTCACAGTTGACCTATAGTAGGCATTCAATTATATCTATTGTCTCACTGTGTGGATGATTACTACAAGAATTTAGTCAATTTGATTTTCTTTCCATTTTTCAAATGGAGATACAATTTACATATCCTTCTAAAACATACAATTTAGTGGCTTTCAGTATATTCACAAAGTTGTGCAACCATCACAACTAATTACTATCTAATTCCAGAATATTTTCATCAGCCCAATAAGAAAACGCATACCCATTAATAAATTACTCCCCCCACCCTTCACCTGGGCTCTGGCCATCAATAATTTGCTTTCCCCTATAGATTTCCCCATTATTTACTTGTATGTAAATGGAATCATATGATATGTGGTCTTTGTGCCTAGCTTCTTTCGCTTAATATGTTTTCAAGGTTCATCCATGTTGTGGTACACGTCAGCACTTCCCTCCTTTTTAAAGGCTGAATAGTATCCCATTGCGTGAATATACCACATTTTGTTTACGTGTTCTAGACAAGATCATTTTCAACATCCATACAACTCTAGGATCCTATACATATGTGAAGGGCCACCGCCAAAATTCATAAGTAAATCACAATAAATCATTATGCTTCACACTTTCTCCAGGCCCTGAAGTTTTCAAATCTTACCTACCACAGATTCCTGGCAGGATAATCCTGTTGTAACCAAGTTTACTTGCTGAACTCTTAAGAAACAATAAAACCAGAGCCCCTGCCTTTATTTCTGGATTCTCTCCCCACCTCCAATCTCGGCCTCACTGCCCACCCCGAGTCTTGAAAGTCCACACTCTGAAATAATATAAGTGCGCCGTGACGGTTTTACTAATTGTTCTCAACAGACAGGGTTCACAGAGGTTGGAGAGTGCTTTCTTCCCAGTTATTTCTCCCGTCTTTCTGCTCACTGCAGTGCAACTTCTCCACCACCCAAAAGTCCAAAAGAAAAAAAAAGAAAAAAGAAAGAAAAAAAAAAAGCCTTCCTTTGTTTTCCAAGGAAATTCAGGTAAAAGGACGGGTAGGGGAAACGATATTTTTGACTTTCCTCACAATCCAGACGTTGGAAAGAAAAAGGATTTCCTTTGGGTTGCAGCCACGGCTCTGATCTTTGATGCTGATAAAATATTTCCTTCTTAAAAAAAAAAAAGTTATGGGAAAATCATACCACTTCAGCTTGGAAGCCACACCTACTGTAACTTACGCGTTTAAAAAAAAAAAAAAAAAATGAGAGGCTTACCTCTCTTTCAAGGAGAGTTTTGTTCCCAACAGTTCAGGTCTTGCACTGCGGAGCGAGCCGGGTCAGCAGCGCTCTTTGGAGGCTAGCGTGGAGGACTACAGGATCCAGAGGTCTTTGGAAACTCCAGCAGCTCCAAGCTTGTTGGCTACCACGGTTTCCCTGAGGAGTGACGCTGTGAAAACAAACCCTGATTGGTCAGGCCTGAGCTGAATTCTCCATTTATGGACAGATTGCCCAGCCCGAGCCGAGGCTCTGCCGGAGGAGTACAGAGTTAGTGGCCGAAGAAAGAGGAGCGAGGCTGGGCAGCCAGGCAGACGCGCGGAGAGCATCGGGCTCACCTAGGCGGGCGGGGCGGGGGGGGCCGCGAGCGCCTGGTCCGAGTGGACCCCTGCCCTCTGCAACATGCGCCCCGCCTGCTGAGTCTCCTCCTTCTCGCCCTCACCTAGCGCCGCCGATCCCGCCTGGATGGAGTACCCCCAGGGTTCCCATTGGCTCCTGTGAGTGCTTGGGTGTCGAGAGCCCGTTTTTGGCGAAGGGGACCAACTTTTGAAGTTCTCCCAGGAGCCTGCGTTCCAGCCCCAGCTCCCCGGCAGCCGGCGCCGGCAGAGGCGCGACCGCGGCGCGAGTCACCATGGTGAGTTGGCCGCACGGCGTCCCGGGACCGCCTGACCCTGGGACCGGCAGGAAGCGTCGGCGCGGGGCACCCACCTTGGGCGCGCAGCCGAGGCCAGGGGTGGAGAAGGTGGACGCGGGAGTCGGCACGTCGCGAGCTCTGATTGCCTGCTGCTTTCCGTAAACCCTGGCTGGGGGAGAGGGAGCGAGGGGCCAAGGAAAACTTTCTTTCAAGCCGCTTTGGGCGCCGCGAAACTTTTTGTGGCCGGGTTGCTATGGCTGCCAGCTGTCGGAAGCCAGCGTGGGGGCAGCTCTGCGCTCGGGGGCACGGCCCTCGGAGGGGACCCCTCTCTTTCCGCGGGGACGGTGGGGGCAGCGCCGGTGGCCCCGCGGTCCTGCCCGCGGCGGCGGGGAGCGCGGCACCGAGGCGCAGGAGCCGGCTCGCCGCGCCCCCTCCCCT
>NW_024412415.1:24785556-24796653 GCF_014898765.1 Herpailurus yagouaroundi | reverse complement strand
CCTCTCCGCCCCCCGCGCCGCCAGCAGCTGTCCCGCCTGGCAGCCACACGCCGGCGGGGGGCGGCGCGGGCCGCACAAAGGCCGGCGGGGGCGCCAGGTAGGGCGAGCACCTGGCGCTGGGCGGGCGGCTGAGAGCGAAAGTGACCGGGCGCAGCCGGCAGCCTCGCGGCTGGTTGGGTCTCCGCGCCCGCGAGGCCGAGTAAACACCCCCACCCCCCACCCCCTCCCCGAGGGCGAGGTGACTGGCGCTTTTCGGGTGTACCGCGAACGGGTCGCACGGGAGGAAGTCGAGTGTTTTGTTCTTTTTCCGTTGGCACTTTGGGAATACAGGGAAGTGGCCGACTTTTTCTCACTCGGCTCTGACTTTCCCCCTACCCGCCCCCCAGCAACCCACTCCGCCCCATTAACCTGAGCCGCATCCCCCTGGGTTTGGGTATGCTGTTCGTTTCTATCCAAAGCACAAAGGCAAGGACTCGATTTTGAAGAGATTGACAGTCCATCCGAGAAAGAAAGAAAAAAAAAAAGTGCTACTACGAGGCTTCATAGTTTCCACACTTGCTTCTTTTCAAAGAACCCTGCCTGGGTGGATGACCTGATCCTCTTCTGGTTTGTTTTGTTAAGTTTTAATGACTGTGAATGGGGAGCTAAGTCAAAATGGTAATTGGTACAGCGCTGATTTAAAAATCTATCCCGCAAGACCAGCCTGAGAAATGTAGCCAAGGCCCATGCGAACCTGTATACAAAACTCAAAAGCAACTCTAAGACCCAGTGAGTGCTGTGTTTATTCAAAAGAATGCTTAAAAACAAAACAGTCTTTAAAAGGGCATCTTTGACAGAAGCTTTTTCTTTTTACGTAGTCCAGAGTTGTGTCACCTCTGCCCCTCCCTAAGAGGACACTTGATCTGTAAATAAATTTCCTCTTTAAGTTTCAGGGTTTAAGGAGTCAGTCTGCTCCACGTTATTTTTGGAGCCCCTGTGAGAGAACCATTTACTTACACTGATGTGTGGTGGGTGGATGAGCTACCTAATTGGGCCACTACCTAATCGGCCACTTGAATTTCAGCAATGTGATAGTCCTAGTACTTTAGAACTGCTATAATTATTTTCCATGGTTCAATATTTCTAAAAACAAAACAAAATCAATATGTTTATGTCTAGAGCTTAAAGAAACTTACTGAATTCAAATACTTGAGCGCTACCTTGAGAAAGTTAACTTTGCCTCAGTGAATTCATTTTTCATGCCGGACACACTGCAAAAGTAGTCTCTGATGCCTGTTCTGGAGACCTCGGAAATAACGTGCTCAGTTCGGCCACATTGCTTTTGAAGTAGATGGTTGATCGAATGGATGCGGAGGAGGCATGTTCTAAGGAAGAGAATTGTTTCCAGAGTTGTGTTGTATGTCTGTCGGAGGACAGGGTGTGACTTACCTATTGATGGGTTCCCCGCCAGCAGCACAGATGGCGGTGTTGTGGCCAGCCGGGCGGCTATCAGTGCATCAGAAAAAAGTTAAAGCAGCTGCTGCCCTGAAACAGGACATGCGCCATCGCTCCGTCTACTAGAGGTAGAGTAACGTGGCCAAAATTAAATGAATCATTTCTTCACTGGCTTGAGAAATTGTTCATTAGCTAGGTGAAGTTGTCTTAGAGCATCCCCCATCCTGAGTCGTCTTCGGCAACCTCAGTTAGAATGTTTACTGTTGATATACCACCCTTTCAAGCCAAATGAGGCTTCATTTTGTGTTTCATTCACATCTGTGTGGGTCTGCCCAGCTGCATCCTTCAGCTGCTTAGAACAGGAAGAGAAGGGGCATTGCCTTCAGTGGGTGTGGCTGAGGGTTAGCATGGAGAAGAGAATCTGTGGGGCCCTTGGCTGGGCTGTAGGGAGAGCTCCTGTATTGTTGTGTGTTTGCCTGTTTGTGTGTGTGATCTCTTAGGAAGTCTGGTAGCACACGAGGAAGACTCTCAACCTGTCCCTAAGGCCCTGCCAAGGCTCATTCAGTTGTGACTCATGAGGAAGATTGTCATTTTCTGATTCATGAGCACAATGTCCAGTGTAGAGTTCACCTCATATCTTTTTCCTGAAAGCTCACTTTGGGACAATTTTCTCCATCTTTGGAGGAGCAACAACTATGTTTGGAGACTTGACGAACTGAAAAAAAACAAAATCTCTGCATGTCTTTATAATTTAGTGCACCTTGGTTAGGACGGACCCACAATCTCCTTTGACTTTGGTTAATAATCATAGCCTACTAAGATTTCCCTTGTCGAATTTGGCTTTATCGTCTACAAAGGGAGTTCTTGTCTTAGTGGGCATGACAGCTTGGACTGTCCAATGGACCGGAACCCATGTCTGTAGCTCTGCTATCTATATATGTCAGGTGCAGAAATTATTATTCATAGGGCTTCTCTGACTTAAATATACTGAACTATTTGAGTAAATCTGAATTGGCCATCACCTCAGATGATGGTCAGGATATGCCCCTTTCCCTCACTTGCATATTATTTGTGAGTAAAACAGATGTTATTTATAAAAAATACACAGGAATAGACTTATGTACTTAGAAATCTGTCAGACAGCTGACTACGAGGTAGGTAAGTTCCTTTGGGTGAAGGCATGGCACGTATTTGGAAAGTCTGGAATCCATTTCAAGTATGTTTTCTGGGAAGGTAACCTAGTCCACTCCCACTGATTAGTTTATCAGATTGCTAATAGTTTCCTGGCCAAAACGACATAGTACAAAGCCAAACCGAAACAAAAATGGGTTGAAGCACAGAAAAGTTTTGATGGAGGCAGAGGAGTTAGGGAAGGATATGGAATTCAGGACATTATCTAGGGGCCAGCTTGGGTTGGCCAGCCTCATGGGAAAAGTTTGGTTGGCCCAGGGCACAAAGAGAAGCCCGTGGAGCAGCAGATAGAAAGGGATGGAGAAGTGGAGGAAGCAGACAGTAGCAGAAGGAGTGAAAGTCGCCTCCTTCACACTCCTGTGGGGGATTTCAGCTTTGTCCGTGGTTGCAAACTCCAATGTCTGCAAAGGCCAGGATGCATACAATTTTTCATGGGGTGAGGCTGTCCTCTAGAGAGTAAATATACCCCTCTAAAGAAGCACCGTTACTTGACCTTAGGCCATGGTTCGTGACAACTACCACATTACCATGGTTACATTGATCCTATTACATATTTCAAGGGAAGCTGGAAATCCAAATTTTTGTGCCAGACCGGTTGTCTTAAAAGTGTTCTGATCATTGCTGCAAAGCCAAACACCTGCAGGTCAGCTGTTTGTAGCCACTCTATTGTAAATCTCAAAGTGGTGTCCCTGAGAACCACATGCTTTCTTCCATTCGCTCACCAGCAGAAATGTCTCAACTTTAACCATATACCAGTAATGGTGTTTCACTGATACATCCACACCTTCCCACTGGGTTTCCTTTAAGAGAGGGAGTTCCCTGGTATTTTCAGCCTATGGAATCACCAGGCTATTAACAAGGAAAATCTGCATCCAAATTTGGAGCAATCTAAACACCAGTGTAGATGTGTAAGTTGTATGAGTGGTGAGGCTGTGAACTGAACTTCTCTTTCTTAACCCATCACACCTGCCTCTCCACCCCCCCACCCCACCCCACCCCTGCCTCTTCTGGGGAAAATCCCCACCCCCCACAACTCCTTTATTGCATGCCTAGACCTCTTTTATTACTCTTCTAGTTGAATCTCCTGGATTTGAAGTCTGTCTCAGGAGTTACCTTTGGGCCTAGATAATGAGCATTTTGGTAAATATTGACTTGGGATATGACTTTTTGCTCCTGTACTCAGTGTTAATGTCATGAGCTCATGTGAGACTAAATGAAAGAGAGAACATGTAATACTTTGCATTTCCTAATGAGAAACGATTGGGTCTCATTATTTGGTCAGAACTTGTGACAGCTATTTTCATTGGGTTCAAAAAGCAGAAATAGTTTGAAACCTGTATAACAATGCAAAGTATTATGAGCTTCATTATGGAATATATAGAAATTATGTACAGTCATGATTTTCCAAGCCTGAGTCATCTACTATTTTTTTTCACAAAGATACAGCAATTGTGTTTTCATCAATATGTTATTAAAATGGTGAGGTTTTAATATTTTTATTTTATTATTTTTTTACCTTGCTGGGACTTAATATTTACAGAGCAATAAGGGGTTAAAGGTTAAATGCCAAAGGTACCAAAAATAAGCATCTTGGCCTTACAAGCACATTCTGTAATAATGGTAAACAAATTGTGTCTTGAATTTCAGCTTCACAGTTTATTTTGGCAGAGACAAAAGGTTTTTGGGCATCGTAGCAAGGTATTTTTTTAACCTATCTTTATGACAGCCACACTTGAGCAAAGTAGAACTGTCAGAGTGCTCCCTAAAATCGAGGGATTGGCTTTGACCAACCCTGGAACTTTGCACTGTACGTCCCAGGGAAGTCAGCCCACCCTTCTGAGTTGCCACCAGGGAACAATGTCATTGAAGTACGAAGCACCTCTGAGTGGCCATATAAGAAAATCTGTTTGGTTTTTTTTTTACTTCTTTTTTGACCTAAAACTTTAGTGTTCAGCTTGATCGCCCATCTTACTCATACCAAGTCCCTCTCCGCTGTTTCCAGAAGTTACATTCTGCCCCAAAGAAGAAATTGGCCCTTCTGAAGATGTGAAATATCATACGATAGGCTTTGGAGGACAAAGAGGAGGTGGCTTTTTCCAGGAATAAATACAAGAAACTGCTCTGAAGGGGGCCATGGTCTCTCCCCTGTTTTGAGTTCTGATGTGTTTGTTAAAAGTTCATTCATGGGATTTATAGTGACACGCTACATTGTAGAAAGTAAAACATACTACATTGTAGAATGCCCAGAAGAGATTTAAAAATTCTATCCTAGGGGCACCTGGCTGGCTGGGTTCCTGGAACATATGACTCTTGATCTCCAGGTTATGAGTTCAAGCCCCATGTTGGGTGTAGAGGTTACTTAAAAAAAAAAAAAAAAAAAAAAAAAAATCTTAAAGAATTCTATCCTAAATCCTTTTGCTGGATTTCACAGAAAAGTGTAGATGGGTTGACTTCTGAAGCCTCAGAAGTAGGATTTGACTGAACTGGTGCCAGGATTCATTTTCTGATCCCAATCTAATAAGGCTTTTCCCACCAAACCATAGTGTGGATTAGGGTCTGTTTCCTTCGAGTCCAGACATGACTGGGTAGTTTTCTTTCTTTCCTTCAGAAAAGCCTACTTGGAGGTGGAAGGTCATTTATTTTTGATTTATTACTGTTTCAATTTTTGAAATAAATTTGGAGGATTCACCTGTAATGTCACTACCCTAATAGTAATTATTTTCATGCTTTTGGGTTCCCTTCTAATCTGTCCAAATGCACACCCTTTTTTTTTTTTTTAAATTTTTTTTTTCAACGTTTATTTATTTTTGGGACAGAGAGAGACAGAGCATGAACGGGGGAGGGGCAGAGAGAGAGGGAGACACAGAATCGGAAACAGGCTCCAGGCTCCGAGCCATCAGCCCAGAGCCCGACGCGGGGCTCGAACTCACGGACCGCGAGATCGTGACCTGGCTGAAGTCGGACGCTTAACCGACTGCGCCACCCAGGCGCCCCATGCACACCCTTTTTATGTAGTTGTAATTATGGGCTAAATGTACAATTTGGGCTCTTGTATTTTTCCACCTATTTTATAAAACCTTTTCCTGGTAAGCATATTTATCACATTTTGGTGGTGGTATAGTAATTCCATGTAACCTGCTTACCCAGCCTGTCATAACTGTGCAGAGACTTTGCCTCTAGAGCTATGTACCAGGGAGACCCTCCCTGTCATTAATGAGCTGCTCAACTTCCTGTTGCTTTTGAGACATGTAGACCCCTCTCTAGTGCAGAATGTGAAGCAACACAGGCAGGCTTGGGGGATACTCCAAACTCCTAAGTCCTGCTATGGGTGTTCTCCCTAGTTTATGGCATTGGCACTCAAATGTGTAACACCAGTGGGTACTCAGGCTTCTGACTGTAACTTGACAAGTATGAATGGTCTTAGCAGAGAACGCAGGTAGTTGGAAGTGGGGAGCTTTGAACCCTAAAGTGGAAAAGACAGCAGCAGTTACGAAAGACGTTATAGCATACATGCTTATTACTAGGTAGGAATCCTTACCAAATATGGCGGCAACCATTGGGAAATCAAAGATAAATTAAGCACTGCCTCTGGGAGGAGCTCATGTCTAATGGAGGAATGGTAACAAACAGCTTTCGTATAGGTGAATTCACTTCTTCCTGCACCAATGATGGTTTTTGTTGCCATTTTATAGGTAAGAAACCAAAGTGTAACAAGGGAAAGAGAACTGTTCAGGGGGCCTACAACTTGTGTGTAAGGAAGCAGGTCTTTTAACTTTATGCTCTTTCACAAGCAATTGAATACATGATTTCTAATTTGAAGTTTCTGAATCCAAGCATCCATATATCGCTTAATCATTTCACCTACTTTTGAAGGAAGACAAGGTTGATTAAAAAATAATCTGTTTTATGGGGCGCCTGGGTGGCGCAGTCGGTTAAGCGTCCGACTTCAGCCAGGTCACGATCTTGCGGTCCGTGAGTTCGAGCCCCGCGTCGGGCTCTGGGCTGATGGCTCGGAGCCTGGAGCCTGTTTCCGATTCTGTGTCTCCCTCTCTCTCTGCCCCTCCCCCACTCATGCTCTGTCTCTCTCTGTCCCAAAAATAAATAAACGTTGAAAAAAAAAATTTTTTTTAAATAAATAAAAAAAAATAATCTGTTTTAGTTAATTTTACTCAATAGTGCCAGGGTGGGACAATTTAGACCTAAGAACATTGTCTTTCATGGGTAGTAAGGATCTTGGCTTTAATTTCCTTGTTTTGGGGACTTTGCATATCATAAAGTTTGGGTACTGGGTGATATCACACTGGGAATAAGGGTAAAATAAAAGTCATGCTAGAAAATGCTCTGATCTCAATTAGGTTAAAGTAGAAAATATGGGAAACAAGATAACCACAAGAAACCTAGCCCATTAGTCCTCCTACATGAAAGAAAACAAATAAAAAATTAGGACCACATCATTAGTGGCTTAGCAATTTAATCGGCGTGACCAGCATTTGATGTTGACAGCAACTTAGCATAGTATTTTTTGGTAACAGAATGATGTAGACCTTGTCATTGTCTGATTGTAGGAATTTTCAGCAACAACAACAAAAATAAGGTTGCTTTTAGTGCCCCAAGTAGATGCAGACCTTTGTTATAGAAAATTTTGAATTTAAATGTAGAAGCATCTATTAAGCTATTTTAGAGTATGAATAAAGATGGCTTCCTCAAGACTTGGGAACGCTTGGATACAGAAATATGTCTACAAAATCGTAACAATTCAACTTACCCCCATCAGCTTGTCAAACAGAGACTCCTATTATTTGGGGGGTACCCTGAGGTCCTCTGAAAATATGTTGGAATCTATCGACCTGTGTCCCAACAGTGTTTGTAATAGTAAAAACAAAAACGAACCAGAACTATCTAAATGTCTGTTAGTAGAGAAATGCATAAATACACGCAACTTATTGGTAACCAAGTATCAGTATGGATAGATCTCACAAAAGTAGTGTTTGGTGAAGAAGCAAGTTGTAGAAAGATACATATCATAAACACTAAGAAAAATTAAAAAAAAAAACTACACACAGTATATTGTTTGGGGATATGTATTCATACATATATATTTATGCATATATTCTTTTAAAAATACAAATCAATGGACTGGAAAGATACCAAATTCAATCTGCTCTTTAGGGAAGGAGGGGCAGGCCTGGCTGGGTCAGTTGGTGGAGCGTCCGACTCTTGATCTCAAGGTTGTGAGTTTGAGCCTCACCTTTGGCTTAGAGATCACTTAAAAAAATAAATAAATAAGAGGCATGGAGAAAAGGAAGAAGACTGAGGTTGACTAATTTTAACACTTGGTAGTGTTTCATTTACTTTATAGATTAGAAAATCCAAAGCAAATATAATAAAATAGTATCATTAATTCTGGCCAGTGTGTGTACATACATATTTATTTTATTCTCCATTCTTTTAACATCTTTTTCCAATTAAGAAGAAAAAACACAAAAACAGACAATTCTTCATATAATCTTAGGAAGTTCATAAACCTCTGAAGCCCATACGATTTCATTCCAAGTGTTATAGCAAACGTTGTGTTGAGATGAATATTAAGGTGTATGGTCAGTTGCGGTTCTTTGCCTGATTATTCTGATGACAGTTGACATACAATCAAATCATTAGTAAGTCTCATTGAGTGTTATGTAAAAGAGTCATTAGGGATTGCATCCCAGGATGTTCAGTGTATTAGTCACCTTTTCTTGCCCTATTGTGTCTGCTGGCTTTTAGTATAATAAACCACCCCAGACGTGGTGGTTTAAGTAATAAACGTTTATTATTTCTCATGATTTTGTGAATGGGCTGGGCAGTTGTGGGCTGGGTGGACTGGCTCCTCAGATCCCTGTGGTCAGCTGGTGGCTTGGCTAGGGATAGATGATCTGGGATGTCCTCACTCCCATGTCAGATAGCTGGCACAATTTCAGTTGGGGCAGTGGAGATGACTTTGCCGTATATCTCTTGTCACAACAGGCTAGTCCTGGCTTATTTACATAGCAGCGGTCACAGGGTTCCCAAGAACAGCGAAAGAGAAAGCAAGCCCAGCACACACATTTTGTTAAACCTCTGCTTGCATCATGCTTGTTCTTGTCCCCCTGACCAAAGCAAGTCGCGTGGCCAAAGCCCAGAGTCAGTGTGGGAGCGGACTCCCCGAGGGCCGAGCTACGGGTCCCCAGCCTCAACCTTTTCTTTCAGCTTGCGGTAATTGGGTGGATACCCTGAGGCAGGAATAGATTCAGTGGCAGCTTCCGTTTTTCCCTGGCTGACCCTCTGAACCTCTGTGTTTGACAGAAGCCCCCATGTCTATTATACATCCACTGCTGTTTTCCCAAAGCAATTCCCAAAGGAAATGGAATGGCAGTTCTTTTGCATTGTGGGCACTCGGGATGATCTTCAAAATTGCTGTTTTTTTGTTGGAGAAAAAAGGAAAAGCAGAAACTAACAACCAGAAGAAAAGTAATTTTCTATCTGTTAAAGGGAGCTTTGTGAAAGTACCAAGTGTTTTACAAATAAGTCCAAACTGAGAGTGCAGTGAATCCTGCCAAACCAGACTGGGCTCGATGGCCTGTTGGACATGAGGGTGGAATAATCCTGTTGGGAACAGGTGGGGACAGTACTGCTCACTGCCTGATTCTGCCTTTCCAGCCAACCCTGAGCCATGATGTGGACAAAGCCTTTCTTCACACACACAAAAATACTTGTTTGTCTTGGTTGAAAGTCCTATCTTTTGGATTATTCCCCAAACAACCCCATGTCAATTCCATATTCTGTGAGCCACAGACTGTGTGCTATCTGTGGGCTCCTCAACAAGATGTGAATTGAGGACGAACTTAGCTTTAAACACAGTTCTCAAAAATGCATTAACCCATGGGTCTTTCACTTTGACTTCCTCTCTTTCTCCCTCTCTCTTTTTAAATGGAAAAATTTGAACTACACAAATGGGGAGAAAACTTATTCCCCAGCTTCAACAGTTGACAATTCATGGCCCAGCTTGTTTTCTCTATTTTGTTAATGGGGTGTATCAATCACATTGATTAACTTGTTGACATTGAGCCATCCCTGAATCCCTGGAATAAATCCCACTTGATCTTGGTGTACGACCCTTTTGATGAATTATTGAATTTGGTTCGCTAGTGTTTTGTTGAGGATTTTTGCATCTATGTTCACCAGGGATATTGGCCTGTAATTTTCTGGTAGTGTTCTTGTCTGGTTTTGGTATCAGGGTAATTCTGGTCTTGTAAAATGAGTTTGGAAGGGTTCTTTACTCTTCTTTTTTTGAGTTTGAGAATGAGCATTAATGCTTCTTTAAATATTTGGTAGAACTTACCAGTGAAGTCATCTGGTCCTAGACTTATCTTTGTTAGGATGTTTTTGATTACTTATTTAATCTCCTTACTAATAATTTAGATTTTCTATTTCTTCCTGATTTGGTGTTGGTAAGTTGTAAGTTTCTAGGAATTTATCTATTTCTTCTAGATTATCTAACTTATGGGCATATAGTTGTTCCAATCCTTTCTGTATTCTCACCTTCCTTTGGTTTGCTTATTTTTAAAATGTTTACTTATTTTGAGAGAGAAAGAGAGAGACAGACAGACAGGGCATGAGCAGGGGAGGGGCAGAGAGGGAAACACAGAATCCAAAGCAGGCTCCAGGCTCTGAGCTCTCAGCACAGAGCCCGATGCAAGGTTCAAACTCATGAACCATGATGTCATGACCTGAGCTGAAGTCGGACGCTCAACCGACTGAGCCATCCAGGCACCCCTCCCTTGGTTTATTTTGGAACAAATCTTAGATGTCATTTTATCCTATCTCTGTATTAGGTTGGCTTTTACATAAGCTAAACTCAGCTCTTGGCACTAACTACTCTTTTGGTCTCCCTTTGACTTTTAACAGTAGAGACTGTTTTACAGAATGATGTAGACATCTCCAGTCACTGGGCAGTCTTCTTGATACTTGTCCTGGTCCCATATCTAGGTATACGTTGTCTTGGTATGTAGGACAGCGGTGGCTCCCCACTCTACATTCCTAGCCATACTCAGTCAGGCACTTCCTTTAGGTAGGATTGGTAGAACCAGCTTGTGGTTATTGGTCTCTTCATTCCTTCTTACACAAGCCTGCATCGCGGTGATGGCTCTACAAATAATACTTGTTTCTTCCAATGATCAGATGCATTTAAATGTAGACTGTCAGGGTGCCTGGGTGGCTTAGTCAATTAAGTGTCCGACTTCAGCTCCGGTCATGATCTCACGGTTTGTGGGTTCCAGCTGTGCGTCAGGCTCTGTGCTGACAACTCTGAGCCTGGAACCTGCTTCTGATTCTGAGTCTCCCTCTCTCTCTGTCCCTCCCCTGCTCACACTCTGTCTTTCTCTGTCTCTCAAAAATAAATAAATGTAGAAAGAAAGAAAGAAAGAAAGAAAGAAAGAAAGAAAGAAAGAAAGAAAG
>NW_024412415.1:24648975-24785546 GCF_014898765.1 Herpailurus yagouaroundi | reverse complement strand
AAGAAAGAAAGAAAGAAAGAAAGAAAGAAAGAAAGAAAGAAAGAAAGTCAGGATAAGTAATATCCTGGAGACTACTTGGGGATTTCTATGAAGTTGTTTGCTAAAGTTTATGTCTGTGTTCATATGTGCATTTTTTCCTGGGAAGAAGATTCATAAATCCCCAAAGTGATCCATGGCTTCCCCAGATGACCCTCGAGGGTCCAAAGAATTTAAATAGCCTGACCAAGGTCACTTGGCAAATTAATAGAAGAGATGGCCTTAGAATTACAAGTCTTTTGACCCACAGTCCAGGCATCTTGGTCCTAAATCTGCTTTTACTAGAAAAGTTTAAAAATCAAACATAACAGGGGCACCTGGGTGGCTCAGTCGGTTGAATGTACGACTTCAGCTCAGGTCATGATCTCACACTTTGTGAGTTTGAGCCCCACCTCAGGCTCTGTGCTGACAGTTCAGAGCCTGGAGCCTGCTTTGGATTCTCTGTCTCCCTCTCTTTCTGCCCCTCCCCTGCTCACACTGTATCTCTCTCTCAAAAAATAAATAAACATTAAAAAAAATAATTAAAAAAAAGAAAATCAAACATAATAAAGCACTAGGGAGAAAGGAGGTGGACAGTGGTAAGTTGAAATTTTTTGTAAGATTCCCATGGAACTAAACCAATTTAAGTTACCATTACCATTACCAATGAAGTAATGGTAGGTATTATCTGTTGGAAACTAACTTAATTTTTCAGAATAATAATAAAGCATGAAAACAGAGTCACAGTGTTGGCCTCGTATTTATTGTTTTTAAATTCTCCATTGATCACAAAGAGAAGTCTGTACCTCTAGTACAGACTTCAAATATAAATCAAGGACCTAAGGTTTTGACTTTAAGTAAATAATTGAAAGCTCATTATTTTCCTGGTAGGGATTTATTATTATTAATTATACAATTAATATTTATTAATTGAGGGTACATAATGAGAAGGAAATTACTGGACTCCAACCACTGGACTCTGTGCTCTGTGCTCTGTTTCTATCATCTAGGATTAAGGCTTGGGGTGTAGAAAAAAAAAAAAAAAGGAAGTCGGATAGCCTCTTCCTTCTAGCTCTTGCTCTCCCCTGCCTCTAAGCTCCCCCTGCATCCTCCATCTGTCTAGCATCCTGTTCTTTCCTCCTAAGGTTCTTGCCCTTCTTGATGGGGGAGCCATGAGGAGGAGGGTTGGAGAATGCAGGAAACATAGTTTGCACTTGCTCAGAAGTGAGACACATAATTAAGTCCACCACAGGAAGGGCAACTCGCTCCTCCCACCTCGGTCGGATCCCTCTTTCTCATCCTGGGTGGAGCCTGCCTAGCACAGCCTCTCCAGTGACTGTGGAGTGCCAATGTGCCCAGCATTGTCTGGTCTACGGAGACAATAGACACTGTCATCATTGTTTGGGGCAATGAATCAGTCTTCAGTTTGCAGGAGCAGTTGTATGTAGGTGTCAGGTGGCAAAGGTGTATTTTATGTAATCTAAATATAAGATGTAGCTAACTGAAAGATTCCATCGGTTGCCGAGTCCTATGGATTCGACTTCTGCAGTGTGGCTTCAGTTTACCTTTTCGCCTTGCCTCTCACCTGGATCTCCTGGCCACGTCTAGCTACCCGCTGTGCCTCTTACAGGCAGATGTTTAGCTACAGTCAATCCCCATGGTCTAATTCTCCTTTTAGGCCAGTCCTAATTCCACCTTCTTGAGTCTCAGAGTTGGAAGTTATCTTCAGAAAACCCATGGCTGTCGGTCTGCAAAGATTCCATGATTCGTTATGCGCATTTAATCTTCTCTTCTGGTCAGTTACTTTTCAGGGAGAGCCCTTGTTTGTCTTTGTACCCCACCTCATTTTGTGATTTGTCCTGCTAGGTATACAGTGCTATTTTTATTATTTATTTATCTCTTAAAAAATTTGTTTAATGTTTATTTATATTTGAGAGAGAGAGAGAGAGACAGAAAGAGAGAGAGAGAGAGAGAGAGAGAGAGAGAGAGGCAGAACTTGAGCAGGGGAGGAGCAGAGTGATGTAGACAGAATCTGAAGCAGGCTCCAGGCTCTGAGCTGTGAGCTGTCAGCACAGAGCATGATGTGGGGCTCAAACCCATAAGCAGTGAGATCATGAAACCCATAAGCAGTGAGATCATGACCTGAGCTGAAGTTGGAAGCTTAACCTACTGAGCCACCCAGCCACCCCTATAGTTCTATTTTTTTTTTTTAACGTTTATTTATTTTTGAGACAGAGAGAGACAGAGCATGAACGGGGGAGGGTCAGAGAGAGAGGAAGACACAGAATCTGAAACAGGCTCCAGGCTCTGAGCTGTCAGCACAAAGCCCGACGCGGGGCTCGAACTCACGGACCGCAAGATCATGACCTGAGCTGAAGTCAGACGTTTAACCCACTGAGCCACCCAGGCGCCCCCCTATAGTTCTATTTTTAAACGTATTGGGGGAAAATGCTTGCGTTTCCTTCTGCAGTGTGTGACTGCAGTCTTTAAAACACACCGGTTTTAAAGACTTGATCTTTACTTGGAGTAGACAGAGGGCAGAACTGCCCACACAGTGCAGCACTCCCCAAGTCCACACCAGTAAACTGCTGCTCTTGGTGACTCAGCTAATGGAGTGAAACAGGGAGGGGTGAATCAGGGAAAGCGCCCCGTGATTCAAATGTCACCGGAGCCTTTGATTTTAGTGGGGATGATGCAGTTGTCTGATGTGGGTGTCACCCCTCACTTCATTCAGCTCGCCTCTGGAGGGAGAGAAGAAGAATAAAGATACTTAAAAGGGCACCTGAAAGCCGAGCCACTCATTCACCGAAGGCAGGAGAATCAGTCTGCCCACGGGTACCTGTCCTCACTCGCCAGCCAGCTATATAATGTTGAAACCAGGGCAGACACCCTTCCGCCCCTGCTGTTTCCGAATCTGTGAAGAAAGCGCTCCCAGAAACTGGAATCTATTGTATCCATTGCCAGTGATCTTTGCTAGTATTGGGGTTTCAGGAACAGGCAGAGATACAGATGGAAGAAGGGACTGAAAGAATCGAAAATGGGATTTTGAAGCAGACAGTATGCTTTTTTAATTGTGGTTTTGGAGGACAGGTTGACTTCAGATGTTTAAAATTCACAGGTAATCCAAATACTGGTAAATTCAGACTGTCCTCATGAGATCTGTGTGCGGGACCTCCACACCTAACAGAGTGGGCAGATTTGTACTCTTTGAGCTTTTTGGAGTATGTTTTCCACACTCAGCTCCAGGTGGAAGGGATAAGGTATTCTAAGCTCTCCAGAGTGTGAAAGCAACGGCCTCCAAAGTGAGGCGGGAGGAAACCGACGTCCAGGTGACTGGTGGAGTCTGGAAAGATACGTATGATCACCAGTTAGAACATTTTGAATGGTATTTTGAGTGGCTTGTACACAAGGCATGGCAGAGTTGAGACAGGCCAGGTCAGTTGGGGCCCTCCTGCCAATGGGAGGTTTGGAGTGATATTAATTCATTAAATATTTGTTTATTGTTCTTTCCTGCTAGGCTGTAAACTCCTTAAGGGGGATACAGAGTCACATTCGTTTTTGAGTTTCCATCACCTGGTGAAATGTCTGGCACGTGGTAGAATCAGCAACTTTGTGGAATTGAGCCCAACTGTTCCCCCGCTAGACCAAAAATGCATGGAGAGCTGAAGACCTTTCACTGCAACTTTGCAGTGATGTTGTAGCCTCCAACAGAAGAGTGATTGATGAGAGCCGGTGGATTAACCTAGACAGTTAACTAACTGTAAACTGGAAATGTTTTCCAAAGATAAAAATAGCCCCCTCAGATAAATCCAGTAGAGCTTCCTTTTGAGTGTTCTTTTAATAGAACAGGATATTAGCAACTCTCGAGCTCAGCTCCTGGAAGGCAGAGACTGGAGGGAAGCTGGTGGGCTGGAATGGCTTCTGTATAGGACTCTCTCACTCTGTTGATTACAACCCTTCTACCGTTGAGACCAGGAGAGGTTCTGGGATTGCCCAAGGCCACACAACCAGTCCCAGCTTGTCCCCTCCAGGAGTAATGCGGCTCTTTCCAAGCAGACAAGGAAACAAAATTCACCCAGGCCCTCTGATGAAAGTTCCCAACTGCAGGGGCGCCTGGGTGGCTCAGTTGGTTAAGTGTCCAACTTCGGCTCGGGATGTGATCTTGCGTTTCATGGGTTCGAGCCCCACATTGGGCTCTGTACTGACAGCTCGGAGTCTCGAGCCTGCTTCAGAATCTGTCTCTCCCCTCTCTCTGCCCCTTCCCTGCTCATGCTCGCTCTCTGTCTCTCAAAAATAAATAAACATTAAAAAAATTTTTTTTTTAAGTTCCCAACTGTAAAGGGAAGCATTCTCAATCAGGTGTAACCCGTGACCTCGCTCTCAGGTCACTGCTGGCGGTTGTGCCAGGCTGTGGCCTATCACTACCAGATAGGATAAGAAGGTTTTCCTCATTCAGCTATGTGGACCATCAGAATGTAAAATTACCTGACCAAGTTTAGATCTGTTCTGGTTTAAAGAGAATTCGCTGCCTTTGTTTTTCCTTAGCGAACTAACAACTCACCTGCCCAACTGGGATCTCAGTTTTGCCCTCTTCCCAAGGCCAGTTTGTCTCCAAAGAGACATGCTAATGGCTTAATTGTTTTGTTTATTCTGCGCCTCATAAATTCTGGTAGCTTCTTTTGCATTAAGAGTAGAACTTTTTTTTGAGTGTCTTGGCATTTCCTTTTGTTTTGAATGGCTCTTAACGTTTGCTCCTAAATGTTTTTTTGAAAGGTTGGTTAGCTCTTAGTGATAGGTGTGGCTTTCTCTAAATAGGAGGTTTTTCTGGGTGTGGAATGGAGAAGGTGAAAAGGGAGGGATTTTCGAAAGAAATCCTATGCACTATATCTATATGACAAACAGATCATTTTGGAGCCTGATATTTATGCACTTATGTTCGCTTGGCTCACATACTTGAGTTTTGGGGGTTAAAAGATTAATGCATGCAAAGGAATGTTGATATTTAGCCTGACAAAAACTGTGCATTTACAGAGCTGTGGTTTGCTTTTCAAAATGTAGAAATGTAGAGGTTTACTTCTTCACCTCTGACAAAGAATTTCAAGTATGAGACTCTTCTGGCTCATGTAGTAAATGCATTTTTTATAAGTTTCATGTAAATGACACGTTCTGGATCAAGAAACTTGATAATGCACTAGGAGAATAATTCTCAATGCAGGGTGGAATCTGACTTTGGTGAAGGGAAGACTCTTGCAAGGGAAGGTTGAAGAAGGTTAAATACACTGAGGTTGGTTAAATCGGGTATCCTGGCCCCTTGGAAGAGAAATACTTTCTCTCCTACCAAGTGGAGTTTGGAAACTTCAGAGCTGGGAAATAATGTATTAGATTTTGATGTGCTAAATCACTTGAACAAGTAATGAAACTAATATTATACTATAACTTAACTAACTGGAATTTAAATAAAAAACTTACAAAAATAAATCATTCAGACAAGTACATGATCACGCTATTTTTGGATGTGTCTGTAATTATGCAGGGTTACATGATGATAAAATTTTCAGTGGCTTTTCCAGTTTCTGAAGGTATTCTATCCTTTGCATTCTCAGTCAGTCCGCCTGGAGACCTTAGTTTTTTTGTGGGAGTATGGGTCTATAAATTTAACAGCTTTTCACACCCCCCAAGAGAAGAGAAATCTGCTATTGGAATGAACAATTACTGGGGTGTCTGGGTGGCTAAGCTGGTTAAGTGACTGCCTTTAGCTCAGGTCATGATCTCATGGTTCATGGGTTCAAGCCCCACATCAGGTTCTCTGCTGTCAGCACAGAGCCCTCTTCGGATCCCCTGTCCCACTGTGTCTGTGCCCCTGACCCACTTGCGTGCTCTCTCTCTCTCTCAAAAGTAAATTAAAATAAACTAAAAAAAAAAAAAAAAAAAAAAGAAAGAAAGAATGAGCAGTTACTGAGGACCCACTCCGTATTGTTCTGCTTTTGTACCTCCTTTGAGGTAGGTATTCGTTTTCCGCCTACAGACGAGGAAACAAAATACCATCTGAAAAGTGGCAGAGGATGGATTTAAATTCAGCATCATCTGAATCTGCTGTGGAGAGGAGCTGTCTATTCCTAGACACATGCACATTCAAGTTGTGGGGTCTATGGGCCAGCAGCATGGGCACCAACTGGGCTGTTGAAAGAACTGCAGAACTTCAGGCCCCACCCCAGACCTCCTGATTCTGAGTCTTCATTTAAATGAGACCCCAGGTGAGAAAGCACTAGTGCACAGGAAACCTGTGGTCTAAGCACGGTGACATGACTCGAAACAGGTGTCCAGTGGAAGCCTGGTGTTGTCCTCCAGGATGCCGTCTTACAAGGACAGGGATGCAAACAGTCAATCATCTCTTATCTTGCTGAAGCAGAAGTGACATGGCAATGCTCAGGAGCGGGGTGGATGGAAAGTTTTCTCCATCTGAGGCAGTTCTGGAGTCAGACGCCTGGAATCAGGGGCTGCCTACAGCGTGATTGGAAAGCCCTCCACCCAGAATGACTCCTCCGAGGCTCCTGTCAATGCCGAGCTTTGCCATTACCGGTTGCTCTGAGCTGCTGCATCATTCTTGATAAAATGTTGGTTGGTTAATAACATCTCGCTGTAAACTAATCTATCAAACCTTCTAAAGGTGCCCAAGAACAGATTCTGTCAGGCTGGAGAGAGAGAGAGAGAGATCCAGACTCGGGAATATCAATAGCGAAGAGTCCAGCCTCCAGAACCCTTCCACCCCTGGGGCTACAGAAAGCGTCCTTTGCCTTCTCTTCCTAATTCGTACAGCTAGACTGGAGACATCAGGGGCCTTTTCTGTCCCTCTCCTCCTTTCAGGACTCCTGCTGGTCCCAAACCTTGTGAAGGTGTCCTCCTTTGCTCAGCTGTCATCCTGGTTTGAATCTGCCTTGTCTTACGCTGGGACCATCACAAGGGTTGCCTAAGTGATCTTCCCTGTCTTCCCCCTTTAATTTACAGAAAGAGCAGTGCCAGAATCATTTTCCTGGTCATACGGCTTTACACCTGTCACTCTTACTCAAAAAACTCTCAGCTCTTACAGAAAAGAGGCTAAAGACCAAAATGTGGATCCATCTCAACTCTATTCCAGGCTGCCCCTGTCCAACTTTTATTTTCCAGTAGTCCTTCTGGAATATGTAAACTCCATGGGGCAGCCTGAATGCCTTGTCCCTGCTATTAGCTCCTAGCATAGTGCCTGCACACCATAGGTTTTCAATAAATATTGATTGAACGGATGAATGCACAAGCTGATTCTCATGTTTTATAGTCTGGCTAGAATTCACTCCTTGGTCAGGCTGTTCTTAATGACTGGCCTTCCATTCCCTTTCTTGCCATTTATCAGAATCCTCTGAGGCCCACATAAAGGCTCATTTCCTGGAAACTTTTGATTTAGCTCACTGAGTTCATTTCTTCTTCAAATCGTAACCCTTGTCATGGAGTTATTTGTTTGGTGCTCAATTATACGTAATCTCACATTGCTATCTGTGTGTGAGTCACACTGTATAGATAGACTCTAAACCCCCTGAGGTCAGAAACAATTTGCATTTCTTTATACTTTTCAGAGTTTATCCTCTTTCCCTTTGGCCTTTTCTCATTTTCCTGCCTCCCCTCCTTGTTCCCAGGTCATTGGCCGCTCTTTGACCACACTTGTGTTGGGTATTCCCCTTGGTTGTGGATCAGGCACCCCTCCCCCCTGGAATGTGTGTGGTCCCTGGGGACAGGTACTGCATCACCTGGTTTCTCCCTGTGTGAATGATGGATGCTATAAGCTTTGTCCTTCTGAATTTTCTGTCCCTCCTTTTCGTTCTGCCCAGTTCCTGGAACTCCCTTTTTTCCACTAATACAAATATGATCATAGTGAATAAAAGTCAGTGCCCTTGTGACTCAGTGTATTTTCCAGCTACAGTGTGAAGGTGTCTTAGAAGCCACTGGAGACAGCAGTAGTGGATCTGTTTCACTCTGAGGGGGAGGCAGGAGCCTGCCTGGGGATCAGGAAAGGGGTTTGTTTCCCCTTACGTTACCTGGAACAAAGTAGAACAAATTATTTAGCTCTGTACTTCAATTTCATTTTTTTAAAAAAAGGAAGTAAGAGTGGTTTGCATTCTTTTTTCTAGTAGGTGCTGCATTGAGAATCAATAAGAACATAAAGTGCTTTGAATCCAGTCCTTGTGACATGCACAGCACCATAGCCCTACCCCGGCTGAAGCTCTCTACTACATGCCCCTCCTTTCTGGCTCTTCTGCCTCCCCCCAAATCTGAAGGCGACTGTTCCTAGTACATTAGCATTTTTCTTTTTTCTTTTTTTGTTTATTTATTGATTTCAAGGGAGACAGCAGGAGTGAGGGAAAGGCAGAGAGAGAGAGAGGAAGATGGAGAATCCCAGGCAGGCTCTGCACTAACAGTGTAGAGCCCGATGGGGGGCTCGAACCAAGGAAACCTCGAGATCGTGACCTGAGCTGAAACCAAGAGTTGGATGCCTAACTGACCAAGCCACCCAGGCTCCCCGCATTAGCATTTTTCTAATAAACTTGTGCAGTCTGGCTTACTAAACTTTACGGAAGTTATTGCCAGTCTTTTCTTTGAAAGAGTTTCATGTTACCTGATAAGGAAATACATCAAAATTGGAATCAATTGAGTAAGGTTAGAAATGTTTGAAGACCATTCGCAACCACGTGGATGGAACTAGAGGTTATTGTGCTAAGCGAAATTAGTCAGAGAAAGACAAATATCATATGACTTCACTCATATGAGGACTTTAAGATAAAAAACAGATGAACATAATATAAAAACAGGGAAGAGGACAAAACATAAGAGACTCTTAAATATGGAGAATAACAGAGGGTTACTGGAGGGGTTGTGGGGTGGGATGGGCTAAATGGGTTAGGGGCATTAAGGAATCTACTCCTGAAATCGTTGCACCATATGCCAACTAACTTGGATGTAAATTAAAAAAATAAATAAAAACCCTGACAGGATTTAAAAAAAAAAAAAAAAAAGAAGTGTTTCAAGAAAAGAGACACATCTCTGCTTGACCTGCTCAGCTTCTAATTTTCACATCTTACTAGCTTGGGGAGGGATGAATGGCAGAGAAGAGAAATCACAGGATGAAATGAGTCAGTAATGAATTCATTGAATTTGGGCAGGGTAGCTTGCCTATTTGAAAAATTCTTGGCAAAATTTCTCATCACCCTCCTCCATAATTGGCTGGGTATTTTAAAGAAGACTTATTGCATTTGAATTTTCTGAATAGAGAGAGTTCAGCTCAGCCTTTTGTATATGGTAGGTTGTTCAAAGTGCATTACTGGAAGTGGGGAAAGACACCCTTTTTTTCTTTATTCCTGGGCTGGAGGAGGGAAAGCCTGGTATAGAAGCACCCTAAACTCATGATTATATCCTTTTCATAAACATGACAGAATCTTCTGTTAGAAAATTATAACTGCAAGTAGAAATAATGAAAGAGCCATATATACATACTTAGATGTTCACTTGAGAAGTTATGGTGGAAAATAATTAATTACTAGCCAAAATAAGGTTTCTAATGATCCTTCCCCCCACCCCACCCCGGGTGCCCCCACTCCATGCCCAAGTCTTACCTACACTCAACAAAATCCCATCCCCTGAAGCCTTCTCAGACAGACCCCTTCCACTTCCATGTGTCCATGGCACGTGTTTAAATCGTCTTCCCCTCACACATCATGGTCTACTTGGTGTTAGAATACTCAGGGTTCTGTGTCTCACTAAGATGTGGAACTCTGGAAAGCAGGGGTTGTTTTTGGACATTAGCCAGTGGTCTCCATCTAGTTTAGAAGCACTTGTGGACCTTTTAAAAATGTCAATCCCTGGGGGTGCCTGGGTGGCTCGGTCGGTTAAGTGTTGGGCTCTTGATTTTGGCTCAGGTTGTGATCCCAGGGTTGTGGGATCAAGCTCACATTGGGCTCTGTGCTGAGCATTGAGGCTGCTTGGGACTCTCTCTCTCCCCGCCTCTGCCCTTCTCCCCTGCGCTCCCTCTCTCTCTCTCTCTCTCTCTCTCTCTCTCTCTCTCTCACACACACACACACACACACACACACACACACACACACACACACAGTCAATCCTTGGACTCCATCCTAGACCAGTTGAAATCAGAGTTCCTGGGATGCCCTCAACTGTCTTCTTACCTTTCAAAGTTTACTGGGTGATTCCTAAAACAAGCCAGGGTTGTGATTCAGTGTTAGTAGAAGATATTTAAGTATTGTTGACTCTGCCATAATTTGGTGCAACATCAAATTCAAACCAATTAGGAAATATATTTGCCATGCTGCATCAAACCACTGAACTTACAGGAGATTTTTTTTCTGGCGAGAGAATGGAGAGAAGGGATGGGGAGTATATTTGTTTAATGACTCTGACTTCTGTAGAAGGGAGACTAGTTCGCAGGGGACCTTATAAAAGAGGAACCTCAGTGTGAACAACACTTGGCATGACCCTGGCAGCCTTCTACCTCTTCCCCACTGTGGTCATGTACCCTTGAGCAGAGACCTCCAGAACATGGCAGGGTATCAGGAGAGATGGTTTTCAGTAGGTTTGGGATGAGGTTCAGGCATCTGTTTTTCACAAGGGTTCCAGATGATTCCTGAGAGCTTGAGAACCACTGTTCTATAGGACCATGGAACTGAAAACAATGTGGGTGTTGTATCATAAGCACTGGGTCTTTTTTGGGAGGTGGAGGGGTTGGTTTTTCTTACCCCCAAATTGCACAATCATATATATATTTTCTCTAGAACTTTTGTGTAGTTTTATTTTTTAAGTTTTTGTTTATTTATTTATTTAATAATCTCTGCACCCAACATGGGGCTCGAACTCATGACCCTGAGATCAAGAGTCATGTGCTCCTCCGACTGAGTCAGCCAGGCGCCCCTAGAACTTTTAGTAGTTTTAAAACTTGTAGTTTTAAAGTTTAGTTTCTTACATGATCTGACATTTACTTTTCTGGTGTGAGAGACTATACCCCATAGATCCTTTTCCAAATGGATATTTAAATAATGATTCTGGTTTCTCTTCAGATCGTATAAATCTTCACCTTTAATAAATAATGATTCTAAAAATAATTTATTAAAGAACACATTCTTCATCTTCTGTTCTTTTTTTCCCATTTTTTAATGTTTATTTATTTTTGAGAGAGAGAGAGAGAAAGTGTGCAAGGGAGGGGCAGAGAGAAATGGAGAGAGAGAGAATCCCAAGCAGGCTCTGTGCCGACAGTGACGAGCCTGACCCAGGGCTCAAACTCAGGAACCATGAGCTGAAATCAAGAGTTGGGCACTTAGGCAACTGAACCACCCAGGTGCCCCTGTGTTTTCTTTTCTTGATTAAAAAAAAAAAAAAAAAAAAAAAAAAAAAGCAAGCAATTTCTCTCAAATGTCCTAACGTACTTTGTGTAGGTCCGTTTCTTCATTACTGAAACAGCTTGGACCATCAGGTCCTCATTCTGAAGACTCACGGCGGCCGTGTGGCCCATGACTTGCAGAAGCAAAAGGTGAACCAGATGCTTTGGTAGCAGGACATACCCTGCAGCTGTGCTTCTGAATAGATCCCTGAGAGTGGCCAGATGTTCAGGGACGCATCTCTTCCTAAAGGTCAAGAAAGCACAGTTAAAAGTGAAAAGAAGACAGAAGTGTTTTAGTCGTATTTAGAAGAATGAGGGATTCAGAAGTGGGAGTCAGGCTTTTTGGAATCTCAGTAGGAAAACAAAAGAATGATTCCAGGAATCAAATAATTCTAAGAACTAATTATGTAAAACATTTTGCAAACTATAAAGTGATATTCAAATATATCAGGAAGTACTAACTCCATGTGTTCTAGCTACATTTGAAAGACTTCCAGAAAATAAGCAATGTCATTGCTGAGTAAAACTTGGTCTGTTGACCCTAGGATTCTTGTTGTGGCTTAAAGGAAGTTTTATGGGAAAGCAGAGGAAACTGTAAAATAACACTTTAATTCAGGTACCTGTCTATAGCATGAACAACACCTAGAAAGCCTTCGGGATTCTGGTAATTGGTTGAATGTGCTATCTATTCTAAGTGTGCAGGCTAAATACCTATTCATTCCCCAAGTGAGGACATGGGATAATAATGTTCCATTATTAGCAATTAATTAATGATGTCCTATTCCTGGTACCTCTCTCTTTGCATTTCCCTGTCTTTCCTCAGTCATCTTGTGTCACAGGGAGTACAAAAAGTAGTTGGCCAATTCTGTTTTCTAGCATTAAGATAAAAGCCAAGTTAAAGACAAATGCTTAACCGTTGGGTAATAACAGCTAGTGAATTGAGAGTTTCCTGTACAAAGGGATAAGTAGTCTGGATACCCAAGACATCAAATTACTCTTCTCATTTTCATATTTTCACATTATGTTCTGCCATGTGAAATAAGTAGATGTGAGATTTTTTTGGAATGTTCTAGTGGTTACAGGTTGGAGACGGTTGAGATGCCCTTTCCCTGGTCAGTCGGCTAAGTGGTCATCAGCCCCAACCCTCCTGAGAGCCCGAAGAGACAGTCCAGGTGGGAGTGGGATATGACTTGAGGAGCAGAGTTGGCTCAGTATCTTGTGGAATGATCTTAGCGGGAGGTGGTCTGAAACCACAGAGGAAACAACTCTTTGTGTACAACTTCCCACTTTATACTTTAGCAGACAGTGTGCCTTCATGGACTGATAGCGTAATCCTCTGTGACCAACGGGTCGAAAAAGAAAGTTTGCTGGACACAAACTGGGAGTCAGGAAAGTACTGCTTGCCGAGTAAGGCATTTAGACTCCTCTTTGAAGCAAAAAGAAAGTCTTAACACTGACCTAGTTTAAGGGGTTATTGTTACTTGGGGGGGGGAAAAATCCTGTTCGTGAAAATAGAAATTTGGACAGAAATAAAAGAGGCTACCAAATTCCTAAGTCATCTATTAATTTTTTTTCAAACTTAATTGCATTTTCTTGGCCTCACAGTGCAATTGTTGCTATGGGCCCACTTTAGTTACACCTAGTAGCTGAATCTGCAAATACCACAAAGCTTTACTTCCGTCAGAAGGATTTCATTTGATTAATTTACACTCTTGGGTGACATTTCTTAGTTGTGTAGGAGGGAAAAAACTAGCTTAATTTAACCACATTAGCCACATCATGGATGGGGAAATGTAGGGAGTGTGTAAGTGATTTATTTGCCTTATTACTTAAGTGAAGATGTTTCTGGCTTAGGTTTTTACCTTGTCCTTTAAGAGCTTTACGAGCAAGATATTTTAGGCTATGCTAGTTTGAATGTTCTTTTAACTCCGGCACTGCAGGCTAAGGCTCTAATTTCTGCCAAATGTGAAATAGTGGAACAGAATAAAACCATGTGCTTTACATTATAAAAGTTATATCTGATGGATGTCCATGTTTAGAAAAATCACAATCAAGCTCACCATTTGTAGATATGGATAACAACTCCTTTGCCAAACAAAGTTGGTTTCATCCTAATTGCTTACCTTTATGTGTTTTATTTTCGTATCTGTAGTAAAATAGATTTGGTTATACTTAAAAACCGTTCAGTGGAAATTTGTAGTGTGGAGCCTGGTTTGTTTGAGTCCTGGCTCTTGTAATTTTAGAGCCATATCTTTGATTTGTTCATAATATTCATAGTAATAAATCACCTCCCAGAGTTGTTATAAGGATCAAATCAAATCTAGTTATCTGGAAGTGTGTTGTAAATTATAAATAATTTAATAATTGTAAGGAAGTATTATGTAAACATTGATTTGCTTTAAAACTAGGGGTACCTAGGGGCGCCTGGGTGGCTCGGTCGGTTAAGCGTCCGACTTCGGCTCAGGTCATGATCTCACGGTCTGTGAGTTCGAGCCCCGTGTCGGGCTCTGCTGACCGGTCAGAGCCTGGAGCCTGTTTCTGATTCTGTGTCTCCCTCTCTCTCTGCCCCTCCCCTGTTCGTGCTCTGTCTTTCTCTGCCTCAAAAATAAATAAGCGTTAAAAAAAAAAAACAAAAAAAAAAACAAAACTGGGGGTACCTAGGTGTATGCTGTATGACTTGCTGAAGGTACCAGAGAATTTTCCGGATGGTCCAACATGTGTCCAAAACTCAGGTCCTATTAAAGACACGTATTTTAAAGATAAAAGACATTTGTCACAGCATTCTGAGATCTAGATTTTAAAAGATATAAATTAACATTGAAGGATTTTTTTTTTAATCCAGGAGAAAGTTTCAAGAATTTCTTTCGCTTTAGGTATTGGCTGGGTGTAATTGGGAAGAGGAGTAGCAAATAGGGAGCACCAAGGGACTGGTCCTCTGATATCACCAGAGAGATGCCCACATCATACAACCAGGATCTTATGTGAGAAGGACATCAGAAGCATGTGTGCAAATGGTGCTGCATGTATTTTTTTTTCTTTTTTCCGAGAGAGTGCAAGCGGGGAGGGGGGTGGAGGGGGAGGGAGAATCTTAAGCAGGCTCCATGCTCAGTGTGGAGCCCGATGTGGGGCTCGATCCCATGACCCTGGGACCATGACCTGCATGGAAATCAAGAGTCAGATGCTCAACTGGCTGAGCCACCCAGGCGCCCCCGGCGTATATTCTCAATGACATTTGTAACACCTTCTACGTAAACTAGGGCAATCACAGTTTCAAACGATAAAGGTTCTTTTGCACCATCCTCAAAGGGTGTCATTTGAATTTATTGGGTTTTTTTGTTACCCCATCGTGCCTGCCAAAGTTTATTGGTAAATAAATACTCAGGCTGCTTAGCAGTGGCTGTTCTCTAGGGCGTGGAGTATAATACACTTTAAGTGCAAGTCTGTCCTAGCCTCTAGACTCTGAGTAGCTGGGAAAAACAGGTGCTGGACTTCAGAGAGATCTGGAAGTGAGCCTGGTCCGGCCTCTTGCAGCCCTGATCGTCATGTGGCATGTGCATGGGACAACAGTAAAACGCAGCCCTTGCTGCAGAACCAAGCAGTTTTTTTTTATTATTATTCATATTCAGCACAGATCTGTTGATGCAAAAAACATGCTCTCCTGATGTGGCCACTGAATCATCACTTGCTTCTTTCAAAATCCCCGAAATCTTGTATTCTGATGGTATTTGGCACATCGCATCTCATCCTGCAGCAGCCTATGCTTGCCAGCAAAGTGTCTGAGAGTGGTTTCAAGTAATTTGAACAAACTCTTTGATGATAGTCCACCTTTTAGTACGTACCGAGAATAGTACATATACCCACACAGTTGTGCCAAATCTTGTTCCTTTTTCTTTTTTAAATTTTAACATCAGATTTGTGCTTTGTTTAATAATAAAAGTATAAGGCTAGGAGCTATGTAAGGAATGAGTAGAGATTATTCCTGGTGGGCTCGGGTCCCACGTGAATGCCCTTGTTTTTCTCTTTCACGGTTGGACCCATCATGGTGTGAATATTCTCTTTGATACAGTCTTTAATTGCATTACATTTTTCTTACAAGAGCTACTAAAGACTGTTAACACATTTATTTAAAACTTCCTCAGCCATATTCACAGCAAGGAGGGGTTGGTGGGTGTGTCTTTTGCGAATAAATTCCCTTTGTCTGCCTAGTAATTTCCTTCCAGGTTTCTGAACGTGTAACCCATAAATGACACGTATGGGTGAATGGAGCAAAATGGAGGAGACATTTATGCCAGTCTGAGAAGTTAATAATTTTGATCATCAATGTTAGCGAGTTGGCAAGTTTTTCTCAGATCCCCTACTATTTTTTGACTCTGCCGTCTGAACCCAAAGACCTGGCAGTGTGGCGAGAAGGGGCTGGTGAGCCCAGCCAAGTAATTTCTGGGTAATCATCTTATGGAGACTTCACAGACTTTGGCGAATATTTGGATGGAGTCGGTGGTGGTTTTATTGCTACCATCTGATTCTGCTTTGGGCCTGTAGCAATTTCTGCCACTTTGTCACCAATGGGGGAAAATGCTGTTACTAGAGTGGAAAAAGATGACATTCAGTAGCAGTGTCTTATATTCTGCTCAGAATTTGTCCACAATGGTCCTGTGTTAAAGAGCAAAGCGTCCAGCTGCTGTTGGTTGGGTCAGACACTGATAATTTATCTTAACTTGAAATTATATTGTCCATCCTGAGAATGAGTAAGATGAAATAACAGAAGATAGCAGTGGGGATATGTTGGGGTCCCGATTGCCCCATCTTCCTTTTTGGTCTTCTGGTCTCAGAAGCCTATGGGCCCCAGGGAAGCGAAGCTCTGTCTTGTTCACCACTGTTTTGCCAGGACTTAGTGCAGTGCCTGGCATAGAGTCGGAGCTCAGTTTATTGAATGAATTAATTGGGTGAGTGCATAAAAAACCAAGTAGAACAGGAGTTCCTCGGAGCAGCTGCAAAAATAAGCAATTCCCAGAAACCTTTGAATTTTGCGTGGGGTTTGTTTGTTTGGTGGGTTGGTTGGTTGGTTGGTTGGTTGGTTTACAAAGACCAACAATAGGGAAAATCCACTAGACTCCAGTCTTCATATGGTTATTATTTGTTGATGATGTGGTGGATGGAATGAAGGTGTTCTTTTCCCATCCTTAGCACACACACCTCTTGTGTTGGATCTTGAGTGTCACCATCAACCATCACTTTGTCCCTCAGTTGCTGCTGTTCTCTGCTATTCAGAGCTCATCAATATTGGTGGGCAATTAGATTATTTCCATTTTTGTTAAACACTACTGCTAGTATTCCGTTAAGTAGATTCTGTGCAGCAGGATTGTTGATTCATAGGGTATATGCCTGTGACATTTTGAGAGGAACTCCATTAATTGGCTTCCAGAAAGGATTTGTCTATTTATGTGCTCACTGAGGGCATTAATGAGTGGAGAATTATGAAAATAAGGTAACATTTAAGATTACTGGAGGATGATTTCAAGTAACTGAAAACTAACTGCCTGTAAGCTCGCACAATTTTTGAGAATAAGAAATTCTTTATATTTCTTTTATATCCTGCACCACATAGTAAACTGATTAATGTAATTGATCTTTACTGTCACGAAGTCTCTTACCTTTCATACTCTTCCCCATTACCTGGGCATATTTCCAGGGGTCTCTTAGGGAGAAAAGCTAACCCTTTCCCATGAGGATGTGCTCGTTCCAAAGTTTTATTTAGCTATGTAGTAGAAACTCAAAAGGTATTTATTGAACTCATTCTCCTGGTTCAGCTTTCACCTATACACATTATAGGAATAGAAGAAAAAAAGGAAGAAAAAACAGAGGCTAAAATCAAGGCAGGAAGAGAGTCGATTTAGAAGGAGAAAGTGGGGAATTAGTTTGCTCAGAGGAAGAAAGATATACCAGCAATGGGAAATAGGTCTACTGTGTGTGGTGGGGTATGGGTGGTAGCAGGAAGTCTTGGATTTTTTTTTTTAAACATTTTATTTTTAAGTAATCTTTACACCCAACATAGGGCTTGAACTCACAACCCTGAGATCAAGAGTTGCATGCTCTACTGATTGAGCCAGCCAGGGCCCCCAGTGACAGAAAGGCTTACAATGTATGTAGAACATTGGTAAGTGGATAGGCTATATTAGAAGTAGATTGAAATGAAGCTGGATAGTTACAACAGAAACTTGGAAAGCAAGACACGGAATAGGAATATAGAATTTCAGAATTTAGAAGAAATGTGACATTTCTTAGTAGAATTATACTTAGGTTGTGTTTATTAAGCAACAGCAGCTAGCAAGGTTACTATGCATGCCAGTACAGATAAATAAGACCATCAAGTCTTCATGGAAAGGAAAGAAGAATTTGTCACTCATATGTCTTCCCAGCTCAACTCCTTTTTTGAGGTATAGGGGGTATAGTTGGAGATGGGGCGGGGGAGGAGGGTGCTGTTAGGTTTGTCTACATAATGGGAAGCACCTGATTAAAAAACAATATGGAGCCAGTCTTGACAATCAAATTGGCTGCATCCAAAAGAATGCCAGCAAAGTCAATTCCCAAAATCTCTTCTGTTAAATAGTGACATAAAGGTGACCTAAGTGGTGGGGAAATTTAGTTTATGTGGCTTTAGCATGAGACGGATCGATGACAATTCTCCTGTGGATTTATAGAACTGGGAGTACTATAACTAGAAATACCTGTCACCATAGACTCCTGGTATTATTTGGGGTAATCTATATTATAATGAAGGTGAACATCACTTCTCTAGTGACAACCAAATAATGGAAGCCCTGGATCAGTTGTTCTGGTCTGTGGTCATATTGGAAATAGTGGGTTTGCTTTTGATTTTAGAAGGTAAATGTGTTTGTGAGAGCTGTAGGAAAGCCCAGAACTCACTTCCATTAAAGTGACACTGTAATGCCATCATGCACTTTGTCTCACAAGAGAAGTAACACCAATTAGCAGACCTTGAATACTTAACCCGTGACATTGAGCAGGTGATTTAACTTCTCTGAGAACACAGTTCCTCATCTGCAAAATGGAAATAGTGTCTACTCCCAGTCACAAGGTGGTTTGAGGGCTCAAAATGGTAAAGAAGAGAAAGCTAAAGTACTGCAAAATTGTAGTGTACTTTTTGCTTTTAAATCACTTTGTATACTTACGCGTCAATTTTTATCTAGGGCCTAGATTCAAGACTAAGAAAGAGAGCTCTCAGCCTTCATTTCACTTGAATTAGCCCCACTTTATCTTTACTTTAAAATTAGTCCATTTACTTCCATCTCTTTTGAACATCACCCTAACCTTCAATAATAAAGGAGAACTGCAAGTAGTAAAATCAAACTGTGAAATTATAGAATTGTAAAGCCAGAGCTTCCTACAGGTAAAGAGAAAAGCAGTCTGATTGAAGTCTCTCTTGTCAAGGTGAAAATGACTGACTGCTATGCCTCTAATAGGATTGTGTACATTTTCTAAGAGATGTGCTTCTGTTAATCTATGTAAATTTCAAATTGTGGAAGATACGGTGTACTGATAGTGTGGGACACAAATTTCTTTCCAGCTCAGTATTTTGGGGGGTAGGAGACTGATGTGTCTATATAATTTCCCATGAAGAAACAATCTGGGGCTGAGGTGCCTGGGTTGGCTCAGTCACTGGAGCACCGGACTCTTGATTTTGGCTCAGGTCATGTTCTCACAGTTCGTGGGATTGGGATTGAGCCCTGCGAGTGGTCTCTGTGCTGACAGTGAAGAGACTGCTTGGGATTCTCTCTCCTTCTCTCTCTCTGCCCCACCCCCCTCGTACCCCACCCTCCCCCCCCCCGACCCCACAACTCTGTCTTTCAAAATAAATAAACATTTTTTTTTAAATTTTTTTTTCAACGTTTATTTATTTTTGGGACAGAGAGAGACAAAGCATGAACGGGGGAGGGGCAGAGAGAGAGGGAGACACAGAATCGGAAACAGGCTCCAGGCTCCGAGCCATCAGCCCAGAGCCTGACGCGGGGCTCGAACTCACGGAACGCGAGATCGTGACCTGGCTGAAGTCGGACGCTTAACCGACTGCGCCACCCAGGCGCCCCAAACATTTTTTTTAAAGAAACAATTTGGGGCCGAGGTTGACAATCAAATTGATTGCAATCCATAAAGAGGGATTCTGTCCCATCTTTTTCTTGCCATTTGTATATATTGTTCTACCTCCTCCATCTCATCCTAAAATATGGAGCAATAACTCAGTTCTAAAGTGTCCCTCCTCTGACATCTTGCTGACCTCTTAATTCCACATATCAGTGTGCTTTTTTTTTTTTTTAGTTTATTTATTTTATTTTTGAGAGAGAGACTGCGAGCAAGGGAGCAGCAGAGAGAGAGGGAGACGGAGAATCCCAAGCAGACTTGGCCCTGGCATCACAGAGCCCGTCATGGGCCTTGAACTCACGAAGCGTGAGATCACGACCTGAGCTGAAATCAAGAGTCCAATGCTTAACCGACTGAGCCACCAGGTGCCCGAAGGTTGTCCTTCTTTTCGTTGTTGATTGCAATCTAAAAGAAAAAGGGGTTGTGATTTAAAAGGAGTTGTCACTTCTCCAGATAGTTCAGTCT
The DNA here is from genome assembly GCF_014898765.1 of Herpailurus yagouaroundi. NCBI lineage: Eukaryota > Metazoa > Chordata > Mammalia > Carnivora > Felidae > Herpailurus > Herpailurus yagouaroundi. The sequence continues at coordinate 24,765,499 of NW_024412415.1, read as the reverse complement.
GTACACAGTGTTTCCACAATATAATGAGCACAACTGTGAACTGTGCAGGGCTGCTCCAATACCTTTAGTGATTTTCCTCAATTTGTTCTTCTGCATCAAGTCAGCAATTTATGTAAAGGGTCATCTGGTAAATATTTTAGTAGACCATATGGTCTCTGTTTAATTCCTTAATGGTGCCATTGTATGTGAATATAGTCACAGAGAATGTGTAAATGAATGGGCATGGCTGTGTTCCAATAAAACTTTACTTATAAAAACAAGCGGTGGGCCAGATTTGGCCCACAGGCCATAGTTTGCTGATGTCTATTCTACATCATTTCCATAAAGACAGGACAGATGCACTTACAATGTTAAATGGAATACATTTAGTTAATTTAGGGATTAATTTGTAAATACCCTAAAGTTGAATCAAAGATCAATTTTTCAGTTTGCTTAGGAATTTGCCTACAGAAGACCGTGTTGTCACAATTTTCCGTTCTTCTTTACACTGTGTACCTATAGATTGGATAAGGCTAAGGCCTGGCAACAACAGGCTTGGGGAATATTTCCTTTTCTCAAGTGTTTACTTTTTCTCAAATAGTTTCTCAAGTATTTACTTTCCTACATACTTAGTCTGCCATTTTTCATATCGCACTGTCATTTTAGATTAATGCCACTGACCTAATGCCAACTCTATACCACTCTTAGAGCTGGAAACTAAGAGAGAGAGCAAGGAAAGACCAGGAGAGGAAACTTACCTTAAATGATCCTTGAAGTCCACATCAGATACCTTGAGAAGCCATTGCTGCTTGATTTTTAAGATCTTCAATTACAGTACTTTGATTTTTAACCTTAAGAAAATTCTCCTTCAACCATTTCAAGCCATGTGGAATATCTATTACTGCTCAGGAATTTACTGTGGTTTTTCATTGATCGCGGCCCCAGACTCTGGAATATGTATTAATTTATTTGGGCAGAGAGTGCAGGAATCCACATGCAGAATAAAGTAAACTTTATGTTGAAGCAGAATATTGAAGCTGGGAATGATTAATTCTTAAAAAATGAACCATCAGCATTAATAAATATTGAATTCTAAGAAGGTTATTTTGCAGTTTGCTTTTTAAAGGACTGAGGTAATCTGACTGACTTCCCATTTAAAAGCGAAGGCTTTTTTTTCCCCCTATGAACAATATTTGTTTAGAGTCATTGGTAAATTATTAATCTGCGTTCCAGTGTTTCATGTTTGAAATACCAGTCCTCCCTGTCCATGGGGGATTTGATCTCGCTGTAATCAGCAGAGGGTTCTGGGAAGTGGGAATGGCTGTGGTTTGCTCTTTGAAAGACTTTAAGAGAGAATCAAAAAGCCGAGGTTATTCAGGAAGCAGCCCTGCCCAGTGTTTGACAGCTGGCAGTTTCCATATGGAGTTATACGGTGCCGTGAACTTGGAAGGAACACTGAATTGTGGGAACGTTTGGGTGGGCTTCCCCCCCCCCGCCCCCGACTTGCAGAGGTCCTAGAGTATCCTTTAAAGTATTCTTGCAGCTCCTTTGAACAGATGTCAAAATCTCTTTCGGTTTGGAGTTACTCCCAAATGTTTATATTCTGAGTCTCTGGTCCATTTTCCTCCCAACGCTGCACATTGAAGGTCACTATTGGGGTATTTAATGAACTGGACTGGTCATATGATTCTAGTGAGTTCTGGCCCTAGTTCCACCCCACTTGCTAGCTCTGGCACATTAGGTAAGTCACTTAACCCCTCTGATTTCTTTACTGAATGGGGGTTATGTTAGTGTATCTATCCAACATAGTGTTGCTTGAGGATTAGGAGGAATAACTCATGGGACCTAGCATGGGATCTCCTCCATGAAAATGCAAGCTCCATGGGGAAGCTGTATTTCCAGTGTCCATAGGAGTGCCTGGCACATAGTAGGAGCTCAATAAAATTTTAATTAACAAGTTAACTCCAAGCACTCAGTAGATATTAGTTATTATTGTCATTATTAATATTATTCCTATATTTATTATTGCTTATGTTACCCTCCCACTCAGGTTTCATTTTGAGTCCCTCTCCTTACCTTCTGCTGGTGACAGTCATCTTTATGAAGCTGTGGTGTCAACAGAGTGCTGCGTTCAAATACTGATCTACCCTGGTTAGCCATGAATCTTTGAGCTAGTTTCCTCATCAGTAATTGGGATAATAGTGCCCGCTCGCAGAGTGTAAGTGGACACAGCATCTTTGCCTTGGTTTTCTCAAGAATATATGGATACAAACAACCCTGGTACCTAGTCCTTTCCCCATTTCTTGGTTTGTCACATTCCCTAACGGCGTAACCCTGGAGGTGCTGTGTGCTCCCCACCAGAGCGCGTTGCAGATGGCTCCACGTCTGGAGGTCTGGTGAAGTCCTCTCCCCAGGGAACAACCACATTGCTCCAAACGTGTGTGTTTTGATCAGGCTCATTTGTGAACAGCCAGAATAGTCTCTGTCCTTTAAGTTTCCACGGTTTGTCTTTACAAAAGACGACTACTATTGGGGCGCCTGGGTGGCGCAGTCGGTTAAGCATCCGACTTCAGCCAGGTCACGATCTCGCGGTCCGTGAGTTCGAGCCCCGCGTCAGGCTCTGGGCTGATGGCTCGGAGCCTGGAGCCTGTTTCCGATTCTGTGTCTCCCTCTCTCTCTGCCCCTCCCCCATTCATGCTCTGTCTCTCTCTGTCCCAAAAATAAACAAAAACGTTGAAAAAAAAATTAAAAACAAAAAAAAACAAAAGACGACTACTACCACCACCACCACCGCTACTGCTTTGTGTCATGTGAATTGGAAAGATACCACCACCACCACCACCACCACCACCATGTGTTGGGAGGGGTTCACAGAGGCTGTAAGATGAACGTTCTGACACCCTCCCTTCACCCCTTGGGTTCAGTGTCTAGTTTGAGTCTGAAAATGGATCAGGTTCTCTCTCTTCCCACAGAGTCTGCCTTGCAGTCCACTCTAGGAGGTAGCACAGGTCCAAGGAGGAGCCACTTCCCCGGTGCAAGAAAGCAGACGGGTCTGCTCCCACCTCCTATTTTTGGCTTGAGCAAGGACCGCACTCTCCCGGGGCTTCTGCTGCCAGTTAATCCCCAGGGGTGAACTTTCTCTTTCTCTGACTTTCTCTGCTGATACCTCTGACAGCTGGCCATGTGCCCGCTGAGTATGGTGCAAAGGATTCCGGAACTGTCACCACCCCAGTTACAGCTGATCTTGCTGGTACGAGCCCCACCATCTCCATCCCATCGCCCAACGTCATCTCTTCAGAAGTGGGAACCTCTGTGAGGCTTTATATTCTCCTCCTCCGCCTCCTTTCAGCAAGGGGCGAGCCCCCACACCTCCTGCCTGGGCTCTTGGACCCATCGCCTTCTCTCTCAAGACAGCACCCACAGTGCTGGGAAGAGAGGGGTGTGACAGGGTCTGTGTGTCTAACGTTCCTTTGCCCACTGACGGGGAGACACAGCCTTGCCTGGGATATGTCTGGAAATGCCTCCCAACCTGGCCTTTCCTTGACTTCATTCTTTCCCTCACCCCACCCCCCCACATCCCAGCCAGGATGTCTTGTCATTTCTACTTATAAAGATAATGGAATCTGATAGCTTGACATCGCTCCACAGCTGCCACCCTAATTCAGCGACCACCACTTCTCACCTAGGAAGCTGTAGGATATTCCTCATGGTCTCTCTGTTTCCACACTCGCCCTCCTGCATTCTCCACAGAGTGGTGCTGTTTTTAAAGTAAATCAATGCATATATTTATATAATACTACATCTGCCAGCATATAAAGTGATACTTCAAGGACGAGATTTCCTGAAGATGTTCCCCAAATGGTATAGATATAGGAAAAGGTGAGCATGTATCGAGTCTAGGCAGTGCCCAGTGGTGACTTGGGATAGCACCTGTGATGGGTGCATGTGGATGAGAGGCAATGCCTTGTCCCCCACAAGGTGGAGGACCAGATTGGAGATTCCTGCTTAGAGGTGTGTGATTGAAAAGTCAAATGAGAAAATACTTCCCCCATGAGTCATTTTCCAATGTCCCTTCTACTATATTGACCAAGGGAGGAATCTATGTAGCTATTACATCATCTTTAATTAAAGCATAGTTCTAAAATAAGCAAGTTACAATGTATATTTTAACACAAAAGGAAGGTCCACAGACAAAAAAAAAAAAAAAAAAAAGAATGATAAAATCATAAAAATCTAAATCCGTTGTATAGGAGCCATTTAGGCTGAAAGGATTATTTATTTATATATTTTTGAAAGCTTTATTTATTTAAGTAACTTCTACACCCCACATGGGGCTCAGACTCCATGACCCCGAGATCAAGAGTCGCATGCTTTTCTGACTGAGCCAGGCAGGATTTTAAATAAAGGATTATTTAAAAGCCAACAGACGTCACCAGCTGATAGGACCTTAAGAAACACCTTGTGATTTTAAATTGGGAGGTGGGTTCAGGCTGACCACCCACCTAATTCTAACTGCAGTTTTCTAGAGGAAGTGAGAATTGTTCATGTATTGACAGAAATATATAGCTGTCTGGGTTTTTTTTTTTTTTTTTAGCTTTTTATTTTTATTTTTTCCATGCAAGCACCTGATAATAAAAACCGTACCCGATAAAGAGGAACTGAACCTTTGAGTTTGTCTAGCTAGAGTTTGGTCTCTAAAGTATCCAAGGCCATGGGGAATGTGTGGTGACTTTCCCGTTCCCATTCTTTTGAAAGTTCCAGTTGCTGTCTCTTGTGCTAACACCTCCACTTTGTGACTCACAGGTCACAGGTCACAGAGTTCAGAACCGGAAGCGGCTGTGGGGGTCAATCCTTGTCTCCCATCTGACAGGCGAGAAAATCAAGTCCAGATATCGAGAGTACAAAGACTTGCCTAAACTGTAACATAGGGTCGCTATAGGTGCGGTGGAAGTAACACCTGCTTCTACGCCCATCAGCTTTCCCTAGTCTGGATCCATCAGTTTAAGAAGAAAATGCTGGTTTCATTTTAATGAATTTAATTAATTTTAAAAACATAAGGAGGAAATGCTAAGTTAGTGTTTAAAAATAGCTATTAATATGCCTTCATGGAAAAAAGCTAACAAAGCTATTGGATGTATATTTTAGTACTTGTGTTTTAAAGGATATATTAGAGGATTGCACTGTCAAACTCCAGAAAACCCGGAGCTGGAATATGTAAATCATCTCAAGCACCAGTTTATGGTGGAGCTGTATGTGGGTCAGCTGACCTCACACCCTGCTGCCTGGGACTCATACAGGAATTTAAAGCCTTCTGTCAAGCTGTGATCATTTCTACAAAATCCCTGGTTATGTAATTAGGCAATTTTTTTTTCCCTATTAGAAAAGGAAAATTGGATTCATTTACACTGTGAAATCCAGCTGAAGGGGAATATGGTTCCCCAGACTAAAGTCATTTCTTTCCAAAAAGCCTTAGAATGCTAAAAATAAAAACAAATCCAACTATTATTTTAACTTTGTAACTTGCAGTTGAGATAATCTGGATTCTTCTCTTTGCTTCATTACTCAGTTAGAAGTAAGGCCCTTAGAAGTCATTTAACATCTTTAGGCCATAACACCCCATTTTACTACTGAAGTTCATTTAACTGTCAAGAGAAGTGGGTGCAACCTTTGGGCATTCTTTCAGCCAGAAATTGTGAGGGTCTGCTGTGTGTTGCTTTCTGGGCCTGGTGTTTGGATAGGGATAAACACAGGTTCTTTCCTACCTGGGCTTCGGGGACAGGAATGTTCAACTTGAACTGGGTGGCTCTGTCTGTCTGAGTCGCTTCTTCCCTACCTGTTCTCACCTTGAACAACCCAGACTCTCCGGCACCCTCATCACTCCCCCAAACCTGCCCAGTTCCCAAGACAGCCTGATTTGCTTGTGTTCTTTTTTTTTTTTTAAATTTGAAGTTTATTTATGTATTTATTTATTTTGAGAGAGAGAGAGAGAGCACATGTAAGCAGGGGAGGGACAGAGAGAGAGAATCCCAAGCAGGCTCTGCACTGATCCACAGGGGGCTGGAATGCCGAACCCATTGGACCACCCAGGTGCCCCTCTTTTTTTTTTTTTTTTTTTAATTTAAAAAACAAACTATTCTATTTTATGTAATTCAGGATTTCACTGATTTGGTCAACATTTGCACTTTTGTTGTTGTCCACATAGGTATATGTGCTTGTCTGACTTTATGCCATGCTCTTTGACCTCAGAAAATCTAGTTACCCTTCCTTCTTCTGGCTAAGCTTTCTTTCTCTATTTATGATTTGTGGCCAAAGTGGATCCTGCCCTTTAGGACTGAGGGCATGTGGAAAGATGCCACAGTTCATTCAGATATACAGCTGGAGCTACAAAAAACAAAACACACACACACACACACACACACACACACAGCCCATAACCAAAACAAACAAATATACAGCCAGGGTGAAAGGAGGTTCTCTCCTCCACCCCACTTAGATCCTGAACCTCAGGTATCTCTAGGATTCTGTTTTCATCCTGCTTTTTGAGGCTTCCTCTGTCTCCAGGCAGCTTGGAAGTCACAGTGGGCATTTCAAGGGACTTTGTAGCTCTGAAATAAGGACACTAGAGCCCCAGAAGCTTTAGTAGTAATAGAAGGTGACAACTCCCAGGGCACCTGGCTGGCTTAGTTAGTTAAGCATCCAACTTCAACTCAGGTCATGATCTCACGGTTCATGAGTTCAAGCCCCACGTCTGGCTCTGGGCGGACAGCTCAGAGCCTGGAGCCTGCTTCAGATTCAGTGTCTCCCTCTCTCTCTCTCTGCACCTCCCCTGCTTGTACTCTGTCTTTCTCTCTCTCAAAAATGAATAAACATTAAAAAAAAAAAAAAAAGAAGAAGGTGACAGCTCTCCAGATGCTTTTATGGGCCAGTCAGACTCCAGCCTGCTGCTTTTCCTTAACCGTGAGTCCCCCTCTCCCTCCAGCATGGCAGAGCCCCGTAAGCACACACGGGTGCCCATACAGTCATCAGACTAGTGCATGGAGCCATTCTCCATATCGTCCCTAATTCTTAAGTTTGAATTTTATTTTTTTTACTTTTCAAGATTTTATTTTAAGTAATCTCCACATCCAGCGTGGGGCTTGAACTCACAACCCTGAAATCAAGGGTCATAGGCTCTACCGCTTAAACCTGAATTTTAATTCTCTCGTGGAAATTGTTTCTTTATGCATCATGTTTGGAAATTACCATATGTCGTTAAAACTAAGACTCCATTGGCTTATTTGTTTGCGTTCCTAAGAAACTGATATTTACTTTCTGCCTTATTTCCATTTTCTATTGCCATTGATTTTTAAGAAGCACCATTTTTTATGTACCTTTAAGATAAGAAAGCCATGGGGCACATGGGTGGCTCAGTTGGTTAAGCGTCCAACTTCAGCTCAGGTCATGATCTCGTGGTTCACACGTTTGAACCTCACGTGGGGCTCTGTGCTGACAGCTCAGAGCCTGGAGCCTGCTTCGATTCTGCGTCTCCCTCCCCCTCTGCCCCTTCACCACTCGTGCACTCTCTCTCACAAAAATAAATAAACATTAAAAAAAATGATAAGAAAAATGCTGTTAATCAAATGGAAACGTGTCATGGGTTATAACATAGAGTCTGATTTCAGATATGTTAAAATGTAAAAATAAAACCGTGTGTCCCCCCTCCCACTCCCACCCTGCATTTTCCTCTTAGAATCAATAAGGCCTGGGTCAGGACTTGATCAGATTTCACCTTTCCTCTGACAGAGTTACTGATGTTTTTAGAATAGCCAGGTAAGCAGGACAGTTTCCTTTCAGCCATTTGCTGTCGCTGGGCTTCATTCTCACCCATGCTCAAGGTAAGCAGTTGGAACCTGAAAAGTACTTGACTCTGTTCTCAAATGGTCTGGATTGCTTAACCACAAAGGGTTAGGGCTTTGATATCTAAAACTATGCCATAGACTTCTTTTTCCTTTTAATTTCACTTTTCAAAACTAAGAAATAGGTTATAAGGTGAAATTTGTCAAAGCAATTTGTAGGTATAGATACAGCTTCACTGTGACGGCTTCTTTAAAACGTTAAGGTGACACGAGACACCCTTTCTCCGTAGAGTCTAACATCATCCTGTGAGAAGGGTAACACTGAGACGTGACCGGTGAAGGAAAAACGAGGCGAGAAGGATCCTCCAGTTGAGAGATAGGTATCTCAGTGTTCTTATGTGACAACATTGCCTTGTCCAGAAATTCTTCTGACGGTTTCTGACAGCATTCTTGAATATTTCCAGTGAGTAAGAGCTCGTGTCTCAGAAGGGAGCCTGTTTATTTTTGAATAGCTAAACTCATTAGAAATGTGAAACCAGGGGCGCCTGGGTGGCGCAGTCGGTTAAGTGTCCGACTTCAGCCAGGTCACGATCTCGCGGTCCGTGAGTTCGAGCCCCGCGTCGGGCTCTGGGCTGATGGCTCAGAACCTGGAGCCTGTTTCCGATTCTGTGTCTCCCTCTCTCTCTGCTCCTCCCCCGTTCATGCTCTGTCTCTCTCTGTCCCAAAAATAAATAAACGTTGAAAAAAAAAAAAAAAGAAATGTGAAACCAATTGTGTTTCTTTCATTTCTCTCTTTAAAAAGAATTTTATTTAATCCATTTACTTTTGAAATCAGAATAAATACAGGTTACCACAGAAACTTCATGTTTGAGCTAAAATTTAATTTTTTTGTGGCACTTTTCCATTTATGCTAGTTCTGCTTCTCCGGAATTCCCCAGCCATGCAAATCTTTAACCCATTATCATGTCTTCTGTTTCCTCTGAGACTTATAGGAAATGCCCAGCTTCTTATGAGACATGAAGTTACACATGTCCATCCGTTCAGCTCAAATTCAGCTCTGCAATTTACGCACTGTGTGATCTCAGGGAACTTACTCCATTGCCTCATTTTTAAAATGTGGATAATGGGGCTCCTGGGTGGCTCAGTCAGTTATGCATCCAACTCTTGACTTCAGCTCAGGTCATGATCTCACAGTTTGTGGGATCAAACTCTGCGTTGGGCTCTGCGCTAACAGTGCAGAGCCTGCTTGGGATTCTCGCTCTCCCTCTCTGCCCCACCCCTCTGCTCATGCTCTCTCTGTCTCTCTCAAAATAAATAAACTTAAAAAAAAATAAAATGTAGGGGTGCCTGGGTGGCTCAGTCAGTTGAGCATCAGACTTCGGCTCAGGTCATGATCTCGCAGCTTGTGAGTTCGAGCCCTATGTCAGGCTGTGTGCTGACAGCTCAGAGCCTGGAGCCCGCTTCAGATTCTGTGTGTGTGTGTGTGTGTGTGTGTGTCTCTCTCTCTGCCCCTCGTGTTCTGTCTCTCTGTCTCTCAAGGATGAATAAATGTTAAAAAAATAAAATAAAATAAAATGTGGATAATGAAGAGTTTTGTGAGAAATAACTTAGTTGGCACATGTAATGCCCTTAGTACAGTGCCTGGAAAATGTAAGTGCTCAATAAAAGTTAGTACTCTTAGTCACCATTCTGGAAGTCTGCTCCTACTACATCCTACCTCCCAAACTCAAGTGAAATAATCTTGAAATCCTGATCTTGTTTCTTTGTTTCTTTTCTATTCTTTTTTCTTTTCTTTTCTTTTCCTTTCTTTTTTCTTTTTTTCTTTTCTTTTCTTTCTTTCTTTCTTTTTTTTTTTTTCTTCAATCTTTCCCTTGATTTCAGTGTCCAGTCAGTTATCAGGTCTCCCACCCAGCCCTTCCTCTAATTCTCCTGATGAGTCATTTTGACAGTTTAAAAAAATCTACTGCTTGGTTTCCTCGCCTCAAGCCTTTCTAGGACACTGTGGTAGGAATAGCAGGTACTTTAATGGTAGCCTCACTTGGGTTCAAAATCTGATTCCACCATTTACAGGAATGAATGTGCAAGTTACTGAACCATCTTGAGACTTAGTTCCGGTATCAAAATGGAAAGCTGCCTCTTCTGGAGTGATTGTTAGATAATGAGGTAGAATTATAAGATAATGTCTGAAGAGGTCTGGGCACACCTGAGGCATTCATTAAATGCCAGTTGCCTTCCCCTTTCCCCTCCAGATCCTTCTCCGCTCAGTGACTACATGAATTCCAAAATCAATGTTTTAATTACGTGGTATCTTGCTTAAAAATCCTCTGTGACTTCTCATTTTTCACCAAGACATGTCTGAAATCTTTGCACGCATTTAATATGAAACAAAGGTTCTAGAGCCAGACTAGGTATGCTTGAATCCTGGTGGCATGACTTAGTAACAACCTTGGGCAAGTTTTTTTTTTTTTTTAAATTTTTTTTTTCAACGTTTATTTATTTTTGGGATAGAGAGAGACAGAGCATGAACGGGCGAGGGGCAGAGAGAGAGGGAGACACAGAATCGGAAACAGGCTCCAGGCTCTGAGCCATCAGCCCAGAGCCCGACGCGGGGCTCGAACTCACGGACCGCGAGATCGTGACCTGGCTGAAGTCGGACGCTTAACCGACTGCGCCACCCAGGCGCCCACCTTGGGCAAGTTTTATAACCTTTCCACCTCAGTTTCCTCATTTGTAGAATGGGAGTGATAATAGTAGCTCCTGCTTTATAGGGTTATCCTTAGAGTTAGTTAGCCTGTGTCCAGGATTTGCAAAAGTCCTAACTGTAACTATCCTACACCTTCTCCTATGCCCCACGAGCTCTCTTTCCTGGCATAGCTGTCATGGCTTTTCTTAGGATTCCAGGCTCCTAATAAGCCAGACAATTTGTTCTCCTAAGTGTCCATCACTTCTCCCTCCCCCTCTTGATGGTCTCTGTCCCTGCTCTCCTCCCAAATTATTTATTCTGTTGGTTTGCTTTGGTGATCGTGAGTTTAGAATTTGTCCCCAGAATCTTGACTGTTTCCATGACTTGACATCAGATTAAGTTCTTGTAGGCCGTTGTTCCAAGCTTCTCTAGGGAGGAGAAAGAGGAGAAGGGCATGTCTTACCATATGTGACTCTTATCAAACTGTTGGAATTGTGTGTTAACCTGACTCTTTGTCTTATCGGGCTGTAAGCTGTATGGAGGCAGGCAAAATACCTGTGTTCACCAACTCCTGGCAAAGTGCCTGGCACATAAGAAGCCCTCAGTAAATATTTATTGACTGGATGGTTGGATAGAGCAAGATTGGAAAGTATAATGCCCCCTTTGGATTACCACATTGCGAAAACATCAGATGCACTTTCTTTTCTGCCTAGGGAGGAAACCAGTTCTATCAAGAATGCAAGCTCCAAAATACTCTTGTGCCCTGGAGGTTATTTTGGGGCTCTGCTACTGATAGAGCTGTGGGAAGTTAGTTGTTAGCATTTATGAGTGATAGCTTAATAATATCAACTTTCACCAGTCCTTGGACTGAATCCAGATTTGTTTTTCCTAGCATAGTTTCAATTTTTAGTATGCATTATTTGCTTTGTATGACCTTCCTTACATAACACAGTGCTTTCACAGAAATAATAAAACAATTGCTAACGAACCCAGAAGATTCACAGAAATCCTCTGTGAGGTTGGCTATTGAAAGCAACAGAACCAATATCCAGTCCATACACGATGAGATGATTTTGCCATTGAAAGACCCGTTTATATTGGCAAAAAGTGATCAGAAGTGAGGTAGGAAGGGCAAATGTGAAAAACCACGTGTGATCGTTTGATGTTAATATCAGAATTCTTTCTGGATTCTCTTCACTTCCATTCCATTTCTCTCTTTCTTTTCTTTCTATTATACTGCTAGAAGGAGAGAGTACTACCCGCAAATTTTTTTGGCAGACTTGGGTATTAGTGAATTAGCATTTTGGCCTCCAGTCTGGAGAGTAGACCCCATTCTCTTTGTAATGGGTGTTGTCAAGGAAGTTTTTCAAAGGCAGAGGGAAAAAATGGCACCCACTCCACTGTCAAGGATTTTTATGAGGGTCAAGTAGCCTTGGCAAGAGTTCAGGCCAGAATGACTTGGCTGCAGCAAAGAATGCCACAGCCCTTGTGACAGGTTGGATTTGCCATAAACCTGAATTCGCTAAATTCTTAAGATGGTGAGAGATTGTTGCACTCTGGCCCAAGAATTTCTTGTATACTTTTTTTTTTTTCTCTTTTTGCAAGTGGTGGTTGGATGGTATGACCGTTACCCTCTCCTTGCTCGCTCTCTCTCCTGCTGTTCATGCCCCTTCTCACAAGCCCCATAAGCCAAATCACCCTGGTGCTTGTTGGTCCACCATACATCAACACACAAAATATTCTTTGGCATCCGCCACGTGTTCCAAAAATGTGTCTAAGTAACTGATGAGACATGGCTTATTTGTCCTGGGAAAGTGATTTAATGTCAAGTTCCACCCTGTGTGAGTTTTTAGGCTCAGCCTCAAACAAATATTAGCATTCATCTTGATCTACGTGTGCTGGTCTCATTATTTATATTAACAGCGGCAGTAGCATTGGAGCATTATTTCCGAAGGCTAAGGATTCAAGAAGGAGGTTAAGGTGATATATGAACTTACTCAATCTTCCTAACAGCCTGAAGATGTATTCTTATTATTATCCAAGTTTTACAAATGAGGAAACTGAGGCTCAGAGAGTTTAAGTAACATGTCAAATATTTTTCCTGGCATGTCAGGAATAGCCCTTTTCCAGGGTCTCTTCCAACCCTAAGGGATTGAAATTCTTACTTAGGTGGAGGTGGCACATCAGGTCAAAGACGTAGCTGAAGAAGTGAGTGTGTGAGAGAGAGGGGCAGGGTTGTGCCCTAGAGAAGGCTTTTGGTGCGCACGGGACCTCCTGGGCTGCCTCAGAAATCCCAGAAAGTGGAGGGAAGAGCTAGTAAGCTTCCAGGGGTCCAAGTAAACGAGGATTTGGATCTTGTCTCCAGATCAGAGGTTGTAAACTCCCTGCCCCCACCCCCAGCCTCCACGAGGCCTGGAGATGTATTTATTTGGCCCATATGTTTCAAAAAGTCTGAACCAGCATTTAAAAAGCAGATTTCAGGGGGCGCCTGGGTGGCGCAGTCGGTTAAGCGTCCGACTTCAGCCAGGTCACGATCTCGCGGTCCGTGAGTTCGAGCCCCGCGTCGGGCTCTGGGCTGATGGCTCAGAGCCTGGAGCCTGTTTCTGATTCTGTTTCTCCCTCTCTCTCTGCCCCTCCCCCGTTCATGCTCTGTCTCTCTCTGTCCCAAAAATAAATAAAACGTTGAAAAAAAAATGAAAAAAAAATAAATAAAAAGCAGATTTCAGGGGGCGCCTGGGTGGCTCAGTCGGTGAAGCATCCGGTTTCGGCTCAGGTCATGATCTCGTGGTCGGTGAGTTAGAGCCCCGAGTCAGGCTCTGTGCTGGCAGCTCAGAGCCTGGAGCCTGCTTCGGATTCTGTGCCTCCCTCTCTCTCTGCCCCTCCCCTGCTCTCACTCTGTCTCTCTCTCTTCCTCAAAAATAAACATTAAAAAATTTCAAAAGGAAACAAAGTTTTTAAAAGTCAGATTTCACATGAAAATCCAGTTTTCCAGCTTCTCTAGAAAACCAGGACTTGAGGTTTCCCCTTGATAACGACTATTGGTAACAACTGGCTGGAGCCCTCCAGAAGAATCAGACCCTCCATTGCCCGTCAGCCCACTTCCCCACTGCCTGAATCATCCCTCCTTTTATCTGCCTGGCCCCTGGGGCCGTTTGCCTTGTGGCCACTTTGCCAGTGCAGGGCTACTCGGGCTTGATACTACTGACATTTGGGGCCAGATAATTCTTTGTCATGAGAGGCTATCCTGTTCTTTGGAGGACATTTAGCAGCACCCCTGGTCTCTACCGTCTGGATGCTAATAGTACTCCCTCTTCATCGTGACAGCCAAGAATGAATCCAGACATCACCAAGTGCTCCCTGGGGAGTAAAAGTGCCCCTGGTAGCAACCACTAGTGTAGCCTCCCCCATAAATTCCCGGGAATGATAATCTCATTGGTCTGGCTTGGGTCAGGGGGGTCTTCTACTGGGGCCAGGTGGCGAGGTCTTGGCCATCATGGCTGCCACCTCCCACAGAAAGGGAAGCAGGGCGGGCAGCCCCGTACGCATCCACCGTAAGAAGAGGGGTGCAAAAAGATACTAGAAGAAAACCAGAGTCCAGGATAACTCCCAGTAGTATAACAATCTTAACTTCCCCGAGGATGTTCTTTGCACCTTTTTCCTTATTTGTTTTCTCCTATTCTGTGAAATAACCAAGGCACATATAGCATGCCTTTCTCTTTCAGGAGAGGAGGAAACAGAGAGAAAAGTTAAGATTGCTGCCGGAGTGCATATAGCCACTGGAGAGAAAAGACTTTTCTAGAGAAAAGACTAGAACCCAGGCTTTCTGGAGCCCACCCCCTGCCCCTCTAGTTACCCCTGAGCCAGGGAGCCCTGTGTAACATACCACCTTGTCTACTCTGGGGAGATCGAGGGGGAAAAGCCAAGCCGGGCATCACCAGACCCAGCCCGGCCCTGACAACACCAACGGGGCCGTCAGTCATGTTTGCAGGTTCCATTGGCAGGAGGCCGCCCCGTCTAACTCCTGCTCCAGTCGGTCTGGGTGTAACCCAGCCATTATGGTCTCTCTCGGGTTTCAGATGCACAGGAACAATGAAGTCATTCTCATAATTTCATGTGGTACAGAAAGTCCCAAGCCAAAAATACCATCCTTGCTTCCTACTTTTAGATTTCCAGGGAACTTCCCCCTCCTTCCCTCCCTACAATTCACTTTGATTCCCTTCTATTTTTCTCTTCTCGAACGCATTGGCCAGACGTGGAGTCCTAGTTTACTTAACGAGGAGCTGCAGGCCCAAACAAATCAAAATAAACCCAACCTTCATCTGGCTGGAGTGGTGGATGTAGGGAATTGTCAATGGTCCTCAAATACAGAAGCTCAAAACCCAAAAGTGTGTGCGGGTCTTATCCCTGGTGTGTTGCACATAGGAGAACTGGCCACCAGATGATCACAGAAAGATGACAGGGTGACAAGGAAGGTAGTTGTATCTATGCTCTCATTATTATTTCTGGGGCCTCGGGAAGCACAGTAAATCACTTTCTTCATCTTTAGTATATAAAATTTCTTGTCCCACAGGACTGTGACATCAGGCCTGTGCTGTTTCCTTAAATAATTAATTTTTCTAGATGTTTCTCAGATGTATATTAGTTACTTCCTGGCGGTCAGAGGGCTGTCTTTGTGCACACACCTATTCCCGTGTGCACACAGGTGTCTCTGCCTTGTGCTTGGCACATACCGCAGCTCTGCCATTTAGGTTCTGTCAAAACTCCATGGAATGAATTAAAAGTTAGGGGCCATTGAAAAGTTTCTTCTATAGGAATAGATATCATACATTTATTTGTAGCAAGTCTTCTGCCGAGAGCAGTGGTTCTCAAAAACTTTAGCTTTCGGGGGCGCCTGGGTGGCTCAGACGGTTAAGCGTCCCACTTCGGCTCACTGGTCCTGATCTTGAGGCTCATGAGTTTGAGCCCTGTGTCGGGCTCTGTGCTGGTAGCGCAGAGCCTGCTTGGGATTCTCTGTCTCTCCCTTCCCCAGTTGCACTTTCTCAAAATAAATAAACTTGTTATGTAGCCTGAGTTGGAATCACCTGGAGAGTGCATTGGACTCGCACAGATTCTGGGGCCCCACCCCCACGCCCAGAGCCCCTCATTCAAATAGGTTGGGGGGCGGGGCCAAGACTTGGCATTTCTGATGAGTTTCCAAGTGTTGCTGAAATTGCTGATCTGGAGGCCCCTTTTGTGAACTAGACTAATCAAGAATGGTGCTTTGAAAACTAGGTTTCACCAGTAGTAGTGATGTCTGCTCCTTCTGCTTTTATACCTTCATTTGTGTTGTCCCTCTAAAGTCTCCCTCCTCTCATTGGCCAAGTAAGTCCTCAGCATCTGCTGGGCCCAGACTCGGTTCCCATTCTTCCACCTATTCTTTCCTGATTGCTCTAGTCCACTCAGGTCACTTCCCGTCTCAGAACTCTTCCAGTTTTGAAATTAAACCCCAGAATTGAATCTGCTACCTTGCGTCATATGCGCGTTGCATGTTAGTCCTTTCCCCGGTTAGACCCAACTGATTGGATTAATGAGCTTGACACACCTTATACACTCTTCTTTGTGTCCTTGCACTGAGTGCAGGGCTAAGTGCATTGTAGATAACTCAATAATTTATTGATTGATGAAGGTTCAAAGTGAATTCAGAGAGGAAATAGAATGTTGCATATACCATCAAGTGGTATTGCCTGATATATATGCACCAAATTATGCCTCTGATATGGCAAACCCCTCTGCCTTCTGTGCCCAAAGCCACAAATCTTTCTTCCTGATTCAGCATTGCTCTGCTTTTGGTCTTCTAGAGAAAGGGCATCATGGGCTTGCTCAGTATGGTGGACACCCAGGCCCACTTTCAGGGCCACCCTGGACAGTTGCCTTTACCATGCCTGTTGTCTACTGTACATGAGAATCAGTCACTGGACTCTGGGGCAGTGTGATGGCTGGTGGTCAACATGGAGGGAGGAAGTTGGGGTGGAAGGATGCAGGTTGGGACCAGACTGTGAAGGCCCTACATGGCATAATAGGGGCTTAGACTTTGTCTTATAGAAAATGGGGGGCTTTTTTAAAAAGAGAATGACATAATCAAGTATGTTCTTTAGAATCATAATTCTGGAGGTCACTGGCTTCTGACGGAGTAGATAAGACACTAACAGAGGCACACATATGAAGGAGCTTTGACTTGGAAGGTTCTTTCTTGATGGTCAACTCTTCTCACCTTTTTAAAGATACTGTGTTCGTGTCCAATGGCTACATTAACAAATGACCACCAACTAGGGGTTTAAGACCAGAGAAATTTATTCGTTTACACTTTCAGAGGCTATCATGTAAACTCAAGCTTTCAGTCAGACCTTGCGCTCTCTGAAGGCATGAGAATCTGTCCCATGTCTTTTTCTTGGCTTCCGGTGTTGTGCAATTCTTGGTTTCTAGATGTATCACTCCCATCTCTGCCTCTGTCATCACATGGCCTCTCTGCATGCCTGTCTTTTCTTATAAGGACATCAGTCATACTGGATTGAGGCCCACCCTAATGACCTCATCTTGGCTTTATTACATCGACATAGACCCTATTTCCAAATAAAGTCACATTCACAACTATTGGAGGTTGGTAATTCAGCATACCTTTTTTTGGAGGAGGACATAGTTCAACCCATGACAGACATTCGCTTTGCTACATCTTATCGTTTTAGGGCTTAAGATAGCAATGGGCTTGCTGCTATATGCAGCTAGTCAACTCTTCTGTGAAATGTGCCCTTGAGGAGTTAAGAAGCTGCCTTCACCTTGAGTAATATAGCAGCTCACGTAAGTAATTATGAAGGAAGGGAACACAGGACCAAAGCAACAGGAGGCCGGCCACTGACCCAAAGACCAATTAGGATGCTATTGCAGGTGAGAAATAATGAGACCCTAAGTAAGGCAGTGGCCTGAAAATAGAGGAGTGGTAGAGTTGAGGATATAACCAATAGGTTTGGGTGTCGGGGGAGGAAGGGCTCAAGGGCAAGTCTTAGACTGTGGAAAAATGTGTGTGTGTGTTTGTGTAAGTGTATAGGTATATAATAACTATCTAGATGTTATGTATATATTTGTTTCTTGAAGATAAACAAGTCTTTATGGACAAGCTTCTCCTTCTTTGTCCTTCCTAACTACCTCCAATTACGCTTTGTTGTCCGGTAAAGGAGAGTAATAAAGAGGAAATCATATGGAAGAAAGTAAGGAGCCATCTTGGAAATCAATGGGAATAAAGATTATTGAACTAAAAGTGGACAAAAGACGCAAATTTTGGCCCACAATCTCCTAAGAAGATTCTTGTAAACGCAGTGTGACTGTCTAGGGAGGTGGCAGCCACGGACCTGCTAAGTGCAGCCCTGCACCCCTTTGTTCAAGTCTGTTCCCAGCCATCCTCGAACCTGACTGGCTGACCTGCAGGGAGATTCAGACCTTCTTGGAGAACATAAGTTGCAGGGTCCTGGCATTGCCATCAGAATATGCTCTCACCCTCCAGTAGCTAGTTTTTGTATTCATTATCTCATTTGTTTTTCACAACTGTAGAACCAGGGAAAATCCCTTGCAGGGCAGAAGGCTTGTTGTTGTTTTTCCTGTGTGGGGGTTAGCATTTGGACAAGTCTCTTAACTTCTCCAAGCTCCATTTTCTCATCGGTAATGGACCAACAGCACCATACTTACAAGATGATTGTGAGGAGAGATATCAGTTAATGTGTGTTAAGTGACGGCTCAGAGCTGGCACAACACACTGTTCTTTCCCTTTCCATTCCTTTTCAATGTCCCTTCTCTGTTTTCTTCCAGGCCTTTCTGACTCTTAGGGCCAGAGCTCTTTCTGCCATTCTATCCCTCAGGAAATAAAACATAAATAAATAAAGAGAAATAAATTATAAACAGATTCCTACAGGGAATTTGCTTTAAACTCATTGGAATCATTACTGATTGCGTACTCTTACCCAAAGGGCTGGATAGGGGACTTGAAGTATATGTAGCAAACCGTGGGAATGAAGGTAAGAAGGAAATGTCAGAATTCTCATTGGCATTAATGGAGATCCAGTTTGAGAAGCAGAATCTGGTGCTCATTTTGTCCCGTTCCTTCACTGCTGTTATCTAGCAGCTGGGACCCCTGCTTCCTCTTTGTCAATAGAGAACTCTGCAGGACCTCATCCTTCCGGGACCTCAGGTGTTGAGGCAGCTACTGGCACACCTGTTGGACTAACCCATCCTTAGGTGCTACCTGAGACACTGGAGAGGGCCTGCTGCCCAGGTCATCCTGCAGCTCCTCTGGGTGACATGCACCTGGACTTAGTTTCACTCTGAAGTTAGAAAGCAGCGGCCCACACTTGCAGCTAAATAAAGCTGGGAATGATGATCTGCTCAGGCCTGCCTCCTTGACTTCATTTCCCCGCCAGGAATGTTTTCCCAGTGCTCTCTCTACCTACTCAACATCCCAACCTCAAATCCTAGACCAGAGGTTCCACATGAGACTTCATCCCACAGAAATGTTAGCCCAAGGGGCAAAAATACAGGTATGAGAAGGCTTCCTGCAACATTGCTCATAGTGGGGAAACCAGGAATATAACCCAACGGGCCATTTACACATTTTTTTTTTTAGATGAATGGCACCGTGAGCAAGTGACTCACCATCTCAGAGCTTCTAGCTTCTTGTTTGTAACATATAAATTACTAATATCCAGCCCGACTACAAGGACTATGCGACGATAAGTATGAAAGCACTTTGTAAATTGCAAATGGTTTTACAAATGTAAGGGATAGGATGACTCAACGGTGAAAAAAGTCCTTTGAGGCCTTTTACAAATAAAGGCATTTTATACATTTAAACTCTTGGCACTCAAAGATTTCACATTTGAAGCTTTGCCAACCTGGGGAGCAATCCCATAGCAATTTGCAGTTTAGCTGGGGTAGATGTTTTCATCCATCCATGAACGTGAATATCTCACATGAGATGAGAAAGGGTGAATAGCTGACGTTAGTAGACGTTAAGATCTAATTGCATTATGGAGTCTTTAAAGGCTCATTAAGATAGACGTTTGTTCAGTCCCTTTATGCCCCATCCGTGGGCTCTTGTGTTATTGGGAAAGAGTGAGACAAAAAGGTAAAAATTAGAAATATATTATGTAATTAGATAAAACATAAATATACTCATTAAATGGTGAGTATGGCAATATACAGCAATGTCATATGCAGGTTTTACCCGTGTTGTGCAATACTGAGGAGAGATGGGAGATTTCTACTGTATGGTGCCTTACTGAGGACAGGACTAGCACAAAGCAAAGGGATTCAAGCAGGGAAGAGCTGTGGAAGCCTGGAGCTATAGAAGAACTTCTGAGATTACCTTTAATTTTCCCACATTCAAAGGAAAAAGATTTCCACCTGAGAATATGCAGCAGCAATTACAAGTGAATTTATTTTTTTTTTACTTATTAATTTATTATTGAAGTATAGAGGACTTGAGTGAGGTTTTTTGTTTTTGTTTTTTTCTTTATTTGTTACTGTGGCATGTGTGTTTATTTTTCTCCCACTTAACGTCCCGGACATAGGCAGTGCTGTGTTGGTAAGAAGCACTGCCGTTGGCTGGGGTGCAGGCTACTTCCTGTTTTCTGCTCTGCCACCCTAGGGTGTGGCACTGGTCCTTATGGGCCCACAGGGAACTTTGGCTACCACCTGCCAGTTTTGAGCAAGGGTGGAGTAAGGAGGTCATGCTCCCTCCCCGACTCTGTGAGATCCCCTAGAGCTTGCACACTCTTCTTCCACTTACATCACTGGCCACGCCTAGCTGCACAAGAATCCCGGAATGAATTCTTTTTTTTTTTCTTTTTTTTTTCATTTATTTTTGAGAGACAGAGAGAACACAAGGGGGAGGGGTAGAGAGAGAAGGAGACAGAATCCAAACAGGCTCCTCCAGGCTCTGAGCTGTCAGCACAGAGCCCGACGTGGGGCTCGAACTCACAAACTGTGAGATCATGACCTGAGCCGAAGTCGGATGCTTAACTGACTGAGCCACCCAGGCGCCCCACCAGAATGAATTCTTTATTCTGAGGAGCCATGTGCCCAACTAAAAGCCAGAGATCGTGTTACTGAAGGAAAGGAAGCATAGATGTTGGCGGACAACTTGGGGGTGCTACCACTGTTCAACCCCTCTCTGTGCCCATGAACCCGTTGTTCAGACAGGAGGGAATCTGAATGGAAGAGGAGACAAGACCATGCAAGAAGATTGTGACTCAAGGCTTATTGCATCTGTGAGGGAGTTCCCGGGGCAATTGAATGCTGGTTGTGTTTTTGGTTTCACAAAACAAAGGTTTCATTTAAATTAAATTATTAGTGAATGATCTTCCTTGACTTTTTGTTAGATATAAAGGTCGCTCAGAGGAAGTTGCACTCGCAGCTAGGCCATGTTCTCTGTTGGATACGCGCAAATACACACCGCACTAGCCTCAGACAAGCTCCCTCTTAAACCATGGTCAAGTGAGACCAAATACTGTGTGATTTTTGTCTAAGCACAGACGAAAACAAGGCTCCTTTACAACCCATAAAATACCTGCCAAACACTCCCCGGCCTGGCTGATAGGAGTGTTCACTCTTGCTTTTCCATTTCACTGCTCTCTGCCCTCCGGTCAGCTCCCTACAGATAACATTTATTGAGATACACAGTCACTGAACGCCCATCTAGAGCAAACCCTTGCCTCCTTAGACCTCCCCACAATCTACCCCCCACCCCCACCCCCCAGCTCAAATCCTGTAACAGGTTGTAATACCCTCTTACTGAGGAGGTCCATGCAGCTCCATGGTCGTACTCTCTGGTACTTCGGTGAATAATGAGTGCAGCTGTGCAGCTACAAGTGAGTTCCTGGTGGTCTTTGGCTGGAAGACATTGGCATGTTGCATAGTGGAAGGAGAAATCCTGACCTATAAATTCAGAAAATCTTGGTTCGCTTAGAGGAGACCTCAGTGCAACATTGGGCCAGTTTCTTAACTTCTAAAAGCTTCGGTTTCCTGATCTATAAATCGTGGATAGTGATCTCAACTTCACAAGGTTGTGAAGATTAAATTATAGGGATGAAAGTGCTTTTGAGAATTACAATGCACTCAGTTTTGACTCGGATGGGGAAAATAATGGCAAATTCTATGTTTCTAAGATTTTCTTTGAGCTGAGGTTAGTGAATAGCTCAATTTAGAGCTTCATTTACATCAGTAAGTAAGTTTGCATTAATAGTCCCCACTTTTTCTGTACTTGGAAAGGAAATTTGAACCAACCACCTGACCCCTGGGCATTTCTACCCAAACCAGAGCAGTTTCAACAGAGCCTTCTTGAAAGAAAAGTTCCATTTCATTTGAATGGAGAAAACAAAAAAAGGCAAAAAGTCACATTATGACTTCTTTAGTGTCATACCTAAATAGCACTTTTCCCCAAGAGCCTCTGTGAAGCCCATCTTTTCCATGGGCTTCAGAGGTCTAAAGGAATACTCTAGAACCAAGACTTATTTCAGTTCTAGTTATTTCCCATGGTCACAATCACCCACTCTGACCGTTTGTGAGAAGCTACCTGAAGCAGCTGAGTAAGAATCCAGCTCTGCCTTTCGCTTAATGTGTGATCTTGGCCAAGTTCCTGACCACCACCTTCCTTGTTTTGAAAATACAGATAGGGATGGCTGCCTTAGAACTACATCAGGCATCACTGTCCAACTGTGAAGTGCCATATATTCAGGAAAGGAACCATTACATTCCTGGTGTTGTTATTTTATTAGGAGAGGGTCCTTCTTGGTTTAGGATGATAAGCAGCTTCTGAAGACCGATTTTGTGTCACTAACCACTCTTTCAAGCTATGTAGAGGGCCAAATTAGAGATGTTTATCTCTCAGGGCTGCTGCTTGCAGACATGAACCTAGCTGTGGTGTTACAGTTCCCACTCCAAGGGGCAACCCAAAAGGCACCATTGCCTCTTGCTTGTGTGTTTCAGTCAATAGATTTTATCAAGTTGGAAGCTGCTTCTACCAATGAGATTTAGATTCTACCGGGGTCTGAAAGTGAAGGCTTTATTTGCGGCATGGAGCTTACCTGTCAAGCTGGATGGTGTCTAGAAAAACAATCCAGGGCATCACACTTTTATGTGGAAATCAGTTGAGATGGTAGGTAGTTTGGAGTGATGCTAAGGATATTCTCCACAGACAACACCTGAGATTCCTTTCTCCATTCTAGAGATGCCCTAGCCTAGCAGACCAATTTCATGGGTGCCCTGGTCACAATGTCACACTTTATCCTGGGCAGAAGAGAGACCCTCACCAGTCTTTACCTTCCAAATACCATTTTCATATTTTAAATTGGCAAGTGTCTTTTGGTTGCTTTCAAACCTTACCTTCATATGATTTACAGACCTTTATATTCAGTTTATAATGCACTTACACCTCGCTGTTTATAAATTTAATAAAGTTGATCAAGCCTGGAGGAGTGCCAAGCACTGAGCTGTGTAGACTGGGAATTCAGACAAAAAGGGACAGATGTCCCTGTTCACAGGGCACTCATGGTCTAGTCAGAGAACCAGTTGTATTCGTGTCTAATTAATGGCAAGACAGCTTGTCAAACCTAACAACTGAGATGGGTCCCAAGTATAGCACATTAGTTTCAATGGCCCTGTGAGTTTGGTTGTGACAACCTTTTCAAGGATATAGAACATAGGGGGAGAGGGAAGATGGCGGCGTAGGAGGACGCTGGGCTCACCGCGCGTCCTGCTGATCACTTAGATTCCACCACATCTGCCTAAATAACCCAGAAAACCGCCAGAGGATTAGCAGAACGGAGTCGCCGGAGCCAAGCGCAGACGAGAGGCCCACGGAAGAGGGTAGGAAGGGCGACGAGGCGGTGCGCGCTCCACGGACTGGCGGGAGGGAGCCAGGGCGGAGGGGCGGCTCGCCGGCCAAGCAGAGCCCCCGAGTCTGGCTTGCAAAAAGCGGAGGGGCATGACGGATTGTGTTCCAACAGCAAGCGCGACTTAGCGGCTGGGAGGTCATAAGTTAACAGCTCTGCTCAGAAAGCGGGAAGGCTGGAGGACAAAGGGAAGGAGAGCTGCTGAGCCCCCTGACGACAGAGCTCAGTTTGGTGGGGAACAAAGGCGCTCGCCAGCGCCATCTCCCCCGCCCATCCCCCAGCCAAAATCCCAAAGAGAACCAGTTCCTGCCAGGGAACTTGCTCGCTCCGCACAAACACCCAACTCTGCGCTTCTGCGGAGCCAAACCTCCGGCAGCGGATCTGACTCCCTCCTGCTGCCACAGGGCCCCTCCTGAAGTGGATCACCTAAGGAGAAGCAAGCTAAGCCTGCCCCTCCTGCCCCTGTGCACCTTGCCTACCCACCCCAGCTAAGACGCCAGATCCCCAGCATCACAAGCCTGGCAGTGTGCAAGTAGCCCAGACAGGCCACCCCACCCCTAGTGAATCCCGCCCCTAGGAGAGGGGAAGAGAAGGCACACACCAGTCTGACTGTGGCCCCAGCGGTGGGCTGGGGGCAGACATCAGGTCTGACTGCGGCTCTGCCCACCAACTCCAGTTATACACCACAGCACAGGGGAAGTGCCCTGCAGGTCCTCACCATGCCAGGGACTATCCAAAATGACCAAGCGGAAGAATTCCCCTCAGAAGAATCTCCAGGAAATAACAACAGCTAATGAGCTGATCAAAAAGGATTTAAATAATATAACAGAAAGTGAATTTAGAATAATAGTCATAAAATTAATCGCTGGGCTTGAAAACAGTATAGCTGACAGCAGAGAATCTCTTGCTACAGAGATCAAGGGACTAAGGAACAGTCACGAGGAGCTGAAAAACGCTTTAAACGAAATGCATAACAAAATGGAAACCACCACGGCTCGGATTGAAGAGGCAGAGGAGAGAATAGGTGAACTAGAAGATAAAGTTATGGAAAAAGAGGAAGCTGAGAAAAAGAGAGATAAAAAAATCCAGGAGTATGAGGGGAAAATTAGAGAACTAAGTGATACACTAAAAAGAAATAATATACGCATAATTGGTATCCCAGAGGAGGAAGAGAGAGGGAAAGGTGCTGAAGGGGTACTTGAAGAAATAATAGCTGAGAACTTCCCTGAACTGGGGAAGGAAAAAGGCATTGAAATCCAAGAGGCACAGAGAACTCCCTTCAGATGTAACTTGAATCGATCTTCTGCACGACATATCATAGTGAAACTGGCAAAATACAAGGATAAAGAGAAAATTCTGAAAGCAGCAAGGGGTAAACGTGCCCTCACATATAAAGGGAGACCTAGGGGCGCCTGGGTGGCGCAGTCGGTTAGGTGTCCGACTTCAGCCAGGTCACGATCTCGTGGTCCGGGAGTTCGAGCCCCGCATCGGGCTCTGGGCTGATGGCTCAGAGCCTGGAGCCTGTTTCCGATTCTGTGTCTCCCTCTCTCTCTGCCCCTCCCCCGTTCATGCTCTGTCTCTCTCTGTCCCAAAAATAAATAAACGTTGAAAAAAAAAATTTAAAAAAAAAAAAATAAAAAAATAAAGGGAGACCTATAAGACTCGTGACTGATCTCTCTTTTGAAACTTGGCAGGCCAGAAAGAATTGGCACGAGATTTTCAGTGTGCTAGACAGAAAAAATATGCAGCCGAGAATCCTTTATCCAGCAAGTCTGTCATTTAGAATAGAAGGAGAGATAAAGGTCTTCCCAAACAAACAAAAACTGAAGGAATTTGTCACCACTAAACCAGCCCTACAAGAGATCCTAAGGGGGACCGTGTGAGACAAAGTACCAGAGACATCACTACAAGCATAAAACATACAGACATCACAATGACTCTAAACCCATATCTTTCTATAATAACACTGAATGTAAATGGATTAAATGCGCCAAGGATATAGAACATAAGACCAAGTTGGCCTTAAGTGGCTGCTGTGGTCACCCAACCAGGGCGTCTGACTTGTAAGCACTGGCCTTCTCCACCCCAGCATGCCTCTCCATCTCTCTTGCTTTGTCAGTATTCCTTCACGGCATGTTTCCATCTCAAGATGACAGACTCATTCCTGAGAATTATATAGAAGCTATTTTTTTGGGTTGACTGTTCTCTGCAGCCATTTAGAAAGTGCCTTCGGTATCTGGACATGTCTGTCCCCAAATCTTCCTTTAGCAGCCAACTGATCTCCTCCTTGGCGTGCTGGTTTCTGTTAGCTACAAGATGTACCGTTTTAACCTTTTCTTGCCTCACCTTTTCCCACGTCTGATGCTCATCCCACCCAGGACATTACTGGAGTTTTAGCCAGATCCCCTGCTCTATTATTACCTGCAGGGGAGGCTCTACGTCTGGCAGGCAGAGCCCAAATTTACTTTCATTTAGTTAGGTGTTCTTGCATTTTTTTTTTTTTTTTTTTTTTTTTTTTTGGAAACAGGTTTGAGGACGGGGGAAGGTAAGTTCTGCAAAGTAGATCACAAATTAGTATAAGGGCATAAGTTAGGAGAAACTAACAAATTAAATTGTATCCTCATTCTATCTTGGTGTTATCAAAATAACACATTTATATGGCACCATAAGATTTACAAGGACTTTCCTGCCCTTGATCTGACTGGTCTCTCACCAACAACTCTGAGAGGTTAGAAACAAGAGAGTTCAAGTGAATCCCTCAGGCCACCCAGCCAGTACGGGGCAGAAGAGAAAATTGGAGTCTGTTCTTCAGGCTTCAGTCTTGGGCCTTTGCTCTCTGCCAGGTCAGGGCAGAATACGGACTTTGTGATAATAAAGTTGGCTCAAGTACTCAGAGTGGTTGTTACTTTATTCCTCCCAGCATCCAAGAGAAACTTCTCAATTATGAATTAGAGCCTTCAGGATTAGCCCTGGAGACACTAAGTGCTTTCACCATTGAGGCTCCTCCTGTTAGTAAAGAGGGGACGGAGCGCATCACAAAGGAAGGCTAGCTTTCAGGATTATAACATATGGGTAAGATTTCCTAGGAATGAGGCTAGTTCTGAGGGAAGAGAGGGTGAACCCTGGTGACAAGTTGTCATAATATAAATGGGGGAATTTTTCTATTTTAAAGTACTTGGATGTAAATATACACTCTAATTTGGAGTCCAGATTTTCCTCCAGTGGATGCTTCCTGGGCTGTGGATACATTAACGAATGTAGGTCATTAACTAGGGAGACATTTTAAACAAATTCTGAGGAGTCGTGCGCTTTTACTGCTGAAATTTAAAAAAGGTACAAACCCATTCAAAGAGGTTTTTTTTTTTTCTTTTTCCTATTACTCTTGTTATTAGGATTTTATCATTTGGATATTCTCTTAGAGCTCGTCTATAAGCCCTTGAAGAAAGCCTGACAAAATTCTTCAGAGCCATACCTCCAACCAAAGAGAGGTGTTTGGGAAATGTCTTTTCTAAAATTTTTTGTTTGTTTGCTTTTTTGAGACAGAGGGAGAGCAAACCGAGTAGGGGGAGGGGCAGAGAGAGAGAAGAGAGAGAATCCCAAGTAGGCTCTGTGCTGAGCATGACATGGACCTGATCTTGACCTCATGAACTGTGAGATCATGACCTGCACCAAAACCGAGAGTCGGACGCTCAACCGACTAAGCCACGCAGGCGCCCCGGGAAATGTCTTTCTAAATTAGAACCCTGGAAGATTTATAACTGGAAGGCAATCACAGGTTTCTAGACCAGTGTAGCGACTCATTGCCTTCCACCAATGTTTAACTTCCTTTTACATCATGGGACTCACTTCCAGATTTCAAAAATTATGATAGCATCAAGGGTAGATTCACTTCCTCTCTTGATGAAGTTGACAGTGAGGGGGCGGGTGGGAAGGATGGGTGGCTGAGAATGGTGGTAGATTTTGTTAAATGGGTCTAAGTGCTTGGTAGTATCTTTTGCCATTAAAGGTGTTGGAAAGGGAAGAGGCCTCAGTGTGGGCCGGCAGGCAGAGCCCTGGGAACAGGAAATCCCAGTCCACCCTCAGCCTTGCTCCGAGGACTGGTCCTGCCCGACCTACTGGCTGGGAGGAGCTGCCCTAGATTCTCCTCTAGAAGAGATTCAAGAGAATCCAAAACCTGGCATTTAACACTTAGTGCTTTACCTGGTGATAAATTATGGAGTAGCTAACGGGTCTGTAGTAAACAGTTGCTCGAATGCCTTTTCAGCTTCTTTTTCAGCTTCTTTTCAGTGGCGACAAAGTACATCTGACAGAGATCTAAAATCGCATTAAAGATTTAGGGACTCCAGTTAGGATATCTAATATCTCCTGCCAGAGGGGAGATAGTATAGCATACCTCGCACCAAATTTCTGAGTCTTGTGGTTGAGCATTGAAATTAAAAAAAAAAAAACAATGTTTGAGGTGGAAAAAAGCCAACTTTTTAAAGTTTATTTTTATTTATCTTGAGAGAGAGAGAGATGGAGAGCAAGTGGGGGAGTGGCAGAGAGAGAGGGAGATACAATCCCAAGCAGGTTCTGTGCTGTCAGTGCAGAGCCCAGTGTAGGGCTCAAACTCACAAACTGCGAGGTCATGACCTGAGCCAAAAACAAGAGTCAGATGCTGAACCGAACCGACTGAGCCATCCAGGCATTCCCCCCACCCCGCAAAAAAACCCACTAATTTTTAGGGAAAATCTAACCAACTTAATTGAAATGAAATAAATGATGTCTCACTAATCATTGTCTGACAGAACTTGGGCTGGTGTTTCTAAAATGAAATTAACTACAGCGTTCTTAAAATGGGGTCATTCAGGTTGGAATTCACTTGTCAACGAAGATCAAGATCAATGCTTTGTGTGAACTCATGTCTTCTCAGCTTACCTGGCAGCCAGGGTAATATGTTGCAGTTAGGTGTGAACTGCACGGACATTCTTCCTAGGAGTCATCAGCTCATTCAGTATCTTTATGTGAAGAAAGAACGGAATCTTATGTCAACACAAGTCATTCTTCATGCTAGGACTACAACTGCAGACTTAAGTAATTAAGTTGTAAGCCTCTGTATCTCTTATATCCTCAGGGGCTGGCACAGTCCCCAGCACAGATGTTGTTGCCTGGGTTAAATGACTGAATCAGTAAAATCATAGGATATGGTTGAAGAAAAAGACCACAGAGTAGAGTTGTTATTAAAAGAATGCCATCCCTGGGGCGCCTGGGTGGCTCAGTCGCTTAAGCGCCCAACTTCAGCTCAGGTCGTGATCTCGCAGTCTGTGAGTTTGAGCCCCACGTCAGGCTCTGTGCTGACAGCTCAGAAGCTGGAGCCTGCTTCGGATTCTGTGTCTCCCTCTCTCTGCTCCTCTCTTGCTCTTTCTCTCTCTCTCTCTCTCTCTCGAAAATAAACATTAAAAAAATAATAATAAAATGAAATTACTATCATTGTTGCCAATTCTTCTTTATGTTTATGAACCCTTCAGAATTCCAGAGTACGCTAGCAATACTTTATATCTCATTATTCTAGCTAGGAGAGGAGAAATGAATCTTAGATATGAAGTTTTTACCTGGAAAGCGTAAGGCTCATTTTTCTAGTGTTGGTTCAGAAGCAGCTATTAAAATCACTAACTTACACATACCTTTCAGGAATGGGCACCAGGCTATAATAGTGACAGGGCAAGGAGAATCTTTGGTCTCCAGATAAGCTCACTGGTCTGTATGTCTGTGATAATTTGCCATACAGAGTGCTCAGGGCTTCTTTCCGAGGCTCTGTCTCAGCTCTGGTTGTGGAAGTGGCCATCTACTGGTTGCTCTTATATAACAAAGTCCTCTGAGGTAATAGTTCCACACAGTAGTTATTAGCAAAAAGAAAATGTTTGAGGACTATCCCAGGTGGTAGCAGATTCCCTTGTGGGAACAAGAATGTCTGGAATCTAAGGTCGGTCATAAAGGTCTTCCTTCTTTGTGGCTGAGGAACAATTGTTGGCAGCCTCTTTGAACTGACTGGTTGGACTTCATCCTTTTTACTCACGTTGTTCTTTACCCCCAACCCACTTGTCTCTCCCTGGCTTCAAGCTTTCTGGTCCAAAAGAACTTCCTCCAAGTCCACCATCCAAATAGACAGATACTCATTCAACAGCACTGGAGCTAAAGAGAGGAGGGTTGGGATTGGGGGCGGGGTGGGTGTGGAGGGGGGAGCAGGCTCATAGGCACACTGATAAAGGAAACCAGAGATAAACATCCCTCATGTAATAACATTGCATATGGGCAGACCTGATTTCCTTGTACACCTCTTTCCATGGTGCTGTCTGGGCCATTAACAATCAGCTTGACTCATACTTCTGGTTTTCAGTTCAGCTTCTAGGAATGCATTATTTCATGTCCTGTGGAGGTGTAACTTGTCACAGAGGAGGAGCACAGCCACCCAGCAACCTCAGCCTACCTGGAATCCAGCAGGTGTGAGGAAACCAGCTACCATGTCTCTGAGAAGCCCACATAGATGTTCCATACACCTTGTCTGTCTCTGAAATACTCAGTATGTGAGAGTAATGCATTCTCTCTGAATGCCAAGTAACTGGGTTTAAAATTTTAATTCCATTGGGGGTGCTTGGGTGGCTTAGTCCATTGGGCATCCGACTGGCTCAGATCGTGATCTCATGGTTCATGATCTCATGATTCCAGCCCCCACATCGGGCTTGCTGATGTCAGCACAAAGCCCTCTTCATATCCTCTGTCCCCCTCTCTGTCTCTGCCCTTGCTCCCCACGCACGTGTGCGCGCACTCTCTCTCTCAAAAATAAATAAACATAAAAAATTGTTTTAATTCCCTCGAAGTTGGTTGTCGAAGTTTGATAAGGAACAGGATATTTATATCGTCTCAAAGTATCTTCCCACATGTTGCTTGGCACTCACAACAGGAAAAATAGCAGTTATGCAGTGGGGAAATGGGACAGTGCTTAACCAAGTGATAAACACGAATATCACCAACAAACATCAACAAACATCATGTACCTTCAGACGTGATACCCTGAGAAGGACGCAGAATCACTTGACCAGAATTCTAGCAAAAAAAAAGCAAAAGCTGAATCTAATTATGAGGAAACATCAGACAAACCCAAACTGAGGGAAATTCTATAAAATATCTGGCCGGATTTCTTTTTTTGTTTGTTTTTATTGAATTTATTTTTTTAAATTTACATCCAAGTTAGTTAGCATATAGTGCAACAATGATTTCAGGAATAGATTCCTTAATGCCCCTTACCCATTTATTTTTTATTTTTTTAATTTTTTTTTCAACGTTTTTATTTATTTATTTTTGGGACAGAGAGAGACAGAGCATGAACGGGGGAGGGGCAGAGAGAGAGGGAGACACAGAATCGGAAACAGGCTCCAGGCTCTGAGCCATCAGCCCAGAGCCTGACGCGGGGCTCGAACTCCCGGACCGCGAGATCGTGACCTGGCTGAAGTCAGACGCTTAACCGACTGCGCCACCCAGGCGCCCCAACCCCTTACCCATTTAGCCCACCCCCTTCCCACAACCCCTGCAGTAACCCTTGTTTGTTCCCCATTTTGAAGAGTCTCTTTTGTTTTGTCCCCTCCCTGTTTTTATATTATTTTTGCTTCCCTTATGTTCATCTGTTTTGTATCTTAAATTCCTCATATGAGTGAAGTCATATGATATTTGTCTTTCTCTATTTTCGCTTAGCATAATACCCTCTAGTTCCATTCACGTAGTTGCAAAGGGCAAGATTTCATTCTTTTTGATTGCTGAGTAAAACTCCATTTTGTGTGTGTGTGTGTGTGTGTGTGTGTGTGTGTGTGTGTGTGTGTGTATACACACCACACCACATCTTATTTATATACACGACACCACATCTTTATCCATTCTCTGTCGATGGACATTTGGGCTCTTTCCATACTTCGGCTGTTGTTGACAGTGCTGCTAAAAACATTGGGGTGCATGTGCCCCTGCGAAACAGCACACCTGTATCCCTTGGATAAATACATAGTAGTGCTATTGCTGGGTCATAGGTTAGTTCTATTTTTAATTTTTTGAAGAACCTCCATACTATTTTCCAGAGTGGCTGCCCCAGTGGCTGCTGGTGGGTTTGCATTCCCACCAGCATGCAAAAGAGATCCTCTTTCTCTGCATCCTCACCAACATCTGTTGTTGTTAGCCATTCTGAAAGGATTGAGGTGGTATCTCATTGTGGTTTTGATTTGTATTTCCCTGATGATGAGTGATGTGGAGCATTTTTTCATGTGTCGGTTGGCCATCTGGATGTCTTCTTTGGAGGAAGTGTCTATTCATGTCTTTTGCCCATTTCTTCCCTGGATTATTTGTTTTTTGGGTGTTGAGTTTGAGAAGTTCTTTATAGATTTTGGATACTAACCCTTTATCTGATATGTCATTTGCAAATATCTTCTCCCATTCTGTCGGTTGCCTTTTAGTTTTGCTGATTGTTTCCTTCGCTGTGCAGAAGCTTTTTATTTTGATGAAGTGCCAATTGTTCATTTTTGCTTTTGTTTCTCTTGCTCTGGAGACGTGTTGAGTAAGAAGTTGCAGCTATCTGGCCTGATTTCTTAAATATGTCAGTATTATAAAGGATGAAGGAAAGCTGGAGAGCTGTTAGAAATTAAAGGAGACTAGAGAAATATTAAAACTAAATGCAATACATGATTATCTGGCACCAAACAAAAAAAAAATCTTGTCATGGGACATTATTGGAATCATTGATGAAACTGGAATATTGACTTGGATAAAAAGTATGGTATCAATGTTACATTTCCTGAGGTTGTTTACTTTGGTTATATAAGAAAATTCCTTTCTTAGGAAATACAGATTGAAGTATTAAGGAACAATAGGACATGATGTATACAAGCTGTTTTAAGTGGTTTATATTTTAAAAAAATCCACATATATAGAGAGAGGGAGAGAGAGAGAAAGGAAGCAAGGGAGGCAAAATGTTACAAATTGGTAACAAGTAGAAGAATCCTTTGTGTGTTTTTTGGTAACTTTTCTGAAATGGCAAAATTATTTTTAAAAAAGTTTTTCGAAAAACCATACTTCTGTGTGGTGCCTGGGTGGCTCAGGCCGGTTAAGCATCTAAGTCATGAACTCGCAGTTGGTGAGTTCAATGCCTGCATCCGGCTCTGTGCTGACAGCTCAGAAACTGGAGCCTGCTTCGGATTTTGTGTCTCCCTCTCTCCCTATTCCTCCCCTCTTTGCACTCTGTCTCTCTCTCCCCATGATAAATAAAGATTAAAAAAAAAACATACTTTTGTTATTCTATGATCATAAACAAAATGAACAGAAAATCCAGTGGTCCGTCTATGCTGGGATGGGTCAGCAATCTGCCGAAAGGGCAGGAAAGATATTTTTGTCCCCTTTCTGCCCCCCATCCTGACTCCTGAATCAAATCCTCCCAACCAGATGTGGACGATTCCTGTGGAGACTGCATCCAGCAGGTCCCAACTCTATTTCAAGGGCAATCAGCCTGGGGAGCTGCTAGGCAAGCTGGCTCTTCTAGAAACCCCATCTCGCCCCCACAGAGCTGTGTGTTCTCTCAGCACCAGTAATGGTGGTCGCAAATTGGTCAGTAAGAAACCAGATCGGTTTTGGCTTGTAATGTTGCACATAATGCAATGAGTGAACAGAAAAGAATGTAGCCCAGTGAAAGGGCGGCCTGTGAACTCTGGGTCTGGTTCTGAATATCCTTATGATGCCCAGCATAGAAAACAGGAAACATCGGTTAAAACGGGAAATCACTGTGGGCTGAATTACTGTAATTCCTCATTTCACTTAGAAGTTGGCATGGAGCAGCGCCTTCATCCACAGCCTGAAGTCTCCTTCTTCTCCGTGCCTTGATAATTTTGCCCTTTCTCTAGGGGGGTGTATTACCAAGCTCAGAGGCTTTTCGGCTGGAATTGCTACCTTTAAGTAAGCTTAGAAATTGTGTTTTTAAAGAGCTGCTTGTTTTCTCCCTGTCTCTAGGTTTAAAAGCAGTCTAGCTCTGCTGCTGGTTCTGGTTCCCTCCTCCTGCCCCCTCTTTATTTCTAAGTAGGCGAGACACAGCACACGGAGACACTCACAGCCCAGCTTAATAATATCCCACAATGGGTGACATAGCCATTATCATGCTAGACGGAGAACACAGAGCCTGTTCCCCAAGGCTGATGAGCCCAACTGGAAATTTGCTCTTCTGCCCTCCCCGCATCTTTACCACTCCCCCTAAAGTATCAAGAAAGGTTTACCAGTCTGTCCAGGCCGAGATCCTTATGCCTGCTCCCTGCCTGCCTCCTAGAGTTACTTTAGGACTGGAAGCAATAGACACAGTAGAGGGGGCGTAATTTCTCATATCGGATGGGGACCCGACTACAGTCGTTGGGCCTGTTTCCTTTGGAAGGCGGATGGTTTTTCTGTGTGACCCGGGCTGCACCCTCTGATGGGGATTCCATCTTGGCCGCCTGTTTCCTGTCTCTGGTGCCAAGTACTCAGCCTTGCCCCTCTGGCCTTCCTTGGCGGCTTCTATTTTTCCTTCCTATCTATCCTCGTGATTTTCTGCCTCACCAATGAAAGTATGCTTGATGAAAATAGGAGCCTCGTCTGTGTAAGTCTGCAGGTGTTATCCCTGCACCTAGAACAGTGCTTGGCTCCTAGTAGGCACAGAACTGTTGGAATGAATGAATGAATCGGTGGACAAACACACAAACAAATGGATGAAATGCTTCCTATCCTTGGTTTTCTTATCTCCTGCTTGCTTCCTGTTTTGCGAAATCTCACGCATGCCTTATGGCAACAGCTTTTATAGCCAATGAAGGACTCTTAAATTGATGTTCCTGGCCCATTTCTTGCTCCCAAGCTCCAGAGTTCCAGATTTGAACACCCAATGCCTGATGTGGACAAGTTCAATAAAAAAGAGATTATGAGTATAGGTTCTTGCAGGAGAATACTCACTGGTATTGATAGAACTTCTTTGTTCTTGGGGTTTCTCATCCTTAAAATGGGGGTTTGGGGCACCTGGGTGGCTCAGTTGGTTAAGCATCTGACTTCAGCTCAGGTCATGATCTCATGGTTTGTGGGTTCAAGCCCCATGTCGGGCTCTGTGCTGACAGCTAGAGCCTGGAGCCTGCTTTGGATTCTGTCTCTCTCTCTCTGTCTCTCTGCTCCTCTCTTGTTCACTCTCTCTCTCTCTCTCTCTCTCTCTCTCAAAAATAAATAAACATTTAAAAAAAAATGGGGGTTAATAATAATGCTGACTTTACAGGCTTGTTGGGTCAATTAGGTAAGTTAATACATGTAAATAGCTTAGAATGTTGCTTGCTACATAGTGAGCCATCCATAGAGTTTACTGGACAGGGGTTTCACTCCAGCTTAGTATGTCTGGTAAATTGGGGTGATTGCTTTCTGCCTTTTTTTCCCTGAAGGAATAAAAGGGGCACTGCTGAATCCTGAGTTGGTTTTCCAAACAAAGTGTAGACTTATTCTTTGCTTGTAGCATTTGGACCATGGATACCCATGCCTCCCTGCTCAGCACCAGAAAAGTGGCTCTCCTAACCCAGCAACCACGTGGTTGAAGTCGTTCATGCCTTGGTCTGCACACTCCTGGTTTCCCACCTCTTGCACACCAATGGGAGGGATCCTCCATTATGGTTTACAGGTTCACTTCTCCGACTTCTAGAAATTCAGTCCCTTCTTTGGCTCTGTGGATGACTCAGGCAGCAGATAGTGGGTTATATTCAGATAAGAGAAGACCCTCTAAATGGGTAGACCCATGCTCATTTTGCAGTCTTGTTTGTAACTATAGTAATGTCACAATTCAGTTGAGATTTTCATCCCACTGGTGAGGAAATTCATAGTGAAGGTTACTACAGCAACCTTAACTCTGCTGGGGGAAAGCATATCCCTTACAATGGGGCCTTTCAGAGGCTGGGCCCCAAAGCTGGGCAGTGATTCAGTCTATTCAAAACACAATGGGGCAAAACAGAATAGAGAGGAACGACACATTGTTTTAGACCTCACATCGCCATCTCTAACACTGTGCATGCTTGTCCATCCTGGTGCCTAGCTTCAGTTTTATTCCTCCTGAATACACTTTTAATTTCACACCTCACATGCCTGCCAGTTGAGGTGCATTTTATGGAAGTTTAAATAATAATGACAGTTCTACAGACAGAAAGTGTACAAACTCATAGCCAGAAAGTGCTGCAGAAATACCTTTAAGAAAAGGCGATACAGGGGCGCCTGCGTGGCGCAGTCGGTTGAGCGTCCGACTTCAGCCAGGTCACGATCTCGCGGTCCGTGAGTTCGAGCCCCGCGTCGGGCTCTGGGCTGATGGCTCAGAGCCTGGAGCCTGTTTCCGATGCTGTGTCTCCCTCTCTCTCTGCCCCTCCCCCATTCATGCTCTGTCTCTCTCTGTCCCAAAAAATAAATAAACGTTGAAAAAAAAATTTAAAAAAAAAACAAGAAAAGGCGATACAGACTTTTATTTGCAGATCGGGGAAACGCCAATTGAATATGTTTGAAACTATTCAAACCGCTCTTCAAAACTGAGTCCTGGGGGCGCCTGGGTGACTCAGTCGGTTAAGCGTCTGACTCTTGGTTTCAGCTCAGGTCACGATCTCATGGTTTCGTGAGTTCGAGCCCGATATCCAGCTCTGTGCTGATAGCACAGAGCCTGCTTGGGATTCTCTGTCTCCTCTCTCTCTGCCACTCCCCCACTAGCACTGTCTCTTTCTCTCTCAAAATAAATAAATAAACTTAAAAAAAAAAAAAACTGAATCCTGTAAAACCACCACGGGGTTTTTTTGTTTTTTGTTTTTTAAGGATAAAATTTTTAAATTACAAAAAAATTTTTTTAATTTTTTTAAATTAAATTTATTTTATTTTTTGTTTATTTATTTTTTGAGAGAGAATGCAAGTGGTGAAGGGGCAGAGAGAGACAGAGAGACAGAGGATCCGAAGCAGTCTCCACTCTTTCAGCAGAGAGCCCGATATAGGGCTCAAACCCACAAACCTTGAGATCATGACCTGAGCCGAAGTTGGACATTTAACTGACTGAGCCTTCCAAAATTTTTAAATAAAATCACCCTTGCCTTTATTCATACCCACTCAAAACAAAGCCACCCACCAAACAAAATTTACCCACCGACAGGCAATGATTGGTTCACTTACTGTTTTTTTAACTAGAGAATGTTACATAGGCTTTTCAAAGCTGAATATAGCCGTCTGGCATGTGAACTGTAGTTGTATCAAACAAAAAAACTGTGGTTTTCCTAGAATGGAAGTCGGAAGGAAACTTTTTTCTTAATTTTTTTTCCTTTAGAGCGTTTGTAGTATTTTATTTATTCACACGCTTGCCCGATGATCAAACAACTATTCTTAAGTTGTATATTTAGATCTCTAGGGTTGTCTTATGTCTTTCTCTTCTTTAATGTTTCCCGCATGTTTAATTTAAATCATTTTCCTTTTATCTTTCCCAGGATTTCAAGCTATTTCTCTTGCCTAACCTTGTGCTCTCGCTCCGCTGAATTGAAAAAAAATTCAAAATGAGCTTTTCTTGTATATGCAAAACCAGCAGCTACTTCTGAACCTTAAAGCCAAATTTCATCAAACAAACCATGAAACGTTTTGCTTTTGGTTCCAGTGAACCCTAATTGATAGTGTGGTCACTTCCAGGTATCTTAGGGTATCAGCTATTTGATCAGTAAGTAATACTGTGCTTTTGGCCCCACTCCCAGGAAGTGAAGGGGTCACAGCCAGGGAGAGCATATTGGGACCTCTGGTGCTACTTGTCCTCATATTTTGGGTCTGGGACTCAGGTAGAAAGGGATTTTTGTGCCCTTGGGAGCAGAGTGTAGACAAATCTTCTCAGCATTTTTGCAACCAGAAACCATGCAAATGTGTTTGCAAATCCACTTGGGGTCTGGCTGGCAGTTTTTGAGCACAACCCTCTTTGTGAGGTGGTAATGTTGATCTCCATTGTCTATTCACTGCCCTGCCCAAAACTGAGTGCACTGTTTTCTCCATAACTGGGTGGGCACTCTCTACCTAACACAGAGAGCAGGTCTCACTTGGTCTCAATTCTTTGTCTAAAGTGATTTCTTAGTAATACTGCTTTGGGATCATTTGGGTGTTAGTCCCAGCCCCCTTGACTCCCATTCCTGTCCACACTATAAACAAGATCAGAGTTTGCTGTCCGCTCTTGACTTTGCAGGGCTGAAGGTGACATGCCATTAGACCTGGGAAGCTCTCTAGTATGTTCCTCCCGCGGCTCCCTACTGGTGACTGTTTTGGCAATTAACATTTGTCTTGCCTGTTTTGTCTCAGAAAGAATTTCTGTGGGGTTATTTTTAACATATTTGAGTGTCTTCATTGTGGTAAAAAGCACCTTTGCCATAGAAGGAGACCAGCATCTATTCCCCAAAGAACAGTGAGTGAGAAGCCTGCCCTTACTGAAGACCCAGGTGTGGGGCTCTGTGTTTGAAGCAGGCTATGAGGAGTACTTTGAAGGAGAGGAGGCAGAGGCAGAGGCCCAGTGTCACAAGGTAGCTCCAACCCTCTGGCCTCCCAGCTCCACTGAGGCTTCTCACAGCACCCGTTATCCTACTACACGTCAGTCCTATCAGTGTGCCTAAAATGCCCCTAAAATGTGTAGAGTGGCGATCTCTGTTCCACAGCCAAGGCGATCCTTCAGCCAACTTGCCGTGTGAGATCTAAGGGCAGTGTTCGGTGCTGCACCTGAAACCTTGCCGTTGGGTGATGGGTCTCCCTGGAGGGATTTTCACAGTGTGGAAATCTTCTTTTGTCTTCCACCATAGCCTCCATGGAAGCTCCTGTGGGTTCCTAAACCCACCAAACCTGAGAACGGATCTGGACTCCATGAGTCTCTCTCTGGCCAAGTCTTTCATCTGTTACCTGGGGATCAGAGTACCTCACTGGTTCTACAGTTCTTTGGAGTCCAAGTGAGAGAAAGCACCTAACATAGTATTTAACACATAGTAGGTGCTCAAGAAAAGCAATGCCCGTTCCCTGTTCCCGAAGCTTTGTGGATCACACCTTTTGATGGCATGGGTTGCCTTTTGGATGCTATATTACATTTTGCAGAATACAGTAAGCAATGGGATTTCTTGGATTTTCTATGGTGTTGTGAACAGTGAACTGCTGTGACCCACCCATGCCCCACAATCACATCAGACATGGTTAGGTTGTGTTTTGTTTTCAATTTTAGTGATTCCGGCAGCAAAAATTCCTACTGGAAGGGGCACCATAGAATTCTACAGCCAGAGATCGCTAGTTAGATTATAGCTTTCCAATTTCTGCTGACATTTCCCTCCCATATTCTGGAGAGTGCCTTTCTCCTTTACCTACTTGCCTCTGAGTTTTAAGCCAATGCCAGGACTTCCCCTCCCCACTCCCAGCCCTCCCCACTGCCCATAAACAGAGGCCTGTGGAAGGCAAGGGGTCCCAGGAAAGTGGTCCTCAAACTGTGCGATCTCTGTACTTTTGCATGCATGATAAACCCCCTGGAAGGCAAATTTAAAACTTCTATTTATGTTTATCTTAATTTTTCAAATATTTAATATCTGGATGGACACAAGTGACCCTCATACAGTCTGTTTGCCAGAGGGTCAAGGTTCACAAATGCTAATGTTTATTATTTGAGAAATTTCAAATATTTACATGCCTAGACTTATTTGTTCTTTCCAGAACCTCTGTGGGTGATAAAAACCTTTGCTACAGGTTTGCTCAAGAGTGGTTGGCAGCAGAGGGCTGCAAAGTGCTGCACGGAGGCTGGAGGACCCAAGTTCTAGCCCCACTTCTACAACTAAGTAGCTGGAACCACGGGCACGAATCACCTCCCCGGGCCTCAGATTCCTCATCGGTACAGGAAAAGCTTGGACTGGTTGACAGATAGGCGAGGCCCCTTCTAGCTCTAAAATTGTAGGATTTGGAATGTGAATATAGAAGCATTCTGCCTGTTCCTGACCTTTTTTTCCTTTGTAGTTGGTTTAAACACCTTTACTTTTTTCCCATAAGGTACCAATCTGTTACTCAAGTGGTCCTTACTGTACTTCTTCATTATAGGCTTCCTTTTTAGTTAGCCTGTTAAATCCCCTATGTGCCTTCTCTGGCACCAGCTGTCTTTCTTCTTCTCCTTTTTTTAAATTAAAAAAGAAAATTTTTTTTTAATGTTTATTTGTTTATGAGAGAGAGAGAGTGCACCAGACAGAGTGTGAGCGGGGGAGGGGCAGAGAGAGAGGGAGACACAGAATCTGAAGCAGGCTCCAGGAACCGGCAGCACAGAGCCCGACGTGGGGCTCAAACTCACAGACCATGAGATCATGCTCTGAGCCACGCGCCCCAGGGCAACAACTGTCTTCTGTTCTGCCACAGTAGATTCCTATTCTCAGAATCTGGGTTCAGACCATTCACATATCGTGCAATTACACTTCACTTGAGTATCACGAAACTTTAAAAATTCTGTATTTCATTATTGAATCCTGTCTCTGCTATTATCTTATCAGCCCAATGAGACGACAGTTTTCCAGTTTTCTTGGAACATCAGATATCCAGTCAGAGCACTATTCCTGGCTCCCAGTGTTCACTTGCTACTGGTGACAACTTACTATTATTAACAACTTAGCACTTGTGTTGGGCCAGACAGTGTAATATGAATTCTCCATGCATTATCTTACTTAATGCCCTCAAAAGCCCCCAGTAGTAGCTACTGTTATTATCCCCATTTTATAGAAAAAGAAACTGAGGCTTAAAGATTGGTAGGCTTACAGTGCTGCTTTTACTAAATATCCTTGAAACACTTAACTTCTTTAAAAGTCCTCTTAGGCCTAAATGTCCATCAACTGATGAATGGATAAAAAAATTGTGGTTTATATACACAATGGAATACTACGTGGCAATGAGAAAGAATGAAATATGGCCGTTTGTAGCAACGTGGATGGAACTGGAGAGTGTGATGCTAAGTGAAATAAGCCATACAGAGAAAGACAGATACCATATGGTTTCACTCTTATGTGGATCCTAAGAAACTTGACAGAAACCCATGGGGGAGGGGAAGGGAAAAAAAATGAGGTTAGAGTGGGAGAGGGCCAAAACATAAGAGACTGTTAAAAACTGAGAACAAACTGAGGGTTGATGGGAGGTGGGAGGGAGGGGAGGGTGGGTGATGGGTGTTGAGGAGGGCACCTTTTGGGATGAGCACTGGGTGTTGTATGGAAACCAATTTGACAATAAACTTCATATATTGAAAAAAAATAAAATAACATAAAAAAATAAATAAATAAAAGTCCTCTTAGTAGTAGGGGGTACTAAGACCTCTATTCTGTTAGAATGTCTTCCCCTCAGAAAGTCGGTTTTCTCTTTCTCTCTGCCTTTCTTTACCTCCCTTCTCAATTTCTGTAGTTTTAAAAATCTGAAGAAGGGGTCTGGGTGGCTCAGTCATTTAAGTGTCAGACTCTTGATCTCAGCACAGGTCTTGATCTCAGGGTCATGAGTTCAAATCCCACATTGGGCTCCACGCTGGGCATGAAGCCTACTCAAAAAACATAAATAAAGATCTGAAGAAAAAGAAATTTGTATTTGCTTGCAGTCGAGCCTTTAGTAAGGATTTTAGGTGATCAGAGGAGGACAAAGTCTACCTGTGGGTGGCCTCCCCCAAACCTGGAAGGACACCATAACCAGGGTCCGGATAAGCTCAGAGTGAAGCTGTACTGATCTCCCAGACTGGTTTTATTGCAAATTCATCCCCATGACTTGCTTACCGAACTGACAGTGAGGGTGCACAGCAGGTAGGTGGTAAGCCCCTTGGAAATTCTGGGGTCAAGGGACACATAAATACAAGATGAAATCTGTCTCTGCTCCTCCTTGCTGCACAGACACCCACACCCTTGTGCTGGCCTTGGACAGTCCCGGGTGTGGCTTCTGAGAGGTAAGCTGATAACAGAGCTTCAGGAGACCACAGCCTGCTTTCCTGTTTACCCTGGGGCTTTTAATTCTCCTCACCCCCTCCTAAATTCCATCAGCCCAGCCCCATTGATCCTTTCCTGAAGTCCAAGGTGTGGGTCTTGAAAAGAAATGGCAGGGTGAGTTATATGTCCTCTGCCAAGTGATGAAATGGAGCGAGACACGGGACTGAGTATTTTACCTTCACACCTGGAGCTGTTCCGAGCCTTCAGCACCCTTGATGACGCTGATCCTCGATGTCGATCGTGTCTGCTCAGGAGGCCCACAGAACCCTCCTCTCCTATCAGCCTGCTTCTCTGTAGCCCGAGATCTCTCTGGATCTAGTAAACATGCCTTGTTTATACCCGAAAAGCTGCTAGAGCAATGCCTTTTGACTACATTTTGCCCTAGAGCAACATGGCATCAGTGTGCCATAGATCAGGCAAGCAGAGGGTCCAGTTGTGCCCATGCCAAAAACAGAAGATTCTTGGAAGGCACTTCTAACTTCTGTACGTTGTTGTTCAGTGTTGGCTTGTGACTGTGGTGCTCAGGGTGTGCCCATCACCCCTGACCTCAACTTCTGGATTTAGTAGTCCCATGGCTAATCCATGACAAAGGCTGCCCGTGTCCCTGAGACACCCCTGATCACATTCCAGATCCTTCTCTTAGCACATCCTGAAATAGCACCCCTAAGTAGGAGATGACATATTAACACCTTACCTTTGTGCCTCCACTTAAAATCCTACTCATTATACCCTTTTGGTGTTTCCACACGGACTTTAAAAACATATAGGTAGGGACACCTGGATGGCTCAGTCGGTTCACTGTCTGACTCTTGATTTGGGCTCAGGTCATGATCCCAGGGTCAGGGGCTTGAGCCCTGCATCTAGCTCTGTGCTGAGCATGGAGCCTGCTTAGGATTTTCTCTCTCTCTCTGTCTCTCTCTCTCTCTCTCTCTCTCTCTCTCTGTCTCTCTCTCTCTCTGTGTCTCTCTGTCTCTGTCTCTCTGCCCCTCTCCCTCATTCACACACTCTCTCCAAAATAAAAAAAATATGTATACATATACGTAAGAAAAGAATTCCCTCAACCTTTTTGTAAATTGAATTTTCCCATTCAGATATGCCCAAACAGTTCATTTTCCAGAAAATTAAA
Organism: Herpailurus yagouaroundi; assembly: GCF_014898765.1. Taxonomy (NCBI): domain Eukaryota; kingdom Metazoa; phylum Chordata; class Mammalia; order Carnivora; family Felidae; genus Herpailurus; species Herpailurus yagouaroundi. The sequence goes on along the minus strand of NW_024412415.1, from coordinate 24,722,951 downwards.
TAGTATTGAAAAATAAAATCAGTTATCTTAGGTTGTCGTACCACCACCATTTTGTGTGAAATAAATAATGCATCTTTTGCAATCAGTATAGAAAGATGCTGTAAACGATAGTGAGTTCTGGGAGACTATTTTTAATCCGAATGATATCAACTCTGCTATAGTCTGCTGGCAAGTCTCTGCATATTTATTTTTCCTCAGAACAACACTTAAATTAGGATTTCTTTCTTTCATGATACAGAGCAATAGTTCATTTTATGTGTCAAGAAATTGTTCAGTTGCCCCCCCCATTTTATTTCCATAATTTTCAGACCCAAAATCAGGACACCTAGTCTGATAAGATTTTTTCTTGGTTTATTAAGGAAAACCCTGTCTGTAGAGGTACAAACCCTAGATCATGTTTATGTATTGAATAGATGGCCTTAATTGTGGAGAATAAAATTCCAAGAAACTGACCTTGCCCAAGGTCACAGAGGTAGACCTTGTCCTTAAGCTCAAGTCTGTTGATTCTAATCAACGGCTGAATTACTGAGAGGAATTGCATTCCCCAACCTTTGTACTCGAAAACGGAGTGTTGACACCAAGGTCCCAGAAATGACTGGTAAGTGCTTGAGGATCTTGTCAAGCTGGCAGACCCACAGCTGCAAAGAAAGACTGACATGAGTGTGAATCTTTATCGTTTGTTTGATTGAAGTATAGTGACAGAAGTCATACCAGCATTTGTCTTATGAAGGGATTTCAACCTTTTGATTCATTTTATTCTGTAGCATGAAATGTACTCATCCTGTGGTCAAGATTAGCCTTTTTTCCCTCGCTGGATGACAACAGGCAATTAAGGAGAGCTGTCTTTAGGGGCAACTTCTCTTCCCTTTGATCACCAAGGTGGGGGCAATAGGAAAGCTTTGGAAACTTCTTTCTTCCTTGGGGCAGACTCTGGTCTCAGAACCCCTATGTCCCCCACTGATAGTCGCCACAGTGACATACACCTAGTCCTGAGATGAGCCACCAGGCACTGCCCTGCATGCTGGGGACGTGGCAGGGAACAGATGGGCTCCCAACGCTGATTCCATGGCACTGAGCTTTCTCTGACTTGTGCAGGGCCCTGTTAGAGCCAGGCTGCTTGCTCTGCGGGCTCCCAGATGCTGGGCTTTGCACAAGGTGTCCTCCATACCAGTTATAGGTGTCTGCTTCACGTGCAGCTGAAAGAGACTGTTGCAGCATGGACAGTAATAAAGCAATTACTGTTTCCAACAGCCGCTTACCTTATTATATAAGAAGCAGTAGGTATGATGGTTAAACGCAAAGAATCGAGAGCCTGATGGCCTGGGATTGAAGCCCAGCTGTTGCAGCTGGGCAAGATACTTAACCTCTCTGTGCTTCAGTTTCCCTGCCTGGTAACTGGTAAGGTGGTGGGGATCAAATAAATGATCATGTATAAAATATTCAAAACAGTGCTGGTAGGTAATGAGAAGTAACGGTTGTGTGAGAAGAAAAATGTTCTCCCAAAGCAGAGAGAGCCACCATTCTAGATTTCCTAGAGGCTGAGAGGCAAAAAGAGCAGTGCTGGTAATACTAGGAAGTGCTTCCCTAAAGAGAAAGGATAAATTGCAGGTGCCCAAGAGAGAATTACCTCCTCCACCTCACGATGAGCCCTCACCCTGGGGGACCACTAAAATGTCCCACGTGTGGTTTGGAGGGTTTTCTGAGGAAAGGAGACTAGAGGAGGGGTCTTAGGACCCCTGATGAAAAGTGCAGGACATTCGGTAGAGTAGAGTAGTTTCTACTTGTGAAAACAAAACCTAAGCTCTCACCTACTATCCAAAAGGGAATCTGGTCTTGCCATTGGAGATTTTCCACAACAGAGAACAATACATCTGGGAAATAGAAGGGCAGCCATTTAAATTCTGTTTGGCTAGACTTAAAATTAGTGGGAGAGGATCCAGAGAGAATGGCAGCCAGTTCCCCATGTATGGAACATAGCACCATGATAAACGATGAGATGGGTATGGACAACCCCACATTGTGAATTTTATTTTTAAGTTTATTAGTTTATTTTGGGAGAGAGAGAGAGGTAATGAGTGCAAGGGAGGGGCAGAGAGGGGGAGGGAGGGAGAGAATCCCTAGCAGTCTCTGCACTGTTAGGGCAGAGCCCAACGTGGGGCTTGAACTCACAAACCGGGAGATCATGACCTGAAACTTAACCTTGAGAGTCTTAACCCACTGAGCCACCCAGGTGCGCCCCAAAGTGTGTATTTTAAATTGAACATCTTCGTTATTATTTTAACATATACAGAAGGAATAAAGCTAGCACCCCAAACTAGTGATTTTATGGAGATGATTGTTTAGGATTTAGTCAAATTAAAAAGGGTAGTTCATAGAAAAATTTGAAGCATGGTTCTGGTGGAACTTGGGTAATGAAAAGTTGTGAAAGTAGTTAAGGGTTTAGGAAGCCCTGGAGTATAGCATCTGTGAATAAAGGTCACAACTCATTGTAATCCCTCCAAGGTCGATGTATGGGGGTGGGGCGGGAGAGGGGCAGGGACCTTCTTGCTTCAAATGGTCTTAACACTGAAGGAACGTTTAGGTTGAAAGAGATATAAATCAGAACATGCCTTTATAAATCGAAGAGGAAATTACCTTGCTGTTGCAAACATTTTCATAGCAAAGCCTCTAGAACTGGGCAGTCATCAACCCACTAGTAAAACTACCATGTAGTTCCTGAAATGACATTGATACATGGTATGATGCTTCCAGAATGATCTAAATCTTTATAATATTTTATATCTTTGGCGGTATTAAACAGTGACTTAATATTTGTAAAGGGCATAGGATGGTGACTGGCCCCTTATAAGTGTTATGTGCCATAAGTCATCAAGCCAAAAGATGCTACTGGTTGAAACAGAGTCATCATTATTTTATTTTTCCACTTTAAAAGAACCCAGAAAACAATGGAACACCTGGGTGGCTCAGATAGTTAAGTTTTGGACTCTTGATTTCAGCTCAGGTTATGATCTTGTCATTCGTGGGACTGAGCCCCACGTTGGGCTCCGAGCTGACAGAGCAGGGCCTGCTTGGGATTCTCTCTCTCTCTCTCTCTCTCTCTCTCTCTCTCTCTTTCTCTGCCCCTCCCCAACTCTTGTGCACGTATCACGTGCACCCGCACACTGTCTCTTTCAAAATAAACATTTAAAAAAATAAATAAAAATTAAAAAAAATTTAAAACCCAGAAGATAAAACCCACAGCCAGTTAAGCTGTGACCCGATGCTGATTATAAAGACATATCCTGGGGCACCTAGCTGGCTCAGCTGGTCAAGCGCGAGACTGTTGATCTTGGGGTCGTGTGTTAGAACCCCAGGTTGAGGATAAAGATTACCTAAAAATAAAGAGACACATCCTAATTTCAGAGTATTAGACTATGAAAAAATGCATCTTGGAATTGATGAACTGTATTAACTATTCATTTAAAACATCTTCGATTGTTCCTTGATAAGAAAATAGTCCTTTGGAAGCAACATTTCAGGCCGACTAAACAAAAGAAAGGCCATTTCTTTTCCTGCTGGCGGCCTATTGCTGTTTAATGAAGAGTTGGGGTGTTGGCAGCTCAGAGAAGCGTGCGCCTCTTGATCTCAAGCCCCAAACTGGGTGTAGAGATTACTAATAAACAAACAAACAAACAAACTTTAATAAAAATAAAGAAGAGTTTACTATGGCTGCAACATGGAGTAGATGGCAAGAATTGGAGGTCTGAGCTGGCATGGAATAACAAAGATATGGAACACAGTGTCGTGTGTGTGTGTGTGTGTGTGTGTGTGTGTGTGTGTGTGTATTTCATTTCACTTCACAAAGTGCTTTCATATCCCTTATTTGATATTTTTTCCCTAAAAACAGGTATGTGTGTGTGTGTGTGTGTGTGTGTGTGTGTGTACATTTTATAAATATATGCTCAGTGGAAAAATAAAGCCATACAGAAAGGACACTTAGAAATATAACACCTGCAGCATTTTAACAACCATATTTCTGTACAGAGATATTTTATATAAAAATATCACATATACATTTAAAACAGAATTTGGGCACTTTACCAACTCTTATTTTTTTTTTTACAAACCTTTTCCCCCTCCCCCACTCAACGTTGTCTGCCTGGTGTGTACCATCCACAATTTTTGCCCCCTGATCACGTCATCATGTAAAACCAACTCTACCTAGAGGCATTGGGGGTTGGTGTCATTGTCAGTCTTATTTGATCTTCGAGATCTTCATGGCAACCCCTGTGGGCAGTGTAATGTCAGGAACCTCCTTCTATTGAGCAGTCAGCTCGGAGGCCCAAGAGGCTGAGCGATTCTTGAGAGATATGTGGGTAAGTAGCACAGGATACTGGCTGGGAGGGCTTGTCTTTGAAGGCTGCCCATGACTTTTCTGAGATCAAGTTGGTCACAGATAACAGCCATGCAACCCGAGACAGACCCAGTTCATGCCTCATGTTCCAGCTTTATTATTAACAACACTCCCTTCTGCACTCAGAGTGGCCCCGTTTGGATGATAAATTATGTCTGCTCTAGTCACTTCCAGAAGGTTGACTCAGGCCATCCCTGGCTAGAGACCGCTGGATCTAGTGATCCTGGAGCCAGCATCTATCGACATTTGACCTTGACGACGGTATTGGAAGTGAATTGTGGTGTAGCAGAAAGAACAAAGAAAAGGAAGTCAGCCCTGGCGCTTTGTCACAGAGATTAACCGATACCATGTATGTGGAAATGTTATACAAATTCTGAACTCTTGGTTAGGTCACATATACTTAATATGAATGAAACCAATGAGCATATCTTCTGTACTCTTTGAGGGCTGCCCATATTTTATGTCCCAAACCCCCAGTGTACCGTCCCTTCACCCCTCCAAGCAACTTGGTACATTATAATCCTAGGACTCACTTTACCACTTGTAAAATACTGACAAGGGATTATAGTGTTCATAACAGCAGGGCTGTGAGAATTAAATGAGATCATGTGAGAATATCACGTCTTTATGTGTTCAGTAAATGTAAGTTCCACTTAACCCAAGCGTTGAGGGAATGAGAGTATTTGTTGGCTATAGACTGCCTCAGCCCCACCCCACCCCCACTCTTCCAGAAACACTTCTTTGCACTCTGTTTACTGCAGTTCAACATACCCACACATGCTTGCTTCAAACATACATGTTCACATTACTAAAATAGTGGTGGTGGGGGGGGTGGTCTAAATTCCATGAAGTTGAAACCAATTGCAAGCCCAGTGTGGGTTTACAGTGCCCAGCTCAGAGGAAAAAATATTTAGGGTCGATGTTTTTTCCATCATTTGCAATAGAAGTGTTTCATTCCAGTCAAATAGCAGAACTGCAAAAGGTAGAAATCCTAGACAGTCAATTAAAAGATTAAAGTACAACAGAGAGCTCTGTTCCTTTCCTGTTATGACTCACTAGGACAGAAAAATCCCATTTAAAAACAAGTCCCGTTGAACAACAGGCCAGAGCATTACCCATTGTCCATTGTGCACAATAAGAATATGGTTTATCTGCTGGTTAGGGTAACACACTTGAAACATTGAGGGTATTCGAGTCCCAGGTTTTTTTTTGGAAATCAGGTCTGCTGTCCTGTTGTGCTCATGGACCAGCTAACCATCACAGATGTGATAATATCTTGTCATCCAGGCAACATCTCTCAACCTACTTTTCAAATCTGGAAGCAGCACAGAACCCAGGCTTACAGTGATGATCCCAGTTTGGGGAGAGCCCCGTCAACACCCAACCCCACCTCCAGAAAATTCTCGAATATAGTGGCATCATTTTCCACATTTCTATTCATTTTGTTATTTTACCAACACATGCATATAGGGTTAAAAAACAAAACAAAACTGAACTGCAGAAAAGTTTAAAATGGAAAGTAGAAGTCACCCTTGTCCCAAAAACCCGAGGCTTTCTTCCCAATGGAAACTTGTGTATTTTTCAAGAAAAGAAACACAAGTCTTTTAAAAAATTTAGGCAAATGCAGTCATTCTGTACTTCAATCCACATATAGGTTGCTGTTTTTTTTTGTTTTTTTTTTAATTTTTTTTTTAAACGTTTTTATTTATTTATTTTTTTGGGACAGAGAGAGACAGAGCATGAACGGGGGAGGGGCAGAGAGAGAGGGAGACACAGAATCAGAAACAGGCTCCAGGCTCTGAGCCATCAGCCCAGAGCCTGACGCGGGGCTCGAACTCACGGACCGCGAGATCGTGACCTGGCTGAAGTCGGACGCTTAACCGACTGTGCCACCCAGGCGCCCCTAGGTTGCTGTTTACATAAAGTGGGTATTTGAAGATCTATGTCACCATGAGCAGATTCCTTTTGTTTTATTTTATTTTATTAAAAAGATTTTAATGTTTATTTATTTTTGAGAGAGCGAGAGAGAGAGAGAGAGAGAGAGAGAGGCAGAGCGTGAGCAGGGGAGGGGCAGAGAGAGGAGACACAGAATCTGAAGCAGGCTCCAGGCTCTGAGCCGTCAGCATAGAGCCTGACGTGGGGCTCGAACCCATGAACCATGAGATCATGACCGGAGCCAAAGTTAGATGCTTAACCGACTGAGCCACCCAGGCGCCCCAGCAGATTCCTTTTAATGACTGCCAGAACCCCTTTGTAGGGGCTGCCATATTCTCTTCCGGCCCCGAATCATGTGCCCACTTTCTCCATCACGAACTTTGCGACTTTGCGACAGCAAGCAGGCCTGTATGTACATCATAGCATACATACTTGGTGTATCTTGAGGTAAATTCCTAAAAATAATTGCTGGGACGAACAGAGTGTGAGTTTTATTTTTATTTAAGTCACTGTTTATATACTGGTCTGTGTGACTAGAATTTTGATACCTGTTCCCACATTGCTCTCTAAAAATACTGTGCAGGATACTCTTCCTGGAAGAGTGGAAGGTATTTATGATCACCCCCTCCCAGCCAGGCCCTGCCCAACACTAGGCCTATGGTGTTTACACAGCACATTTAATGGCCTCCCTTTTCTGGGTGTCTGAAGGGAGTTGCAGACTGTAGTTACCCAGTATATGGTCTCCTCCTCTCTCCTGGATGAATCAAAGAAGAAAAATGCTCACTGACACACTGGTGAGAATGTCTGCAGCCCCATGGCTGTGGCAGGCAAGGGCTACCCCGGGGCTGAATGAAGGTAGGGTTTCAGGCTAGAATAATCGCTGCCTTTGTGACCTGCCTTACCTTTGCTCTTCCTGGTCTCCACCCTGGTAAACACACACCACTTAGTGACACTCCACATTTTACAGAGAGTCAGAGAGTCAGCGAGCAGGCTTCTTCCTCCGGGTGAGGGACTCCTATGTCTTGGTGCCGCGTCCTAAATGTGAGGAACAAACCAGGCCATTATGTGAACGTGGATATACTCCACTTCCTAGAACTTGTATGTGAATCCACTGCTTTTTTTTTTTTTAATTATTTTGAGAGAGAGAGAGAGAGAGAGAGAGCACGCATGCGTGAATGTGAGCAGGGGGAGGGGCACAGGAAAAGGGAAAGAGAATCCCAAGCAGGCTCCATGTTGTCAGCGCGGAATCATGAGATCATGTCATGAACTGTGAGATCATGACCTGAGCCGAAATCAGAAGTTGGATGTTTAAACAACTGAGCCACCCAGGCTCCCCTCCATTGCTTTTTAATAAACTGAATCATCATTAGAAACCAAATATGGGCCCAAGAAAGTCTGCGCTCAATCCTTATCTAATGGGAAATATCTCACTCATAATTTATAATAATTGTCAGGGCAAACAGTAACTTTTATCATCATCATCATCATCATTATTTTTGTTTTTATTTCCTAGCTGGCATATCAGCAGCTACATTCCTTCCTTTGTACAATGACACCACACTCTGCAAGGACTGTTGCAAGTGTAATTGCTAGGTACCCCTACTTGTTTAGAATATTCCTGTTTTTAGTATGGGGACAAAAAGAAGTTGCCCACCCAAAAAGAAGCCAACAAAAGAGAAGGAAGTTGACTCTTGTTGAGGGCATATCCTGACAAGCCAGGAGTTTGCCATCTGAGGAAAATGGCCCTCCTCAAACAGATAGGGAAGCCCCCATCGCTGTGCTTCCTCCTCCCAGCACGCATGGCGGCCAGTCCTGCCCATTCCCTCCCAGTCAGGAATGGGAGGAAGAAGCAAAGGGGTCAAGGTTATTTGCGCCAGAAACACAATTCATGGTCTTGCAATCGTAGCACCGTAGTTTGTGGTCTGAAGGTCACTTTCAGCCTCTGCTTCTGGGAACATTGTCTAGGATTGTAAAATGATAATTATTTCCCACTGTGTTCCCCACTTGTTCCCTGTCCACAGCTATGTTCCAAGAAAGACATCTAGAAAAGTCATGCTATGATTAAACTCTGATGTCCCTGTAGATAAACAGAAAACAGTTTTCTGTTCCACTGTGGGGAACTTTCAATCTTCCCTGGGGTAGGGTGAGAGCCCATGCATCCATGTTTGGTTTCCAGTTTCCCTGATGAAGTTCTCACCCTGTGTTAGAACTGCCCAGACCGGCCCTACCCCAGCCCTAGCCCAACCCTAGCACAGCTTTCATTTACCTATCAGGTGCGTTCTGGTCTTGTCCTTGACAATCCAAGCAGGTCAGTTGTCCCCCAAAGGTTCTGATTGCTCCCACCCTTTCCAGCTACCATTCCTCCCTCCCTCTACCTCCTCTGAATTTTTTTTTGGGGGGGGGCAGGGCAGGGAGGCAGTTATGGGGGAAGAGGAAGGAGAAAGGCATAGTAAGGTGGGGGGTGTTAAAGACAGAAAAGTTACAGTTAGAGACCTTGGGCAATTTATAGTTTTTTCATCAGTAAAATAGAGATGATAATATACAGTATGGGAGATGATTGTGAAAGTTAAATGGGTTCACATATCATTGCCTGGGGGAAGAAGGGACACAGAGGTGAAGGGGGAGGGAAAGGTATTTGTGACCAAATGGATATAGGAAATACGTCAAATAAAAAATAACTTGAGTGTTTTAGTCTTTGATACTAAGAGAAAGTCGTCATTAACAAAGATTATAGGTCTTTTTAATGATGAAATCAGTTTTGGAGACAGTCTATCCTTCTGTGGCCATCTTAAACTTAACAGGTGGAAATATCCAGTCAAGTCACTGGGGAGGCCATGTGGAGAAACCGTGATGTCTGAATGAGTTCATAATCATAGAGAGTTGGGTTCACTCATTGCCTTTACTGTAAACTAATTGGGAAGTCAGTTTGTGTCTACATAGCATGGGAATGTCAACCCCTCTCTCGTAGAGTTGATTGCAATAGTAAGAGAAGCGGCCACCACAAATCAGATGGCTGATTGCTTTGCTTCTGGTAACTGCCCAGTCTCATTGTTGGTTCCTTACCCTTTTATAGGTAGAGGTCTGGAGACCCAGACACGGGACTCTTCAGTGTCAAGGGATGTTTGAGACTATGAGAGTCAATGAACTCCACAAGGAGCCCTGTTTTACTGAGGAATAACTGCCATCAGAAGGAGGACACTGCCTCTGAAATGGGAAAGACCTAGCCATCTATCTCTCTGCAGTGAGACAGAAAAGACAGTTGGGTTGGATACAAAGGCCAACTTGGGTTACCTTGAGAAGGCAATTTCTGTGGAACAGTACCAACACATACACTATGACACAGAACCCGTCCACTTCTTGTCCTTTGCAGAAGTTAAATAACAGCTTGTTACTACCCCTTCTGTATTATTAAACTGTGCTTACATTTTTCAAAAAGAAAATAAAATTTTTGGCCTCTTTTAAGTAGGTGAATATTTATTGGGATTAAAAGGAAACAAACATACCTAACAGTTAGTTACTCTGAGGCCTTAGTTTTCTATGCAGAATAATTTTTGTGAGTGCCCAGAAGAATGATCAAGAAAAGAAGGGAGGGCAGAGGCAGGGCAGGAGTGGCCGGGAATCTTCATGTGGTTGGAAGTAGACTGTGGCCATTTGATTGAGATCCAGTGAGTCATGCTGCAGCCAGTGCCTTTTCTCTCTTTCTGCTTTGCCACAAGGGGAAGAAGGTGTGGTGAGGTCTGTGGTAGTTTTGTAGAACTGATGCTGCATGTGGTTCTGCAAAAGCCAAATATATCCTATAAACAGTCCCTCTGTAAGGCAACATGGATGCTAAGGCTTCCAGAGGGCTTGAGCCCATGGCACTGGTACACCTTTCCTATGGTAGGTCTTTCCTGGCTGGTTTTCAAAACTGCTTTTGCCGGAGCCTCTTAGAATTGCTCTTATGAAGGACCCATGACTCCTACAGAGAAAACGTTTAACAATTTTTATTTATTTTTTAATGTTTATTTATTTTTGAGGGAGAGAGAGAGAGCACAAGCGAGGAGGAGCAGAGAGAGGGAAATGGAGAATCCCAGGCAGGCTCAGCACTGCCAGCACAGAGACTGATGTGGGGCTCACGCTCACGAGTTGTGAGATCCTGAACTGAACAGAAATCAAGAGTCAGACGTTTAACTGACTGAGCCACCCAGGTGCCCCAAATTATACAATTTTTAAAAGTGAAATTTAAAATGGTATTTATCTGGTTTCCTTCCACCTCCCTTCTCTTGAAGAACCCTTTCTCATTCCAGTTTTACATCTGAACATGTGGCCTTTCTAGATAACCCTTATTCAGAATTTTTCTCTCCTTTATCTAAACTCCCCAAAGAGCGAACTCCCAGGAAGGGGGCAGGAACTGTCTCACTCAGGTCAATGCTCACCACACTTGTGCAGCACATGACATCTTCAGTAGGATGCATGAAGGTTGTGAAGGGAAGGAAGGATCTTCTAGTATCTTGTCATGTCTCATTTGCCATTATCTCATATGTATTAGATTCTTGCCCTAGTGAACGTAGGTTATAATGGATAGCCCTCCTTGTCTTGTCTTCTCTGGCCATTCAACATATTTTAGATCCACTACCAATGGCACCTTCTCCAGGAAATTATTTCTGTCTTTCCTCGGGCCAAAAAGTCTTCCACCTTCCTGAAACACCCATTTGACATGTGTTTACATATTGACTATTGCGTGAATTACTTCCGTCAATTGCTAGGTGTCCTTCAATGGACATGAAGCTCCCAAGTGCAACCACCGTGGTGCTCCCATCTGCAGGACTTGGCACATAGCTAAACATATGGGGGATCCCACTACAGAAGTGCCGAGTGAAAGAAGTCCTGCAGGCCACAGGGTGTTCAGAGGCCACCCCTGGTGTTATGTTGTAAACCCAGTAAACCTACAAGGGCTATAGCTTCATCTCTCCAAGGAGGCCACGGGGCTGGATGAGGTCCTCCTGTCCACAGCACGTTCTATAATCACGTTCAGGCTGTCTTATCCATTTCCTTGTTTATATAGCAGTGATCAGCCATCAAAACGTAGCTTATCTAGGGGGGCCTGAGTGACTCAGTTAGTTGAGTGTTCGGCTCAGGTCATGATCTCACAGTTCATAGGTTCGAGCCCCGCATCTAGCTCTGTGCTGAAGCTTGGAGCCTGGAGCCTGGAGCCTGCTTCAGATTCTGTGTCTCCCTCTCTCTCTGCCCCTCCCCCCGCTGGTGCGCTTGCTCTCTCTCTCTCTCACTCAAAAATAAATGAACATTAAAAAAAAAATTTTTTTTAATGTAGCTTATCTTCTGAATCTTGGAGGCCAATATTACACTGACAGTGATACGTTTTTGGAGGGAGAATGATTTAGATGATTTGAGAAATTACGACAATATGACCTAGCCATTGTGTGATACATATTGCTTCTGCTTCTGAGCTCTGTCATATAATTTGCAAAACAAATCCAGAAAGTTTCTCTTCCATTGCTTATTTTATTGTTACTTCTACAAAACGATAAGGTTGAGGAATTATTGGAGACTATTGAATCACTTATTGTGTTATACTCTAGATACTCTTTGGCACTTGATGTGTGTTTTTTTTATTCAATCCTTACAGCGACTCTATGGAGTGGGTCTTAATTTCTCCCATTTTACAAATGAGAAAAGAGAAGCTTCCGTGATACAGTGAGCCTAGATGACTTTTCCCCACTTCTCTTAGTTTGTAGGTGGCCAACCTGCAATGTGAATCCAGAGCTATTGCTAAAAAATCTTTGTTCTGCTCGTTCTGCTTCATTTGATATGAAGAAGATATGGGAACTTAGTGATTTTTTTTTTTTTTTGTTTACACTGGGAGAAAATAAACCATCCTAAGAACTGTGTCTTTTATGTTCACAGGGAAGCAAAGGTGCCTACCGGTACCACTGGCAGAGCCACAATGTTAAGCACAGTGGTGTGGATGACATGGTCCTGCTCTCCAAGATCACAGAGAATGCCATCGTGGAGAATCTAAAGAAGAGATACATGGATGACTACATTTTTGTATCCTTTATGAGCTTCTTTGGGCTTTTCTGAGTAAGATGACCATATCCCCAGGAAAAGGTGGCTGGTTCCTAGGGTGAGAAGATCCATCTGAAATTCTGAATGGACACGAGGTCCTCGAGTCATTTTCACCATTTCAGAATGCGGTTTTGTTCTTTTCTGCCCCTTCGTTGAGGTTGTGGGAAGGGCATGATGCTAAATCATCTTCCTGGCATTTCACAAAGTAAAGATGCAGCCAGTATTCGTCTGTTTCAATCGATGGCACTGTACCTTTGACGTGCTTTAGCCAGGCACGTGGCATCTAAAACCTCCGCCGTTCCTAGGGAAAGTCCAGGTCTGCAGAGAATTCTGTCCATAGATCTCCTTAATTGCAAAGCAGACAGTTCAGTCCGGACCTAAAAGGTTTTAAAAAGATTGCCTCATGCAAAAAATAGGCAATTTTGCCAGTTTTTCTGCATTCTTATGTTTACTAATGGAAACATGAGATGGGAAGATCAACTATGAAAATGCCTGACATTCTTGAGTTGTTGTTTATGTTTCAATTTTAGCTTGCCAGATGCCATTTTTTATAGGGCTTTAAAAAATTCAGAATGGAAATTTGATTTAAATGTGTGTTGGCTTCATTATACACAGAGAACTGTGATATTTGCCTAAGTTCCTACAGGATTCGATGTTGTTTGGTGCAACTGTATAAACATCTCTTCATGAAACGTTTGGAGAGTTGGTTGTAGATGTGTAAAGATCGGTGGAAATCTATATGACAGCACCAGAAGGTTCAATTGTGGTGCACTTGGTGACTTCTGAAGCCATGGTGTTACGGAGGACCAGTGATGGGGGAGTGTTTACGCCTGCTGTTGCATACATTTTAGATTTTAACCCCCAAAGCTTGAGGAGGTATAGATTTCTGTAGCTTCTGTTTGTTATTTATACCACTCGTGTGACTCTTAGTTAAAAACATCCATACATATGCAACAATACTTTTGCAGGGATTGCTTGTCTCCTCATCGGTGAGTGGGGAGTTCAACGCACCAGGTCTTTAACCAGCAGTACTAATGAACAAAACTATTCCGAGATGGCTCTGACCGATACTGGGCCATTTCTTATTTACCATAGGAAATCTTACCAAATGTCTGGATCGTTAAAACCCTAAACCCCTGCTTTTTAAGCATTAGCAGATATATTTGGATTCGTTAGCTACGTTAATAATAGCATCTTGATGGGAGAGGCAGCCTACCGCCTGCAAATGAAATCTGCCCACTGCCCATTTTGTAACAGAGGTCTTCTTGGAATGTAGCCGCGCTCATGCTTTTACTTATTGTCTGTGCCTGCTTTCGTGCTACAAAGGCAGAGGCGAGCAGTTGCACCAGGACCATATGACCTAAAATAATTACTTTCTGGCCCTTTAGAGAAAACAGTTTGCTGACTGCTAGACATCTCTGCCGAGTTTGCTTTAATTGTATGGAAGCAGTTGTATTCAGTGGGAAGTTTTCATTTTATTTGGTCAAAAAATTGACATATGCTGACTTTAATCTGGGCTTATCATCATGATAACACTTCTGTGTGTAAGTCCCGTGCCCCCTGAGAACTGGCAGGTGATTAAGAGTTGGGTGCAGGACGTGGTTCTGGACTGCCTGGCTTCGAACCTTACTCCGCATGGGCCTGGTGACCTGATGCGAGTTTTGGTATCTGTGTGCCTTGATTTCCTCACCTGTGAAATGGGGGTGGTAATGAAATCTCCCACCTGAGCATAATGAAATCTCCCAGATGAGCCTATTGTAGGGCTAAATGAAATAATGAACGCAGTAAGTAACAGAAAGCATTAGTTATTACCATATACTAAGGCAAGTGTGTATGTTCCTTCCGTATTTCTGAGTTATGTTCCAAAAATTGAACTTTAAAGTTGCTTATTGAAAATTCAAATGCATTTTACCATAGAAAGTGTTTTAAATGGGAGATTGGTTTATCGACAAGCCCATTAAAGGAGAATTTCCACTGAATATAGTTGAGCAAATTATTTTCCATGTTCTTAGTACATGAGCTTAGCTTATTATGTTATTTACATAGAAACATGGTTGTTTGAAAAGCTGAGTAAGAAAAGAAATGATGTTAGTGGTTATCAGCCGTCAGTCCATTGTCAAACTGGACAGACTCACCCTTCTCCGTATAAAGATCATTTACCCCTAAAACACCAGAAACTCTTTGAGGATGGGAATTTTGTTTCATATATCTTCTAAAAATAAAAACAAAAACTCTTTAAAGCAATACGTTCATTTAACATGACTTATAAAATGCAGTCAACCAGAAAGGAGATTGTCATCTATAATCCCACCATAACCTCTTGGTGTATAATTTTCAACTTAACATATATATTAACATATATCTGCATGTCTAACATATAAATGTTTGTGTGTGTGTATGCATGCTTTCTTGTTAATTTTAACAGAAATAGCATCATCTTGCCGCATATATTTCTTAGTTTCCTGCATAATTCTTGGCATGGTGCATTGTATTAAGTATTCATTGAAAATCTGTTAACTATCAAGACTTGCTTTTTATATTCAGACAGCAGAATTTTTAAATGACTCACACAGAGGGGGCTGATTACAAGCCTTTGAATTGATGTCTTTGAATCAATGGCTGACTAATCGTGTGTTCTACCAAGGAAATGAGTTAGTTGACCATTAATGGCTTCGTGTTTTAGAAATCTCTACCCACTGGGGCGCCTGGGTGGCGCAGTCGGTTAAGCGTCCGACTTCAGCCAGGTCACTATCTCGCGGTCTGTGAGTTCGAGCCCCGCGTCAGGCTCTGGGCTGATGGCTCGGAGCCTGGAGCCTGTTTCCGATTCTGTGTCTCCCTCTCTCTCTGCCCCTTCCCTGTTCATGCTCTGTCTCTCTCTGTCCCAAAAATAAATAAAAAACGTTGAAAAAAAAAAAAAGAAATCTCTACCCACTCAATACACGAGAAACTCAGCATCCGTGTGCTTTCCATCAAGAGCACAGAGCAGCTTTCGACTTTGAGGAAGCTTGAGGATTCTTTTGGACGTTTATGACGTCATAGCGAGTGTCTAACTGCAGATCTTTTCCTCTGTTAAGTGATAAAAGCATCCTTTATCAGTTCAGTGCTATGGGAATATTATTATGATAGAGTAACATTATTTTAAATAAGATTTCTTCCCTCTCTCTCCTAAGCTTAATAGTTAAGGCAAGAAGAGATTCAATTTCATGTTAAGTTATAAAATTGCTTCTTTTGCCTCCTCTACATCTAATACCAGCACATTGTTTTGTATTGAAGGTCAGCGTTTGGAACAATCAATCGTTAATGCATTCAGGCTGAATGCACATTTCTTTGTTCTACATTAGGAAAAAAAAATCTACTTAGAAAATGCAAACACTGTTTACCAATAAAACCCCATAATTTTCAGCTATTTATCCTAAGACAAGGAAGGTTTAATTTACCATCCGTTTTTTTCCTGAATATTGCCACACTTCTTAAAATTACATTCTAAAATATATGAGGAAAACACCGCAGTATGCGCTCTTGTGCTTGGCGAGACATCATTTATAGCCACTTCGCTGATGAAAATAGTTCCTGTGCAAAGCGCTCCCCGCTCATTTGCTCCAACTTTCTCCCAACTTGTTTTTACTCAAAGACCACACTCAAGTGTGTTTGGCATTTTCAGCCCTTGAATTGGTTGAGACTTTTGTGTCAGAGCAACTGGAGCCCAAGGCAGTGCAGTAGTTCCGAGGTTTGGCCCTTGGCAGTCAGCTCACACGGAGGGGGCTGCGTGCTGCGGTGACAGCCTGCTGCGGTGACAGCATGCTGCGGTGACATGGATGTTGGTCTGGTGGCCGGAGCCAGAGGCTCAAGTTCCACGTATGTGGCTTCAGGAAGTCACCTCACCTCCCTGTTCTCTTCAGTGATATATCCAGGGAAGTCAACTAGATCAGTGTAGGTGGTTTTGCAAATTCACTTGCTATTAAAAAAAATTTTTTTTAAGTTAAAACTCAACTTTGTCTATAAGACCCTTAAAAAAAAACTTACAGAACCTGTGCTATCATCACATTTCATAAAAAAAAAAGAATATTTTGGGGGGCACCTGGCTGTCTCAGCCATTAAGACATGTGACCCTTGATCCCAAGGTCATGAGTTTGAATCCCATGTTGGGTATAGAGATTACTTAAAAATAAAGTTAATTAAAAAAAAAAAAAAAGAATGTTTTAACACCCAGAAGTAGAAAGGAAATTATCTACAAGTAAAAAACAATCCTATATAGTCAATGTTTTGAGCTTCATAAAAGATTCAAGGCGTGTTTGTCTTTCTGTCATCCTTGCTGCAGAACAGTGAAAACTCATGGATCCACAAGTGTTTGGAAACCAATCAATTAAAGATCTATTGGGTCTCATCTGTCTTGTACATTCTGTTGGATAAGAGGATGTTTATTTTATTTTTGTCTGGTTAGTATGTGTGTGTATCTAGTATCATAGCCTCATGTCTCCATACATTTTAAAAATTAACCTTGGGCCACACCTTCACAACCATAAATTATGTGGGTGGAGACAGGTTACATTCTGATTCTGCTGAGCAGCTTTTTCCACAGGCACACCTGAATTATGTAGTAGAGAGTGGGAGTGAGTATTTGAGTTGTCTGGGAAAGGGCCCCACCTAGTAGGAGACCTGTGATCTCAGAGAAGCAGCTGGGGTCTCTGCAGACCAGGTGAAAAGCAGGGCAGGCTATCAGATAAACAAATTAGGCCAAATTCACACCTGGAATAACTAAATTATGTTTGTTTTCTTCAAATACTAAATTCATTCTCTTCTCTTAATTCTTTTGATTTAGTTAAGTTTGTGGCTACTTAGCCAGGCCTGACCTGCATTATTCATCTCAAACCAAACTTTATTTTTCAGGAATCCTCCCAAATAATATTGACCTTGAGAGCCCTACCGGAAGAGTGAGGGAATAGCTATAGTTTTCCCTCTTCTACTGCGTCACTGATTCAGGATTGGCCTAGAATGATCCGAAAGAGGTTTTTTTGTGTGTGTCTTCTTCTTTTTTTATGTTTTATCTATTTTTGAGAGAGAGAGAGACAGAGTGCGAGCAGGGGAGAGACAGAGAGACAAGGAGACACAGACTCTGAATGAGGCTCCAGGCTCTGAGCTGTCAGCACAGAGCCCGACATGGGGCTCAAACCCACAAACTGTGAGATCATGACCTGAGCTGAAGTTGGTCACTTAACCAACTGAGCCATCCTGGCACCCCTTTCTGTGTCTTCGTACCAGAATTTATGTACACTACTTAGTGAAAATCAAGACATTCTAGGATGTCTTTCCACATAGCTTATTATTGAGAGTAAAAAAAGTATTGGTTCCTATAGGAGCTCTCATGCAGCCCAATACATGTTTATCAGATGGCCAAGGGCTTGGGTAGGAAGGGGTTGGTGGGGAGTTGATATTTTTAGCTTATGTCCTCAGGCTGCTCTTTCTTCTTTGTGTGTAGTGCCGATCCGTCCAGGACAGGTTGCATTCACAGCATTCCTTTTACAACTAAGGGAAGGCTCACCTTCCGCCATGCACAGATCGTACATACTTGGTCAAGTTTGTTTTCACCTTGAGTTAAATGTAGATCTAGACATCTCCTCTTCTGAAATGAGGATGGTTGTAGCAGTGCTGTATTTCTTGAAAATTGGGTTTACCATAAGGATTACTATATTTTGGGGGCACCTGGGTGGCTCAGTCAGTTAGTCCTCTGACTCCTGATTTCAGCTCAGGTTGTGGTCTCACAGTTCATGGGTTTGTGAGTTTGAGCTCTGTGTGGGGCTCCACACTGGTGGTGCAGAGCCTGCTTGGGTTTCTCTCTCTGTCTCTCTCTGTCTCTCTCTGTCTCTCTCTCTCTCTCCTTCTCTCCCGCCCCCACCCCAGATAAATAAATAAAGTTAAAAAAAAAAAAAGAATTACTATATTTGTTTAGCATGAGACTCAGAATGAAGGCCAAACCACATTCACTGAGTTTTGATTTAGTTCCTACCATGTGGAAAGGATACTTAAAAAAAAAAAAAAAATCAACTAAGGGTCATATAATTTCGAGTCCCCAAAGAATCACAGAATCTAAAGTTATAAGAGATCATAGAGCCCTCTAACTGAACCCCCATCCATCCTGCATGAAATTCTTGTGCTACCAACTTAGGATTGCCAGATAAAATACAGGATGTATGGTTAAACTTGAGTTTGAGATAAATAACAAATTGCTTTTTAGTATAAACGTGTCTGAAGAATTGCTTGGGGCATGCGTATTGGGAAGGAAATATATATACATATGTAAAACAGATTATTCATTGTTTATCTGAACTTCAAATTTAACTGGGTGTTTGTATTTTATTTATTGTATCTGGCAATGCTACCAGTAGTAATAACAATATTAACAATAGCAACAATACTTGCTAACTTAGAAAAACATTATAGCTTGTTGATTAAGATTGTGTACTCTAGAACCAGACTGCCTGGGTTTGAATCATAGCTCTGCCACTTACTAGCTTGTGACTTTGAGCAAGTTTTTAAATTTCTCTATGCCTCAGTTTCCTCATTGTAAAATAGGAGTGAAAGAGTGATAGGGTTGTTGTTAGGAGTTTAATTAGTACTGTGTAAGTGTAAATGTGTTTGTGTTCGATCAGTGTTCATATTACCAACGCTTACTGGCTCTTCGTTACAACATCATGGGCATTTCTTATCTGCTTAATAATTTTAATAATAAATCAATCTGTTCTCGGTTTTGCCTCAAAAACAAGTAGACAGCTAGTAATCTGTCATTGGCCTCACCTGGCTTTGGCACTTGGAACCACATTTGCTCTCGGCCATTCTTCCATGATTCTTTAGTGATTTTCAGTTAGGATTTCACCATTTCATTCCCTTTTGCTCTTAGTGCCAAGAATTGCCCTCTGAGTAGTACTGGTTGCATCTGGGTGTGCTCTTAAAACAGCCCTGTCTTCTCTCCTACTCTTTCATGGTCAGCCCTTTCAAGCCTGAAGATCTTTCTGGTCAGTGAAAAAGGGAGCAGAATGGCAATGGAATCTTTCCATATGTTCACCTTCACATGTAAATATTAATTTTCAAATATTATCTGATCTATCCCACACTTGGCTCATTTGTGTTCAATAATAACACCAAAGCTGTGTCTCAAATACATTAATATGCGACAGAAGAAGCATCTCAAGGTATACAAATTTCTATACTGTTTGTTTTAATGTTTTATTTATTTTTGAGAGAGAGAGCTCATGAGCAAGGGAAGGGTAGAGAAAGAGGGAGAGAGAGGATCCAAAGTGGGCTCTGCACTGTCAACGCAGAGCCGGTTGAGAGGCTCGAACTCCCAAACTGCGAGATCATGACCTGAGCCGAAGTCGGACTTTGAACCAACTGAGCTACCCAGGTGCCCCTATTCTGTTTATTTAATTGTCGTAATAAGCCTATCAGGTAGGTGCTATTGTATGCCATCACCCATTAGCCACAGCTTAGAGATGTGACCTGCCCAAGGTCAGAGTAGAACCGGGTTATCTGACTGGATTCCCTGTGCTACTCTGTTTGACACCCAGGTCCTATCATATAAATATATAAATGCCCCCTTGGGGGAGGAAATGTCATCACTTTACACCTTTAACTGCGAAATTTCCAAACATTTTGAAATCCTTGATTAAAATAAATAATTTTGAGTATGTGTATTTTTTTTAATGTTTATTTTTGAGGAGGGGGGGAAGGGCAGACAGAGAGGGAGAGGATCCGAAGCAGGTGGACAGCACAGAGCCCAATGCAGGGCTCAAACCCACGAACGATGACCGACTGAGCCACCCAGGCACTTCAAGAATGCGTATTTTGTCATGTTTGTTGTTGTTTTCTCTTTTTTTTAAAATAATTTTTATTTTCCTCTAAGAGGGCAGAGAGTTTGATCTCTTTTATTTTGTTCATTGCTGTATCCCCAGTATCCAGAACAGTGCCTGGCATATTGTAGATGCCCAATTCAAACTAGTCAATTATTGAATAAATAAATGGAAATATTTTTATGTTATAATAATACTTCATGTATTTGGGCACATTATAATGTGTTGTATAAAACAGTTAAGAGTCAGTATGAACACTTTCTCTTCTGAAAGGCCTTCCTAGATTCCCCATGTAGAAATAATACCTTTTTTTCCCTAAACCTAATCTGTGTGGGCTTGTAATTTTCTGCTCCAAATAATGTCTTATAGCTATAACTCAGTTCGCCATAGCTTCTAAGGAGTAGGACTGTTCAGTCCATCGTGTATCTATTTGTTAAATGAGTAAGTAAATACATTTTTAGTATACCTAAGAGATATGAAAGTTCCAGGAAAAAATGCTATTCGAGAAAAGTAATGATACTTGCTTTCACTTCTAGGTCACTTCTGTTTTGTTTGTTTTGTTTTGTTTTGTTTTGTTTTGTTTTGTTTTGCTTCCTAGCCATACCTGTCCCCTGTCTTAAAAGGATGTGCTTCAATTCATTTAAAATAATGGTTTCTTTTAGTAGCACCTTGGTAATTTATCTCATTACCCTTCCTGGAGAGGATCAGCACCCGAGCTAGTTGGTAATTGCTTTTGTCTTTATTTGTAATCTTTTAGAAAACAGGTATTTGAGCTTTTTGTTTGTATAGTCATTATGAATTCCTGATAACATCTGGTTACTTAATTTGAAAAGTGTGTAGCTGTGAAGATTAATGCTGGACCTTAACTGGATATAAATTCAGACATATATAGGATCCGTATTAATCTCAGTCAACCCTTTCAAGCAGATGCCATATTTTGGGGAAAAGGAAATTGAAATGTACCAAGGAGCGGTAAGTAACATGCCACATAAATTACTGTAGTGTTTGGGGCTTTTATGACGCATGGGTAGTTTTTCTTGAAGTTGGTAATACATTTGCATTTTCTTATTATGAATTATTTATTGGGGAAGCTCAAGTAGGTGACATTGTTTGATTTTTAATGTGCTGCTGGTTAGAATGCAGCTCAAAAAAGCGTAGGGCTATCTAATATAGTACTATTATATACAAAACTAGTCAAATAGAATGTAGGACCTACAGCGTGTGTCGGGGGCAGCAGGGAGGAATTCCTCTTTCCACACAGGCCACAAAATTCTAAGGACTAAAAAATCAGTAATGGGTAAAAAATAAATAGGGCGCTGAGAACCAGTCTCTCCAAATCAGAACCTTAGTTAAGCTGTGGCTATGAATGGAACATGAAAAATGAATCTTTTCATTATTTCTTTATTAATGTGACTCTGGTCCCTATTCAGATCCAGCTCCATAGCCATTTTCGTTGTGTGTGATGAAAATAGAAACTGTAATTCTAATTAATATATTTCCTTACGGGATTCAGTATTTCCCCAGGCCTCTCCTTCTCTGCATCTTTTTCCTTCCTTCTTTCCTCCGCAGCAGAAGCACGAGAGCGTTCATTAATCCTGACCCCTGGAAAACAAACAAAAGAGAGCCCACACAAATTCATCGGTTGAAGTGGAAGGCAATTTACCCAGAGCAAGAGCCCACCCCATTGTTGCCAGATGAATGGTACTGGTAGCTGGAGCCCAAGGAGGCTGCCACGCGAAAGACCTTTGATAATGCTGCCTTTATGGGAGCCCAGCACAAGGGAAACACTGTCAACGGAGGCTAGCCCTGCCCTGGCGCCCTGATCAGCGGGGCCCCGGGGGCAGCAGGCACGGAGCTGGCTTGGCATTCTCAATCCTGGCCAAGGCCAAGGCGGGGCGGGTGCAAGTGCTGTGCATTCACGTTGTTTCTTTCCAGTTCTCGGAAAAGCATTGCTACATGAGTCCCTCTTAGACCATTTATCTTTTAAAGAGTTCTCTTTAAAGAAATGCCCTGGAATTGTAAAAAGTGTATTTATTTTTAACTGCGAATGGTCAGAGTGTTGTAAAATTGGTATTTGCTGAATGCCGGGTACTGTGGTAGCTGCAGCAATAATAAAACACCCCCCGGGTGCTGACTGTGTATCACTGTCCAACCCCATTTCACAGATGAGCAATCCTCTTTCACAGATGAAGAAACTAAGGCTCAGAAAAGTTAAGTACTCAGATTTGTTGAGTATTGGACAATATTATCCCTACTTTAGAGATGGGACCAGTGAGGGGTAAGACAGAGTCTAAATGTCTTCTCACTGGATCTGCCATGCTCACTGTTTGATGTTAGGTGGTCTTAAATGCAAGGAAAATTCTTCAGCTTTGTACCACATGAAGTATTTTCCTTTTTAGTAATATTTGAGGTAGTGGTGTTAAACTCCAAGAAACTGAAGAAAGTGGGGCTGAAGTTGTCCTGACACCATGAATTTCTTGGTGCATTTGTATTTCTTTTTTTTTTTTTTTTTAATTTTTTTTTTCAACGTTTATTTATTTTTGGGACAGAGAGAGACAGAGCATGAACGGGGGAGGGGCAGAGAGAGAGGGAGACACCGAATCGGAAACAGGCTCCAGGCTCTGAGCCATCAGCCCAGAGCCTGACGCGGGGCTCGAACTCACGGACCGCGAGATCGCGACCTGGGTGAAGTCGGACGCTCAACCGACTGCGCCACCCAGGCGCCCCGGTGAATTTGTATTTCTGCATAGCTAAGCTAGCCCATGAGAGGAAAGCAGAGTACCCCGGGGAGGAAATATGGAGATGTGGTAGGATTTTTTTCATCCATTGAGTTGAAACAGACTGGTCAAACCGGTTCATCCCTTTAAAGGACTATACCTCTTGCCCTCTCATGGGAAATGTTAGGTTCTCTCCTCATTCAGAGATAGTTTCACTTAATTTCGTCTAGGGTTCCAGAGTCTCTGCCTTACCTCTTAGAAAAAAAATTATGTAGGGATTTAGAATTCTAGTAAAAGTCAGATCCAGGTTTTTAGTAGGCCTCTCTTGAGACCTGTGGCCCAGGTGTCTTCAGAAACATTTAGAAATGGAAGGTTGTCTGCAGAGGCGTGTCAGGTGGAAGGGTGTGGTGCTGGAGCATCTGAAGATGTGGTTCACTTCTGAAGGCTGAGTCACACACTTTGGAGACAGAAGAGTCCTTCCCAAGCCCATCTCCATTTTGTTAGGTGTAACTCCTGATGACCTAGGCAAGCTTAGGAATTCTTGTGTTATGCAACCCTTAAGACTGGAACTTTACAGTGGCGAATTCATTTCTGAGACCGGGAAAAGAAACGCTAATTTGTTGCTCTATCTGACCATGGTTTTGTTTCCGTTTTGTTTTTGCTTCTCTAGGCTCAGTATGAAAACCCACCACATATCTATGCTCTCGCAGATAATATGTACAGAAACATGATCATTGACAGAGAGAACCAGTGTGTCATCATCAGGTATGGGAAAGAACCTTATGAGGGCGTGAGACCATGCCGAAGTTAGCATTCTGTCAAGGAACAGTGCTTTTTCAATAGCTGCTGGGGTCAGAGGCTGGTTTAGGTACCTGGGTAACCAGCAGGTGATCTGCTTTGTCTTGGGTTATTTTATAACTCCACATCATAAAAGCTTTGTGTTTTCAGGGGATTGTGGTTCACACTTCGGTTGCTTAAGGCGTTAAGGCTTTAGGGCACGTGGTTCTAGCCTGACCTCTCTCTGATTGTCACTGGGCTCTGAGCTAACATCATAAAATATCTCCCCTCCCATTTGACTGCCTTCCCCCTGTATTGGAGACCCTTTATGTTGTAGGTACAATAAGCGTGTTTCACTATTTTGTCAACTGGAGTCCCTACGTCCCTCTTTTTCTTTTCCTTAATAACTGAGTAGTTCACATTTGAACTTGTTTTAGTATACTTTGTCATCGACTTTTAATCTTCTGAGGGCATCACTGGCAAACACCAGCCTTAAGTGTCTGTGGCTCCATTTCAAAATCCTTTCAACCTTTTAGCCAATTCTGTGTCTTTGCTGGGTTGAAGTGCTTTTACCATTTTGTTTATTTACTATTGTGAACATTTTCAAACATATGGAGAACGTAAGCATCCATGTTCCCATCACTTAGAACTTGACAGTTGTTAACATTTTGTCATATTTGCCTTCATCTCTTTAGAATTTTATGTATATTTTTTTAATTAAAAATATTTTTTTAACGTTTATTTAGTTTTGAGAGGCAGAGAGATTCAGAGGATGAGCAGGGGAGGGGCAGAGAGAGAGGGAGACACAGAATCTGAAGCAGGCTCCAAGCTCTGAGCTGACAGCACAGAGCCCGATGTGGGGCATGAACTCACCAGCCATGAGATCATGGCCTGAGCCAAAGTTGACGCTTAACTGACTGAGCCACCCAGGCGCCCCCTATATATATTCATTTTTGAGAGACAGAGAGAGATAGAGAGAGGGACAGAGAGAGAATATGAACAGGGGAGGGACAGAGAGAGAGGGAGACCCAGAGTCTAAAACAGGCTCCAGGGCTCTGAACTGTCAGCACCAGAGTCCAACGCAGGGCTCAAACTCACAAGCTGTGAGATCATAACCTGAGCCCAAGTCAGACCCTTAACCAACTGAGCCACCCAGGTGCCCCAGTTCTTCTATTTTTTTAACCGAAGCACTTTAAAAAATTTTTGAGTTCTGAATATTTACAAACATAGACAAAATGAGAAAGAGTATTATAATATAATAATTTCCTGTGGATCTATCACCCAGCTTATACAGATGTTCCTATATGGCTAATCCTCTTTTACCTTGTCCTTCATCCTGCCCCCACTTGGTTATTGAAAGCATATCCTAGGTAGCAAATTATTTCACTTGTCACTGATTTAAGATGTGCCTCTAAACTATCGTTCTTATCATACTTGATAAATGAATAATTCTTTTAATATATCTAATATTACCAGTATTCCAATTCCATGTCTGTCTTACAAATTCTCTTTTTTAGTTGGTTTATTTTTACTCAGGTTCCAAACAAGGCTCACACATGGCACTGGGTTATATGTGTCTCAAGTCTCCTAATCATTAACGGTTTTCTCTTATTCTTTTTGTTTTCTTGGCATTTACTTGTTAAAGAAAACATTGCTCCCCTGCAGAATTTTCCACAGTCTGGGATTAGCTGGTTGTATACCATGACGTTCCTGTGTCCCCAATATTTCATGTAAATCTCTATTTAGATCTAAAAGCTTGATCAGGTTCAGATTTAATGTTTTGGCAAAAATGTTTCATCCATGATGCCATGCCCTTAATGCTTGTTGGTCTCTCTTCATGTGATGTTCAGATTACCAGTGGGTCCATCCATTATAAATTCTCATTTCACATCATGGTTTCATTTGTGGTTGAAAAGCAGTTATTTTCTAATTCTGTTATTCCTTCCACATTTATTGCTGGAATTATTTAGTTACCCTAAAATACAATTTATGTGGGGAAACTAGATACAAAGCTTGATTTGTTGTCTTTATTTACCGATTTTCAAAGCAATGAGTTGATGCCCTAGCAACCTCCCAGGATAAAGTGTTATTTTCAGTATCATTCCAAACTAGTAGATTTTAAATATCTTGTCTGTTTACTTACATTGCAGTTTTTCTTTGGGGCTCAAATGGTCCTGTTTTTGGCCATTGGGAGCCCTTTGTATTGGCTCCTGTGTCCTTTGACATGACCCCAGTTGTCTTTGATAGTTTTCTTATCCAAGACATCAGGCTCTCAGGGCTCCTGGCTGGCTTAGTTGGTGGAGTGTGTGACTCTTGATCTCAGGGTTGTAAGTTCAAGCCCCATGTTGGCTGCAGAGATTACTAAAAATAAAATCTTAAAAAAAAAAAAAAAAAAATGATGTCAGGCTCTCTTGTACGTTTTCTCCTGATCCCTAGAGTCAACCATTTCACCAAAAAGTCCTGGTTCATTTTACTGGAAGATGGTACTTAGAGACCATCAATCTAGTCATTAAGAGTGCTAACAGGCAAAGAAAAAGAACTTTTTTTAAGAAAAACAATGAAACATGAGTTCATACTGATAATTTCCAGTTCATTTTTAAGATTATAGGATTTTTACTTCTCTGGTTTTTATATTTGTACCCCATTTTTTCTTATGCTGAAAATCTTTGTTCCTGGTGACATTATCACAATTATTTGCTTTATACTGTGTATGTAAAAAGTATCAATATAAATGAGTAAACATATATAATGGATAAAACACATAAGTAGTTTTGTTAATGCTTTAAAATAACTACCAATATTATTAATAGCAAAACTGAGTTCACTTTAAAATTTGTTTGTTATTCTTTTTGTCCTTTAGATGTACAGGCAAAATATTGAGTTTTAAAAGTCAATTAAAAGAATCTATTTCTGTGTCTTTTGTGCCAGTCTAACCTAACAGTTAGGTTCATTTATTTTATTTTGGATTTTAGTGGTTTAAAAATTTTAATTTTGTTTTATAATTACATAAAACATTTACATGATTCTGAAGTGAAAACTATAAAGCAAAAACACTGAAGCCTTTCAAGGGTAAATACAGACTTCAAGTATTTCAAGGTAAATACAGACTTCATGACATTTTGCCTCTAAATATTTCCATATATATCTCTGGAAAATAAAAAACGCTTTCTTTTTTTGTACCAGGATCATTATCACAACTAAATAATTAATAATAATTTCATATCATCTAAAATTAAACAGGTCCACATTCAAATTTCTCTGTTACAAACATGTCCTTACCCACAGATTTATGTAAATCAAGGAACACTGGTTGCATTTTGTCATGACTATTCTTTTTTTTTTTTTCTTATTCTACCATAGTTCTCCTCCTGCCCCCATTATTTTTTCATGCCATTGACTTGGTGAAAAGAGCAACCTCATTTCCTGATAGACACCTTGTAGATTTGTCTAATTGCTCCCTCATGGTCTAATTACACTGAGTCCTTCAACTGGACTTTCTGTAAATCGGAAGTTAGATCTAAATACTTAATTAGATGCAGTTAAGCTCCTTTGGAAGGGGATACTTGGATGATGATGAGTTGTTGCTTAGCAGAAAATGCTTCTGTTTGAACCCAAGTGGAGCTCACTGGCCAATAGATAATAGATAGGAGGCGTTTCCTTGCCTGGCATTACGTTAGAGAGTATTGGGTGGGTTTTCAGACACACTCCCTTGCCCTTTGTCCTTCCTCCCGGGACTCTAGTGAGATGAGAAAGAAGGGACTGGTCTTGTTGCCTGAGCTTCACAAGTCTGGAAACTGCTTCAGTGACCCAGCCTTCCTGTCTCCCACTGTCACTTCCCCCTCATCCATCCCTGCAGGTGCACGGGCACTGGAGCAGGACCTGTGTTCTTTAGGATCCTTCTCCCAGCTGTTCCGGTGGCAAAGACTTGAACACCCTGCTCTAAGGATTTCTGTTGCAGTGGCTATGCTATAATTCAGGTGATGGTGGAGCAAGGATCTGCTTTGGCTTCTGACAATACCCAGAGTTAGGGCACACTTCACAGGCTAAGGGACAGTGCTTCATAAGACTGCTTGCCCTTTGGACGCCAGCTGCAAGTTTGGGGGTTTCAGGTCACCCTCACTCTGCCCAGCTAGATAAAAATTCAGGGGTTCCCAGCACCGTTGGGTCCAATAATTTACCAGAATAGCTCACAGAACTCATAGAAGTGCTGTGCTTACAATTATAGTTGTATTATAGCAAAAGAATACAAATCAGAACCACACAAAAGAAGGTCTGGAAGGGGTCCAAATGTGAGGCTTCTGCTCATCCACTCCCCCTGGAGTCATGGATGGTGTCACCTCCTTCCATTCATCTGTGAGTTGGTGGTAGCGTGGCCAACCGGGAAAGTTTACGCAAAATTTGTTGTCCAGAGTTTTAATTTGGGCTCAATCACACACGGCCTGCATGGCTGACTTTAGTGTCCAGCCCCCCATGGGGCTTCGGGCTAACACCTATAGTCTCTAGTTCCTCCAGGGGTCAGTACTTATGTGATGCTTCCCAAAGCCCTTATCATAAATCATTGTCCAGTTCCAAAGCCCCCAGGCAAACAGAGACACTCTGTGAGGCAGGATATTCCAGGGCCCTAGGGATTACCTCCTGAGACAGAAGGCAAAAGCCTGACCTCTCTTTACTACCTAAGAGCCATAGTTCATCTGCTTTGAGAAAGTAGATTTGCTATCTGCGTGATGCTGTGGCTCACTCTCACCAGCTCTGTGATCCTGGGTAGCAAACCTAACACTTGTCTGGGCCTCAGTTTCTTCATCTGTGGGTGGACGGATCTCCCAGTTTGGGAACTGTCTTCCAAATAACACTAGAGGAAAGCGAAGGCAGGGAAATGCCGTTTGGAGTAGAGAGGCCCAAGTTTGCAGCCACTGACACTGGGAGAGCTGTGTGCTTGTTCACTTGGGGCTGAGTCAGACGCTGTTGGCCTGAATGCATTTGGGAAGAGAAAACAACCTAATTTTCCTGGGGGCTGGAAGGGAGGCCTTGTCCTTGTGCTAAGGGCTTCTGCCATAGCTGGTCAGACTAGGAATTTTTAGTATCATTTAATTAGGAAGTACAGAATTAATGACCTAATCTCTCCCATGTTCTTTTAAGAGACCTCACCGCCCAATTTCCCACCAGGTGTCACTTTGTCTACAGGATGAAATGCACACTTCACATGGGATGGATGATGGCAGCACACAGAGGCAGTATTATCAGTTTCCTCCCAGATTTACTCATGTTTTCACAAGACATGGATATGGTGACAGGATGGACAGATGGGTGACCATTGCAGGACAAGAAATCAGTGTAACGAATTTAAAAAGAAAGAACTCAAGGAAGAAGACAGGCTGCTTTCTCAAGTATAGGCCTCCATCAGAGTCTTGGTCCTGAGTTTTGCAACTGTCTACAGACTTGATTTGTGAAAATAGCTGGGGTTGAGCAGGCTCAGGTAGACTGACACTGGCCAACCACACTCATGAATGAGTATGGATTAGACTTTAATTCATGATTTTATAAGGAGAATTCTTCCCTGGATGGTCAGTTAATTGTTTCCCTCATGAACACAGTCCACGAGGAGAGCCAGATTCCTGTTTCCAGTTTGACTTCAGAGCAGATGGATGAGCATCTTGGTGAATGTCCTCAGAGCATGGCCCCCATAACTATGTGGAGACAGGGAAGGATGTTGCTATACTCCTGAGAAGTCTACTTACCTGGGGAAAACCCATAATTTCTGGTGTTTATTTTCCTGTCCCGACTCCCTGGTAGGTTAGACCCCTTTCAGTAACCTACATTGTCCTGCCAACCCCTGCCATCCTTTAGGTTAAGTCTTAGGAATAAACACCCAGGATTTGCCTTAGGTGTTCCCCCAAGTCTTCCTCAATAGCTCACTGGCAGAAAGGCTGGAAAAGTGGCTGCTGTAGATGCTAATTTCATCCACCGTGCCTTGCATTCTCCAATTTAACTTTCCAGGGATAAAGATTTCCAATTCCCGAACTGCCTTTATTAGTTCAGCGCCTATAAAGAAATCTAGACTCCGCATCTAGAGATCCTGTTTCAACTGATTTATGGTGGGCCCAGAACATCAATATCGTTTTTTTCCAAGCTCCCCAATTTTTCTAGTTGAGAACCAAGACTAAGGCAACTGGAATCCTAATTCCCAGTCCTCTTGTCCACTAGTGCAGGTGGATGCACTTCCTGAATGCCTGCCCTCTGCTGGGCGCTCTCCGCAACAGGATGTTTCCCCATCAGCCTCACAGCCACTCTGGGTGTCGGCATTATTGTTTCCCAAGGTTTCATCCAGGAACGGAGGCTTAAGAGAATTCTAGGATCCTCAAATTAGTAAATGGCAGAGTCTCTATTTGAACTTAGCCCTAGCCTGACTTTAAACCTCATGCACTTTCAATACACGCTACCGTATTTGAGCTAAGTGCTCAAATGTCCCACGTTTCAGTGGAGGTGTTAAAGCTACCATCTACTATGAGGTGAGGTTTGTTATCCAGGACTTGAGCTCCTAGGGTCAAAGTCTCCCCGCCCCCCACCCAAGCACAGATGTTTGTTTTAACCTAATCCTTTATAGGTTGTTGGCCATGCAACCCAGGCAGCTGATGATTATGCTTTGTCATCAGTAGAGGACAGACAGATGGACTTAATGAAAGATCATGACCTTACTAATATGTTAATCTCAGTTTCTTAACAAGAATGCATATATAAGTAGGTGACCATATCTGGGTCATTTCTTTATCTTGATTGACTTGTTATCCCGGGGCATGTGTGAGGGGATTATGGATGTATATTGATGCATGCATTTGGTGTGTTCTGTTAAAGAAACCCTTCATCAGTGGAGGAAGCCAGCAGGCCAGCTTTACAGATAACCCTGCTTTTCACCCCGCATTATGTTCCATTCGAGCCATGTAGTTTTAAGTGTGTACGTGTATCATTTGTATTGTTTTTTTTTTTTAATTTTTTTTAACGTTTATTTATTTTTGAGACAGAGAGAGACAGAGCATGAATGGGGGAGGGGCAGAGAGAGGGAGACACAGAATCTGAAACAGGCTCCAGGCTCTGAGCTGTCAGCACAGAGCCCGACGCGGGGCTTGAACTCATGGACCGTGAGATCATGACCTGAGCCGAAGTCGGCCGCTTAACCGACTGAGCCACCCAGGCCGCCCCTCATTTGTATTGTTTTTAACGTTTATTTTTTGAGAGAGCAAGAGAGACAGAGTGTGAGCAGGGGCTGGGGGGCAGAGAGAGAGGGAGACACAGAATCCCAAGCAGGCTCCAGGCTCTGAGCTGTCAGCACAGAGCCCAACACGGGGCTCGAACTCATGGACCACAAGTCATAAGACCTGAGCCAAAGTCAGACACTTAACTGACCGAGCCACCCAGTCACCCCTAAATGTATGCACTTATCAAAGATACCCTGATGTACTACTGAAAACTATGCCTATTTGGCGCATAAAAATAAAACAACTGTGTATTATAAAGTGGACCTTTTTGAAATAATAGAATTCTGATATTAAGTAAGCATTGAATAAATATTCATTTTGTTCACACTTTCAGACTTTAGGAACTCTTGAGGATGTACATGGTTAATATCTGTTTAAGAAGCTATCTTAAGTTTCAATGGATACGTTCATTTGATAAATTTATAAGGAGATGTATTTAAGTTATTTGAGTTCTTCTCAACTAAAAGTTGGGATCATTCTTTATCACATGGGCATTAACACTGTCATATTACATGAAGACGTGAGAAGGTACTCCAACTGTGAGAAGTAAGAGAGCCTGTATCCCCAGGGCTGGGCTTTCTCCTAAACGGTGGGTTCAAAAACTGTGGCCCATTGTTGTCAAAGTTTGATCGGAACAAAGCTATGTCCGTTTGTTTCACATGATCTCTGATTGTTTCTGTGCTTCAGTGGCACAGTTGAGTAGTGACAGAGAACATATCTGGGCCTGTACAGGAAAAGTTTACCAACTCCTGCCTGAAGCACAAATGTATCATCGTAATAGTCTCCTTTATGTGACATACCAGTGTCTCAAATTGCACAAGTTCATAATGGTTCTTTTTTCATTTTACCCCAAAACTTACACCTCCACAACTCTCTCTTCCAAACATGGTTGCCAGAGAAATGCTCCTATTTTATCATTTATTTAATTTTTTTAATGTGTATTTATTTTTGAGAGAGAGAGAGAGAGAGCACAAGTAGGGAAGGGGCAGAGAGAAAGAGGAGACACAGAATCCGAAGCAGGCTCCAGACGCCCCCGAAATTATTATATCATTTAAACTATGTTGCACTTCTGCTAAAACATCTCAGTGGCTCTCCATTGCCTAGCAGAGTCCAAAGTCCCTAGCTTGAGACACCTCTCACTCTATTTTCTGCTACTCTAACCAAATTGCTCTACTCTTTTCCCTCCGGTGGGTCAGGTTCACTTCCATCTCCAAAGCCTTGCCTGGGTTGTTCTCTCCGCCCCCCACCCAAACCTTTCTCATCAACCTCAACCCAGTGATCTCTCTACTTTCTGAATTTCAGTAGCAACTCATATAGTCCTCACTTTCACCACCTATTTAATAATATTATTATTTGATTTGCATGTGCTCATTTTAAGTCGTTTTTCAATCTTTGATGACTAGAAACTGTTGTTAGGCTTCTGGGTTTCTCTGGTACACACAATAAATGTTTATTTACTGATACTTTTGAAGCTGAAACACTTGAAGTGAGCTCTAAGTACAATTTGCATTTAGATAAGGGGGAGATCACTTTGGACTACAACAGTCAGCAAAGGGGTCACAGAGATGTTGGGTCTTGATTTGAGTCTCCCCCCACCACACCCCACTGCCAACTGAATCTGTAGAACGAAGAAAACATGAATGGCCTGGGATCTTCTGGAACCGATACTGTGTGATGGGGAGAGAGTGGGGAGGATGTCATTGTGGTTGTTAAAAGTTTCTGCTGACAAACTGTCCTTATAAATTACCTGTGGGCCAGAACTGGGCCTTCCTCTTCTGTTTCTATATTATAGCCACATTGCTTTAGTGCCGGACTGGTCGATTTGGGGAGGTAAGTGTGGTTGGGTGACAGGTCCCTCTTTGAATGACAGGCCGGGTGATCTGAGACAAACCTGCAGACCTTGGCAATGTCTTGCAGGTCTCTGAGCAGACACACAATGCACAAAAGTCTGGTTTGCAAAATCGAGTCCGCTGGTAGAAAAGACATGGGACCTTGAGAGGATACAGATAGCGAGTGAGGTTATGAGGGCCTGACCTGAGCTGGACAGGCAAAGGGGAGACTGATGTGTGACATTCAGTAAGCCTGTGAAGCACTACGAGAATAGGAGGTAAACATGGACTCTGGAGAGTGCCCACAGAAAAAAACACAACAGCTCTGGCTGCATTAGTATCATTGACATCGATGAGTTCCTGAAGACACGAGCAGACACCTGCGATTCCAGTGAATGAGCAACCCATAGCTGCTTAGCTCATTCATCTTCTGTGCTACAAAATCCAGAATTCAAATTTGTGTTTTAGAATTACATAGTGTTACCTTTGGCTCTCTGAGAGGCATCATTGCCAATCTATGTAACAAAATAATCATGGTGTGATAAAAGAGAAAGGAAGACCAGCAAGTTTTTCACGTATTCGTTATCATCTTTATATTACCTTCTTGGCAGTATGGCCAGAGGCATTGCTAGAGCCTTTGCTAACTGACCTCTGTGGGGACTTACGGGGCCATGGAGAACATTGATGTGGCAGTTTTATTGCTGCCATCAAAGGTGAATTCCTATCACTTTTGGCCCACATCAGCTCTTGCCATCCTAGCTTGTTTTAAAGATGTGTTGTCAGTTGGAAAGCATCACGTTGGGTGCAAGTTCCTAATTTTATTTTTTGCTGCAACTATTCGGATGCAATTGTTTTTTACAGAAGAGGGCATTCCGTCCTTGATGGATCCAGCACTAGTTTGCAAAGTCTTCATAGGTGGCATCCTGAGTATGTGCCGAATAAATATTGTTTCAGGATTAAATAAAGGGATGAGAGGGATTTTGAAGGTACATCAATAGCATTTGGTGACTGAATATGAAAATTTTCATAGAGGAAAAGGAGATGGGTGTCACTATTGGGTCTAAGATTTCTGAATCATCTGCTTCAAAAGACATCTTGGATTTGAACCCCTAAGGTTTGCAGTAGTAAAG
Organism: Herpailurus yagouaroundi; assembly: GCF_014898765.1. Lineage (NCBI taxonomy): Eukaryota > Metazoa > Chordata > Mammalia > Carnivora > Felidae > Herpailurus > Herpailurus yagouaroundi. The sequence goes on along the minus strand of NW_024412415.1, from coordinate 24,689,010 downwards.
GTTAAAGATTAAAAGATTTGGGGGCACCTGGGTGGCTCAGTCGGTTGAGCGTCCGACGTGAGCTCCATTGCATAAACTCCATTGCTCCAACTTCGGCTCAAGTCATGATCTCGCGGTCCGTGAGTTCGAGCCCCTCGTCGGGCTCTGTGCTGACAGCTCAGAGCCTGGAGTCTGCTTCTGATTTTGTGTCTCCTCCTCTCTCTGCCCCTCCCCCACCTGTGCTCTGTCTCTCTTTCTGTCAAAATAAATAAACATTAAAAAAATTTTTTTTTAAAGATTAAAAGATTTAAAAAAATCAGAGCACCTCTAATATTTGGCTTATATCCCATCTCTGCTCTCTGCTTGTGCACCTTCAAATGTCTCAGGGATTCTCAAGCTGCCTTCCTGTCTTTGATGTATTTCAGGAACCTTTTATTATTAGCATTGGAACTCTTCTGTGTCTGTTGGTCCACTCCACTTCTTGTTTATCCCAGCGGCGTTGGCCTTCGAAGCTCCCTGTCCCTCCAGCCTGGCTTTGGGAGGCCCTGTCAACCCACACCCCTGGCTGGGGTCTGCATGAGGACTGCCCTCTGGCTGTGGGCTTGAAAAGCAGGGCCTCAAATCTACCCTTTCCCCCCCAAGCTTGCTGCAACTCTTACCTTCCAGCTTGTGTGATTGTTGAAATTCCTTTATCACCAAAGAATGTTGTTCAGGAAGGCTGACTCACTAGCTAATTAATATATTATCCCAAGTCATAAGAGTAGCTTTTTTTTTTTTTTTTTTTTTGAGGATGTGCTTTGAGTCTCAACATCTTTCACTGTCCCCCTTTACTCGTTTCAAGAAATTGAGTCTCAGACGTAAGGAGCCGTGTTAAACACCTCACATTTGAAATGTGGCAAAGCCGCACTCCAAGCCCGGGCTACCTGGCTCCATTATTATAGTCTTTCCACTTCTCCCTGATGCTGTGAGCCAGCAGGTGTCAGATTGTCTGGGCGATAATCCGTTAGCACCCACTGTCTTGTGGTGTAGTGGAAAGAAAGACCTGAGGGCTCGAGGCACAGGGTGGACTCTATTCTGTTCTGTATAAACTGTGTGGAGTGTGCCAGCTTCAGTCACTTCACCTACAAAATGAGGATCAGTGCCTTAAAGGGAAAGCTGAATGGGAAATACCCATAAAAATGTTTTTAAACTGTTAAGAAGTGATGTAAAATATTTGCTAATAACATTGAAAAGACTTTCAAAGCTAGTAAGTAGCTGAGCTGAGGTTCAAACTTGGGTTTCAGACTAAACATTGGGTTCTTGCTATTACATCAGTCTGGGCCAACAAGAGCATGGCTGTGAGGCCGTTTTCTTGGCAGACTAGAGGTGAAATTTTGGTCTGCTTGACAATAAAAATTGATTGGGAAGAAATAAGAGCTCTTTGTCTTGTTCACACTTTCCTCATTATGTGAAAGAATGAATTTTTATCATTTACTCAGTAGCTTTGGCAAGTCTGTTTAATTTTGTATTTTACATTCTTAGCCATTGCATGTACTTGAGGATTTATTTTTCGATGTCTTGACGGTACCTGACAGGTGACCCCTTTCTCCTCAGCCCTGGAATCCCCCAGGTGGGCAACAGAGATGCTTCACCTCAGACTTCCTTCTTTCCCAGATCCAGGAGGGCTGCCAGGAAGGGAACGTGTGAATTGAATCTTTGAAGACAGCTGTCCAGAACCTTCTTTGATGTGTTTCTCGTTTTTTTTTAAAAAAAAATTTTTTTTTTAAGACAGAGAGAGTGACAGGCATGAACAGAGGAGGGGCAGAGAGAGAGGGAGACACAGAATTTGAAGCAGGCTCCAGGCTCTGAGCTGTCAGCACATAGCACGATGTGGGGCTCAAACTCGTGAATTGTGAGATCGTGACCTGAGTCAAAGTCAGACGCTTAACCAACTGAGCCACCTGGGCTCCTCTGTTTCTTGTTCTTGATCACATCTTGTCATGTGATCACAGGGATGCAGGCTATTATTTGTTAGTTCCCTCTGTGTGTGAGAGATAATGAATGTTTTTGGCAGAAGCCTTCAAGAAGTGTCTATCAGCAAAGACTCAGGTGTAGGTAAAAATTTGACTATGCTATGAACTGTGCTATTCACAGAGTTACTTTGTGGAACACTGTTGATTTTAATTGACGGGGAAACCCATATGAGGATTTAAAATATATGCCCTCATTTGAAAGCAGTAGAGCTCAGGCATTGCCAGCAATGCCACTCACTAGCTATGTGTCCTGAGCAAGTTGCTTAGCCTGTCTCATTAAAGAATGTGGATAAGAATAGCACCTACCTCACTGGGCTATATCACTCAGATCAAATGACTGATATATGTGAAGCCCATACAACAGTCTCTGACGTGCCTTAGCTGCCCACTGGACAGTGCTATAATTATCACCTCCACTAGTTTGCTCCTTTCAAATCTCCTTTGGAATTGATGTTATTTCTCACCTTCTGGATTATTCTTCAAACCCAAATATGTTCATCCTTTGAACTCTAGAATTAGAGAAAAATATATTTTTTTTAACTATCCCTGTATTTGTTATCCTTAGGTTATACCTTTTGAAATAAGAGTCAAGTTCAATACTAATAAGCCCCTCTATCAAAGAAGTAGGGTTTGAGAGAATCGGTCCCAGTGGGAATTTTTCAGAACTTCATTCTCTTATGAATCTCCCTGCCCTGTTGACACCATTAACCTCCAGCTCCCTTGGCTTCCGTGATGATTCGTCCCCCTGCTTCCCCTCGTGCCTCTTCATCCTTTCCATCTTGAGCAGTCTTGAAATGTCAGTGTCATTTAACATGCTTTCAGCTGCAAACAACAGAAAATCTAACTCAAACTGGCTTAGAAATTAAGGAAATTTATTATCCCACATAACAAAACATGCAGAGGTTGTACAGACCTCAGGGCTGGTTGCTCAGTGGTCCATTGATGTCATCAAGGACTCAGGTCCTTTCCACCTCTCTGCTTCACAGTCTAGACATCCTAAGATTGGTTCTGGTTCCCCTTGGTGGTTCCAGGTGGCAGCCAGTGGCAATTAGAGTGATATATTTCCTTCTTTACCTCCTAGAAGAGAGAGAAGCCTCTCCCATTAGTCCTTCCCTTCAGTCTAATTAGGTGACTTTGTTGATATGGACTCTAGAGTTGCTGGGGGTGGGGGGCAGGTCAGGTGCAGATGGGTTTCGCTGAGCATGGGACCAGCTTCTCTAATGCCCTATGCCTGGTGTGCCAGGCAAGATACCTGAACCAAGTCAGGAAATTGTCAGGGAAGGGGGGGATGGAGGAAAGAGCTTGAGTGGGACCCAACGGGGGCCACTATGGTCCCAGTGTGGCCGGTGCTCAGTCAGGCTTCTCCTTGGTAGTCTTACTCTCACTCATATCATAGTATTCTCATCCAGAACATTTCCCTATGCTTCAGACTCACATTTTTAACTATCTGCTAGCCATCTCTATCAGCCACTGATCCAGACAACTTAAAAAGGATATATATATATATATATATATATATATATATATTCACATGTACACAAGTGAACAGATATTCTGTTTACTTTCTCCCCCCATCCTCAGACTTGCAACTTTGCCTGTTAACACTCTTTTAAATGATTTATTTTGAAGTAATTCTAGTTGTACAGAGAAATGGCCAAAATAGTTCAGATAACTCTTCTATCTTCTTTACCTAGCTTCCCCTAACATTTTACCACATTTAGGCTCTCTCCCACCACTTCCCCCTCCATACACACACGTACTATTATTATTGATATTACCAATGATATTACTTATTTTTCTCAATCTTTTAAGATCAAGCTTCAGATGTGATAACTCATCACCCCTAAACTCTCCAGTGTATATTTCTTAAAAACAAGAAGCTTTCGTACATAACCAGTTATAATACTCCAAATCAGGACATTGATAATGGTACAGTGCTACCTAACCCGTAGGCCCCATTTTTTTTTTTAATTTTTTTTTTCAACGTTTATTTATTTTTGGGACAGAGAGAGACAGAGCATGAACGGGGGAGGGGCAGAGAGAGAGGGAGACACAGAATTGGAAACAGGCTCCAGGCTCTGAGCCATCAGCCCAGAGCCCGACGGCGGGGCTCGAACTCCCGGACCGCGAGATCGTGACCTGGCTGAAGTCGGGCGCTTAACCGACTGCGCCACCCAGGCGCCCCATCCCATAGGCCCCATTTACATGCTACCAGTTCTCCAGGTATCTCACCTTCCCTTTTCCTCCAGGCGTCTTTCCAGGAATACAGTATCTCTTCAGACTGTCATTTTGGAACATTTCCTCAGATTGCAGGTGACACATTGTGGGGTTTACTCAATACCTGTCAATGTTTCTGCTCTTTGTAGTTTTAAATAAGAGTTCAGGCATTTAATTTGGTAGGGTGGCCTCAGCTTGGATCTGTCTGGTGATTCCTGCTGAGCAGGACTTCAAATCAACACTGTGCTCTTGATCAGCTGGTTGGGCCTATACATGTCTACAATGTTTCTTCTGGTTAAGTTTACCGTGTTTTCTTTTAAGACATGTTAGCGTTTTGTGGGCATATTCTAGATTATGGCAGCACCCTGCTCCTCATCAAACCATGTGTGGACTGTACATCATCCAACATTAGCAATATCTCGATCTGTGCAAACCCTTTCATACTGGCCCTTGTGTGCTTGACGTGTCCACATCAGTCTCTGTACTTTTTTACTCATTGACACAGTGACGTGTTCCAGGCTCAGCTTGCGTTTTCCCTGGGCCAGCCCTGGAACTGGACATTTCTTCCCTTTAATTCGTTTATTATAATATATATATTTATAATTATATATATAATTAATATATATACCACACACACCACTCACATACTTATGAATATTTCTGTGTGTGTATGTACTGATACTTTTCATTCCAACAGTTAAAATGGATGCCTTTCTTTTTTTTTTTTTTTTAACGTTTATTTATTTTTGAGACAGAGAGAGACAGAGCATGAACGGGGGAGGGTCACAGAGAGAGGGAGACACAGAATCTGAAACAGGCTCCAGGCTCTGAGCTGTCAGCACAGAGCCCGATGCGGGGCTTGAACCCACGGACCGTGAGATCATGACCTGAGCCGAAGTTGGACGCTTAACTGACCAAGCCACCCAGGCGCCCCTGGATGCCTTTCTTTTTATGTTTATTTATTTTGAGAGAGAGAGAGAATGAGAAGAGGGCAGAGAGAAAGGGAGAGAGAGGGAGAGAGAGAGGGAGAGAGAGAGAAAGAATCCCAACGCAGGGCTCAAACTCACGAACCATGAGATCATGACCTGAGCTAAAATCTAGAGTCAGACGCTTAACCCATTGAGCCACCCAGGCGTGCCAAAATGGATGCCTTTAATACCAATCCAACCCCTCGGGGTCTTTACTCTTTTCAAATCTATTAATACTTTCTCTGACAATCAGAGTTTTGTTTTGCCTTATTTTCAATATATTCATCAATTGCTCGATCTAATTTGTTTGCTCAATCTGATTAGTCCCCTGATCACCGGCCATCTCTTCCATTCATTATCTCTATGCTCCCCTCACCACCACCCCCACGGCTCTGAGTCCCGGCCCACCAAGCCCACTGGCCCTCACCTCTAGGTGGCCCCTCAAATGCCCTTCACTACTCTGCATCCTTAGTCTCTGGGCTCCTACGACCACATGATTTCGCATCGCTGGCCTGGGGGTTATTTAAACTCTTATCTTAGTGATATGGCATCCACCAGCTCCCGAGGCCCCAAACTGAGATGTCACTCTTGATTCCTTCTTATCCATCTTCTGCCGTACTCCATCCCTTGCCAAATTCTACCAGTTGTACTTCTAATAGGGCAGGAGTTTACTCCCTTCCATCTCTTGACACCCCTTCATCTCCTTTGCCTGGCCCCTGCACACCCTTTGAACCTGGCTGTCTCCTTCCAGTTCAGCCTCCATGCTCCACGCATGCTTCCCATTAATGACTACAGCACTTCCCAACTGTGCTGAGCACCGCTGGGGTGTGCGAGCTGGCTGCAGGTGGCCCACTGCTGGGCATACATAATATTAAAGAATGTACGGAGGATGATCCCATGTTTAGTTTTATTTCAGTGTTCCTGCTTCAATCAGAGAGTAAGTCTGTTCTGTGCTCGTATGTTTTAAAGCCTCTTGCTGATCTCTTTTTTTTTTAAGTTTATTGATTTATTGGGGGGGAGGGGCAGAGAGAGAGACAGAGAGACAGAGAATCCCAAGAAGGCTCCATTCTGTCAGTGCAGAGCCTGACTTGGGACTCGATCCCATGACCCTGGGATCATGACCTGAGCCAAAATCAAGAGTTGGACACTCAACTGACTGAGCCACCCAGGCACCCTGAGATATTTTGAGACTAGGAAGGGAGAGATAGGAATAGATGGGCGAATCTTCCAAATGATTGACTCTCCTTATGCTATGGGATATCTGCTCAAAAAATATGACTGAAATGTTTTCACATTTGCTGGAGTAAGTTGAAGTGAATTGAAAACACTATTGATCTTTTTAATTTTTTTTAATGTTTATTTTTGAGAGATAGACAGACAGAATGCAAACGGGGGAGGGGCAGAGAGAGAGGGAGACACAGAATCCAAAGCAGGCTCCAGGCTTCAGGCTGTCAGCACAGAGCTCAATGTGGGGCCCGAACCCATGAACCGTGAGATCATGACTTGAGTCAAAGTTGGACTCTTAACTGACTGAGCCACCTAGATGCTCCAAAAACACTATTGATTTTTAAGTGAGGAATAACTTTTAGACTTCGAAACGCAATTATGGTCCTTGAATCCAATTATTAATATACCATTGTAAATAGCTTTTTTTATCCCCAGAACATTCTTTCCATTTCTTTGAAATTTTAGCATATGTTTCTATTTCTATAGCTAATGCACACAACATTATTTCCTGTTTAAATTGATATTTCCTACGAAGTCTGTCTTGACTTTGTTCTAAATTTGTTTGGTTCACAGCCAGCTATATAAGAACTAGGGAGTTAGTTAAAAATCTTATTTCTAGGCACTGTCCTTGGAGACTGGGATGCAGTGGGTCAGAAGTGGAGCCCAAACATAAGCATTTTTTTTCCCAACGTTTTTATTTATTTTTTGGGACAGAGAGAGACAGAGCATGAACGGGGGAGGGGCAGAGAGAGAGGGAGACACAGAATCGGAAACAGGCTCCAGGCTCCGAGCCATCAGCCCAGAGCCTGACGCGGGACTCGAACTCACGGACCGCGAGATCGTGACCTGGCTGAAGTCGGACGCTTAACCGACTGCGCCACCCAGGCACCCCCAAACATAAGCATTTTATTTTATTTTATTTTTTTTCAACGTTTATTTATTTTTGGGACAGAGAGAGACAGAGCATGAACGGGGGAGGGTCAGAGAGAGAGGGAGACACAGAATCGGAAACAGGCTCCAGGCTCCGAGCCATCAGCCCAGAGCCCGACGCGGGGCTCGAACTCACGGACCGCGAGATCGTGACCTGGCTGAAGTCGGACGCTTAACCGACTGCGCCACCCAGGCGCCCCAACATAAGCATTTTAAAAGCTCTGTGAGGGGTGCCTGGGTGGCTCAGTCAGTTGAGTGTCCAACTCTTAATTTTGGCTCAGGTATGATCCCAGGGTTGTGGGATCAAGCTCCGCATCAGCGTGGAACCCACTTGAGACTCTCTTTCTCTCTCTCTCTCTCTCTCTCTCTCTCTCTCTCTCTGCCCCTCTTCCCCACTTGCTCCCTCTCTCTAAATAAAATTTTAACAAAATTTAAAAAAAAATGAAAGTACTTTAAGGATTCTCATTGGCTGCTGGATTTAGGGACCAATGGGACATTTTTCTAATTTAAAGCACATACAGTTCTAGAGTATTTTTTTTTTGTCCACTTTAGAAGTCAAGTGAAAGCAATTAAATTAAGAAAGACTGCCTATAACTGTAAGCAGAGCAACTTTCCCAACTGCTGTGAGATGCAAAGCAAATAATTTTGGATATGCTGTATAGTGTCTGATACTTTCTTTTCACTTGGGTTTTAGTCCAGGGGAAGAAATGATATTTTCCCATCCCAAAGGGCCAGTATAATTATGGTTGTATATATTTTAAGCTTCAAATAATTATGTAACATTCCGTTATTGTACCATATTCTGAGCAAGTTACCAGCCTGATCAATAAAACGTTTTTTAAGTGTTTATAAATGGAAACCAAGAGATGAAAATTCCAGTCAATATTAAGCCAGAACTAATTATTAAAAAAATTTTTTTAACATTTATTTATTTTTGAGACAGAGAGAGACAGAGCATGAACGGGGGAGGGTCAGAGAGAGGGAGACACAGAATCTGAAACAGGCTCCAGGCTCTGAACTGTCAGCACAGAGCCGGACGCGGGGCTCTAACTCACAGACCACGAGATCACGACCTGAGCCAAAGTCAGACGCCCAACTGACTGAGCCACCCAGGCGCCCCCAGAAGTAATTATTTTAAAGCTTCTGAAAAATATCACAATTTTTAGAAAGTAGAAGTTCTATTATTGGACCTGGTTTATTTATCTTAATATGTGAAATGAATTACGTTCCAGTATTATTCTGTTCTTTTGCTTCCAACAAAAGAGATAAAATAGTTCATGTCTGATTTCACTAATAATCAAAGACACAATGGGGGAATCACTATACTTTGATTTCATAATTCTGCTCAGATTTGTCATTTTTCCTTTTCTTTCTTACACACACACACACACACACACACACACACACACACACACACACACCTTTCTTCAAGGAATTCTAAACATGAAAATATGTTTACTCATCCTGATAAGGGAACTTGAAGAATAATCTGAAGAAATTGATCAATGTTGATTATCACTGTGGTGTGTGGTTCCACTTTTTCTAAAAATGCTGTTTTTAAATATCTGGAATATATAGGTAATTACGTGTCTCAAAACTTTTAAGAATTGAGAGAAATCACATCAAAAGAAAAAAGAGTCATCTACACACCAGCCCTTCAATAAGTCAGAAATGTTTCTTTTTCTTTTTTTAAATTTTTTATGTTTATTTTTTATTTTTGAGAGAGGGAGGGAGAGAAAGAAAGAAAGAAAGAAAGAAAGAAAGAAAGAAAGAAAGAAAGAAAGAAAAAGAAACAGAGACAGAGCATGAATGGCGGAGGGGCAGAATGAGAGTGAGACACAGAATCTGAAGCTGTCAGCACAGGGCCTGACCTGGGGCTCGAACTCATGACCTGTGAGATCATGACTCAAGCCGAAGTTGAAGTCAGATGCTTAACTGACTGAGCCACCCAGGAGCCCCTCTAATTATTTTAAGTGTCTGTGTGATATTAGATTGGGTGGTTGTACCTTTGCTCTCTTGGGCTTTACAATATCCTTGAATGTTCACATTATTTGCAACATTATAAAATGGAGTTTCGTTTGTTGACAAAACGTATGCTTCAGATGAGCAAGAGTGCATGATTTGACCCTGGATCTAGCATGTAAATCATTTGATTACGTGGACCATTGAAACAGATCATTTTCTTGTTGAAACTGAAATATTTACTACCCCTCCTTGTGCCTTCGAGTAAGCATGTCCTCTGCAAACAGTGTGACGTTTCATCCCAGACTTTCTGGTTTTCTACCTGCCGCCACACCTTAGGGAATTTCAGTTTGGTTTCCCTCATCATGTGACCTGCAAGCCGGGAACTGAGTACTGGGATGGTGAATGGTGGGAGTTGTATTGGTGGGGTCAGACCTTTAGAGACCCTCGAAGAGTTCCCGCATTCTTCCCTATAATCTCTCTGATTAAACATGTATGAGGTCAAGGAAATTCAACTAACTTCTGAATTTTCCTCTGATGGCTACCTTAATCCTCTTTGTGTTTGTTTTGTTTCAAAATATCCAAATTATTTCCAAATTTCACTTTCTTTTTGAAGGTAAGGGGTCACCTAGCTTGGATGGACCCTAAGCAGACATGGCCCCTTTTCTTGAGTAAACGGGCAATTGATAATAGTTCTTGAGGTTGGGTGTTCATAGACAAACATTTGCTCTGTACCCCGAAATTCTTGATCACCAAGAACAAACAAAAATAGTGTCTCATGAACTCTTAGCAGCCTGAAGTTCTCATACTAGCCTTCACCATTATTTTACATGATCTGCCCTCCGTTAATTAATTCTATCATGGAAACCCAGAGGCAACCAATAGAGAGAGGAGAAATCTGACTGACTTCAGTGGGTTTTGAGTTGAGGTCATCATCAATTCGAGGGGATTTTGAAGGAAGAACGGGTATTTTCAAGAGCAGACTATACACTGGTAACAAAAGGGTTTCCCCATGCAGTAAGGCCACCAAAACGGAAGGTAGTCTTTGTTATGCAGGATGTGATTAATATTGCCTCATTGTTTAATTTTAGAACTTCTAAAATAAAGTTGCTTGCATCAGTTCAAGGCACATCGTTTGAAACCTGAGAGTGCCTACGTTTTCCTTTTTTTTTTTTTTTTTTAATTACAGAAGTAATAATATGCATTACTAAAAGTTTGGAAAATAATGAAAGAAAGGAGTCTTCCACAGTATCTTTTCCTTTACCAAAACCTCTGCTAATATTTTGTGGTAGTTCCAGTCTTTTCTTTTCTTATGTATTTTTTCCTTTACGTGTTTTCATGTGTTTATATATCATTTGTATATCTGATTTATTTCACTTAACATTACTTTATATGCTTTTTTCCGTAAGTTTATAATCTTTATGTCAGTTGTAATTTCTGTAGAATATTCCATCCTTCTGATATCCCAAAGTGTTCCTAAGCATGTTCTCTGTTCACAGGCACTTAGAAGGCCTGGTCGTCTATTCTGGACATGGCCATTATCAAGACCTGGGTCCTCAAACCATGTTAATATCACTCAGACAAGTCAGGGAGCAACCTGCTGGGATTTGCCTTTCTCAACCAATATTGTGCATTTATTACTGAATTCCTTCATGTTTGCTTTCTTTTTTGTTTTTGATTTGTTGGGGGAGGGAACTGGTTGTGATCCCCTTCACGGGTGGTATTTTTGTCTTTCTTTGCTCAGTGGTGAAAGTGGTGCTGGGAAGACAGTGGCTGCCAAATACATCATGAGTTACATCTCCAGGGTATCTGGAGGAGGTCCCAAAGTCCAGGTGAGTTAGTGATGGGGGCTGTTTTGAAGCCCTGTATTATGTGAAATATGAAAGTCTCCACTGGCTTGTTTAAAAAACAAGAATTTTTTTTTTTCCGCAGAAAAGACATAGGTTCTATAACCGAGAACCTTGAAATCAGCAAAGAAATAACATGGGATGGAGATAGCTAATATATAATGAGCTCTTGCAAATCAATAAAAAGGGTCAAAAATCCAAAAAGGAGATAAAGGGTGTGAAAGACAACTCATAAAACATGAAAATATGCTCACCCTCAGGATAATAAGGGCAGTGCAAATTGAAACTTCACAGAAACTATTTAACTGTCAGAATGGCAAAAATCTTGTAGTGTTTTGAACACTCTTGGTAAAAATACAGGAACACAGTCTCTCTCATACATTGTGGTAGGATCATGAGCTCATATACTCTTAGTGGAGGGCGTTTCAGCAAAATCTATCAGCTATATGTGTATGGGCCCTTTGACTCATCAATTCTTCTTAAGAGAATGTATCCTTTAGATGTGCTGAAATACATGCAAAATGATAGCAGTTATTTGGTATGGCATTTTTTAGTAATGTCAAAGACTGCAAACCATTTGAATGTTCATCAGTCAGAGACTGGTGAAATAATTCATGGCTCATAATAGAGTAGAATTATGAGACAGCCTTAAAAATGAAGCTTCATAGACTGATAGGGAATGATCTCCAAGATAATGATATATTGCAGAAAGCAAGATTTAGAACATTGTGTGTCATGTGTTGCCATCTGAGAAGAAAAAGAGAACATATTTCCCTATTTGTTGGGATATGTGTAACATACTTCTGGAAGGATATATAAGAAGCTGATAATGAGTTCTTCAGGGAGGGAAACCGGGAGACTAGGGGAAGGGCACACTCTCCCCAATATCCTTTTGAAACTTTTATGGTTTGAACTAGGCGACTACATTTTCAATTCAAGAAATTTACAAAAATCTTAAAATAGAGAAGGGGGAGGGAAAGACTAAGGAAGAAGGAAAGATCAGAGAGGAACATTAGGAGAGCAGGGAGATACAGAAAATGAGAACACAGGAGAAATGAAAAAAAAAAAAAACCCACAAAAGGAGGGGAATGGGATATGGGCAGAGAAGCAGCACACTTGAGAGTACAGTATGAAGAAGGTAGATGCAGCTTCATCTGTCTTTAGTTTCACTCATCATGGGAGCAGAATCAGCATCAGCAGGAATGGGCAATGGATGATGGAGAAGGTAGGCGAGGGTCCACAGGGACTGCCCAAACTCATAGTGCTCATCACTGGCACGGACCGCTGGAAACATTTTTTTTTTTTTATTGGAACTCATGCTCCCAGGTAGATTTCACCATAAAGATTAATTTTTTGATCAGAATCATTGTTATATGTAAGTGATGAATCACTGGAACCTACTTCTGAGGCCAAGACTACACTGTATGTTAGCTAACTTAATAAATTTAAAAAATCAGCATCATTTAATAAGTGATATTATTGCTGCAATCATCTGTAGACTTTAAAAAGATACACCAAAATTCTCTTTACCATGGTTCTGTCTGCTAATTCAGTGAAGCTCTGTTATGTCCCAGTGGATCAGAAAGCTTATGGCAGCATCCAAAATTCCTTTCACAGAGAGAAAGGGTCTTAGAGTGGTCTCTTTCACTGAAGGAAAGCAGATGTAGAGTAGCCCTGTCCAGTGGCAAGATGGCACAAATCACACACGTAATTTAAAATTTGCATTGTAAATGCAGCACTTTTACATTTTTAAAAAGGTAAAAAGAAGCCTATGAAAGTAATTTTAAAAATATATTGTGTTTAACATATCCCAAACATTACCATTGCAGCATATAATCTATATCAAAAACCTAATGAGATAGTTTACATTCTTTCTGATATTAAATCTTTGAAATCCAGTGTATAATCTACACTGAATATCTCCGTTGGGACTAGTCTTCTTGCAACTTAATGCAACATGTGGCTCATGGCTTCCATATTGGACAGTCAATGCGATTCAAGGACCTGGGATGGTGTGTTGCCATTTGATTATCTCCATTCAAGTGACCATACCCTAGCCCCAAAAGGTTGACATGAAGACAGAAACTCCGGATGCTGTTTTGTGGGTGGTCTGCACCTTTATATTAATTGGTCCTTTGTCTTTTCCCCAATATGCTGACCCCAGGCCACAAAATTCTGTGGGACATCTTAATGGATGGATGATGTGTCGATACATGCATAAGGACGTTTAACTGAGGTTAAAAGTCAGTAATTAAAGAAGGGCACAGACAAGGAAGAGCCTTTGTTTTGTTCTACCTCTTTGAGAAGCTGTGTTGATAAATGGTGTCAAACAACAGATATAAAAGATTAATGAAGAGCCACAAAGTCCAAATTAGTTTTACAAAGAAAGCACCGTTTGTATAAATCCATGAGTTGTTAAAGGAGAGTAGGAAGCTTGGAAGATGTTTCTAAGCTTTGAACTTGACCCCATGGAGGAACCAGTCAGAATTTGCCTTTGGCGCCATTGCTCATGACATGTCCCAGTTAGTGAAATTCCTGTTCCCAATCCTCCTCTGAATGTTAAGGTGGGGGGCCAAAGGAACACTTCAGCTGTTACATAGTTAATTAGTAGTTTGTCCCTTCATCTAGTCCTATCTGCTGCAGACCACGACCTAGCGACCAGACTGCAGACTTTTAATGTTGACTTTTCTCTTCCTGTTTTCCTATGAGGACAATGATACAGAGCGCTTGGCTTGAAATTAGTCAGTAGCTAAAGAGCGCGGACCAAAGACTTGTTATTTCTGGAACATGTTTAACCGTAGCATGTGAATAATTAGAAGTACAAGGAATGACTCACTTGTTAAAAGACCTCTCCAACATCAACTCCTATCTGTTGAGCTGTCTTGCCCATGGAGTGTTTTGCACACTTTTCAGTCTGGCACGGAAGTGGGATGTTTGAAAACCAAATTCTCCCCCTCTAGTAGGCCAGGAATTGTTCCATACAATCCAGCGTTGGCCCTTGCTGCTCGAAATGTGGCTTCCTGCTGGCCAAACCAGAAGCACCAGGTAGCTGGTTAAGAATGCAGATTCTCAGGCTGTGCCTCAGACCTACTGAATCTGCATCTGCCTTTCAACAAGATCCCTTGGTGATTCACACATGGGAGTTTGGGAAGCACAAGACTATGTTCCCACAACCTTGCCTGGGGAGCAGAAACTATTTCATTTCCCTTAAGCCACCTCTCCCTTGCCACGAAGAGGGTGGAGATGGGCATGCAATAGGCATGTGGAGAAGTTGGGTGGGAGAGAGGGAAGGACAGTAAAGGCTGATCAGCGTGGCAAGGAGATGCCCCTTCCTACTTCCCTCTCCTTCCTGCTGTGACTGCCACCATGCCTGTGAGTGTAGGGTCAAGCTACAGCGTCCAGCTTGGACACCCAGTCCCGGGACATCTGTAGATCCTGTTTTACTGGTGGCTTCCTGGCTCCAGAGAATCATGCATCAAGGGAGTTGGAAGACAAGAGCACACAAGCTGGTTGAGGTCTGTTGAGAAGAAAGCATAAATCCTCAAGAAACCCCAGGAACTTGTAGATTCGAGGCCTCACCTCATTGCATTCAGAAACCACGCCCTCAGGGAGTTTGGCTACACGTTGTGTGGCTGGTGCTTGCACCTTCCTAACCTCTGGCCTGTTTGCTGTGACAGCACGTCAAGGACATTATCCTGCAGTCCAACCCGCTGCTGGAGGCCTTTGGGAACGCCAAGACCGTCCGGAACAACAACTCCAGCCGATTTGTAAGTCTCTTCCCTTTTTCAGAAAATGTCACCTGATTGATGATGTTGATATTCCCAATTTAAGTCTGGCGTCCCCAAGGAAATGGGAGCTTTTCACATATCGTCAGGAGGCTGCCTCTTCAATCCTTTCTCCCTTTTCTATCAGCCTGTGCTGTCAGGCTTCCATTTGCCCTTTAACTGAGGTTATTTCTGAGCCTCGGGATATAAGATAATTTTTGAAAACAGTTCTCAACTTGAGGTCCCTTACTAGGGAAAATAAAAATTGATGAAAGTGTCAGTTTGGGTCCTGGAGGAGTTTTCTTTGTGCCTTGGAGAAAAGACCTTCTTTCTCAGGCAAATAAGTGAGTCGACTAGATTTGCAGGTCTTATTGCCTTGCTTTTGCTTCACGGAACTTGGGCTGTGAACATGGAAAGGCGCAGACACTTCGATCTTGCACCTTGGAGAGAACCCTCCTCCTCTCTGTCAGCCAGAGTGAGCCAGCTGTCTCCCCACCCCTTGAAGCTTGGTGATTTGTTTTTGATATATTCATGTAACATGATAACATCTAAAAGCAACTGGATTGACCTGTCAGACAGCCTCCTAACTGGTCCACTTACCCAAGAGAATGAAAATGCCAGGCAAATGCATTGTCACAAATGCCCATGTAGACATTTTTCTGCCTGAGTGTCTCCTGAAGGGGTGAATTGGAAAGCTGGCAAGGATGAATATGAATATATTCTCCTTGACAGAAAGCCACACTTACAAAGAAATGAGTATTTGGCCAGCATCTTTGATTTATGTAGATCTTATATCTTATCTCAACCATAGATTATGTCTGGCAGTAAAGCATTTAAGGAGCCATCTGTGAGGCCGATTCAGGACCATTTTAAAATAAATAGTGGGAATTTTGGAGAAAAACAATTTCTTTTTCACCCTTCTATTTTGGAAGGAAGCTTCTATTTCCAAGAGAATTCTTACTAAGTTCTCATGCAGTGATTGTTAAATTCCCTGCTGAGTTATATCTGCCGGAACTGCCCTCACTTTCGTTGCCGTTCAATATTATTCAGACTATTTACTCATTTGTTCACCCCTCAAATTTTTCTGCTCAGTGCCTAGGTTGTGTTATCTTGAAGAAGTTTCTAGATAATGAAATGTGAAGAAAAACGTGAATGAATTTTCCACATGACCTTTTTTTCCTAATTGTCAGTCTCCGTCTGCCTTGTAAAAATGCACTTGACCAACTTTAACTCTCTAGCTACCCATCCCCTACTCTTTGCCTTCCTTCGAGAGGAAAAGAATAATTGCATCGATATTTTTATTTTTTTTCCCCAATATAAACTATACTTTATCCTTGGACAAAAGGATACATCAGTCATTTTTTTGTAAAACAAGACAAAGCAAAAATATCCAGCCTTTATTAGTTTTCTGATTATAAAATTTTGTAGAACCGTGATGGAAAGATGAGAAAGAGTATGGATGGGCAATTACTGCCAGACATAATCTATGGTTGAGATAAGATATAAGATCTACATAAATCAAAGATGCTGGCCAAATACTCATTTCTTTGTAAGTGTGGCTTTTTGTCACAAGTACATGCACACACACATACACACAGATTAATGTCTGATGGGACATCAAAAGATGCTTCCATGAATAATGAAAGGAATGTAAATTAAAACCATATATCATTTTCTGTCTCTCAGATGGGCACACATTAAGGAGATTGATAATCCTAGTGAAAAGACACTATTGGTTGAAGCCTAAATATTCTCCCATGAGAGCAGTTTGGCAATTTTTATCAAAATTTAAAATGCTTGTTTTCTTTGACCTAAGAATACTTTAAAGATATAATATCTAAGTTTCTTGTTAAGAATGATTTATTTAAATATTTTTTTATGTTTATTCATTTTTGAAAGACAGAGACAGAGCACAAACAAGGTTGGGGCAGAGAGAGAGGGGGACATGGAATCAGAAGCAGGCTCCAGGCTCTGAGCTGTCAGCACAGAGCCCAACTCAGGGCTCATACTCATGAACCATGAGATCATGACCTGAGCTGAAGTCAGACACTCAACCAACTGAGCCATCCAGGTGCCCCAAGAATGATTTATTTAAAAAGATATCCAAAATATATTGTTAAAATTTAAAAACAGGTTATAGAACAAAATTTATAATACAGTCCCATTTTTATTTCATTTTATTTATTTTATTATTACTTTTTTAAAAATATTTACTTTTGAGAGAGAGAGAGAGAGAGAGAGAGAGAGCATGAGCAGGGAGATGCAGAGAGAGAGGGAGACACAGAATCTGAAGCAGGCTCCAGGCTCTGAGCTGTCAGCACAGAGCCCGATGTGGGGCTTGAACCCATGAACCGTGAGATCATAACCTGAGCCAAAGTCGGATGCTCAACCAGCTGAGCCACCCATGCGCCCTTCCTTCAGCTTCCTTTAAATACCTCCTTAGTTTTGTTTTTTGTGTTTTTTGTGACTCCTAAGGGAACTTTTAAAAAATGGTACCAAACTCCTTTGCCTTTCTCTTACATGGATGGTATCCTGCCCTACTTTCCAGGGTCTCCCACAAAGTCGGGAGGCTTTTGTTTCGTAAGTTAGGCCTGAATTGGGATGTTGATCAACTCTAATCAAGGACATCGGCCAACCTGCCAGAACCGAAAATACAACAAACAAAACTAATTCATCTAGCATCTTGCACTTTTTAAAAATGTTTATTTTTGAGAGAGACAGAGACAGAGACAGAGCATGAGTGGGGATGGGGGGCAGAGACAGAATCCGGAGCAGGCTCCAGGCTCCGGACTGTCAGCACAGAGCCCGATGCAGGTGTGCACCAACAAACACTGATGTAATCCCTCTAAAACATGCCCAAAGGAAAAGACGGTGAAGGATAGTCCTCATAATAGGAAGAACGGGGAACCTTGTTCAGCAAGCGTTTCTCAGGAACCACTGTGATTCGGGATCACAGTGGCTTGTGGCCTTGTCTCTTTCCGGTGTTTCTAAGTGTTTGTTTTTGTGTTTCTTTGGGGGAGAGGCTGGGGGAGGAGTCATCAGAATAAGACAAATAGACAGTTAGAGGGCCTTGTTTTGTAGTCTCTCTGATACCTGGAATTGTCAAGTGACTTCACAGGACACAGCAGGTAGTGGATGCTGGAGGCAACAGGAAACAGGGCGCTTTTCTGGTTTTTAATGCATGTACGGTTCTGGTCCCAGACTTGTGACCTGGCAGGAGCCAGCCCTGAAATGGGTGGATTCAACCAGCATACACATTTAAAACATATTCAGTGTGTAAAATAATAACATTTAAAAATATTAAATGCAGTTAGGCGGGGCATGCTCTCCGGTTTGATTCTAGGCTGAACTTTTGGTCTCTTGTTAGGGACTCCTAACACCACACTCCCTCACACCCACCGTCTCATCTTCTGTTTCGTTTGCATTTACCCTCCTGGCCCTTTCTGAGGTTGGGAGAGAAACCAGATTCTAGTGAGAAAAATCATGCCATTTACTTAACAATCTAGACACCTTACCCGGCTAAATTCCAGGGCTTTCTTCTCCTTTGTTCCCTACCAGCAGTAATTTAAAAGGAAATAATTAACAACAACAGTAACAAAAACCTCCACACCCGCAACTAGCAGCAAAGAACTTGATTTATAATCAGGTGTTTTTATTTTATGCAAGAATGTTAGATGATCCAAAAGTAGAAGTGATGACTTTTGCCCAAAGCCATGAAAATAAGTCTGGCAGAGGGAAAATTTGCCTCCCCTGAAAGAGGCTGATAGAGTTCGCTCTCGTTAGATCAAGGGAACCTTGAGATTTTCTGTCCCATTCTTTACCACTTCCGGCCTCTTTACCACTTCCGGCCTCACAGGCAAGCACCCACTGGGGAAAATGGGCAAGGAATTCAGCATATCCTTATTTAGTCGGGCTGGAACGATAGGTTCTCTCTCTCAAAACAGAATCGTGTGACTGGACGAAAGCCCTGGTTATTGTCTGATAGGAGGAAGTGAGGAAGTCTAGACCAGAACTGGGAATCATTCAGAACGTATCTTTCATTAATGAATTTCCTTGAATTACATACTGTATTGAAAGCCTATTTGGAACATCATGTTTCTGTTCACCAACCATTGAAGGAAATCCCCAACTTTCTTACAGGGAAAATACTTTGAAATCCAGTTCAGTCCAGGTGGGGAACCAGATGGTGGAAAGATCTCCAACTTCCTTCTGGAAAAATCCAGGGTGGTGATGAGGAACCCCGGAGAGAGGAGTTTTCACATATTTTACCAGGTTTTCCTTTATATTTTTTCTTTCCTATTTCCTTATTCCTTCTGCACATTAAAAAGATTTTTTTTTTCTCTCAGATCTCAGGTTTAGACAATCTAGTCTGTCAAGCCAAGGAGTATTTATTACTATAGTATGTACAAGTCAATGTGCAAAAAATTATGAGAATGTCCCTACCCGCAAAGAGAGTAAGTTCTTGAGGAGAGATGACAAAAATCTCCCAAAAGTTAAATATTCAAGACAGTGTTAATATCACTTCAAAACAAAAGTAGGAGTGCTGGGTTCTTTGCCAGACAGGAATTCACGCAGGGAGCTATGGCTGAGATGCTAAGGAGAGTTATTGAGGGCACATAGGGGAACGTGGTGGGGAGGCTGCTTGGGCAAGTCAGGTGGCCCGAACAAAACTGTGGAGGTGATGGCCGGGCCTCAACCAGGTAGGTGGCAAGGGTGGAAGTCTCCCGGAGGGGAGCTATCAGAGGAAAGACTAAGGATCTTTAACCCCAGGTCATGAAGTGTTGACTTGGGTGCCCAGAACGGCCACAGAGTCTGGTGCTAAAGCAGTGTGCAGGGTGCTTTTAGATTGTGTCCCAAGGTTTCAGGAATCCTCAGATTCAACTACTTTAAAAAAAAATGTTTTTAAGTATTTAAGAAATATAATGATACCCCAAACAATTTCTTTATGTATGGGCTTATATATTAGCATATACATTGGGGGCCCAGCTCAGAATTTCTTCGAAGAAAGACCTGCGGCTCTTTTTTGTGTTAGTTTTACTTTGTTATCGTTTGAAGATCGCTGGATTAGAAGGAAGTTAAACTGTGTTGGGAGCTCAAACACAGTCTTTTCAATTCGACAGCTGTCTCAGATGATGGCACTTCATTCTTCCAGGTGGCTGGCGCGTGATGAGGAAGTAGATTCTGCGACTTGCACAAGTTCAGAGGCAAGGAAAGGCTTACGGCAAAGAGCAGCGCGTGTCTGTAGATGGGAGAGACTTGAGAAGGGGGGGCGAAGATGCAAATGAAGGGCAGTGTGGTGTGAATGGGGGGGAGAAACAGAAGGGGAAAACTAGGAAGGGGGTGACACAAAGCTCTTTTGAGGAGACGGAGGAAAGTTAAGGGACCCTGATGTTGTGGGTGACCGAGAACTTATCTGTAATGGACGTGAGGTTCCATCCTCTCGGGTTGTGGCGCTGAGAGGACATGTTGAGGAACCCGACCAAGATGCAGAAGTGTGGCTGGGCTATCTCTGTTTTCCTAAATCCTGCAGGGTTGGAGCTGGCAGTTGCTGGAGTCAGCTTGCACGGGCCCTGTGCCTCTCTCCCCACTTCCTCCTTCAGTGGTATTTTCTTGGGAGTTTGAAATCAGTCGTGGTAGTATTCACACCATGACAATCGGCAAACACTACACATCCATTTTTCTCCCCTAGAGTTGATTATTGAATATTTTTCTAGCACACCACGGATGGGAGCCCTTTAAGAGGGTCTTGTTCAGACCTAAGGCAAGGGTCAGAGATGGAACAGAAAGCTGTGGGACAGTGCACTGGTTAGGAGGTTTCAGAATGGCAGGGAGCGGGACCCGGGGCTGCTGTTTGCTCTGCATCCTGCAGAGAGAAGCATAGAGGGGCCGCCGCACTTTATAAAGCCATAAGCAAGTTGAGTAGGAACGAAATAATTACAATCTGGCTTCTCTTCCACTCTTCTGAGGGTCTCGCGAGCGCCGCGCTGTGATTCTCTTTATTGGACAAGGGGAAATTCTCAGCTCTTGCGGGTCTTACCAGAGTTGAGAATTAGAACTTGCAGACATGATCTGGGGCTACTGCAAGGGGAGCAGCTATCCTGAAACCCATCATTTTAGAAGGCGGGGTCAGAAAGTTCACACTACCTGGGCTCAGGAGTGCTGCCTCTGGTGCCTCTGGGTGGTGGGCCACACTACAGCCCTACAGACCCCCCCCCCCCCGCCCCGCTTCCTCTTGCTCCAGCTCATCGAGGGCGCCTCTGAAGAGCAGAAACACAGCCTCGGCATCACCAGCATGGACTACTACTGCTACCTGAACCTCTCTGGGTCCTACCAGGTGGATGACATTGACGACAGGCGGGAATTTCAGGAAACGCTGGTAAGTGCTGGCACGGGGCCAGGCAGGATGGACTCTCCGGACCCAGTGTTGCCTGTGCTAGAAAGGGCAGGGAGGGTGAACCAAGCAGAGAGCAGCATGGAATTTCCACCTCATTCTGCCGTAAGCATTGCATTTCCTTATACGTGCTTAAGCACCATTCGATAGCCATGTGCCCAGGTGCCAAAGGACCACTTAATAAGTTGAAATGGATAAAAAACGTGAATTCCTCATTCCCCTCCCCCGGCAGGTGCTCTGATGAATTGGTAAGCACTGTTGCAGGTAATAGATTTACCATCCCTGTTTGCCTAGAGCTTATGCAGTTGCTGAGCTGTTTCCTCAGACAGGTAAAGCAAAGACCACCCTTCTGATCTTTTCCAACACCTTCAGGGGCTGGTCCAGTGCTCTCCCTTCACCCCTGCACTGAACGGTCAGAGGGCGACCCTCTAACTCCATGTCCTTCACTCTGCGTGCATGTTGTGATACGAAGTATGAAATTAGCTACCTCATCGAGGGGTCACGTCTTGAGGGAAACAAGTTAATAAGTCAATCTAGAACTTTCTGGAGCTGGGGTGTTCACCCAAAAGAACCTCAAAGAACCACACCACCTCTGCCTTTTGAGTCAGCTTTCTGCCAGGCCCATCCCTCAGCCCAGACCCAGGCGCAAGAAGGGGACCCCAACAGGGCAAGTCGGGGTGCAGTTGGAGGGGAGCTGTTTGGAGGGGGCAGGCTGCTCAGGCAGGTGCAGGAATGAAGACAGCATCAAGGGGCCAGATGACCTCAAAGGAGCTGGGAGAAGAAATGCAGATGAGAGGCCTGCATTGGTCCTAGCGTATTGTTCTCTTGGGACTCCGATAAATAAGTCTCGGCATTTTGGCTGTTTTTACTTAATTTAACAAACCTGAGAAGCAAAACTTTTCTAACAACGCTTTTATTTGATTTGCTGGAGATTCATAATCAAGATCCTTTCGCAAGTACAGTCTATGCTCAGCCCTCCTGGTGAGGCGAAAGGTCTCCAAGGTCTCCTTGGAGTAGCTGGAAAGGGGACATTGGTGCCCTTGGAGAGAGGCAGGTGGCATCAAGGGCTCCACAGGAGACAAGGACAGGTTGGTGACTGTGGGGTATAGCTGCTGCTCCCTGTATCTTTGCTCCTGGAGCTCTCCTGCCCTTACCCCCGGGGGATCATGTACTGGATCTAAAGACAGAACTGCCTTTCCAACGCGACTCAGACTTCTCACGTGAGTGTGTCGGTCAGTGACGGTGACCTACAAGGCCTTCCAGCTGCCACTGCCAGCCAAGCCCCGTGTGACTCTACACAACTCAATCTCAGCTCTGGCTTCTTTATCACATGCTTACAAAGCTGGCGACCAGCTCATCTGGACCATTTCTCTTTTCTCTCCCAGCACGCGATGAACGTGATCGGGATCTTCGCCGAGGAGCAGACGCTGGTCCTACAGATAGTGGCAGGGGTCCTCCACCTGGGGAACATCAGCTTCAAGGAAGTTGGCAATTATGCGGCTGTGGAGAGTGAGGAGTGTGAGTAGCTCCGGCATTGGACG
The DNA here is from genome assembly GCF_014898765.1 of Herpailurus yagouaroundi. NCBI lineage: Eukaryota > Metazoa > Chordata > Mammalia > Carnivora > Felidae > Herpailurus > Herpailurus yagouaroundi. The sequence continues at coordinate 24,666,172 of NW_024412415.1, read as the reverse complement.
GCGGTTGAATGTGGGTGAACAATCAGTTAGCTTCCGTCAGAAGCTGCCTGCCGTTTTCCTTTTGTTAAGGTCTCAGCCGAGGATTTAGGGAAAAGATGAGGAGTCTTGTGTCCTGCTGAGACAGAGCAAATGGGCTTAAGAGAGTCTGGGCCTCTCCTGTGCACCTGCCCTCCTCACCATGTCCCACACCAGTAGACCATTCATGAGATCATTTCCGTTTCAGTTTACCATCACCCTTGGGGGAGTCTGGCAGAATTTTACATCTAGGTTTAAAACCAAAGTGAGATTTTAATGAAGATTAGAGTTAATAGCTAAATAATCCGAAAGATTTGTCTCCTAATAACTGGCCTTGAGGGTCTACCTCCACCTACAGGTCCCAAAGAGCAAATGATCAGGTATATGTCAATAAGGAAAGCTCACAGATTGAGCTCACCTGTGGGTTGGCTTAGCTTGGATTCTAAAAACAGGGGGAAAAAAGCAGGGGGCAGGGGCATTGGCTGTTGTGTCGATATTCCTGATATCATCTTTCACGGTCACCTCTGTGGTAGTCAGAAGCCTGAAGACCTGAATGATCGTGTGTACTCTTTGAGAAGTCGGTCCCTCCCGCAGAGACACGTTATTGGTTGTGCATGCCACAGTTGGCCACAAGCACCGTGTTGGGTGACTTCAGCCTCTGAGGCATCAGCTGGCTCTCCAGGCGGCTCTCAGAACCCACACAGCCGTCAGCCACCCAGGAGGACATTTCTTCCTTTCTCAGCATTCTTCCAGGGAGATAAATTTAGATGCTTAGCAATAAATAGTATCCCACTCATTGCTGACAACGCAGGGAGGCTATTTCCATTCCAAATAAGGTCCTTGTTTTATATCTTTGTTTTCTTTGTGATAAAAGAGGGAAGTTCTGCTGACTTCTGATGTCTATCCGATAAAGAGAAAGATGAATCATGTTGACCAGGGAAGGGAGCTGGGTAGAAAACAGTAAATATATGGGTGTGCATAAAGTCTAGAAACAGGACCTAATAACAATATTTCTAGACTTACGTATGTTTTCCATCACATTTAACAAATGTGCATATGTATCCAGGAGGGTCATTAACACTTGTCCTTTTAACGTTGACAGTGTGGTTGCTGGGGAAGTAGACTGAATTTCTCTTTCTTGGATAGTACACTCTTTTATCACTTCTTTATGCTGGAGAACAAAACCACTCTGTCACAGCAAGCATGCCCCCGTATGCTTGAGCCAAGAAGTGGTTCATTGCACATTGATGTCCGGAGGAAGTAGCCTCCTCAGCCAACTGGGCAAGGCCCAGGATTGGCAACCAACTGCCTTGACATGTGCCCTGATTGGAGGTGGTGGAGTGACAGAGATCAGGAAAGGCTGTGCTTGAGACCGAAGAGATCTAACAAAGAATTGGGCCCTCCTTCTGATAATTTGTTTCCTGCTCAGTTGGTATACCTTTCTTCACAGGAGTCATTACCTCAGTACAGTGCTCTCACCTACCCCTCTGCTCATCCACTTGTTCCCTTCTCTTGAGGGGACCGTGGTTTCCAGTCTCTTGTATTCCTTTCAGAGCAACTGCACTTGGCCATTCTTCTTCTCACTTTTGTGCATTAATGGGAGCATTAGGGGCGCCTGGGTGGCGCAGTCGGTTAAGCGTCCGACTTCAGCCAGGTCACGATCTCGCGGTCCGTGAGTTTGAGCCCCGCATCAGGCTCTGGGCTGATGGCTCAGAGCCTGGAGCCTGTTTCCGATTCTCTGTCTTCCTCTCTCTCTGCCCCTCCCCTGTTCATGCTCTGTCTCTCTCTGTCCCAAAAATAAATAAACGTTGAAAAAAAAATTAAAAAAAAAATGGGAGCATTAAACGTAATGTTCTACAGTTGCTTGTTCACTTATTATATCCTGAAGATTATTCTGTCCATTAAGGAGCTTCATCCTTTTTAGCTGCATAGTATTCGGTTGTTTGGCTACGTATACTTTTATTGAATCAGGCATCTGTTGGTGGGTGTGAAGGTGGTTTTAGAACTGATGCTATTACAGTACTGAAGGAACACATTAAAGTGAATAACTCATGTTTGAGTCTATCTCATGGAATAAATTTTTAGAGGGAAGTGTTAGCCCGTGTTCTTATAGCAGAAGAAAGCAGACATTCTCCAGCTATTATAGTAAAAAATGGTAAGATTCCTTACCTAATAAAGCAAAACAGCCATCAGGGATGACAGATTTTGCTGTTAACCTGACCTTAGACCAATGGAGCTATAGAATTTCCTGAGTCAGACCTTTACACTGCTGAGAAGTCAAACAAACCTCACGTTAGGCACATGTGTGTCTGTCATAACCTCTATAGTAAGATGACATACTTTTGGAAACAAGTCTTCCTTCAAAGACAATCACCTTTGAATTTTGTTGAAAGAAAAAAATTACTATGTAAAAACTACCTGAAGTACTAAGGGACAGCCCCGCTCCTTTTACCAATGGATTAGAAAGCACAGTAATCACTAAATTCTACACCTGAAACTAATATTACACTGTATATTAACTAACTGGAATTTAAATAAAAACTTGGGATAGAAAAAAAGAGAGAGCAGAGAACTTCACCACCAAAGACAGACCACATGTACCTTGCCATTTCTTTTGTATTTGTAAAACAGAATTTTGTTTTGCTACATCTTTTTAGTTCATCTTCTCTGTACTTAGATGTAAACAGAAAAATTAAATCGAACTTTGCTTTACACTTTAATGCAATAAGAGAACTCTATTTTCATTATCAAAATGCGTTGAAACATTGCTTCCTAGCGGGTTCTTTTATGTTCTACATAACTCTGATGAACATTACCGGGGTTATTATCAGCTTTTTGAAATTAATCGATGCCTCCACCCTCCTTCCCTCCCCACAGCCTCCAAGCTTCTGCACTGACGCTCTTCTTCAGCCACACCTGCACACACCCTCATGGAAATTCACAGCCCAAAGGCAGTCAGTATGAGCAGCCCTGTGATTTCAGCACCAGGGCAGGCCTCTGAAGAAAATACAAGGCCATAAAAGCTTGTATTTGAAAAACATGGCATGGATTTTTTTCAAAGCAAGTACTAGATTTCCTCTCCCTAAGCTTGTGGCTCTGATTCTTGGCCAGATTCCATGCCTTGTTTTTCAAGTGCCTGTGGTCCGTCACTCCTGTCTTCTTCTAATAGAAGCAGTGGGAGACACGGAAGTTAGCATGTCTCTTTTTCAGTCTCAGATAAGGACCCGAGGACTTAGCCCCTAGTGTTGTATTTCTTTAGTTGAGATCATAGAGATAAGGGCGTAAACATTTTTACCAAGCATTTGAATTGTGTCCCTATTTTGGCATGGTTAGGGGCTTTGGGAAAAGCCCATATTTACAGGATATACAAATAGAGGCTAATTATTCATTGTATCAAGGTATTCACTGTGTGGTTACCATAAACAGTGAGGGGCCATTGCTAATAATATCCACTTTATTAAGTGATGCATGTATGTGCCTAACTGCCTGGCAATGGTGATAATAACCCACATTGTAGCTTCGCCTTAGTAAAGTCCTCTTCTATGTCACTTCGGTAAATGTCTCTTGGTTCTCACACCAACGCTGCACATGTCCAGTCTGAGTTATTATGGACATCTTATGTTCTTGCTCTGTGCGAAGGTAAGTTTCACTTTAGTGGAAGACACATCCAGATTCTTTTTTTTTTTTATTTCTTTTTTTAAATTTTATTTTATATTTTTTAAAATTTATACCCAAATTAGTTAGCATATAGTGCAACAATGATTTCAGGAGTAGATTCCTTAGTGCCCCTTGCCCATTTAGCCCATCCCCCCTCCCACAACCCCTCCAGTAGCCCTCAGTTTGTTTTCCATATTTAAGAGTATTTTCTGTTTTGTCCCCCTCCCTGTTTTTATATTATTTTTGTTTCCCTTCCCTTATGTTCATCTGTTTTGTCTCTTAAAGTCATCATATGAGTGAAGTCATATGATTTTTGTCTTTCTCTGACTAATTTCACTTAGCATAATGCCCTCCAGTTCCATCCACGTAGTTGGAAATGGCAAGATTTCATTCTTTTTGATTGCCGAGTAATACTCCATTGTATATATATACCATATCTCCTTTATCTATTCATCCGTCGATGGACATCTGGGCTCTTTCCATACTTTGGCTATTGCTGATAGTGCTGCTATAAACATGGGGGTGCATGTCTCCCTTCGAAACAGCACACCTGTATCCCATGAATAAATGCCTATTCGTGCAATTGCTGGGTCGTAGGGTAGTTCTATTTTTAGTTTTTTGAGGAACCTCCATACTATTTTCCAGAGTGGCTGCACCAGCTTGCATTCCCAAGACACATCCAGATTCTTAAACATATGTGCTAACATTAAAACCAAACTAAAGGAAATGGCCATTGGCAAATGAGTGCACTTGATCTTGTTCACGTGCCCTTTGTAAAAGGAAGCCCTTCTACTAGTCAGAGCACTTCTGTGGAACGCTAGCATAGATAATAAATACCTTGTTCTGGCATTACACTTCTTCAAAATGCATTCACTGACTTAATATCATTGGAAGGTATATACTGAAAATGTCAGCCCGTTCATTCTAACACCATCTGTGAAATTCAGATTATCCTTTATCGGGAGGCTTGTGATTTTTGAGCATTATCATGAAGTCTTTGACAAAAATCCTTTTATCAGAAACTTTTGATACAGTTTTATGCAGAAAAAGAAGACTGCTACCCAGGTTTAGAGTTTGGATTTGTGTCCATGTAAATCTTTCATTCATACTGCAAAAAATCTGAGCATTCTTTCATGACCCAGCATGGTGTCGCTTATTCACATTACAGTGTCTTGAGCAGAAATCAAGGAAATCCATTTATATCATGAGCCCTCCTCTTGGCAAGTTCCATGGCTTAAAATAAGTTACTAAGCCATCCATTCAGCTCTTCTATTCGAAGACCAAAACTATGTTACTACATGTCCTTAGGATGGGATGGGTGTGCTGTGACATGAATAACACCGATGCTCTCCATTTCGCTCCAGACACGTCGCTCAGAGAAATCTTATAAACCACCCCCTCCCACACACAAGAAGCCATCCAGGCCCCCTTTGACTCCAGGCCAAATTTCATATACCATTCAAGGACCTCCCCTGTGGTCGCGGAATTCACCGCGACCTTGTAATCGCCTACCTTAACTTTCAGCTGTAGCCAATGTTGGGCCCTTTGCTGTACCTTGACCCGTGTGTCCTAACTCACTGCTTCCACACCTGTGCATGTCCCATTGCCCTCCCCTCGCCTCTCTCTTCCTCTGCTTCTGTGCAAATCCTGTTCATCCTTTTTTAAAAAAATTTATTTTGAGAGAGAGAGTTTGTGACTCAGGGGGTGAGGTGGGGGGGGAAGGGGAGATGGGAGTGGGTAGAGAGAGGAAGACAGAATCCTAAGGAGGCTCTGTGTTGTCAGCGCAAAGCCCGATGCAGGGATCGATCCCATGAACCATGAGGTCATGACCTGAACTGAAATCAAGAGTCAGGTGCTTAACTGACTGAGCCACCCAGATGCCCCAATCCTGTTCATCCTTTAAGGCCCCACCCAAATCCCACATCTTCCTTGACTACCCCCGCAAGTTGTAACAGCTTCCTGTTCTCATTTCCTCTAGGACTTTATTGTCTGCCTGTATTACATATTCAGCTTTTAGTAAGCTTCTGAATTTGGTACAGTGCCCAGGCCTCAACTAGATGGGTCTTCAAGATTTTTTAATATTTTGTGTTCTGTCCTCTCTAGTAACACTACATGTGGTAAGCATTCAGTAAATATCTGATTGCTTGTAATTGTTAGTTCCATGATACCAGGTGCTTCAACATTTTTGGGAATGATGCTATGAAAACACCATACCAGAAAGGAAGAAAACAATTTTTGGAGCCAAAGAAATGTCTCTTGATTTAGTTCCTTCCGGGCTGCCTTGCTGCAAGCTTGGAAAGATGTCCATTTTAGGCATTTAACTGGGATCTCAGTAGGGGAGATTGGTTCGCCATCCTTCTTGGATCACTGATTTGTATCATTGGAAGTTTCAGTCATCATAGGAATTGACTCATGTAATAGAACAATTGAGAAAAACAAAGTGGATGGATGTGTGTGGGAATGCTGATAAGCAGTCTTCAGTAGAGTGAAAGTTTTGGGGGGCCAATGATGGTGTCTTGTATGTGCACATGTGTACCCATACACATGCACACACACACACACACACACACACACACACACACACACACACAAATGCCTGCACATGTTTGTGAAGTGAATTGTTAAAATTCTGAAAGAAATCATGCTTTATTTTGTTTTCTATAGTTTTGGCTTTTCCTGCATATCTCCTGGGGATAAACCAGGACCGGTTGAAAGAGAAGCTCACAAGCCGGCAGATGGATAGTAAGTGGGGAGGCAAGTCAGAGTCCATCCACGTGACCCTCAACGTGGAGCAGGCCTGTTACACCAGGGATGCACTTGCGAAGGCCCTGCACGCCCGGGTCTTTGATTTCTTGGTAGATGTAAGTAATCACAAGTTCACATTTTAGCTATGAAAATCACTAAGGGCTTTGTCTTCATGTTTGGCTTATTCCTTATAACCATTATAATGCTTACTCCTCTGTTATCCTTTTACCCTGGGATCACTGAATCCCACTTTTACTTCTAGAATTGCCCAGCAAGATGCTAATATGGTAACAGCCTCTTCTGGACAAAATACTCAGTAAAGCCAGAACTATAGAACAGAAAAAGGGGAGACCCGTGGTCATGAAACTTTGTTGACTTTCGAGCCTGTATTTGTTAAATATTGCTATGTTACACATCAGCCCCAAATTAGTGGCTTAAAACAATAAGCATTTATTCTGTCACAGTTGCTGCAGGAAGTGACTTAGCTTGGTGATTCTGATTCAGGGACGAGGCTAAAGTCAAGGTCTTGACTGGAGCTACTAGTCTTCCATCTAGAGTTGGAAGATCTACTTCCAAGATGGTACATACCTATGGCTGTTGGCAAGATGACTCACATCCCTGCTACATGAGCCTTCTTTGGGGATGTTTGAAGATTGTCACAACATGGCAGTTGGTTTCCCCCAGAATGAGTGATCTAAGAGAGAAAATAAGGAAATCTTTTAATTTGTAACCTTGGACTGAAATATTGACACCCTGCCGTACTCTACTCATTAGAAGCAAGTCACTAAGTACAGCCCACAGTTAAGGGGAGGAGAATTAGGTTCTACCTTTTGAAGGGAAACATGTCAAAGACTTTAGATATATTTTAGAACTATCACAGGCTGTTTTTATAATGGCATAATCACATATACTTCTATCTATCTATCTATCTATCTATCTATCACAGATTCTGAAAATTAGTCTTTCAGAAGTATAGAACTGCCAGTGATAGTCTGTTAATCACCATAGCCTCTAAATGGTAGAATAGTAATAGCAAACACTTACATAGCCCTTACTATGTCATTCTAAGTATTTTAGAAAAAATAACTCACGTCATTCTTACAGCAACCATGTGACTGGGGTATTATTATCCTATTTTACAGATAACTTGGGCACAGAGACGCTAAGGAACTTCCCCAAAGTCACGCTACTATTAAGTGACAAATCCAGGAACTATACCCAAGTGATTTGACAGTGTTCTAGCTATATTCTGCTTCTCTGTCTTTTATATATTAAAGCTAGAAAGAACCCTAGGGGGACCCTAGTCAAAGAACAACAATATGCCCATTAGATCCAAACAGTTTGTGTTTGAATCCAGCCACCACCTATATGGCTTAAAGTGTGGTTAGGTGTGGTTAGGGTTGAGTAGGGCAGGGCAGGATAGGGTAATTATTCTGTGTACTTCTTGTGGAAGGTCAGGGTCATACTAAACATTAGTCATGCTTTTTACTTGTCCAGACTCCTCATTTTATTGACAAGGGAATCTTAAGCCTAAGTACTAGTGCATCTGCCCAAGGCCATTCAGCAAGAGGGTGGTGCAGAATTGACCATAGAACCCACATCTCTTGTCTCTTTATTCAGTGTGCCTTCCAGTGCTAGACTTACCACCTTATTTCCTTTTTGCCTGCCCTTTATGTTTTGTGTGGTGAAAGCAGACGGATGCCCCATGTAATTCGAGCGGACATTTACTGGGCATTGACCATGTGCCAGGCACTGGGCTAAGTGTTGTGTGTCATTACCCATTAGCTCACAAAAGATGCCACATCATTTTTTTGGCCTGGAAAACCCTTCTGGTGCTTCCATATTCATCCAGGTGTTCACCACCTCCAGGAACCTTTCTCCTGTGCTCCTCCCTGCCCTGCAGCCCTCCCCAAGCCCCTAGAACCTGCACCCACCGTCTCTTGTTAAGTCTAGCCATTGGCTTGCGCATCCCTTCTCACAGTGATCCAGAACACTAGGCCTAGACCCCTAGACCCTGCCTTTAGCCCATGGCAGGCTTAGGGATTCTAATGTTATCGCCATTGTTGGGAAAATTGTAGCAAGAATTAATGGAAACGCATGGAAAGCACTGAGCAAAGCCTGCCACGGGTGAATGGTAAATACACGGAGGCTCCTTTTATTATTATCACTTTAATAATAATTACTGGCATTATTATCTGTAGCTGGCTCACCCTCTCTATAAGCTCCTGGGAACAGAGATTGTCTCTGCCTTGATATCCCCCCCCCCCCCCCCACCCCATGCTGTGTTATGGAAGCATTAAATGGCTCCTGAACAGGATCAACAGAAATATTTATGGATGTTGTCTTATTGGTTTTTTATATGAAATAGGTTTGACTTTAATCATCCAAGATGACATTTTCTTCCAGTTCTCTAGACTTCCTGAGAAAAACTAAGTGCCAAAAGTTAATGGCTTTCATCATTAAGCAACAGTAGCTTTTTTGCATCCTGGTGGTTTCCCAGAGTACTTGACCTTGCACCAAGACTCTTTTTTTAAGCTGCAAATCATCTCGTCTTGCCATCCTGTTTCCAGCAGGCAGTAGAATTTGCTGTGTACAGTCTTGCTTTCCTTTCCCGCATGCATGTCCCTTTCTAATAGGAAAGAAAAGTTAATTGCCATGCTGGTTACTTTCTCGTAGTCCATCAACAAAGCAATGGAGAAGGACCATGAAGAATACAACATTGGTGTCCTGGACATCTATGGCTTTGAAATATTCCAGGTAAGACCATTTTGAATATCTGGGGCCCCGGGAGGGTGATGCATTTCATCTGGCTTGAAATAAAGAATTCTAGGTAACGGGGGGGAAAAAAAACCCACTGCAGTTCATTTTTGCCTCTGTACGTTCTTCATGTACCTTTACTGAATTAGTTTCCCCTAAATATAAACTATGTTGCTGTCTACTGATGCCTCCAACATTTCTGTTAAGACTTTTCACACTGAAACATTTCACTAAATCACTTAAGAAATGACTTCATAATGATTTTGCAGTAACAATTACATGCAAGTAACCTTTTTTTCTTCTAGAAAAATGGCTTTGAGCAGTTTTGTATCAATTTTGTTAATGAAAAATTACAGCAGATTTTTATTGAACTGACATTAAAGGCAGAACAGGTAAGCAGTCGCTCTTGTTTCATCTGATTTCTAACTTGTTTCATTTAAAAGGTATAAATGTCTCTCTTTTCTTACTAGATTCAACTTTTAGCCTTGTATTAGGAAACGTGCTTAATAAAGTCAGACAGAAAAACCATATGCCATTGTGACATTTTAGTCTATGAATTGTAAACACCATCTGCTACAGTTTCTTTCTCCTTTAAGCAAATGATGTTGTGAAATTGGACTTCTTACTGGCTGCTTTTACTACTCTGACTCATTGACCGAGTGGAAAATGGAAACCCAGTTCCAACCCCAATTGTCTATGGCATGGACTGTGTTCCAAAGGAAAAACTTGATTTTCTCAGATCCGCTCGACTCCCAATCTTCCTTAAATACAGACCAAGCTGGTGTTTTTCATTCTAATGTGAAGTAACATGTCTTACTTATAGTTTCTCCTCAAAGTTCCATGCAAGTTCGCTTTTAATCTGGATACCATGTTGTTCTGGATTTCTAGGATAGCTGTAACCAAGTACCATCAACAGAGTGGCTTAAAACAACAGACATCACTTCTCTCATAGTTCAGAAAGCTTGAGTCTGAAACCAGAGGGTCACTAGGACCAGACTCCTTCCTTGCCTCTTCTAGCTTCTGTGGCTCCTGGTGTCTCTGTCCTATGTCAGCAACTCTAGTCTCTGCCTCTCCCTCCACATGCTCTTTCCCTCTCTGTGTCCCTCTTCGCCCAAATCTCCCTCTCCTTTCTCTTGTAAAGACACCCGTCACTGGAGTAAGGGACCACCCTAACTCCAGAATTATTTCATTTTCAAGATCCTTAGCTAAATATATCGCAAAGATCCTATTTCCAAACCTCGCATTTTGAAGTTTTAGGCGGACATGAAATCTCAGGGGACACATGCAACCTGCTGCACATATGAATGGTTGTTTGGGGGGACGTCAAGTCATGGAAGGGACCAGTGGTTTCCACATAAACCCCTGCCCTGGTGTTGTAGCCTTCCACCACGTCAGAGCGGCTAGAGCAGAACAGCCAGGGGAAGGCGTGGTAGGGCTGAGACCGGATGAAGTAGGCAGAGGCTAGATCATACAGGAATGTCGTAGGGCGCGGTGGAAGCTTCAGATTTTATAGTAGGTATGACGGGAAACCCTGGGGGAGTTTTGAGCAGAGAGTGACCTGGTCTGCTTTGTGTTTTTGAAAAGATTACTTAGGCTCTATAGACTTCTAGAGTGAGATGAGGGGAAGGCAAACAGGAGTGGAAGTTGAGGGGCGCCTGGGTGACTCGGTTAAGTGTTCGACTATGATCTCATGGTTTGTGAGTTCGAGCCCCTCGTCGGGCTCTGCGCTGACAGCTCAGAAGCTGGATCCTGCTTTGGATTCTGTCTCTGCCCCACCCCTGCTCACGCTCTGTCTCTCTCTTTCTCTCTCTCTCTCAAAAGTAAACATTGGGGGGAAAAAGAGGAGTGAAAGTTTAAAAACCAGTTAAGAGACTGGGAAAGAAATGATGGGGGTGTAGATGATGATAGCAGTAGAGGTGGTAGAAGAGTGAGAGGTGGTCCAATTCGATATGTATTTTAGAAAGAGAGTCAATGTCACGTGCTCAAAATAATTAGCAATGAGCTAAGAAGGAAAGAGGAATTAAAGACGACTTCCTGATTTCTGCCCTTGTTGCTTGAATACTAGGGCCAATGGTGAGGCTATATACTGAAGAGTAAGACTAGGAGAACAGTTGGTTGGCAATGGTGGGGAGATGCAGAATCAGAACTCCCCTGAACAAGTTACATTTGTAAGGCTTGTGACACATCTGAACACAGACTCTAATATAAATGTCATGACCCTGGAACTCGGTGGGGAGGTCTAGACCAGAGAAATAAATTTGGGCGTCATTAGCCTCCAGGTGCTATTTAAAACCGTGGGATTGATTAAAATTCTCTGGAGAAGCAGGGCTGAGAATAGAGGAAGGGCTGAAAGATGGAGCCCAGGGTCTCCCCATCATATGAAGACCTGGAAAGAAGCTAACAAAGCAAGACTGGTGAAGAAGGAGGGAAACCAGGAGAATGGGGTGGTGCTCATCAAGTTAAGTGAGCAGCAGGCTTAAGTGAGGGACGAGCCCTTGAGTGTCTAAGGACTAATCTGTACTGCTGTTCGTAGGTTAAATTCAAAGAGATAATTTTGTAACTTGACCTATGGGTTAAGCCATATTAAATTGCTATTGTTTGTATATCAAAAATGATAGTGTGGTCATAAATTTCATATGGTTCAAACTAAATATAAAAATTACTAAGCATAGGGCACCTGCCTGGCTCAGTCAGTAGAGCATGTGACTCTTGATCTCTGGGTCGTGAGGTAGACCCCTGTGTTGGGCATGGAGTTTACTTAAAAAAAAAAAAAAATTACCAAGCAATGAAATGTCCCTTTTCTATCCCTCTTAGAAAAATAAAGAAAATTCCCATTGTATGTTGAAGGGCATTCAAATTTCTCTTTCATGGTGACCTGTGTGCCTCTGATAGTCATCTGGGTTGACCTCCAACTAGCCTTCACCGGGTAGTAATGTAAATTCTCGCTTTCTGTCCCTCAGGAAGAGTATGTTCAGGAGGGAATAAGATGGACGCCCATTGAGTACTTTAATAACAAAATCGTGTGTGACCTCATAGAGAACAAAGTTGTAAGTATCAGTCTGCTGTGTCCCTTCACTGCACACAGGTTTACGTCGAGTAGGTTTCTGTTCTCTGTTGTCATTGTTTTAGGATGGGGGAAGTGACAACTCTGATTTGCAGAGAATGTTTACAATTGCATCAGTTTTGTGTATAGACTTATGTGTAGTAATACCAACATGTATATATGAATAGAATGTCAATTTACAATTGGAAGTTATTACTGACTTCTGAGAGGAGACAGTGAGAACTAACGTGGATGGCATAGGGTATGAAGAGACATAAAATTGGCCCTGCCTTCTGACCATTTATACATCTTCACCAAGAGAAAACAACAGAGATGTAGGCAGAGATCTCCACAGTACTGTTTTGTTTTGGTTTGGTTTTATAAAAGTCCAAGACGGGAAACCCTAAAAACATCCGAAGACAGTTCAGTCGTTGAATAAGCTATAGCATAGCAGAGCAGCAAAATATAGCCATTAAAATATTAAGTATGAAGACTGTGTAAAACATGAAGACTGTTTATAAAACAGTGCTGTGTGAAAAAAAAGTCACACATAGAATGTGTAGAGTCTGTAACTGTGTCAACCATGCCTCTGTGGGTAACAGGCTGAAAGTGAATATTAAGAAATGAATTAAGGTCAAAGGAAAATGTTTTCATTTTTCTTTTGGGTTTTGAAAATCAACTTAGTACAAATAGGAGTCAGCAGATAGTGATCTGTGTATGACTCTGAATAGAACTTTGGTAAGTTAAGCAATTTTTTTTTTTTTTACATGGACTTTCCTCCATCATTAGATCTAAGTGGCAACTCCCATTAATGGCATTTTTGCTCAGAGGGAAAGACTGATTTTCAAGATGGTATCTTGAGTCTAGGGAACTATTTCCTTGCTCAAGAAAAGACCCCATAAGCCACGGAACTGGGGCTTTAAACAGTCACTGAATTGAGACTTTGTCTTCTTGGTACCACCAGAACCCTCCTGGGATCATGAGCATCCTGGACGACGTATGTGCCACGATGCATGCAGTGGGGGAGGGGGCGGACCAGACCCTGCTGCAGAAACTTCAGATGCAGATTGGGAATCACGAACACTTCAACAGCTGGAACCAAGGCTTCATTATTCACCATTATGCTGGGAAGGTATGTCCAGAGAGCAACGGTCCCATGGGAAAGGAGAAGTTACCCTTTCCAACACCTACCTTAATGTTTTAAGCCTTTGGGTCTGTGATCTGTTTTCTCATGAGTCAACTGATAACAATATCCCTAGAGTTTCACCTGCTTCACTGTATTTTATTCACTCAGCATTCATTCATTCATTCATTCAACAGCATGGGACATATGAAGTATGTGCAAAGGCAGTACAAAGGATTGTATACACTACTGCATGTTTTTAAATCGTGAATCACCCTGCTGAAGGAATGGATTTGTGTCTTGCCTCTTGCTGCAGTCACAAGCCTGTATCCCTGATCTGTAAATAAGGCTTGCTTTTGATGTTTGTTTTCATAAGACGCATGGTCATCAGGTGCCTGCTGGTTACCAGGCTTTGTCTAGGTGCCAGTGATAAGTTGAGGTCATGATATTTAGAGTCTTCTAGTCCTATGGAAAATCCACTGGTCTCACCTTTCACCCATCTAATTTCTTGTTCACCAGGGTCCCTGAGCATGATTTTTTGGCTGAATTGATCTAATTGTGACACCATTTGTAGAAAAAAATTGCACTCAGATGACGTGCTCCATTGCAATGGATTAATGAGCAAAAGGAGTTTTATTTTATTCTGTTGTAGTGAAAATTTAGGGAAAGAATTCAGTTTATTACTTAGATACTCCCATGGCTTCACTGAAGAAGGGCTATGTGATTGTGGTAGCTGACGTCCTGGTCATAGATCATCTGAGCCATGTAGGCAGCGGATTACATCCATCAGCATCCACAGACCATCACCACCTAAGTCAGCTAACAAGTTAAATAAAACATGCACAGCCTTAATGTGACAGTTCATGATGAAATCCCAATTGTACATCTGGAAATATTCACACTCTGGTTAAGAATAGCCGTGCCAACTTGGATTTTTTTGTTCAATGAAATACTTACAGGATAAAATTAGATTTCGTTCTGTTCTTGGCCAGGTATCTTATGACATGGATGGCTTTTGTGAAAGGAACCGTGACGTGCTGTTTATGGATCTGATCGAGCTTATGCAGAGCAGTGAGCTGTAAGTGTGTTTTACCTTACCTGACATGGGATGTAGGTTTGATAAAATTTTCAATATTTAAGAAAAAGCTTGTGGCAGTTAGTGGTCAGCACTTTGTTCCTTTCAGCTCATTGGACAATTTGGTTTTTCAAAATAACTTTTCCTCTCCAATCCCATGTACCCCTAACACTTTCTGCCTCCTAATTCCATGTGCTGTGTGCATGCCTTCAGGGCCCCTAGCTTCGTCATTTTCAGTAGTATTATCAGGGAGAGGTGGCTATCCTGGGGTTGGGTTGGGATGGCCATTTCTGACTGTCTAAGAAGGGAACATTCTGGTTCTCTGATACTTTGCCCTTAGAATATCATCCCAAGAATTTTCCATGGTCACTCAATTTTTTTAATGGCTAATGGCTTTGCAGGATGTGAGATAACGTGTCCCTGAAGCACTTGGGAAATGGTTCAAGAAACTAGGGAGGAGCAGCTCAAAAGGGATTGCCTCAGAGATTTAACTCCAGAGACCCTGTCTAAGCTATAGGGGTAGGAGCAGTAGGAGCCTCCCATTTCCCTTACAACCTTCAGGAGCTCCCAGGACCAGCCCTGCTATGTCCTTCCCTCCCCTCTTCCCTGCAAAGTTTCCCAAGACCTTAGGTAATGGATATAAAGAATAATTTACATGGTCAGGCCCATATAAGCCAGGCAAGCACAATATTGCGCAGTCTTCCAGCTTTTGCAACTTTTAGAGTGACCTCCAAATAATAGCTGCCCTTTTAGTTCCTGTTACTTGAACTGTTGCAATATCAAGGTTAACTTCCTTAGGTAACAGCCCCAAGTCTGCTCATTTTCTAAGAAAACCAAGCATGCTTTTCAGGCTTTGGTCGGAAGTTGTTCTTCTCCAGTTAGTTCTCTTCCCCCCACGCCCATACCCTGGCCCTCATCTTCCCATGATCTCTCCATGCTGAAGTTCCCTGAAGCCTCCAACTTTGGAGATTCTGAATTTGTTTTCATTTGAAAACACATAAAATCGATTTGCTCCTGTTAAAAAGTCAGGTAAACCACAAGTTCTGCCTTGTGGGTTTTATGACAGTCAGGTGCAGACATGCTTTCAGATTTTTTTTTTTTAAATTATTAAAATTTATGACAACTTTGAGAGCTATTGACGCTTCCATGTAAAACTCCTGTCCTATAGACACAGTCTATTGTTTATTAAACACACTGGCTTCAAAAATCTATAATCATGTCTGATCAAGTTAAAAGTAGATTGTTGGGAGACTTCCTAGAAAATTTGAGACAGCCCAAAAGCCATTTAGGAGGAATTGAACTTGGTGTCAGATTGCTGGTTTACATGGATGACTTTATTCGGTCCTTCAGCACATACTGATTGAGCACCTGCTGTGTACCAGGCTGTATTCTAGACACCAGGGGCAATGAGGTGACATTGTCCCTGCCCTGTGTCCTGGTGAGGCAGGTATTTGAACAAAGGCAGCTCGATTAGACGGACTAATGAAAATATATTCAACTGGCAAAGAATTGGTGAGTTCCTATCACTCCACATAAAATTACTCCTACTTAAAATAAGTTTTTCAAGGTTTTTTGCAGGGGCAGGGGGGAGGTGCAGTGTACTAATGGCATCGAGTAGGCAAAGGTCACTGATGCTGCAAAACGTTCTACAGTGCGTAGGGCAGCCTAACCCTCCCCACCCCAACAAAGAATTATCCAGCCCTGAATCCTGGTATCAATAGCGCCAAGATGGAGAAACCCTGCTTTCAATCAAAGCAGAATCTGTGGGGCACCTGGGAGGCTCAGTTAGTTAAGCGTCTGACTTCGGCTCAGGTCATGATCTTGTGGTGCGTGAGTTCAAGGCCCATGTCGGGCTCTGTGTTGACAGCTCAGAGCCTGGAGCCTGCTTCGGATTCTGTGTCTCCCTCTCTCTCTCTCTCTCTCTCTCTGCCCCTGCCCTGCTCATGCTCTGTCGCTCTCGCTTGCAAAAATAAATAAAAATTAAAAAAAAAAAAAAAAAACAGAATCTGCACTGGACCCCAACAATTCGTACACTTTCCTGAGCTCTGGTCTATCTCACTTAACTCGGTAAACTGGTACCAGTCCTCTCTGTGTGTCCTCTTGCCAAGGTGTACCTCTGTTCTAGTGAGCAGGCAAACTCAAAATGCAGAGTTTTTAATTTAATTTTTCAGGCTTAGACACTAAGATGCTTCTATCTTAGAATTCTTTCTCCGTTTCTTCTGTTCACTGCTTATTTCCCAGGTCACACCTTGATGGCTCGTGCTTTGAGTCAGATGGTCTTTCTGGATCCAAGGTTATGTACTTCCGGACAGCCCTCTTTCCCATGCTCTACAGAAGCAGGCTTTTGTCCCCCGAGGTACCCACTGATTGCTAACCCCTTCTCTTTCTCCTTTTTCAGACCTTTTATAAAGTCTTTATTTCCGGAAAATCTGCAAGCTGACAAGAAAGGGCGCCCAACTACTGCCGGAAGCAAAATAAAGGTTTGTTCTATTTGGGGAAGTTTATAGATTCCTATAAGAGGCAGGGATTTCTAGGAGTCAGAAACTGCACCCTTGGGCCAGGATGAGGTCAGTGAGATATAACAGAATGGTTACAGAAGATGCGCAGAAGTAATGTTGCTGCTTGAAAAAAAGTGATGGATATTAAGTACCCCATAGCTTCATAGTCAGCAGATGCTAATCAGCTACTTTCCAAGAGGAAGTGGCTTTAAACAGAATCTGGAAGAATACACATTAAACTATCAGAGAAGATTTTATGATTGAGAGCCACATTCTGGATTTTT
>NW_024412415.1:24630935-24648575 GCF_014898765.1 Herpailurus yagouaroundi | reverse complement strand
AAAAAAATTTTTTTTAATGTTTATTTATTCTTGAGAGAGAGACAGAGCCTGAGCAGGAGAGGGGCAGAGACACAGGAAGCATAGAATCCGAATCAGGTTCCAGGTTCTGAGCTTTCAGCACAGAGCCCAGAGTAGGGCTCAAACTCATGGGCCAGGCTGCAAGGTCATGACCTGAGCAAAGTCAGACACTTAACTGACTGAGCCACCCAGGCGCCCCCTAAATTCTGTATTTCGATGACTGTTTTCCAGACTGGACCCCAATACTTGCCAATTATGGAACTTCACATACCTGAAATTCTGCTGGGTGTTACGGGGGCAACTTATGCCCTCAGTGGATCTTGCAGGCCCCTCCTTCTGCAAATTACAGGCACATCTGACCCCATGGTGTCTTAACATCAGGAGTTCTTAAGGTGTTTTGGGGGAGCCCCTGTGGAGAGTACACTGTATCATCTGAGCCTTTGTATGATGAAATTCATTGTCCCTAATTACACTCTGAATTTAAAGGTTGTGTCAAACACACTTAATCATGTCATTCTTTGAGAAAGTCACTAAACTATTTTTTTAAAAATCAGTTAGCGGCGCCCGGGTGGCTCAGTCGGTTAAGTGTCCGACTTCAGCTCAGGTCATGATCTCGCGGTTTGTGGGTTCGAGCCCCATATCGGGCTCTCTGCTGACAGCTCAGAGCCTGGAGCCTGCTTCGGATTCTGTGTCTCCTCCTCTCTCTGCCCCTCCCATACTCATGCTCTGTCTCTCCCTGTCTGTCAATAATAAATAAACATTAAAAAAAATTTTTTTTTAAGTATCAGTTAAATACCACCACAGTTTTATAATCAATAGGATCATCAAATGATGAACAGCAGGGCTCTGGGGGGGGGTCCATTGCCTGTGTTGAAATCCCAGCTCTGGCTTTTACTAGCTTGTGTTTGCCAGCAAATTACCTAAACTCTCAGTGCATCACTTGCTTTATCTGTAAGATGGGGATCTTTGTACCTATGTCAAGGTGGGGCTGTGATATTAAATTCAGTAATCTGTCTAAGGCATTTAGTACACTACCTGAAACATCATAAGCACAAAATGTATCTGATCGGCTACACTGCTCCTTCAGTGCCCTCCTTATGCCCCGTGCTTATTCATCTCTGCTTCATTCTTAGTGAACTCCTAGATGTGCCTGTTTATGCCTCCTCCCTGGCTCTGCGTATCCAAATCCTGCTCATCCTTCTCACAGTGCCCTCAACAACCCCAGCCTGATGGAAACGATGGTTGTTGTCAGTTCTGGTCGTTGGCTTTCTTTCCTGAGTGTTTCTTGTATGGAAGCCTGCCTCCCCAGCCCCTGAGGGCAAGAACACTGCCTGGAATAAAGGAAATGATTTTTAAAACCTCACAGCATAATGAGAAGATTCTAGTCAAGAGAAGACTTCCGGTGTAGAGAAGGATGTCAGGTGCAAGCTGGGTTTTGAACTAAAGGATAGAGTCTTCCCAGACTAGGGACAGTCATGTTCAAAGTACCAGAGACATTTAGTAGCCCTGGACGATCTCTGCATTGAGTTCACTGGAGCAGAGAATGGAAGGCAGAGAGCAGATGCCATTCTTATGAGGCCCCAGCTAGCAATGTCTGTGTGAAGCTTCTGACTCATGCCTTCACTTCAAGGTCCTGGATAAGGATTAGCTCTGGGCTGGAAAATCTAGTCACAAGACTGTCACATTCAGATCCAAGGGGCCCAGATCATCAAGGTTACAATGACTCACTTCCAAGTGGTCTGGACTCTCAGTTGAGCTTATTCCCTAAAAAACAGAGGGTGGAGGTAGGGGCATTTTTCTCCTCCTTGGAGGACTTGGCTTCATATTCTGGTCTCGTTGAATGCTCAAAATTGCCACCTTCTGGGTATACTCAAAGTATTCAGGATTGCAAGGACTGCAAAGATTGCTATTGTCTGGGGAGGTCCATCTCAAGTCAGCCAGCTTAAGTAAGATGATAACACTGTCCATGTCCTCACCCCAAGTGCTACTCTGCTTTGTGGATTATGTTGTCCATGTCTCTGTCTGATGTTCCTGTCCTACCTCCACGTAGGAGTAAAATTCTCCCTGCTTTGTAATCCCCTCTAAAACACCTCTTCGAACTGCATAGCCATGGCCAATCTCTTACACCTTCCACATCCACAGCATTTTGTAGACATTCAGTATCATCTTCATGATATCCCTAAAGTGCACACATTTGAAGAGATCTATGGGTGCCTGGGTGGCTCAGTCGGTGAAGCGTCCGACTTCAGCTCAGGTCATGATCTCGCAGTCTGTGAGTTCAAGCCCCGTGTCGGGCTCTGTGCTGACCGCTCAGAGCCTGGAGCCTGCTTCGGGTTCTGTGTGTGTGTGTCTCTCTCTCGCTCCTCCCCTGCTTGCTCTCTGTCTCTCGCTCTCTCTCAAAAATGATAAACATTAAAAAAAAGAGATCTAAAATTCCTTGGAAGCAAAATTAAGTTTATGTTCAAGGTAGTTTTTGTGTTGGGTATTTTATTATTTTCTAATACTTTAAAATTTCAAACCAATCTGTAGGATCTAACTAATGAATATTCATTTGGTGAGAACTGTTCTCTTGTTTATAAGTAATAGTATTCTATATGTAATAGTGCTTTTTGATTTTGAGGCTTCACTAAATTCTGCATTGTTGTGGCTGGAAGGGACCAGTTTTGAAATTAGAGCCAAAGACCAGTGCTGTTGGCAAATGGCACCGAGCTCAGCGCTGGCAAAGTGGACGGGATTGCGGCTTCATCCAAGTGAAAGCGGAGACTCTGAGGAGTGGATACGGCAGGAGATGAAAGCACCGTGCAGGGACTGGACTGCTTGACTTTTAACATTTTCTCCAACCTTTAGGTTAAGATGTTAGAGGTCTTCTAGTTCAGTCCTCTTCGTTTACAGATGGAGAAACTGAGGCCCAGAGAAACGTAGTGATTTGTCATAAAGCTTGCAAATAGTAGAGGCAAGACCCCACCTGGAGCTTGCTAGTAATCTGTGTTGAGGATAAAAGGAGGAGCCTCACCCTGAGCCTTTCCTCACTGCCCCGTCTGCATGTTTTGATTTATGCTTCTGTTGGGCAAGTAAGTGCCTTTGGTCGCCTTCTGTCCTAACTCATGGACTGTTCTTGTCCAGAGTCAGGGTAAGTCTGGTTGCTGCTTCCCAACCAGCTCAGGAGACATCTAAAGTTGACTCCATAACTAAATTCAGGATAGTTTTGATGGGTAAGGTGTAGTCCTATTTGCCGAAATGAATTATCCCACAACCTAAGGACTTTATCTACTCTCAGCTCATTCTCTTCATTCCTTCTACATCACACCAAAAGATCTCCTATCTTGCTTAGGAAGGCAGGGGAGCATTGTGGTTAAGGAAAAGACTTGGTGGTATGCACATTTGGGTTCAAGCCTCAACTCTGTTATAATTTGTGCCATCTGGAGCAATACTTTCTTTATGGTCTGGCTTTCTTGTCTTAAAAATGGGAAGAATAATAAGAATAGTAGCTATCTCTTAGAATCCTGAGGCACAAATGAGAGGATCCATATGTCTAGCCCCTGGTGCATATTCAGTAAATGTTAACCCCACTACTACTTTGAGCTAGAGAGAACTAAGTCAAGGGGCAGGTAACATAAATCGCACTTGCCCCTGTATGTTCTCACGCTAAGGTGAAAAGAAGGTATGTTGTGAAATGCTTAGGACGAAAGGTCTTCCAAGTTATTCTTGGAAATTAAAACGTTTTAATAAAATTAAAATAGAAAAAATAAAAATTACAAGTTTGGAGACTTAAAGCTTTGTTATAAGCACGCCCTGCCCAGCTGCACCTCATGTGTTGCAAAGATCATCAGGTTTGTTCTGAAATACAATCTCCATCGAAACGGGAGAGACGAGTCAATTTACTTTTTCATTGTCGGGCTTTGCTTTGGCCATACAACCTCTGCAGCTTTGTTCTAAGCATTGCAAAAAAATGCTATATTCGGCACGTCTAAACAGAGCACATAATTCACTAGTGCACATCTTGCTTTGAATATACTCAAGCATCTTTCTCAAGGGTTTCAGATTTCCCAAACCCATGAAAACAGAAAAGCCCTAATTGAGAGAGAGTTGCCTACTGGAGGCAGATCTCTTCTGCTGACTTTGTAATGGTTTTCTGGCTTTAGAGATCCCTTCTCTCTATTTTCCTTTAGAGGTTTTCTCTCTTCACACTGATTTGATGAGAAGAAGGGTTTGCGTGGACCCCATCCTGGGCCCCACGAGTGCACAGCTGTGTGGTGTTGGGAATGCTGATGTGGGCCCTGCTCCTGTTTCCTCCAAGTTTGAGATACTCATAATTTTAAGCACATCATAAGCAATTGCAGCTTTCTTTGTGTGGCTTTCTCTGCTTGAGCCCAGTTTCCTTTTGCGTACCCAGTGCACAGGTAGTGAGAGAAGATTTCATATTGGATATTTTGTGAAGGAGTAGGTTATATGGCACACCAATATGGCTCAGATGCTGCAGGTTTATAAAAGGACATGCTGAGGAAGCAGGTGAGCGAAGTGGCATATGGAAAGATGTATAAGGGACACCTGGGTGGCTCAGCCGGTTAAGCGACTGACTCTTGGTTTCTGCTCAGGTCATGATCTCACTGTTCGTGGCTTCAAGCCCCGCGTCAGGCTCCATGGTCACAGCATAGAGCCTGCTTGGGATTCTCTCTCTCCCTATCTCTCTGTCTCTTCCCCGCTCATGCTCTCTCTCAAAATAAATAAATAATCTTTTTTAAAAAAGAAACAATTTATAAATTCTGAGCTTATCTATCTCTCACTCTTTATTCATTTCCATCATTTTAATAAGGTGACTCCACATTGGTTGAATTGCCTGGAAAGAGAGTACAGGGGCCTCTAATGCTTTAATCTTGCAAATAATTTCTCCTCCCCACCCCACTCGAGCACCAAAAAAGGCTAGGAGAACAATGTGTTTGCGAAGGCCCTCTATCAGCTTAATTTGCTAATAACTGGCATGCTTCCTTGTTCCTCATGAAAAGAATTGCATGCGAAGATGTATTGGTTTTGGTTTTTTTGTTTTATTTTATTAACTATACTGAGAAGACCTGATTGTTTTCAAAAATCTAACTTCCAACCCATTTGCGGATGTTAGAATCATCATAAAAGTCAGTAGAGCCTTAAGAGAGTATAGTCGAGCAGAGGGAAGCCTAACGAGCAAGTCCTGAAGATTAATTTCTAGCTATAAATGTCTGCGCTAGAGTTTCACAGATCTCTTTGGAAAGTTGGTCTGCTTGAGAAAAAGTTCCGTGTTTCCACCTGATGTGATTCTTCCTTTCTAGAAACAAGCCAATGACCTCGTGAGCACCCTGATGAAGTGCACACCTCACTACATCCGCTGCATAAAACCAAACGAAACCAAGAAGCCCAGAGACTGGGAAGAAAGCAGGTTTGTCAAGATGGCAGACGGGGAAGTTGAGGCCGGCGGGGGTGGGCCCTGGTACATGTTCCCGCTGCTCAAAAGGGCCACCCTATGCCAAGGGCAGAAGCAGTTTAAATTGTTCTCGGGTGTGTTTCATGTCTTTGTGTCTTAACTTTTTCATGAGGAATGAAGCTTCCCTCCCCCCTCCCCTCTTGTCTTCTCCTAAAATGTTAGCTGTGCCATTCAGTCCAGAGTTAGCATTTTACAATGTTGAACTTGGCTAGTCTGGAGACAGATGGAAAGAAAACAAAAAAACCTTAAGACCGCAGAGTCAGGATGGTTTTAAAATTAGTGTGAGGCCCCGTGTAGACATTCTTAGTGCACTCAGCTCCTCATCAGTACCCACAGGATGTGGCCTGGAATGCTCACTCAGGGTTACGAGTGAAGGTCTGAAGAGCTGGTGGAAAGCAATCTGTCATTTTCTGGGGTCTTGGGGGGCATGCTCTAGGTTCAGTACCTGCCTCTGAGGACTGTGTTCGTGAGCAGAGTGACTGCGTCTGGGAGGGAACAAGCCACAGGGAGACACGTGGTGTATAGCAGGCAGTGAGCCCTCCCCTCTCTGACTCCTGAGGAATCCTGGGTCACCGTTCCTCCCGCAGCTGGAGTTTAGGGATGTGGCCTGTGCAGGATGAAATGGGGGTGTTGAGTAGGCAAATGTTAAGGATGACCAGAAAATACAATTTTATCCAGCTGGAGGATCCAGATGCATGTTCCTAAGAGGCACCGTCCATGGGCACAAGGGGAGCAGGGCCCCAGGCAAGGCATTATGATGACTGGACCGGAGGGAGGAGCCCACAATTGTCACCAGTCTGGTCCCTAGACAGGAGCGTGCAGAATTACTATCTTTTGTCTTTTCTCTCTTGGCAAAAACTAAATAAACTTAGGTATCAAGTGACTTATCGAGGTTAAACTCCACAATGGCAAGACCAGGAGGGAAAGTCATGGCCGCCAGCCACCTCCCCTGAGAGATATGTGTAGGTCCATTCCTGTCCTGCCAGCAGGATCCTTTCTGAGCATTCAGGCAGCTGAGACTTGATCCATTACAAGAGGGGAAAAAAATTAGTGATGAGGAAAATGCCCAGGATCCAGCAATCAGTGTCTTCTGGTCCTTTTGTATTTTCCCACTGCATGTGCAGCTTGAGTCTGTTTTCTCACCTCTTGATGCTACAGGACATAGCAGCCTACCATCTTGTCAGTCTACAATATTCTGAGTCCTCTCGTCAATAGATGCATGTTCCTGGGCACCTGGGTGGCTCAGTCGGTTGAGTGACCGACTCTTGATTTCGGCTCAGGTCATGATCTCACGGTCATGGGATTGAGCCCCACACTGAGCTTTGTGCTGAGCATGGAGTCTGCTTAAGACTCTGTCTCTCAGGGTGCCTCGGTGGCTCAGTAGGTTAAGCGTCCAGCTCTTGATTTCGGCTCAGGTCATGATCTCATGGTTCATGGGTTCAAGCCCCACATTGGGCTCTGTGCTGATAGCGTGGACCCTGCTTGGAATTCTCTCTCCCTCTCTCTCTGCCCCTACCCTGCTCATAGTCTCTGTCTCTCTCTCTCAGAATAAATAAACTTTAAAAAAATTAAAAAAAAAAAAAAGATTCTCTTTGCTCCTCTCCTCTGCTCACACATCCTCTCTCTCTCTCTCTCTCTCTCTCTCTCAAAAGAAAATTGAAAAAAAAAATAGGCGAAACAGGTGCACATTCCTAAAGTGTCAATTCTATTGAATTGCCAGCAGAGATTCCTCTTAAACACTATCAGGTAGCTATTCCAAGGCTCCAATGAGGGCTCACTCCCCCTGGGTGATGAGTCTGGTCTCAGGTGACTCTTGTATTAGCAAGTCCTACAGTCTTTCTCCAGATCAGTTGGACCCTGATCCAGCGTCTCTAATCTGCCCTGGGAATTATTCTTGTGATTTACCCATTTGGTGGCTGTGTGGTTGTTCCTGGCAGTTACCAGGTTTCCCTGGGATCTTCTCTTCCACTGCAGTGAGCTCCTTTGAAAGGGTGGACCTGACCATCCCCTTCGCCTTGAAGTACTTAATTTGCCTTCTGCTTTTCTGAAACACATCACTCAGTTTCTCCATTGAGGCTAAGAGAGCAGCAGCAGCATCACCCCTTCCCCCCAAAGATAGAAAATGTCTTTTCTTGTTGTTTTTGTTTTTGTTTTTTGTTTTTTTGGTTTTGTTTTTTTGGTTTTTTTTTTGTTTTGTTTTGTTTTGTTTTTGCCTTCCTACACTAGTTCTCAAGCTTATGGATGCACCAAAGTATCCCTTAGGGGGCTTGTTAAAACTCAGATTGCTGGGCCCTGCTTCCAGAGATTCAGTGGGTCTGGGTCGGGTCCAAGAATGTGCATTTTTTTTTTTCAACGTTTTTTATTTTTTATTTTTGGGACAGAGAGAGACAGAGCATGAACGGGGGAGGGGCAGAGAGAGAGGGAGACACAGAATCAGAAACAGGCTCCAGGCTCCAAGCCATCAGCCCAGAGCCTGACGCGGGGCTCGAACTCACGGACCGCGAGATCGTGACCTGGCTGAAGTCGGACGCTTAACCGACTGCGCCACCCAGGCGCCCCAGAATGTGCATTTTTAAGAAGCTCCCAGGTGATGCCAGTGCTGATGGTCTGGACCTCATACTTTGAGAACAGCTGATCTAGGGCAACGGGCTGGACTGGATCTGGAAGAACTGTCTTGTGGTGCTGGCCTGCCACTAAGTAGTTTCAATAAGACACTTCATCTCCTCAGTCCTCCATTTCTTCCTCATTAAACTAAGAGGGTCCCAGCAGTAGCACTGCTAGGAATTTACCCAAGGGATACAGGAGTGCTGATGCATAGGGGCACTTGTACCCCAATGTTTATAGCAGCACTTTGAGCAACAGCCAAATTATGGAAAGAGCTAAATGTCCATCAACTGATGAATGGATAAAGAAATTGTGGTTTATATACACAATGGAGTACTACGTGGCAATGAGAAAGAATGAAATATGGCCCTTTGTAGCAACGTGGATCGAACTGGAGAGTGTGATGCTAAGTGAAATAAGCCATACAGAGAAAGACAGATACATATGGTTTCACTCTTATGTGGATCCTGAGAAACTTAACAGAAGCCCATGAGGGAGGGGAAGGAAAAAAAAAAGAGGTTAGAGTGGGAGAGAGCCAAAGCATAAGAGACTCTTAAAAGCTGAAAACAAACTGAGGGTTGATGGGGGGTGGGAAGGAGGGGAGGGTGGGTGATGGGCATTGAGGAGGGCACCTTTTGGGATGAGCACTAGGTGTTGTATGGAAACTAATTTGACAATAAATTTCATATACTGAAAAAATAAATAAATAAAAATAATAAATAAATAAACTAAGAGGGTCCATTCAGAACGGGATCTCCTTCAGTCCCGCCGAATGAACTCTCCCAGACCTGGCCCCACTTCTGTCAGCCTGCCTCTGCCTGTCTCCACATCACTCCCACACTCCCCCCTCATGTGTTCACACAAGTACACACTGCATCACATCTTGCACGTGTATGCACACACACTAGAAGGGTGATGACATAGGCTACCTCAGAAATAGATTACAGGAGTCTTGGAAGCAGAGGTGAGGCTGAGGGGAGCTTTAGCCCACCCTTCCCCCTACTCCGTATCCCATCCAGCTTCCCTTCCCCAGCCCTTTCCAATAAACATTATCTTAAATGAAAACATCTTGCTCCCCCTACAAATACAGCCCCTCCCAGCCCACTCTCCCTTACCCCGTGGAGATCTCTCTCTGCTCAAAGTCCCTCTAACGTAGAAATTTTGCAGTAGCTACTGGTTGAAAGTTTCACGTCCCTGATGCTTCTTTCTCATAAAATCCAAACTGAGTCATAGAAATATCAGAAAATGGAGAAGTTGAGAATAGCAATACATTTATTCGGTAAATCCTCGTAGAATCCCCTACAGTGATGTTTTCGGTTTTGTTTTTTTTTTAATTTTTCTTAATCCCGTCATTTATTTGTATTGAACTAAGGAACTTCAGAACATACATCCGTGTAAACAGGCGTCAAGAAGCCTAAGGTATGTGTTGGTCCGGTGTTGATTCGTATTTCCAGTAGGATAGCTTCCTGAGCTGCGTCCCCGTGCCCCCGATCCTGTTTCAGGTTTATTGTGTGACAGATGGTTTCGCTTCTGAGTGTGGAGAGTCAAGGGCCAGGAAAGGCAGTGTGCTTCGTTGGCAGGATTACACGGTCAATTGAAGTTCTCGGTGGACAGGGTTACTCATTCCACAAGTTTATGGGGTGTGGTTTATTTTTCTTTTCCTGTTGAAAATGTGTTTTTGTTTGGCTCCGGCGAAGTTGCCTGCCCTGGGTTCGGAATGGCTGCTCCAGCAGGGCTCTCAGGCCTTGACCTACTTGCGTTAATGGCCAAGGAAAGTTGTGAAGAACTTACCCCAAGGGGCAGAATGGCGTGACCCAGGGAAATGGCATGACTGGGCATTGGCAGCCTGGCTGGTGTTCACTGAAGAGGTCACAGCGCTGCAGGGACACGAAGAAAATCACCTTGGGTCCTTTGATTACAGAAATCAGTACAGAATTTGCTAACCAGATTGTCCTATTGGAGAAAATTCCCATAAGGAAATTTCCTGGTGATGGAAGTTACAGTGAATGAAACCAGTTTTTTAACATGAGGCATATTTTTTCAGTTGTGGAAACTGAACATTTCTACTTGAATCAATGGGTGATACATTCCCTTGCCCCCAAAGCTTGGGACGAAGCCAATATATATGAAAAACACTTAAAATGAGCACGTACCTCTAACTGACACCCTCATGTGTATTGTTCTTAATAGAGAAAAGGCTAATGGTGAGTTTTGGATTCGGAGGATATGAGAAAGGAACATTCATTATTTCTACTCCCTTAGTTAACCAGCCTAGAGCATAGAGCTCTAACCAGCATAGAGCTGACATGAGGCTCGAACCCACGATCTGTGAGATGATGACCTGATCTGAAACCAAGAGTTGGACTCTTAACCCACTGAGCCACCCAGGTGCCCCTATAAAGGTTGTTTTAAAAAGTATTAATCTTGGGGTGCCAGCGTGGGTCATTTGGTTAAGCATTTGACTTTGGCTCAGGTCATGATCTCATGGTTGGTGGGTTTGAGCCCCTGCATCGGGCTCTGTGCTGACAGCTCAGAGCCTGGAGTTTGCTTCAGATTCTGTGTCTCCCTCTCTTTCTGCCCCTCCACCACTTGGGCTCTGTCTCTTTGTGTCTCTCAAAAATAAACATTAAAAAATTTTTTTAAAAAAAGTAATTATCTTGAAGGAGTTGACATTTCTGGGTTCTGGTTCAAGTAGGAACACTGGGACTTGAGGCTTTTCTCATACATCCCTTCCAGGGCAGTCAAGACTGTATCCCCACTTCCAGCTTAGTTTTCCACCTGCTCCTCACCCACCCATGCCACAGACTTTCCCATCGTTGTGCCTTCGCTTCCACTGTGCCCCCTGCCTTTCCCTCCTCTGCACCAGGTGAGTTCAACTCATCCTTCCAGACCCAGTGACACGTCACCTTCTGAGAATCTCCTCACTATGAAAAATCCACCTCTTTGTCTAGTCTGCTGTCCTGGTTTACTTATTGCACCTGTGTGTATATTAGGATAATAGCAGCTTTATGTCATGCATGCCAGGAGCCAGCTGAGTGCTGTACGTGGAATATACCCAACTAGGAAGAAAGAACTCACATCAGCATCCTCACTTAATAGGAGTGGAGAGTGACGCATAGAGAGGTGAGGTAGTGGCAGAGCCAGGGGCATACCAGGAACCCAGCTCCGGAAGCCGGCTGTGAACCACTGTGCTGCCTGCAAGGTCTTCTGCAGGAACCATGGCAATGGCCTTTTCTTGTTCGCTAACACCTTGCAGTGCACCGTGCAGACTGACACATGACAGTATCCGCAAGCGTGCATCCTGGTTGGAAATGTGGCTTTCGTGAGAGCCCTGCTGGAGAGACAGCTGTCGGGCACCTACATGAAGTGGTAGGGAGGCTGCTGCTAATTGTCTTCCCAGGGCAGCAGTTGACCAGGGGCCGTTCTCCGGGAGCAGGAGCCATCATTAGTGCAGATGACCCCAAATGTGCTCAGTGGGGAGAACGGGAGCTGCCTCCCTGCCACAGCACAATGCTGACACCATGTCCTCAACAGAGAGAGGAAGCGTCCTTTTTATTCCTTGTTTCCCTCAAATACCGTGTTTCCAAGTGTCTGTATTCAACCAGTCCACATAACCTCTGCATCGAAGGCCCCGTTTCCCTCCACGAGGGGCGATCAGAAGCTAGTGTCCAGGATCGGCCACTCGGCTCCCGGGACACCGTGCTTCTCAGGAACGGGCGAGTTCTCACAGTTGACAGGTCTGTGCACCACCCCAGACCTCCCAGGCTACTAAACTAGAATCCCCAAGGTGTGGGGTATGGGGCGTTTTCTCTGATAAGAAAATCCCATGTGGGAACATTAATCTAGTAGTGCCTGCATCCATTGTCCAAAACATGCTGACAGTTATAAACAACTAAAACTGTAATTTCAATGGTTATTAGAACGTTTTTAATTTGGGCATTTCAAATTCATCATTTTGCATGCCCTTTCTTACACTGTATCTGAAAAGCTTTGGAAGTATAATCTCACTAGGTGTAGAGTTACTATTAAGTTAAGGTTGAAAACAAAAATAGCTCTACCGTCATTTAATTACAAAGTTAAAAGTTGTATCCTTGAGAGGCACCTGGGTGGCTCAGGTGGTTGAGTGTCCGACTCTTGATTGTGGCTGAGGTCATGATCCTGTGGTTGTGAGATCAAACCCCGTGTTGGGCTCAATGCTGAGTATGGAGAAGTTTATTTATTTTGAGAGAGAGAGAGAGAGAGAGAGAGACCACACATATGTGGGAGAGGGGCAGAGAGGGGGGGGGGTTGGAATGAGAGAATCCCATGCTGGCTCCAAGCAGCACAGAGCCCGACGTGGAGCTTGATCTCACCACTGCGAGCTCATGACCTGAGCTGAAGTCGTGAGTCAGAGGCTGAACCAATTGAGCCAATCAGGTGCCCCTAAAATATTTTTTAAGTTAATATTACATAACCTGGTGATCAGCTCAGACTCTGAACCCTATAAATTACCGTCTTTTTTTGTGTGTGTAACAAAATTCAACTGAGTAAATATGAAGATCAAATTGACTTTATTCAATTATTCATGAATTGGGCAGCATCCCATCTGGTCTGTTTTCATTAAAAGCAGCTCTTAAATTCTAATCTTTTCAGTGTTTCCCTGTTGCTTGTGATTGGGGGTTTGAGGGGATAGTGGCTAGGAGAGTGAAGTGAAAGAATTATCCAGTAATGTCTCAACTCCTTTTTCTTCTTTACAGAGTGAAGCATCAAGTAGAATACCTGGGTCTGAAAGAAAACATCCGAGTGAGAAGAGCTGGTTATGCCTATCGGCGCATCTTCCAAAAATTCCTACAGAGGTAAGAAACTGGTGACTGGAATTTTTTTTTTTTTTTTTTTTTTTTTTTTTGCTTTAAACAGGTTTATTGAGATACAATTCACTTACGTATAATTTACTCATTTAAAGTATACAATTCAGTGGCTTTTAATGGTTTTCTAGAGTTGTGAATCCATCACTGCAATTCATTTGAGAACACTTTCATTATCCCAAAAAGTAACCCGAGTTCCCTAGCCACCACCCGCGGCGCGCGGGGCCCACTTCTCCCCTCACCTCCTGCCCTGGGCCCACGCTTCTTTCAGATAAAAAGACTTCCAAAATATTGCCTATTCTGGGCATTGTGTAGATGTAGACTCACACAACATGTGTCCTTTGTGTCTGGCTTCTTTCAGTTAGCATAACATTTGTATGGGTCATCCATGCTGCAGTATCAGCACTTCTCTCCGACTCACCACCCAGTAATATTCCCTTGCACCAATATCGCAGTGTATTACATTTAACCTGTTCATCCGTCAGCTAATAGGCATCAGTTGTCTTCACTTTTTGGCTATTGTGAATGACAAATAATGCTACTGTTAATGTTCATGTACACGTTTTTGCATAGACGTATGGTTTTATTTCTCTTGCATGCTTACCTAAAAATAGAATTACTGGTCGGGTGCGGGGGGCATGCCTGGGAGCCTCAGTTAGTTGGGCATTGGACTTCGGCTCAGGTCACGATCTTGAGGTTCGTGAGTTCAAGCCCCGCGTCAGGCTCCGTGCTGACAGCTCAGAGCCTGGAGCCTGCTTTGGATTCTGTGTCTCCCTCCCTCTCTGTCCCTCCCCCACTCACACTCTGCCTCTCTCTTTCAAAAATAAATAAACATTAAAAAAAAATTTGAATTACTGGGTTCCATGGCAACTCTGTAACTGTTTTGATGAATTGTGAGATTGGCTTCCAAAGTGGCTGTACCATTTTACATCCCCACCAGCAGTGTTTAAGGATTCCACTCCACCTGTATCCCTGCCAGCATTTGTTAGTATCTGACTTTGATTATAGCCATCCTAGGGAGTATGAAGTGGCATCTTGTGGTTTGGATTTTCATTTCCCTAATGGGAAATGACGTTAAGCATATTTCTTGTGCTTTTTGGTCACTAGATAAATGTCTTTTGAGCTCCTTTGCCCTTTTTTAAACTAAGCTATTTGTCCTTTTTTATTAAGTTGTAACAGAATTCTTTTTACCATTGTTTATTGTGGAATAAGTCAGCAGCCACAAGTATTTGGTCTGTTGAGTGTAACACAGAAGTGCAAGAATTCAAGATAATTTTGACACGGAAGGGCTGAGGTTTAACTTGACTGACCAAATTAATAGTATGAAGATGATTTCAGGAAAACATTTAACCTATTTAAGAAAATAAGCTTAGGGGCGCCTGGGTGGCGCAGTCGGTTAAGCGTCCGACTTCAGCCAGGTCACGATCTCGCGGTCCGTGAGTTCGAGCCCCGCGTCGGGCTCTGGGCTGATGGCTCAGAGCCTGGAGCCTGTTTCCGATTCTGTGTCTCCCTCTCTCTCTGCCCCTCGCCCGTTCATGCTCTGTCTCTCTCTGTCCCAAAAATAAATAAACATTGAAAAAAAAAAAAAAGAAAATAAGCTTAAAGGGGCACCTGGGTGGCTCAGTCAGTTGAATGTCCAACTCTTGATTTTGGCTCAGGTCATGATCCCCGGGTCATGGGATCCAGCCCCATACTGGGCTCTGTACTGATAGCTCAGAGCCTGCTTGGGATTCTCTCTCTCCGTCTCTCTCTGTGCCTCCCCTGCTCGTTCGTTCTCTCTCTCTCTCTCAAAATAAATAAACATTTAACAGAAAGAAAATAAGGTCGAAGTACTTAACCTCAAAATTTTTGTATAGCCCATGTATAAAAAACTGATTTTCACATTTCCAATAAAGTGTATTTGGCAGGACCTGTACTTAAATTGCTCTTATTTTGTGTTATTTGTTTTTGAAAAAGGTAGAATTTAGTGTCTTTAAAATATTACGTGATTTTAACTTCTCTAACGATTCTACATTAATGGGGCCCCGCTGTATTTTCTACTTCTATTTACTTTCCTTGAAGAAAGAAGGAAGACTCAGGACGCCTGGGTGGCTCAGTCCGTAAAGCATCAGACTTTCGCTCAGGTCATGATCTCACGGTTTGTGAGTTCGAGCCCCGTGTCGGGCTCTGTGCTGACAGCTCAGAGCCTGGAACCTGCTTCAGATTCTATGTCTCCCTCTCTCTCTCTGCCCCTCTACTGCTCATGCTCTGTCTCTCTCTGCCTCTCAAAAATAAAGAAACATAATAAAATTAAGAAAGAGAAAGAAAGAAAGAAAGAGAAAGAAAGGAAAGAAAGGAAAGAAAGAAAGAAAGAAAGAAAGAAAGAAAGAAAGAAAGAAGCCATATTTAGTTTTTAATCAGAAAATAACTATGTCTTCCTGGTATAGATACAGGAAAAGGATTTAAGAATTTTTTTTTTTTAATTCAAATTTTGTGTAGCAAGAAGGAGCAGGCTGAGTAAGAGCTTCATTACGGTCTTGGAAACACAGTACTTGTAATAAAGGAGTGTTTTCCATGGGACTGTTCTGGTTTCTTGTGTCCTGAGATTGGAATGGCTAGCCTACTGGTCACCAGCATGGGTCCTCATCTGTGAAAGGTCACTGATGGGGAAGGTCAAGAGAGGCTTAACAAAAGGGTGGATTATCCCATGTAATAAAGTCCCATTGACTCTGTCTCCACACAGTTGAGATTCCTGATAATTTTGAAGGCAGACTGGACTAGGACTAAACTTCACCCTTGCTGCTCTCTGAATTGATTAAAGGGGCCACTACACCTATAGCGAAAGCAGAACTGTATAAAAAGAAGTATTCAGGAAGTGGAGAAGATACATCTGTCAAGTTCTTGCATGATTAGAGCAGCAACTTGTGCTGACGAACAGCTGAGATATTAATTATGAACGACTTCTCTCTCCTTTAAACAAATCAATAGCACTAGCTAGAGTGGGGTTTCTCAACCTCAGCTATTGACATTTTGGGTTGGATGAGTCTTCGTTGTGGGATGCTTAGCAATTCCTTGGCCTCCACCCACTACCCTCTATTCCCCCAAGTTGTGACAACCAAAAGTGTATCCAGACATTGTTAATGTCCCCAGGGAGGCACAAAGCCAGATGAGAACCATGGCTTAACTAATCATTAAATTTTTTTTGCCGAACTGTATATCTTTGAAAATGTCCTTTTTCTTAATGAGAAAAATTAAATACAGAAAATAGTGAATGAAAAGTATTTCCTCCATCTTTCCCTAATTCAGAGAGACTTGCCCTCGACAATGCCAAAACATTCATATTTTTATCCTCCTTCAATATTTTTTCCTGTATTTAAAAACCCTTGATTTGATACCTGTAAATTCTCCCCAATTGATATCACTATTGAAAACTAATCAGCTATTTTTAAAAAGTTAACCATGGTTTTTTGTGGGGTTTTGTTGTTACTGGTGTTTTTTGTTTTTGTTTTTAAGAAACCAATTCTAAAAAACCTCTTTCCTTCCATATTATTTTAAAAAACAGGGGTGCCTGCATAGCTCAGTCAGTTAGGCATCCGACTTCAGCTCAGGTCGTGGGTTCCAGCCCTGTGTTGGGTTCTGTGCTGACAGCTCAGAGCCTGAAGCCTGCTTTGGGTACTGTGTTTCTCTCTGCCTCTCCCCTGCTTGTGCCCTGTCTCTCTCAAAAAAATAAGTAAACATTAAAAATAATAACAATAATAAAAAAAAACAGACAGGGGTGCCTAGGTGGCTCAGTTGGTTAAGCGTCTGACTTCAGCTCAGGTCATGATCTCACAGTTCATGAGTTCAAGCCCCATGTCGGGCCCTGTGCTGACAGCTCAGAGCCTAGAACCTGCTTCGGATTCTGTGTCTCTTCGGATTCTTCTGCACTCACTCTCTCTCAAAAATAAATAAACATTAAAAACAGACAAGCCATCAAACTTAACTTCCATAAGCAATGCTGTGAGCACCCACACTGGGGAGGGCAGGAGTCCATGCCCCCTGACAGGAACGTCTAAGCCACCTTGGACAGGCTGTGTTACATGTTTCCAGCAGCTCCTTCAATGAGCTGTGAAATAACCTTGTTGGTAACAATTTCTGGACCTCTGTCAAGTGCCATGCTAGCTTCTTGACCCCGTGCCTGGTCCTTTCTTCTGTGCCTGACACAGAGTGAACATTTAGTGACTCTCTGTTACGCCCTTTGCGTTGAGGGACTTTGACTGAAGGGATTCTATCCTTGGAGGCCTCTCCTCTAGCTCTCCTGCTGTGTCTTTTCCTTTCAGAGGAGACAAATGGGCAGCCCTGTCTTACACAAAGCAGGCTCTTTTGATGTCCTGTGTCTTTTGATTTGAGAATGCTAGGGGAGGAATAAAAATAAAGTTTGGAAGGAAATTTGTTTTTCAAGAAAAAATGCTCAAAAAGGGCTAGAAGGCCATCTATGTCCTTGGCAGGGAATATTTTTCCAGAGACAATGCTGTTTTCCATCAGGTGTGTGTCTGAGATCCTGTTCATGCAGAATATGTCCACAGTCTGCCACTGTCTGTCTTGTCCTGTGATCCTCCGTGAGTAATTCAACCATGTCAGACCTTTCTTCTCCTTTAAAAAAAAAAAATTGGGGCGCCTGGGTGGCACAGTCAGTTAAGCGTCCGACTTCAGCCAGGTCACGATCTCACGGTACGTGAGTTCGAGCCCCACGTCGGGCTC
>NW_024412415.1:24622883-24630535 GCF_014898765.1 Herpailurus yagouaroundi | reverse complement strand
GACGTGGGGCTCGAACTCACGGACTGTGAGATCGTGACCTGAGCCGAAGTCGGACGCTTAACCGACCAAGCCACCCAGGCGCCCCAAAAATTATTTTTTGATGCTTATTTCTGAGAGAAAGAGAGAGAGAGAGAGAGAGAGAGAGAGAGAGATTGGGAGACATAGAATCTGAAGCAGGCTCCAGGCTCTGAGCTGTCAGCATAGACCCTGATGCAGGGCTCAAACCTATGAACCACGAGATCATGACCTGAGCCAAAGTCAGACGCTTAACCGATGGAGCCACCAAGGCACCCCAGACCTTTATTCTCCTCGTGGCTGAGAGGAGTTTGTAACCTCGTGGTTTACAAAGCTGCTTTCTACATATCCACAGAAAGCCCACCAAGTGAGTAAGTAACAACCTGAAGGAAAAGGATGTATTAATGCACAGCATGATGCCTGTGTGCACACCTCCTACAGCCCTCCCTGGGAAGGAAGCCCACAGGTCTAAACAGAGAGTGGTTCAGACACAACCTAGAGCTTAGAAAATAGGCTTAGCAAGTGGGAAATGGGCCTTTGTGTGTATTCATTTCCTCTCGGAAAAATGCTTTGTATTTATCAAAACCATCCCTCTTGACGGAGAATTAGAGACTAAAAACCAGAAGATGCCTTAGTAGCCTCACCGGTGGTTCGTGTGCTCTTGAACTAAATCCTGCACTGCCTTCAGAAGGAATACCCTACTCACCACTCCCGATAAAACTGTTATATCTTTAGAAAGTGTTAAAAAGCTCTTAGAAAACAACTTTTAGAGCTAAGCAGCATGTGCCCCTTACTGTGGCTGGAGGAATAAGACCAAATGTGGATCCTGATTCTTAGGAAGAAAAATCTGATAGGAATAGAAGAGCTTTCTAAAATGTATCTTTTTTTTAAGTTTATTTATAATCTCTACACCCAACGTGGGGCTCAGACTCAAAACCCTGAGATCAATAGTTACATGTTCCACCTGCTGAGCCAGCCAGGCGCCCCCTAAAGTTTATTTTATGGCACCATTTACACTTCCTCACTAGCATACTTCCCTTGACCTAGACTCTCAGAATGTAGGGGTGGAAAAGGGACACTTGTGAGAAAAGTCAGTCCATATCCTGGGCAAGAGAGAAGAAAGAATAGAAGGCTCGGGAATACATGAGGTGGCGAGAGTGTCCTACTTACTAGCTACCAAGACCTTTGTGTCCTTGGATGTCAGGAACATCCTCAGCCCCAGTGCCAGCAGCTAGAGGTCAGTGGGGTCTGGGCTGCATTTCCTTTGAGGAGGAAACATCAGTTGGTCATCTGAGAAGTAATAAGGAGCCCACCAGTCAGAGGTGAAGAGAACAACCAGTGCACAGGCTTGAGATGAAATACTGGCATAGTTGGGTCTTAAACTAAAAATACGTGATGAAAGGAATGTAAGCCATGATCCTCACATCTCCAAAATTCTCACAGGCACCAGTTAGGCATTGCCCGGTGCACCCTGTTCCCAGCAACATATCATGGAGGAAGACAGTGACTGGGGAGTGGGAGAGCCTTATACTAGAATTAGGCCCTGGTCGACAGACTTCAGCTTAGGTCATGGTCTCATGGTCTGTGGATTCAAGCCCCACGTTAGGATCTGTGCTGATGGCTCAGATCCTGGAGCCTGCTTCGGATTCTGTGTCTCCCTCTCTCTCTGCCCCTCCCACCCCCCTTGTGTTCTGTCTATCAAAAATAAATAAACATAAAAAAAATTTAGAATTATGCCCTGGTGTCTCCAATGAAGACAAAAGGAAATGAGAAGGGCACATCAGCCTTGAGGAAAGCTAGGGGCCCACTGCCATGGTCCATGATCAGAGGGCCCGGAGATGCCACTCAAACCCCATGTCTTGCCCAGACTCAAACTGTTAGAAGCCTTGTCAGGAAAAGGGAGAGAAAGTCTCTGGAAAACAAATTGCTTACTGTAAAAAAAATCAAATGAGGCATGTAGCATTATTTTAATGGGGGTGGGGGGGTGTGTGTGAAGAGCTACCTGTTTGTGTTTGCACAATACAGACTGTTTCCTTTCAAATTTTGATTAGATTAAGCCAGGCCTGAACTCTTGAAGACTTGTCACGTCAGAGTCCTAGTTTTTTCTTTATCACCCGTAGCCGGCATGAATTTTTCTCCCTCACCCATTTAGATTGCCAGCACATTGCTACTTGTTCACCAAGCCCCCCAGTGGCATCTAGAAAGGTTGTGCTGTCAGTCATTTATATGTGGCTTCATTTGTTTGATTTTATTATGCCACATATGAAATAAATTCAGGCAGATGTGTGGCTTCAACTAGGTATTTTCGCTTTTAAGCTTTTTCTAAACATTAAAAAAATATGTTTTTTTAATGTTTATTTATTTTTGAGAGAGAGGAGGACAGAGGATCCAAAGCAGGTTCCATGCTGACAGAGCAGAGCCCCACACGGAGCTCGAACTCATGAAGTTGAGCCAAAGTTGGATGCGCCACTGCCTGAGCCACCCAGGTGCCCCTCATTTTTAAGCTTTTTATCTCTAACTAGGGAGTAGAAGAATTGGCTTCTCCAAGACATTTAAGACATTATCAAGCAAAATATGGGTATTTGGGAGGAGGAGAGAGGCTCCCTAGAATCATCTTAGTCCCAACCAGCTGACCCTAAGGGTAATACTGGCTTTTGTCTTCTTAGCAAGCTCTGGATCCTGAAAGCATGGCCGCTCTTCTTGTTAAGATTCCCTTCTCCCTCAGATGCCATAAGTCTGTCTAATCCTGGTAGTAGCTTCTGGGAGCAAAGGAGGACCTGGCTTCTCTAGAGACCTGGAGCCCCTTCACTGCTGTGTCTAGATGTGCCTTCGCATAGGCCATGTGCTCCAACTTCTCTCCTGCACTCCTCTCTGATTTCTCCTCCTTCCCTCCCTCCCTTCCTTCCATGTTAAGTCTTTGAGACTTTCTGTATTTGACATCATGTAGTGTGCTTCTGTCTCTGTTATGTTAGCCTCTTACAGAATTACGTTTGTAACATAAACGTATAGTAGAGTGTATGACCTTTAAAAAAGATATTTACACATAAGCCAATCCATGGCTTATATGTAGTATTGTGATTAAAGAAACAGATGGGGGTTCAAATCTCAGCTCTGAGAGCTACTAGCTAAGTAGCCTTAGGTGAGTCTCTGTTTGCCTCTGTTTCCTCCTCTGTAAAACGGAAAGACCAACCTGATCAGGTGGCTGGAAGAATAAAATGAGAGCATGCGCCTAATACCCCAAGAACAGCACTTGATGCAGGGAGAGCACCCTGTAGATGTTAGCCACCTACTGCTCCTTGTTGCTGCCGAGCCCCAGGCTTTATGTGAGCTGCTGGATGTGCACTGTCACCTGCTCGGGTGTGGCTTCCCCTCATGGAGCTCTTGTCCTCACAGAGGGGGCAGAAATAAAATAAGTACAAACATGAAAATAATTACCAATTATGATATATACTCTAAAGGGCAAATACTATTTTCTATGAGAAAATAACAGTGGTGCTATTCTGGCTTGGGTAGTCTATAAAGGCCCCTCTGCAAGTGTCATTGAGGGACAGCGCCACGGAAGCCAGCCACGTGAGGCGTTCCCAAATCGGGACACCCAGTAAAGGGAACAGCATGGGCAAGGCTCTGTGGAGGGAAAGAGTTTAGGGTGCATGAAGAAGCCATCCTCCCAGGGACATAGTGAGCAGAAGAGAAAGTAGAGAGAATAGCCAAGGACCAAACACCAGGGCCTCTTGACTCTAGATGAATGTTGATAGTTAGTAATAACTGCTGCTTACAGGGGGCTTTATAAAACTCTTCGCATTAACCATTAAGCACACCAAAGAAATCAGGGGAGATCACCATCGAGAAAAGAACGTTTGATTTTGTCCGAAGATTGTCACTGGCGACCTTCAGCAGTGCTATTTTTAGACAGTAGTAGAAAGGAAAAGCAGATTTTCCCCCAGGGTGTTAACATGGAAATAGATAGGGAGTGGGTAGGCTGGATGCTCCAGAATGGGAATAACAGACCCAGCGGATTTTTCAGCTGTTGAGATCCATCCCCAAGCCGAGAGCAGAGGTGAATGGACCACCAAGAAACACAGCAGTGGGTGTCTTTGGTGGGCAGTCCACTTTGAGGCTGAGCCTTCTCTCCCCAATTGTCCTCACAGGTATGCCATTCTGACCAAAGCCACCTGGCCCTCGTGGAGAGGGGACGAAAAACAAGGTGTCCTCCACTTGTTGCAGTCCGTCAACATGGACAGTGACCAGTTCCAGCTCGGGAGGAGCAAAGTGTTCATCAAAGCCCCCGAGTCTGTGAGTATGCCGCTGCCCTCCGTCGTGTCCTCAGTGCCCCCCACCCCTTCCCGCAGCGCTTCTGCTGCCCCTTCTCACACGTGCTGCCTTCATTTTCTCACTCTTTGGTTTATGCCTTCGGTGTCCTCTCCCCTGCTCCCAATGTAAGTGTAGGTCATTCCCCATACCCTTGCTCTGCAGAGCCTTCAGAGAGCTCAGCATGTATAAAAAGATGTCGTCATCTTGTTCCTTTTCTTACTGTCTCTCTCCCAGGCTAGATGGCCATCTCCTCAAGGTCAGGGACTCTTGCCCCTTTGGTATGTTTGTGTACTCAGAGCCTTGTACGGAAAGTGGCTCACAGCAGGTGCCCACCAGTTACTTCTAGTATCCAGTAGAGTCTCAGCGAAAAGGGACTTCTTTGTCCGACTAAGGACGCTTGGGTAAACTTAACATCCTCCACCTGGGTGACACCAAACAGGTCATTTACACACACAGATTTCCTCCTTGAAGGTGGAACAGAGCTCTGGGGTGGGCAGTCTTAGGACTAGATCTTGAAGACCGTGAGGGAGCTTGGAAAGAACTTTGAGGAGCTGAATAGGGAAGAGGAGAAATCTCTGGGTTAATAGAACACAAATTTTTACCAATAAGGAGCTCAAAAATAAGTTCTACAATTAGCAAACTTACTAGATCTCCACAGATTAATTAATAATTCCTGATGGGGAGGTGGTCACTGTGAGCCTCATGAATGTCTATAGGAAGTCCCCAGTTCCTACGTTGGATTCCTTATAGCAGAACCCCTCAGTTCTTCTGCCCAGGTAGCTCTGGGACTATGGAATGAAGACAATACTTTTTAAGATGGAGAAGCTGCTGGAACTAAGCAGGGTTGGACATCATCATTTCCTGAGATTCCTTTGCCAATCACAAGACTCCATTTTAAGAGTCTCTGGTGAACTTGACAAAATTAGTCATCAGATCCAGGGGAAATACCATGCGAACCGGCAGTGTTGGTGACCGCGGAAACACTTGACTTTAGACAAACCCCGGTTTTGCAGTGAGTTCCGTCCTCTAGAATGGGCCCCACAGCTGCTGTTCTGCCTCAGAGGATCAGACGGAGACTCAGAAATGGTTAATGGCTGGGACTGAATGGCTTTAAGAGCCATAGAAATTATTAAATAAATCAGTGGCACACATCAATAGAACCCGTTTATGAAAAGTTTGTGGTAGCATTTTCCACTTTTGAGTTATTTGTAGTTTCACAGCAATGTCATTTCCAAATATAAAATGAAAATGTTGTGTCATACACCATTAAGCAACCCACAGAGCAGTTCCTGTTCTTTCTAAAATGGGATGGAGTGATTTATCAGTACAATGCAGAACTCCTCTGTTGCTTTGTACCCGCTTGTACTTTTTTGTCTTGCTAAATTTCCACGTATAATAAGGACAGCTTCAACATTTTTTGTACCTTTTTTTTTTTTTTCTGATTTAGTTGAGCTGTGGAGTTTTACTTGCAAAATCAAGGTTTATTTTGGGTTTTCTTTTTCTTGTCTTCCTCCTGAATGCTTTATTGCCGTCACTCGATTCTCCTTTTCCCCATCTTTTTACACACAGGCGCACACCACGCACATACCTTCACTACTCTCTCCCCTCCCCCATCACTCAGCCTTCCACGTCTAGTCCTGACGTTGCGAATACTTCTACAAAAGCTGGTTTTTAAGAATCTGCCTTGTGATTTTGCCTTGACGCTTAGCGTAGATGTGCTGAATGTACGAAATAACCCATTTGCCTAAAGAACCCCCATCAGACACCAAAGGGTTTGGTTTCCATTTGCTTGGTACATGTGTACATGATTTGGGGGTTTGCGGGGGGGGTGGGGGTGGGGAGCGCTCTCTCTCTCTCTCTCTCTCTCTCTCTCTCTTTCTCTCTCCCTTTTTTTCTTGAAGCTCCCTGATTTCTACTCCATGGCTTTTGGAAAAAACCTAAAACCCAGCTAATGTTTGATATCATCTATAGGAGGTTGGGAATTGGTTGCCTCCTCCTTTCTGAGTCACAAGTGCATTCTCTGTGACACTCCCAAAATAGTTCTGGGAACGAAAGAAAACAAGGCTTACTCAGAAACCCAACACACCAAGATAAGAAAGACCAACGAATATTCTTCAAAGAGGCAACCACAGGGCTCAGATTTTAAACATTCTGTCCAAATGTTAAACCACGTATTCCTCTTGTTTTCAGAAATACGCTCCCCGTCCCTGTTGTACGTGGCAGTGACAGCTGTGGAATGAAGCGTCCCCTTCCCTTCTGAGTTTGAGATGTTGTTTTTGCACAGCTAGGGCTGTGAGAAGCAGAAGTTTAGTGACAGGAAGGGACGGATGTGGCTCCTGAGGATAGATCCAGATAAACAGAGGCACCAAATCGAGCCTGGCTGCCTTCAAATTCTCCTATTTACTTCTGGAACATTTTCGCAGTGACTTTTCATCAGCTTTACTTGTTTTCATTGGTACATTTTCTTTTGTTTCCTAGAGAGTCATGAAAACCACTGCCAAGGTGAGCGAGAAAGTTCCCCACCATTTCATGAGTTGACCGCGTGCAGATTTACAGAGACAGACTTATATGCCAAAGTGAGGAAGAGCCTGGCAAGGCCTGAAAGACCTTGGGTCACTTTCCATTCCCACCCAGTCTTAGTTCCAATTTTCTCCTGTGTGCAATGGAGATGATGGACCTGTGTGGCCTGTGTGGTTGCTGCTGAGTTGAATGAAATAACGTATTCTAGAATGTCAATCTAGAATGATACCTGACCCATAGTGGGCTCTCGGTACATTACAGCTATTTGCTATTATCTTCGTTATTCCAGAGCTTCCTTGAGTAGGGTGCAACAGTCAGGATTGTTAAAGGGGCCTGAGTCTCAAGACCTGGGTCCTTACACAGAACAGTCCCAGTTCCGCTAGGTGAAGTCATGTCCCGACTATACACCTTATGTCCAGCTCCAGTTGCACTGGTTATAACCCTCTGGCCCAGTGACTCCTTGGAGAATCTATGCAGCCAAAAGTCTACACTTTCGTGGACCTGAAAATCAGGCAGCCCTCTTCCACAGCAGCACAAGGTCTGCTCCTGCAAGAGCTGGAAACTCTGTGAAGAGGCTGCGTGCAGCACTAAACAGTGGCTTCCTCCAGTTCATTTCATCTAGCATCCCCTTTGGATCAAGGCAGAAAACTAGGCGATGAACGTGGAACCACCCATTTGATTCACAGAGATTATGATGATGAGCAAGGCAGAGCACACATTTTCAAGGCCCAACTAACAACCAGATATACCTGTTTTCTGTTATGTGTTCGGTTACATGAAGAAAACAGAGAGAGATAAAGATGTTA
>NW_024412415.1:24547653-24622783 GCF_014898765.1 Herpailurus yagouaroundi | reverse complement strand
TCTCTCTCTCTCTCCCTCTCTCTCTCCCTCTCCCTCCCTCTCTCTCCCTCCCTCCCTCCCTCTCTCTCTCCCTCCCTCTCTTTCTCTCTCTCTCTCCCTCTCTGCCCCTCCACCCCCTCAAAATAAATAAACTCAAAAAAAATTTAAAGACATTATTGTAATTACAAACAATATGCCCTAGTCATCATTTTTTCACTTTTGTTCATGAGTCAGAGAAACTGCTCCCCATGTTATGTCCTTGACTAAACTGGGTGTCCCCCCCCCCCAAAAAGTGATGCTGAGGTCTTATGAATTGGCTCACATCTTCCTTCTGTACATTCACAGCTATTTCTTCTAGAAGAAATGAGAGAGAGAAAGTATGATGGATATGCTCGAGTGATACAGAAATCATGGAGGAAATTTGTGGCCCGGAAGAAATACGTCCAAATGAGAGAAGAAGGTATTCTGGTCATTTTGTTTCATACATTTAACAAAGCTCCAGAATGATTTTGAGCTCAAAGTTACAAGTTCGCTTTCCTTTGCCTATAATGTCACATGTTAAAATCTTGCATTCATTTTGAGTTTCTCTGTGTATTTCCACACGATATTCCTCCTCTTTCTGGGGCCCTGGCCCTTCCCTCTTCTCTGGCCTTTGGGGAACTGCAGCCTCAGACCTCCTGTTGAACAAGAAGGAGAGAAGGAGAAACAGTATTAACAGGAACTTCATCGGGGATTACATCGGGATGGAGGAACACCCGGAGCTCCAGCAGTTTGTGGGCAGGAGGGAGAAGATCGACTTTGCAGACACAGTGACCAAGTATGACAGAAGGTTCAAGGTACACACTGACCGCTGCCCATTGTGGGGAAAGTGGCCGTTTTGACATGTCCGCCCACCTTCTTAAAGCACCTCTCCTTACAGGGTGTAAAGCGAGACTTGCTTCTTACTCCCAAGTGCTTATACTTAATCGGACGAGAGAAAGTGAAACAGGGCCCGGACAAAGGCCTGGTGAAGGAAGTGCTGAAGCGGAGAATTGAGATGGAGAGAATCTTGTCCGTGTCCCTCAGGTGAGCGGCGAGGGTGTGAGGCGAGGCTGCCTGGTCCTCCTCATCTTTGCCTCTCCGCCGTTCCAAACAGCCGGGAGAAAGGCCTGGCCGGGCGCCCCCGTTGTCAAAATCCTGGTGAAGAGAA
Organism: Herpailurus yagouaroundi; assembly: GCF_014898765.1. Lineage (NCBI taxonomy): Eukaryota > Metazoa > Chordata > Mammalia > Carnivora > Felidae > Herpailurus > Herpailurus yagouaroundi. The sequence continues at coordinate 24,621,615 of NW_024412415.1, read as the reverse complement.
CTGAGTTTCCTCTTCTTCCCTGAGAAGACCCGACCTTCATTGGTCTCAGGAATGAGATTCCAAGAAGTGGCCTTCTGGTCAGCTCCACTAGTCAAGGGGAACCCAGATCCTTTCTTCCCACAAAATGTAAGACCTGGTATCCAAAACAGAGTATAAATGCTTTTACTGAAGTGGGGCCAAAGGACCAGAGTCCCATCCTGAAGCCCACCTCACCCGCCTCGAAGACCTGACCCATTTCACCAGCAAAGGCCCGGGCAGCCTGGAGTCATTGCTCAATGCCCCCTTCAACTCCCAAGTTCACAGGCAGAGGCCCCGGCTTTCTTTTGGCAGAGGGGCTTGTACGTGTAAGGAGACTTGTTTTAAATCCTGCCCTGGTCAGAATTCCCCAAGTTCCCTCTGATGAGAGGAAATCCTCCCAGTCACAGAAAGCTAAGACAAGAGGGAGAAAGGGCCATTTGAGCTCAGTGGCTTCCCCCTTGAGTGGCATCCCTGGGCCCTTCTGAGGAGACCGCTGCTTCTGTGGGGGCAAGGCTACGGGCTGCCATTGCATTGACAGTCGTGATGTCCTGGTGGTCTGTGAACGTGTCTTCCTGGAATTGGGATACCTCTAAACTCTTACTCCACACGAAGGACCAAACGGCTGCTCTCAGGAAAAAGCCGGGGTTTTGTGTGCTCAGGCATCCTATCTACCAGGCTGGAAATCCTGGCTCCAGTGTGATAATCCAAAACAGATTTCAAGTTGTGTCCATTCTTGCCTGTGTCACGGTGGTTTCTGATTCTCTCTGTTCCCAGTTTTCCTGATAAAGGGCCAGGTGGTGCTGTGAGGTCAAGGGTTTAAAACATCGCAGCTCAGGATGTGGGGGAAACTTGTAAGCAGAGGAGTCCATCAGCAGCCTTTCTGGCAAACCCCACCTCAGGTGGGTCTCAGTGCCGTGGATTTCAAGCAAGAGTTCCAGGCACTGTCCGGTTTCCAGAAGATCTTCCTGAGCATTCACCTCACCAGCTGGGCCACAGCCTGAGCTGGGCAGCCTGCCGGCCACACTTCCTGGCGAGCTGGGCGCTGAGGCTGCCCTTGTGGTTCCAAGGAACCCAACAGGAAGCTTCTTTTTTTCCTTGCATGGGGAAAAGCCACCCCTGGGCTAAGCAGGGTTCGCCTAAACCTGCCGTTTTCTCTTGACAGGGGCAGTGGCTGAATGCCAGGGAATCATAGCTCTGGGCACATGTGCTCATTACTCTGAGAGTGATTATTCTTCTTCCTGTTGTTATTGCCAGGCCTGTGTCTTCAGCCTTCAGACCATTCAGGCGGTGCTTGATCATAAATAATCATATGTCTCCATTTATATAAGGCACTTTGACCCCATCCTTCTTGTCTAGGCCTTGAGGTTTATCAAGGTGTGGGATATCCCCACTCAAATGTTTTCCTTCTGTCTTGTCTTGTCTCACAGCCTCTGGGGCTGCAGTGTCTCATGCTAAAACCAACTTCTGCTGCTGCTTCCTCATGGTCTGGACATGTGCTCCCTTATGGCCCTTCCTTGTTAGAGGATGTAATGAAATGAGGTGCTTAGCCCAAAAGTTGTTCTGGCTCCGGGGAGAGAAAAGAGTCTGAGTCATTGTAACTTGTGATCTGTGCATGTTGCAGTCACTGAGCCTCACCCTCACCAAGATTCATACTGTTCCCTCATTTCCTTCAACTACCGGGTTAGGCCAGTAATCTGAGTGAGGAATGCCACCACATGGGTGATGGTATGTGCAGAATCAAAACCAGGGTAGAAATGGATTGTGGTACCAGACCACCAGATGTGCGTGTGTGTGTGTGCTCTCAAAATATTTCAACACTGGTATAGAGAAGGATTTTAACAGTTGTCTTGCACTTCAGGGAAAAGGTTGTATTGTGTGTATGTGTGCTGAACACTGTGAGGCTTAGTGCTTGACTCTGGCTGCAGTGACTGCCCCATGGTTTCTTCTATTTAAGACCATCACCGTGCCCATAAACTTGGTCTTCTGGACCACCTCTAACTCTTATAACCACCGGGAAAGCAAAATGGGCTCGTAGCTCCCAAGCAAACCAACCAACCATGCAAAAACAGCTATGCAACAGTTTGGGAAATGAGACCATGACCAAATATTTGATATGAAGGATTTAGTGTTCATCTCCTTAGGTGTGATCTCGGTATTGTGGTTATTTTGGTCTAAAGAGGCTTTGTCTGGGACTCCTGGCAGGCTCAATTGGTAGAGCATGGGACTCCTGATCTCTGGGTCATGAGTTCAAGCCCCATGTTGGATGTAGAGGCTACTTAAAAATAAAATCTTAAAAGAAAATTTTAGGGGTGCCTGGGTGGCTCAGTCAGTTAAGCGTCTGACTTTGGCTCAAGTCATGATCTTATGGCTCATGGGTTCAAGCCCCTCATCGTGCTCTGTGCTGACAGCTCAGAGCCTGGAGCCTTCTTTGGATTCTGTGTCTCCCTCTCTGACCCTCCCCCATTCATGCTCTGTCTCTCTCTCTCTCAAAAATAAATAAACATTAAAAAAAATTTTTAAAGACTAGGAAAGAAAATTTAAGCTAAAGAAAAACATATAGGCCAGTCCCAATAGCTCAGGTGTAAGAGCCTGTGTTCTTTGCTTTCCCATTGTAGGTAATGAGATTGGTACCATCAAATCTCATAATTGGGGCTCTGTCTGAGAAGGTTTTTTTTTTTTTTTTAATTTATTTATTGTTTAATTTATATTTAAGTTAGTTAGCATATGGTGCAACAGTGATTCAGGAGTAGATTCCTTAATGCCCCTTGCCCATTTAGACTATCCCCCCTCCCACAACCCACCCAGCAACCCTCTGTTTGTTCTCTATATTTAAGTCTTTTATGTTTTGTCCCCCTCCCTGTTTTTATATTATTTTTGCTTCCCTTCCTTTAGGTTTATCTGTTTTGTATCTTAAAGTCCTCATGTGAGTGAAGTTGTATGATTATCTTTTCTCTGACTAATTTCGCTTAGCATAATACTCTCTAGTTACATCCATGTAGTTGCAAATGGCAAGATTTCATTATTTGTCATTGTCAAGTAATACTCGATCGTATATACATACCACATCTTCCTTAGCCATTCCTCTGTCGATGGACATTTGGACTCTTTCCATACTTTGTTGTCAGTAGTGCTGCTGTAAACATTGGGGTGCATGTGCCCCTTTGAAACAACATACCTATATCCCTTGTATAAATACCTCCTAGTGCAATTGCTGGGTTGTAGGGTAGTTCTATTTTTAATTTTTCGAGGAACCTTCATACTGTTTTCCAGAGAGGCTACACCAGTTTGCATTCCCATCAGCAGTGCAAAAGAGATCCTCTTTCTCCGCATCCTCACCAACATCTGTTGTTGCCTGAGTTGTTACTGTTAGCCATCCTGACAGGTGTGAGGTGGTATCTCACTGTGGTTTTGATTTGTATTTCCCTGATGGTGAGTGATGTTGAGCATTTTTTCATGTGTCTGTTCACCATCTGGATGTCTTCTTGGAGAAATATCTGTTCGTGTCTTTTGTCCATTTTGTCACTGGATTATTTGTTTTTTGGGTGTTGAGTTTTGTAAGTTCTCTATAGATTTTGGATACTAACCCTTTATCTGATATGTCGTTTGCAAATATCTTCTCCCACTCTGTCGGTTGCCATTTAGTTTTGCTGATTGTTTCCTTCGCTGTGCAGAAGCTTTTTATTTTGATGAGGTCCCATAGTTCATTTTTGCTTTTGTTTCCCTTGCCTCCAGAGATGTGTTGAGTAAGAAGTTGCTGCAGCCAAGGTCAAAGAGGTTTTTGCCTGCTTTCTCCTCGAGGAGTTTGATGGCTTCCTGTCTTACGTTTAGGTCTTTCATCCATTTTGAGTTTATTTTTGTGTATGGTAAGAAACTGGTGCAGGTTCATTTTTCTGCATGTCGCTGTCCAGTGTTCCAGCACCACTTGCTGAAGAGACTGTCTTTATTCCATTGGATATTCTTTCCTGCTTTGTCAAAGATTGGTTGGCCATACGCTTGTGAGTCCATTTCTGGGTTCTCTATTCTGTTCCATTGATCTGAGTGTCTGTTCTTGTGCCAGTACCGTACTGTCTCGATGATTACAGCTTTGTAGTATAGCTTGAAGTCTGGGATTATGATGCCTCCTGCTTTTGTTTTCTTTTTCAAGATTGCTTTGGCTATTCGAGGTCTTTTCTGGTTCCATACAAATTTTAGGATTGTTTGTTCTAGCTCTGTGAAGAATGCTGGTGTTATTTTGATAGGTACTGCATTGACTATGTAGATTGCTTTGGGTAGTATTAATTTTAACAATATTTGTTCTTCCTATCCAGGAGCATGGAATATTTGTCCATTTTTTGTCTGTGTGTCTTCTTCAATTTCTCTCATAAGTTTTCTATAGTATTCAGTGTATAGGTTTTTCACCTCTTTGGTTATGTTTATTCCTAGGTATTTTATAGTTTTTGGTGCAATTGTAAATGGGATCAATTCCTTGATTTCTCTTTCTGTTGCTTCATTATTGGTGCATAGGAATACAACCGATCCTGTGCATTGGTTTTATATCCTGCCACTTTGCTGAATTCATGGATCAGTTCTAGCAGTTTTTTTGGTGGAATCTTTTGGGTTTTCCATATAGAGTATCATGTCATCTGCAAAGAGTGAAAGTTTGACCTCCTCCTGGCCGATCTGGATGCCCTTTATTCCTTTGTGTTGTTTGACTGCAGAGGCTAAGACTTCCAATACTATGTTGAATAACAGTGGCGAGAGTGGACATGCCTGTCGTGTTCCTGACCTTAGGGGGAAAAGCTCTCAGGTTTTCCCCATTAAGGATGATATTAGCAGTGGGTCTTTCATATATGGCTTTTATGATCTTGAGGTGTGATCCTTCTATCCCTACTTTCTTGAGAGTTTTTATCAAGAAAGGGTGCTGTACTTTGTCAAATGCTTTCTCTGCATCTATTGAGAGGATCATGTGGTTCTTGTCCTTTGTTTTATTGATGTGATGCATCAAATTGATTGTTTTGTGGATATTGAACCAGCCCTGGATCCCAGCTATAAATCCCACTTGGTTGTGGTGAATAATTCTTTGTGGAAGAAGAATTATTCGTGGATCTGGTTGGCTAGTATCTTGTGGAAGATTTTTGTATCCATGTTCATCAGGGAAATTGATCTATAGTTCTCCTTTTTAGTGTAGTCTTTGTCTGGTTTGGGAATCAAGGTAATGCTGGCTTCAAAGAAAGAGTTTTTAAGTTTGCCTTCCATTTCTATTTTTTGGAACAGCTTCAAGAGAATAGGTGTGAACTCTTCTTTAAATGTTTGGTTAGAATTCCCCTGGAAAGCCATCCAGCCCTAGACTCTTGTTTTTTGGGGGAGAGTTTTGATTTCTTTACTGGTTATGGGTCTGTTCACATTTTCTATTTCTTCCTGTTTCGCTTTTGGTAGTTTATATTTTTCTAGGAATGTGTCCATTTCTTCCAGATTGCCCATTTTATTGGCGCATAATTGCTCATAATATTCTCTTATTGTTTGTATTTTGGCAGTGTTGGTTGTGATCTCTCCTCTTTCATTCTTGATTTTATTTATTTGGGTCCTTTCTTTTTTGTTTTTGATCAAACTGGCTAGGGGTTTATCAATTTTGTTAATTCTTTCAAAGAACCAGCTGGTTTCATTGATCTGTTCTGCTGTTTTATTTGTCTGTTTTTGTTTTTGTTTCGATCACATTGATTTCTGCTCTAATCGTTGTTATCCTGTCTTCTGCTGGTTTGGGGTTTTATTTGATGTTCTTTTTCCAGCTCTTTGAGGTGTGAGGTTAGGTTGTGTATCTGAGGCCTTTCTTCCTTCTTTAGGAAGGCCTACATTGCTATATACCTTTATGACTGCCTCTGCTGCATGCCAGAAGTTTTGGGCTGTGGTATTAATCATTTTCATTGCCCTCATGTACTTTTTAATTTTCTCTTTAATTTCTTGGTTGGCCCATTCTTTTTTTTTTTTTTAATATGGGACACTTCATGAATTTGTGTGTCATCGTTGTGCAGGGGCCATGCTAATCTTCTCTGTATCATTCCAATTTTAGTATATGTGCTGCTGAAGTGAGCACCCCATGCATTCTTTAGTAGGATGTTCTTTAGTCCCCAAGTATTTGTTATCTTTCCAAATTTTCTCTTGTGGTTGATTGCGAGTTTCATAGCGTTGTGGCCTGAAAATATGCACAGTATGATCTCAGTCTTTTTGTACTTGCTGAGGGCTGATATGTGTCCCACTATGTGATCTGTTCTGGAGAATGTTCCATGGGCACTGAAGAAGAATGTGTATTCTGCTTTAGGATAAAATGTTCTGAATATATCTGTTAAGTCCATCCTGTCCAATGTGTCACTCAAAGCCATTGCTTCCATGTTGATTTTCTGTTTAGATGATCTGCCTGTTGTTGTAAGTGGGATGTTGAAGTTCCCTACTATTATGGTATTATTATCAATGAATTTCTTTTTGTTTGTGATTAATTGATTTATATATTTGGGTTCCTCAACATTTGGAGCATAAATGTTTACAATCGTTAGGTCTTCTTCATGGATAGACCCCTTAATTATGATATAATGCCCTTCTTCATCTCTTGTTATAGTCTTTATTTAAAACAAAATTTTTTTTTAACATTTATTTATTTTTGAGAGATAGAGAGCAAGGGAGGGGCAGAAAGAGAGGGAGACACAAAATATGAAGCAGGCCCCATGCTCTGGGCTGTTAGCACGGAGCCTGAAGTGGGGCTCGAACCCACGAACTGTGAGATCATGACCTGAGCTGAAGTTGGATGCCCAACTGACTAAGCCACCCAGGCACCCCTAAGTCCATTTTAAAATCTAGATCATCTGATATAAATATTGCTACTCCAGCTCTCTTTTGTTGACCATTAGCATGATAGATGGTTCTCCATCCCCTTATTTTCAATCTGAGGGTGTCTTTAGGTCTAAAATGGGTCTCTTGTAAACAGCATATAGATGGATCTTGTTTTCTTATCCCTTCTGTTATCCTATGTCTTTTGAATGGAGCGTTGAGTCCATTGACATTTAGAGTGAGTACTGAAAGATAGGAATTTATTGCCATTATGTTGCTAATAAATTGGAGAGTTGGAATTTCTGGTAGTGTTCTCTGGTTCTTTGTTGCTTTTGGTCTTTTTGTTTCTGTTTTTGTTTTTGTTGTTTCATCTCTTCTCCCTTCAGAGAGTCCCCCTTAAAATTTCTTGCAGGGCTGGTTTAGTGGTCACGAACTACTTTAATTTTTGTTTGTCTGGGAAACTTTTTATCTCTTCTATTTTGAATGACAGCCTTACTGGATGAAGAATTCTTGGCTGCATATTTTTCCGATTCAGCACATTGAATATATCCTGCCACTCCCTTCTGGTCTGCCAAGTTTCTGTGGATAGGTCTGCTGCAAACCTGATCTGTCTTCCCTTGTAGGTTAAGGACTTTTTTTCCCTTGCTGCTTTCATGATTCTTTCCTTGCCTAAGTATTTTGTGAATTTGACTATGTTACGCCTTGTTGCTGATCGGTTTTTGTTAAATGTAATGGCAGTCCTCTGTGCTTCCTGGATTTCAATGTCTGTGTCTTTCCTCAGGTTAGGAATGATTTCTGCTATGATTCGTTCACATAAATTTTCTACCCCTTTTTTTCTCTCTTCATCTTCTGGGACCCCTATCATTCTTATGTTATTCCTTTTTAATGAGTCACTGAGTTCTCTAATTTTTATTTTGTGCTCTTTTGCCTTAGTTTCCCTCTTTTTTTCTGCTTCAGTATTCTCCATAAGTTTGCTCTGCCTCATCCATTCTTGCTGCCGTGGCATCCATTCGAGATAGCAGCTCAGTTATAGCATTTTTTATTTCATCCTCCCTAGCTTTTTTACTTCTTTTATCTCCACATAAAGGGATTCTGATGTATTTTCAACCCCAGCTAGTATTCTTATTATCATGATTCTAAATTCTGATTCAGACATCTTGTTTGTATCTGTGATTAAGTCCTCGGCTGTCATTTCTTTCTGTTCTTTCTTTTGGGGTGAATTCCTTCGTTTTGTCATTTTTGAGGAAGAAAAGGAATTAATAAAGTAAGAAAAATTAAAATTAAAAATTAAAAACAACACAAAGAAATCAAATAAAGGATGCTAGATCCTAGGTATGTTTTGGTCTGGTTGTTGAAAGAAGCTTGATAGATTAGAGAAAAAAGGGAAAGATAAGAAAAGAAAAAAAAGGAAAACCTTTGAAAATTTGAAAAAATGAATACAATAAAACAGAATAGAATGAAATGATGAAAGTAAAATAGAATTTTAAGAATTTATAAAAGAGTAAAAAAAACTAGTAGAAAAAATTGAAGTCTTTTTAATAAAAATGGAAAATAAAAGTAGATTTTTTTTCTCTTTCTGTATTCAAGAATAAGAAAAGAAAAAAATATTGAATAAAAGGACCAGCGAACAGAATGGAGTATGATTGAAATTACATCTGGTTTCTCATAGAAGTCAAGCTATGAAGCACTTTATAGTCCGTAAACTAAGCAGGCAGAGAGACTTGTGTTTGTCAAGAGTGCTGTTGGCCCAGTTGGGCAGGGCTTAGTGTAACAGCTATGTCCTCCATAGATGGCACTGCTTAGCTTACTGGGGTGGATTGCTGTGGATGGCACTCGTAGGCATGTATGTGCATATGCAGGAGGGGTGAAAATGGCATCACCCTGCTACCCAGTCTCTAGTATTTGAACTCTGTGGTCTGGCAATCGAGCACCCTTGCTTTTTCTCTGGCTTCCATCCACTCCCCACTTCTACACCGTCTGTCACCAAGCTGCCAGGCGGCATCTGTCTCCTGAGTTTTATCTCAAATAGGGCTTTTTCCCAGCCCCTCACTTCTGAGGGACTTCACCTTTGGCCCGCTCACACCTTCTGGAGGAGGGTCTCACCAAGCAATGGCCAGGTGCCAGCTCGCCCCCAGGAATGTTCATGAGACCGCACTGCTGATGGTGCCCAGAGACTGTGGCATGTCCATGTAACCATGAACAAAAAGTTCATGCGATCTTGTACCAGCAGCAGAGTTTCAAGGTTTATGGAAAATCACAACACACATCTGGCTCCGGGCTTCACCCTCAATGTCCTTATTCCAGCACTAGTAAATGTGGTTGTTCTCCGGAGTCTGCTGGGACCTTTGCCTGTGGGGATGCCGCACAGCCTCTACCAGGTGTCCTCTCAGCAGGGGAACTGCTTCTCCCCATGTGGCCCGAGAACCTCTTGGACCCCACTCTGCTACTGGGGATTCGCCCTTCCCACCAGAGCACCACTAGGTATTGAGCTGCGGAGTTGCAGACTCTGTGCTCCCCCTGTTTATAGAGTCTTAATGGAATTTAAACCCTCTCCTTTCTCCTTTCTTCCTTTTTTGTTCAGTCCCTGTGGCTGTTTCCGCTTTTCCACTTTGTCTGCAGCTACTTTTGGTGGTGGTGGGGGGTGCTTTTCCCATACGCTCTCCCCATCTCCGTCCTCTCTCCACAAGCAAAAACAACTCCCTGACCTCCGCAGCTTCTCTCTCCCCCAGTTCACCTCTTCACGCCGCGTACCTGCTGAGTTCTGTGGTTCAGGTTGTGCAGATTGTTGTGTTAATCCTCAAATCAGTTTTCTAGGTGTGCAGGATGGGTTAGTGTTAATCTGGCTACATTTCAGCCATGGGAGACGCAAAAAAAACCTTCATGCTGTTCCGCCATCTTGGCCCCTCCTCTGATGAGGCTTCTAATAGTCCTTGTCATTTTAATAGCTGATCACCAGAGGCCCAAGACTGAAAACTACGTGGCTCCCTGTCTGGTTCAGTAGATTTTCCAAAATGACTATGTGATGGGAAGATCAACCTGAAAGAGGGCTTTAGGGAGATGCTCCAGTTTCTCTTGTTGCAACATTCTTGCCTAGAATGTTGCATTGCCTAATTGGCTAAACCTGGCAATAAGAACAGCCTACTTTACCGCTGCACAGCTGACCCAAAACATTACTGAAATCTTGACTTGATGTAACCTTTGGGATTTGGGAACCTGGACGTTGTCAGCATTTTTGAACTGAACCCCTACCTTGTGTTCAGCTCTGGAATTTGGAGGTGAATGCGAACATAGTCACTGCCTCAAGGAGCTCCCTGTCATTCTGGAATGGAAGCAAATACCTGAGTAGGCCTTCCATATAACCTGCCATACAGGTTATAAGTGTTAGGAGATGTTACACAGGATACTCCTGGGATACAAAAGACACGATGAGCCTTCTCACTGGGGGTCTGTGAAGCTTTGCTAGGAGACCCTTGTTTAGGTTTGACACAGCCTGTGTCTGCACTGCAGGGAAATCCGGTTGCCCCAAAGCTGGTGTCACTGGTTTCTCTGTATGGTGGAATTCTGGAGAAGGTTTATTTTCTTCTCCTTCTTCACGTTTATTTGTTTTTGAAAGAGAGAGACGGAGAGCATGTGTGCAAGCAAGCAAAGGAGAGGCAAAGAGAGAGGAGATAGAGACTCCCAAGCAGGTTGTGTGCTGACAGCAGAGAGCCTGATGCAGGGCTTGAACTCATGAGCCATGAGAGCATGACCTGAGCCAGACACTTAACCGACTGAGCCACCGAGGCACCCAGGTTTTTTTTCTTCTTTAATTACCTCTGTACTTTCCAGTTTGCTAAAAGGAGTACATATAAGGGTTTAAATAAAGGCAGGGCTGGCCTAGGAAATAGCCTTTTCAGCATAAGGGCGGGGGAACCTCCTTTAAGTCTTTACTCAGTGTTTTGTAACAAACATTTTTTTGTGGAAGAGATACTGGTTAAGGGAGTGAAACAAGATTTTCTAGTATTGTCAGCAATATAACAATAAGCCACAAAGATGAGATAAAAAGCAAATAGAGAGCCAAAGCAGGGACTAGTAAAGGATCTTTCAGCACAGGGGACTACATCAAACATCTGTAAGGAATTGCAGCTTGAGCATATGAATAAGACAGGGGTGAGGTCCAAAGATAAGTCTGAATTTTTAGAAAAAATAAATGTAAAAGCTTTGTTTTTAGCCCCTGGAGCGTGGGCTGAGGAGAGGCGAATGAACTTAAAACTCTGGCCTGAGGATGGTTTCACTGACTCCCATGCCTGGGTCACCCGAGGGAGGGGTTTCTGCATTTGAGGGCTAAAGTCAAAGTGTCCAAACACTTGTTCTCATTTCCAGACTCCTGCTGATAATTGGCCCTGAAGTTTTGGCCTGCTTGCTTTTTTCTTTATGGTAATGAAACTCCTAAGCACATTAAACTACTCAAGGTTACTTGCGTTGGGCTCATTTAGCCCAGTTGAATAAGCACTGTCCCGCCGAAAAGTACAGCCAGGCAAACAGACGCATCCAGACATGCCCAAGAGTGCTCTGCATCAAGCAGAGTTTTGTTTCTCACCCCACACACCGAAAAGTGGGGCTTCTCGTTTTACTCTTTGCCTATTGCATCCACTCCCTTCCTCACGCAACAGTCTTCTTACCCCTGGGCTAGGATGCTAGGATGCTTGGGGTTTTTTTTTTTCATTAATTCCAAATGATGTTTACATAAGTGTCTTTGTGTGGAGTTCTGCATTGCCATAATTGAATTGATCATGACAATTCCAGACTTTTCATCTGCCTAGAGACAGGAAGATGATAGTAGCTTTGTAGCTAGACCGTCTCTGGTACATTCTCAGACTTTACGAAAAGATTCCATTTCCTCATTTAGAAAAGTAGAGATTTAGAAATAGTAGAGATTGTGAGCTGCCCTGCAATACCTATTTTCTCCTTTACATAGGAATGGCTGACAGCCTCCCCTCAGACTGCATTTCCCAGGCTTCCTTGCAGCTAGGTGTAACCATGTGACGTAGTGCTGGCCCATGGGGTGTGAGCAGAAGTGACTTGTACAACTTCCCGGTCCTACCTGTAAAAGGAAAGAGTAAATGCCTAGCCCCCAGGCACTGTAGAATGGTCCTGTTGGTCCTGAATTGCTTTTGCAAATGCTTTTGACGAGCAAGAGACAAAAATGCAATCTTGTTTAAACCGCCAGTTGCCACAGTCTTCATCACGACAGAAAAACCTATATCCCAACTATAACAAGAGTATAAAAGAAACTAGTTGTGATGTAGGAAAGTTTGAAAACAAAGGCTTGAGGTAGTAATAATGAGCAAGTGTTCCACCTAAATGGCCATTATGTGTTCAAAAATGCCCGTAAAGTATTCTGACTTCACATCCAAGAAGAACTCTTCGGCATACTCATCCTCATTAAACAGGCTTTGAAGGGCCAAGCTCCCTCTCAGTGTGCTGTTGTCTTGTTGCTTCTAGTTTACTCATCTCTCCCCTGTGGTTTGTGCATGCTGCCATCCTGTGCCTTTAAATTATAGGTGGGTGGCGGGCCTACCTTAGATCTCTCCTCTCCTATACATTACCAAGCTCCTTTCATGTAGGAAGACTAAGGGGCTGAGGTTTCTGGAAGAGGCTATGGCTAAAGCTACTGATTTAATCAGGTCCAGGTCGTTAGCTTCCTTCTGTGCCCAAAGAGAGAAGGTTCCTGACAAGCCACCAAGGCTCTGACTGCCCGAAGAAGTCAGAAGGCTCAGACTGCCTCTGGTCTACCCCGACCTCATCATATTCATGGGACTGCCCAGAGATACCGTGGGGGTTGCAGTTTAAATGGATCAGAGTCTACATGGAAGAAGAATGCTTAATCTCAAAGCTTCTCTATGCCCTAGTTCTTTCTCCATACTCACCTTCCCGTCTGGGTTTGTAATCTATTGGTGCAGCGGTACCTAGGGTCCCGAGAGCAGGCCCCTGTGTGATACAGCTCAGCTCTGGTTACTAAAAAAAAAAAACAAAAAACAAAAAACATGTTGTTGGCATTTCCTGCACTTGAAGAGATTAAAATGTTATTGTGGTCACTTCATTGAAACAGGTTTGCTTTGTTTTTAATACCTGGAAAAACACTATCCCTGATGAAATGTCATTCTTTAGAGGGGTGTCTTAGATAGTTTAACGGTGGTCCAGTGGAGGTCTTTGTAAGTGTGTACATTATGGAACCTGTGGGGTTGGTGGCCTCCTTCAACTGAGCTATACCTCTAACAACTGGAGTATAAAAGGTCTTAATTATATGTGGGTTGTAATTTCCATGAAGTCTAGCTGGGTTTGGAGATGGAACTGAGTCTAATCAATCCTCTCTACCAGTAAGCATTTTCCCCAGAACTGGGTTTGCCTCAGCCTCTTCCAGTCTTCCTGCAGCATCTCATGTTTTCTCCCTCCTGGCCTGAGTTTGCCCACAGCCCTACCCTATACAAACACGCAGTTTCCACAGAGGTGTGTTCTCTCCCTGTCCCACGAAATTCATTAGCTTGAAGTTGATGCTTGTTCTTGCTTGCTGTTGGTCCACCTGTCTTGTGTATCTGTGTTTCGTGTGTTTGTGCCTTCAGCAGCTCTTGGCACACAGTTTAAGCAGAGCACCCAATACCCAAAGACCCGTAATAAGTGCTTACAAAGCCCAGGGTGTTGGCCTCCCTTTTGGTAACTGAGCTACAATTCTTCAAGTTAGGATTTATTACAATAGCTACAACCATATTGTAAATTCTACTAACTTGGCACTTATGTGGAATTGTTCACTTTCAGCCACATTCTATTCATAACAGTTGGGATTTTTATGATCCTAAGAACGTAGAAGTTGAATTTGAAAGTGGTTTTTTCTTTTTTAATACAGACTAAATTGTCCTTAAATTCCGGATTTTGAAAATCATGTGGGAGATTTATTTTGATGATACGTTTGGTGGGTTATAAGCTTCCTTCGAAAGCAGATTGCAGCAATTTTGTTATGTAATTTGTAGCTGTTGTGTTTTGTTTTGAAGCTTATCACTTACAGAAAGACTGTAGAAACCTAATGCTATCTTACAGAATTTTTTTAAGGGAATAAACAGACGTGCAACTTTCAGTAAGTCTTTCCATTCTCTTTGCAGTACCATGCAGGATGACATTTTCATTCTTCATGAGCAAGAGTATGACAGTCTGCTTGAGTCTGTCTTCAAAACTGAATTCTTAAGCCTCTTAGCAAAGCGTTATGAGGAAAAAACCCAGAAGCAACTACCTCTGAAATTTAGCAATACGTAAGTGGGGATCTGGGGCCCAAAGTTGTGAGTAAAAATTGATCTCCCTGCTGCAGTCAAGACTGAGAAGAGAGGAGGCTTGTGGGGTGGAGCAGGGGGTCTGACCAGCTTCAGTGGCTTCAGAAAAGCCCAGCCCTGTGTGCCTCCATTTCTCCCAGAGAGTCCTAGGGCCTATAGAAGACAGTCCTGATGGATGTTACAGACCTTGAAAGATCACTTTTGCATTTTTGTGAAGTAATATGGACAGCTACTGAAAATTAGGATTTTTCTGCCTTATGACATGAGAAAATGTAAGTTAAAAAAAAAGCAGAATATGGAATTGTGTTATGTAAGCCCATAGGCAGTATGAAAAATAAAAACTGGCTGGGCATTTTAGAGTTGTGGATGAATTTCCCATCTATTTGGGTTTTGGTTGCTAGTGTTGAATGAAATTTAATTAAGTAATAACCACCTTCCGTGCCGGGGAGACATGGGCTATCTTGTGTCTGGCATCTCTCAGTTCTCCACAAACAGACCGAGGGAAATCAGAGAGGCACAGTGACGCCCCACAATAGTGTGGCCTGGAGAGTGTCCCTTCCCTTTCGTCCACTTGGCAGACCCACCTGAGTTCACCTGATGGAGTGACATTGGTACCTATAATGGGGTACCTCCCTCACCAACTGGTTTCTCACAGATGCTTGCTGGGCCCCAGATACTTCTGCCTCTGGTCGGGGCTTAGCACGCCGCTGTCCCACACCCATGTACGTTGTCCACGTTCGAGGGCCCCGGGCTGGCTCAGATGACCTGGGTTTGCCTAGTTTTACAGCACTCTTGCCCAGCAGCAGAAAACTCCATGCTGGGGTCTGCGAGCACCATTTTCTCACGTGTTACTAACAAATATCCTCGTCACAGGCTTGAACTCAAGTTGAAAAAGGAAAACTGGGGTCCCTGGAGTGCAGGGGGCTCCCGGCAAGTGCAGTTCCACCAAGGCTTCGGTGACCTGGCCATCCTCAAGCCCAGTAACAAAGTGCTGCAGGTCAGCATCGGACCAGGCCTGCCCAAGAACTCCCGTAAGTGTGCACGGTGCCCGTGGCCCTCCCTCACCCTGCTCGGGGCCAGACTTGCTTCCCACGAGATGCTCACGGGGCTCTGCGAGGCAGAGAACCAGTACATTTACTGCTTCCTGGGGCTGGGGTTTAGTTGACATCGAAGCATTTCCAACCAAACCAACATCGAGGCAAATGAGCAGGTTAAACCTTTCTGGATAATTTCGCACTTAGATATAGCAATCCTGGCATTACAAATACTGTGTTTAAAATAAATCAGGGGAGCCTGGGTGGCTTAGTCGGTTGAGCGTCCGACTTCAGCTCAAGGTCATGGTCTCATGGTCTGTGAGTTCGAGTCCCACGTCGGGCTCTGTGCTGACAGCTCAGAGCCTGCAGCCTGCCTCAGATTCTGTGTCTCCCTCTCTCTCTGCTCCTCCGTCACTCCTGCTCTCTCAAAAATAAATAAACATTTAAAAAAAATTTTTAAATAAAATAAATCAGCTTGTTAGCTTCACATGTCCAGCCCATTCCAGTCAGATCTTGTCAACAGTACAAACGTTACCTTTTCTGGCAGTTAGAAGAAATTGACCACGTTTTACCAGCCCTTAGCCGGGTTTCACTGTATTACTGTGCATCAGAGCTAATGGCTCCTCCTTCCACCATAGAACCAGCGCTTACCTGGAAAACCCCTCCTGCCACCGCACTGCACTAACTCCTTCACCAACCTTTGATTCTTTTTCTATTTATTACCAATGTTTGTAATGTACAGCATAGAGTAATCATGTATGCTATGCTTTCATCTACTGTAGATATCTTTATAGGATTTTCTCCAGGCGTACAACAAATGGATCCCAGGTATAAAGGAGGCCTTTGTGAAATCTGTCTACAAAGGTACACGCTGGCATGTGCTGTAGGTCACTAATACAATACAGACAAATAGCCACGCAGAATATGTTGGTGTGTCTGTATCAGTTGGTACTTACAGAAAACAGACAGCAGTTCTTTGGGGTTTTGTTTTAATTTTTCTCTCTCTGTTTTTTTTTTAAGTTTGTTTATTTATTTTGAGAGAGAGGGAGGGAGAGCACACGAGGGGCAGAGAGAGAGGAAGAGAGAGAATCCCAAGCAGGCTCCACACTTTGAGCGCAGGGCCCAACATGGGGCTTAATCTCACGAACCATAAGAGCATGACCTGAGCTGAAACCAAGAGTTGGAAGCTTAACCAGTTAAGCCACCCAGGCGCCCCCAGACAGCAGTTTTTGAAGATGCTTTTAAATACACGGATTCTTGGGATGCCTGGGTGGCTTAGTCAGTTAAGTGTCTGACTTTGGCTCAGGTCATGATTTCGTGATTCATGGGTTTAAGCCCTGCGTCAGGCTCTGTGCTGATAGCTTGGAGCCTGGAGCCTGCTTAAGATTCTGTGTCTGCTTGGCGCCTGGGTGGCTCAGTCGGTTGGATGACCGACTTCGGCTCAGGCCATGATCTCACGGTCCGTGGGTTCCAGCCCCGCATCGGACTCTGTGCTGGCAGCTCGGAGCCTGGAGCCTGCTTCGGATTCTGTGTCTCCCTCTCTCTCTCTGCCCCTCCCCTGCTCAAGCTCTGTCTCTCTCTCTCTCTCAAAAATAAATAAACATTTAAAAAATTAAAAAAAAAAAAGATTCTGTGTCTCCCCACTCTGGTCTCCTGCCAATACCTCCTCCTGGCCAAACCCAACTGGAATGCAGAGGCCTCTTGGCCCAGGTGAAGCAGTCCTTTGGGCTCAGAGCCTGGCAAAGAAGAGCAACAGATAACCAGCGGGTTGTGAAGAGTGTTCAGTAGGCCCCGAAGTGGAACATCCCCTAATCAGGAGGGAAGGAATCTAGGTACTGAGAGGGAAACCCTCACCAGGCCGCTTCCCCTTGTCCCAGACCTCAGGACCTCCTTCGTTTTGTGTTATTCGTGCCTTCTCACCTCCCATCCTTCTCAGTTCCTCAGCCCTTCTCTTTGCAAGAAATTCCCTCTGCACCCCTCTTCTGGTTTGATCCTGCCTTCCTTCATGTCCTACTGGAGACCTATCTATTGGTTTCCTTTGTAATACATGTCTCTGCAGAGGTGCCATCTCCTCTGCCCGGCAGTGTTCCTGCCGCCCCAGGCCCAGTTCTGACCCACAGTGGGGTTCCATGGACCACCAGTTGATTTTCTAACTCCTCACGTCCGTGTCAGAAGTACAAGTCTTCTACCCTCTGTGGTCTCTGTTTTCATCGGAAGGCTCTTGACCCTACGCTGATGTACAGTGAGCGCTGAGATGTGCTTCTTGCCAGTGACCGTGACGGGCAGCACTCACGGGTTCATTCCATGCTGTGTTCAGACCACGAGTGCAAACGTTAAAATGTCCCACCCATCTCTTTTGAAAGCCCACAGAAATAGAAACGCTTTTGTAAGACTGTAAAGCCATTGTCTCTAACATTTCAACACCATGGGTCCATCGACATGTCTTCCGGCCCCTCCTGTCCCATAGCTACTAAGACAGTACTTCCCTCAACTGTCCCTTCTCTATGCAGGCTCCTTGCATATCTGGCTGGAACCTGGATTCCACACTTCTCGAAAGTTTTCCATAAGCAAGAAACCATCAGAAGCCATAAAACCAACCAGTGGTACTGATTTTGACTTTGTCTGGTTTGTTTGTTTCAGGTCCTACCAGAAGGAACACAATTCAAAACAAAGGTTATTCCGGTGGGACGCACAATGCCAACTACCCCATGAGAGCCGCCCCTCCCCCTCCAGGTAAATCCAGCGTGTGCCCGACACCAGGACCACTAACCTGGACCCATCATTTGTAAAATGCATCTGGGAAGAAACCCATTAGCAGATAAATGCGCACATATTACCCAGCCATGAGCCATTGCAGTGCCAGATGCACTACCGTCAGCATAATGGCCCTGCTTGTGACCCCAAAATGCAGGAAAAGCATGAGCTCGTGAGACTGAACTGAAGCTGAGTTAACAATCTGGATTTCATTACCTAGCAATATTACCCCCAAAGGGAAGACTTCTTACATCAGTAAAAGAAAAAGGAGTTCCTTGCCCATGGCAACCAGGATGTTGTCAGCTTTTCAGTTGGGAGGATGTGGCCTTTGTGGGGCTAGGAGTTCGCTGGCGATAACCCCTCCACCAGCACTCTGTTCCCGCCAAGTATCATGATGATATTTTGCAACTAGTTAAGAGCTTCATGAATAAGTGGAAAATTTTTATTTTCAGTCAGATAGACTCTTTATTCCAAAAAACAAAGAAATATCTAAAAGAATTGCAAAATTGATACAAAAAAATTTTTTTAAACCTTAAGTTTCATATTTCTCATGTTTTATGATAAAAATATAGCACGCAGGTCAATAAAATCCAAACCTGAGTCAATGCAAGACTCTTTGCCTGGAAAAATCCATTTAGTGTTTTAAGAGCACTCTCAAAATGCACAAGATGTTTTTCCCTCACTCACAAAATTCAGTTAATAAAGAGCTGTCCCCAGAATATTGGGTGTTGGTAAGTTCAGGAGTCTGGGTCTGAAACAGTCACCTTAGGACCACACTTAAATCATCCCAGACAAGGAAATAGCAGTGTCTGAAGTAAGCAGGGAAAAGCATTTCTTTCATCTGCTCTGCAATCTCGAAGCTATATGCTAAAATATGGACACCCGTGCCTAGCAGGAAAAAACTAATTCAGATCTCTTTGGGAGTCCCCATGCTTTCTACCCAGCTCTCTTTCCTCCCCTCTGCCTTTACCCTTAAAGAAAATCCAAGCATAAAGGAACCTAAGAGAACCACTATAGTATTGTGTTACTACTTACATGCTGGCGCCGCCCTCCCCGCCCCCCCCCCCCCAGCCCCGTCCCGCCCCTGTGCAGAATCCTGGCCAGACCACCTGGAAAGTTCATTTGCCTCAGCTTAGGTTGGCCAAAGTTGCCTCAGACCAAATACCCGACCTTGAGCTCGGCTCCCAACCCCTCTACGTGACCGTTTTCGTCAATAAAATGAGGCAGTTGGACCTGAATCCCTTTTATCAGCCTTTCTCACACTATCTGTGGTGAAGGAACAAGGTTGGGTTTTTTTTTTTTCTTTCTTTTCTTAATTTCTTGTTTTGTTTTGTTTTGTTTTTATTTATATGGAGAGAAAGAAAGGTGAGCAGGGGAGGGGCAGAGAGAGAGAGAGAATCCCAAGCAGGCTCTGCACTGCCAGTGTGGGGCCCGACACGGTGCTTGAACCCACGAACTGCGATTTCATGACCCAAGCTGAAGTTGGATGCCTAACCAACTGAGCCACCCGGGTGCCCCTTAATTTCTTTCCTTCTTTCTTTCTCAGCCTATCACAAACCATGCTTTTATTGTAACATATAATAAAAATGAGTAGAAGAATGGAATTTTAAAAGCATTCAAAATAGAAGCCAGAATTTCTTACTGGATTCAAAAGACATGAAATAGGTCTATGAAGCTGCTGTGAACGCTTCTAGGTGCTTATTCTTAATTTCTGAACTTATCGGGGGTGAATGGGTCACGCGCAGCATGGAGCAGCCCATCTGTGACACCCCCCCCCCCTTTTGATTTCATAGCCCTACAGCACGTCCTGCTCTGGTTTGCCCCTCTCCTTGGCAACCACCAAGCTCCTTGTTTCTTTAATGAAGAAACTGACACACTGAAAGGTCATATATCTTGTTCAAGGTCAACAGAGCTAACCTAGGCAGAGCCCAATCTGACCTGCTGGTCTCTCTTATAAACTGACGGTCATCCCACCTGTACCAAAGAGTTTTTTTCTTAATTCAGTTGGAAGAGGTTTTATAGGAGGTTTACCAAAATGGGCCTGGGGAAGTCTTGTTCTTCATTCTTGCCCAGATCTGTCAGTGGGAGAAGAGGTAAGGGAGAAGAAGAGATCACACATACAATGGAAAGATAATGCCCCTTTTGGCCAAGGCCTGTGGTTTGGAGCCCATCACCATATTCCATTACTTAACAGATAATGTGATCTTGACTAGGAACAGTTGTTGGGCTACGAGAGTTTGCCCTATGTGGATTGATCCAACGAGTGGCCACATTTTCCTGCCTGTGTAGAGTGCTCCCTCTACCTCCCACAGGGGACTCCTGCAGAGGACACCCAAGACTGACCCCTTGAAAATGGACGTCCAACTGTTTAAACAGCTGCCTGCCAGCCCTCTTGAATCATAGCCTCATAATTTTTCTTAGATCTAAGAATGTGCCTGCCAACTCATTGCAAGCTTACCTTTCCTTGCATGTGGGCTTTGAAAGCCTGAATGAACATCTGGTGATTCTGCTACCCAATTCAACAAGCATGTGTGAGTGTCTGCTATGTTCCAGGCACTTGCTAGGCAGCTTACAGTGTATCAGCTCTGTCCCTCACAACATATTTGCAGTCATGTCCTCTGTATTTTCAGATGGGAAAACTGAGGCCTGGCGAAGCTAAGTGACTTGCTCTTGGCTAATCGATGGAGAGCCTTTAAGCAGATCGGAAGATGTAAGCTTTGTTTTCTCCCGTTTTTCTCTCCCTAGGTTACCATCAGAACGGAGTCATCAAAAACCAATTTGTGCCACATCCCCACGCTCCTGGAAACCAGAGGTTAAATCAGAAAAGTCTGTACACCTCCATGGCCCGTCCACCCTTGCCACGGCAGCAGTCCACCGGCTCAGACCGAGTGTCACAGACGCCGGAGAGCTTGGATTTCCTTAAGGTCCCAGATCAGGGTGCTGCCGGGTAAGGGTCCCACCCCCTATAGATGAAGTTGGTGACCTGTATCTCCATCCATCAGAGCAAGGTCCGGGGATTTCTTTGGGCTGTCTATACATGGTTCTAAAGTTGTTTTCCACCTGCGTGGTATAATCCAGGACCCAAGGCCATGAGGCTCATGGTTGGCATTTGTAAAAGTACCAGCCAGGTTGACAGCACACAACTCATTCTCTGGAGACGGTTTATCATGATCATCAGAAGAGAGTCCCCTTCAGCCCTGAGATTCAATTACTCTGTGACCTATCTTGCTCTCTGGCATGGCTGAGGAATGATGGGGTTTTGATTTGTGTCTGTGCCTGCTGCTACATAAACACTACAGCTCGAAGAGCCATTAGGAACACTAAGAATAACATCCCAGCATTGTACGAGGTATAGATGCTTTTATGAATACATATCTTTAGGGCTTTAAAATGAGAGCCTCGTAGCCTTTCTAGAACTGAAAATGAAGAGTGACAAAAAGAAACGCCGGGTTTTTAGCTGGAGGAAGTAAAGACTTCTAGAACTCTGTATTGATATTCAAAGAGTTATTAGTGTGGAAAGGCGGTTGGACACGTCCTGTGGAGTCACCAGGCATAAAACAGGCCCACTCAAAGATGTGTAAGTGATCTCTGCCAGGAGGTAGCTTTTGGCATCAGTAAATAAAGGGGCATTCTAGAACCCCAAAGATGAACTGCCCTAGGATGTAAGGAGTACCTTGCCCCCAGAAGTATTCAGGCACGGGGTGGATGGAAATAAGCAAGCAGATGTACTGTAGAGTGAGGTTGTCAGGTACCAGATAAGGATGAGGGTCTTATTTCAGTCCCTATTACCTAGCTAATATTGGACCTGCTGCTTACCCTCCCTGAGCTTTTTCTCCTCATCTATACACTGATGTAATGGCCACCATGCGTGCACGTTGTTGGGAGTACTAGAAATAATATACATTAAATACCCAGCATGATACTGGGCATGTAGGAGCCACTCGGTCTGCGGGGGCTTGATGACAATGATGGTGGTGGTGGTGGTGATGATGATGATAGAACCATTATCTCACCGAGGCTGAACTAGTGACTTTGAAGGAGTCCTCCAACTCTGCATGATTCTCCATGGTAGAATGGTTTTCTCCACTGAACCCAAGAGTGGGCCTGCTCCAGCCCACTCTTCCTCTTCCTCATGCCTGCCTGCATCTTCCATTCTCTCCGTGGCTCCACCATGATGGAGTTTCAGATGTGGTTGGGAGACTCGTGGATGCAATAGAGCAGTGCTGGGAGAGAGACAACAGCTCCTGCCATTCACCTCCATTTCCCATTACAAGATGTTTTTCCTGCCTTGTCAGCTCCCTTCTAAAGACCACAAAGCTTTTACAAGCTTAACCACGTTCTCCTGGGGTTCCTCTTCCCCTGGCAAGTCTCACCTCATTTGGGCTCCAGATAGGAAAACACCTTAGTTTGGTACAGATGGTTGTCAGTAGAGATGATGCCACTCTACCCTGGATCTCTCTCCGCACCTACCCCCCACTTTTGTGTAAGTCGCTGCCTCCCACCAGTTCCAACGATCATGGCCTGCCTGATTGGCTTGATCAAAAGCAGTAGTTCTCCAACTTTAATGTGCACAGAATCACCTGGAGAACTCACTGGCCCACTTTCAGAGTCTGAATCAGTAGGTCCAGGGCGGTGCCCAAGAATTTACATTTCTATCAAGTTCTCAGCTGCTGTTGCTGCTGCTACTGATCCAGGGACCACATTTTGAAAAGCACTCCTCTAAAGGCATCTGTTCTCTAACTGATAAAGCCAGGAAAGATTCTGTGTACAAGTGAATGGAGAGGGTGCTGTTGAGGCAGAATTAAGATTTTTACTCCATAACCCAGACCTACACTATTCAGATGGATGGACCTAATGAAAATAATCAAACAATTCTTCCTGGGCCCGGGTTGAGGTTCGTGTCCCAAAGTAGGCCGAGAATTAAAATCAATCAATCAACCAAAATGCATCAGATCTCTTAGCTCTGTCTGTTAGCTTCCTACTTGCATTGGCCTTGGCAAGCAAAACCATCTTTCCAGCCCTGCTTTGCAAGTTACAGACTTGCACACCAGCCAACTGCCAGCATCTGTCAGCCAAAGGCAGGCAATTTAGGAACATAGTGTCTTAACTGAGGCTGCTCCCTTCCAGCCCTCAGCTGCGTGGCTCCCTATTTAAGTCTTAGCGCACCCTTTGCCACCTCTAGGTCTAAAGATCAGGCGTACATAATGTGGCGTGGCGATGGCTATGAGGCTGGACAGAGAGGGCACCTTCACAGCTGGCTACCAGGCAGTAAGATTTTCCTGACCTTCTGTTGTCTGTACTCTTAGTAGGCACACTGAGTCCAGGAGCTGCAAGAATCCCTTCTACCCTCCTCCTTGTACACTTAAATCTGCTGTAGTGCAAACATTCCTTAGAAAATCCTACTCTGGTCAAAGATCTGAACTTTTTCTTCATATTTATTTTCTGAAACACATCAAGTGAAAATTAAAATCATTTCTAATGTGGCCAGTGACCTTCGGCATGCCTTAGACATTTCAGGAGCCTCGGGGTCACCTGCATTTAATAGCTCCTCTTGGCCAAGAAAACATGAGTTGCCTTCATTTCACAGCAGGTTGTTGAAGCAAACAGCAGACTTTGGGATCCCAAACTTAAGCCTTTCCATAAACACAAAAATTCCTGTAAAACGTCACAGTTCCAAACAGTGACCTTGAAGGTGCCAATCTATAAAGGCAAGGTTTCCGCGGTCTTTTGCTCCTCGGGCTTTCGTACTCCTGGGCTTATCTTTCCTTTCCCTCTCCCACCCCCAACGCACTTTTCTTTATAGATGTATTTAGCATAAGCAATCATTTCTTTTGGATCATGTAATGTGGATAAAATCAAATGGTATAATTAGCACCTCGAGTTAATTCAGGAAAGTCTTTGTCAGTTTATTTTAGGTTCAGCCAGGTTTTTTTGGAGAGAGCATGAAGCCTTTGCTAAATTAATTACCATCCCAACTGGATCCTTTACCCTTGGCTCGCCACGTTTGGGACATGGCAGCTATTCTTACTGTTGTCCTCATTGTTATTGTCCAGGGAAACTAGAAAAGATGTAGAGGGAATCGTTACCCTGCAGTCTCTTAGCATACCTTTTGAAATGTCTGCATCAGGTTCAAGGTCTTTCCTGAGAATCCAGAAAGAGAACAGGTTAAGCAAGAATCATACAAACATTTCATTCATCAGCCTTTGCTCTGATTTCATAGGAACACTTGATTTGCCAGTCACGTGTGCTTTCGGTTATCCCTCCTATAGCTGAGATGTACATAATCTGACTCCATTTCATCACTGGCAGCATTAAAACCCAGACTGGAAATATCTTTTCTGTTGGCCTCTTTAATCCTATGGTCCATTTCATGGGAAGGCAACTTCAGGAAATTTCAAGATACTCCAGAGATTAATCCAACTAGAAGTAGGAGAAATAGAAAAATATTGAAAGTGCTCAGTGGTTGGGCTTCTTGCCATGCCACAAAGGGGGAGGGATCGATAGAAAAATTCAAATGCTGCCTGTATGTCTCTTGACAGGATTCTCCTAATGGAGTCATATTTTCAGGGGGCTTAAAATTTCCAACAAATGTCCAATAGCAATATTTCTCAACCCATAATCTACAGGAGCAGCAGCCGTATCCTGGCCGAGGCAGACATGAGGCTTAGGAATTCCTGGCATCCATTCCCACATTTCCAGTAATGTTTATAGATTCAACCTTTTGGAATACAGCATATTTCAAATAGCCAATGAAATAAAATGCCATTATTTTCCTTCTTGGAATTTCAAGACATAAATCTCACATCTGCAGAACAAAGCAGTGATCTTAGAAAGCTCAATCCCAGCTCCCCCTGGCATAGACGAGCTACACCCAGCTGCCCCAGAGGTGTGGGAGCTCTGAAACGTTCACAGAAGGTGGCCTGGTGGTGGGCAGAGAGCACAGGGGTCACAGTTGGAGGAACCGGGTGTTGGTCCCATTTCATTTGTTCGTTCCTTCATTGATTCGTTCCTCAAATATTTATTGAGCCACAAACCTTTTCTGTGCCACACGCTGGACAATTACCAGCTGTGCTTCCTCATGTTTGGCACCTAATCTTTCTACACCTTGGTGTCCTTAACTGTACAATAGCGATAATAATATAATGTTAAAGCCCACTCCTCGGGGTTTCTTGATTAAATAAGGGCTTTGTAAACCACAAGCATGATGCAACTTGAAAGTTTATCTGTATTGGTTTTACTACTGTTAACTCATGTCCTTCGGTCTTATAGGGAAATGTTAATATTCTTTTTTTAAAGTTTATGTGTTTTGAGAGAGAGGACACATGTATGCATGTGTACATATAAGGGAGGGGCAGAGAGAGAGGGAGAGAGCGTCCCAAATCCCAAGCAGGCTGTGCGCTGTCAGCACAAAACCAGAATTGGGGCTTGAACTCAAAAACCATGAGATCATGACCTGAGCCAAAACCAAGAGTCAGACACCTAACCGACTGAGCCACCCAGGCACCCTGGATAATATTAATATTCTCCTAGAATCAAAAGGCGGCTTTAGTCTCAAGAACTCAAATCTCTGGACCCCTTGAGGGTCTAAGCTTCAGGCATTGCAGCTTTGACAGGGGAAATAGGTGGCCTAGGAAAGCCAGACAAGGGGACCAGTGAGGGAGACACCTTCCCCTTCACACACGTATGGAAGAGCTCTGCCACTCGCTGTGGGTGCAGAGCAACAGCAAAGCAGCCATGAGGAAAACCTTGCAACAGACGCTCTTGCATTTGGACCATGTAAAAAAGTCCACAACCTCTTCTCCAGCTATACTATGACTCCATCTTTTTCTAGTTGAACATCCTCTGCTCCAGTCACCGTAACAGCTAACATCCCATGGAAAGTGACAGACGTTACCAGGAAAGAGCAAATGCATGAACACTCACTTTAGGGAGCCTTGTCACCATTGACGTCATTTGGGGTTTTGCTTTCTCATGGGCTTTTGGCATCTTGTGAGATCGAGCAGTTGTCCGTGAGGGTTCAAGTGTCAGTCGTTATCCTGAGGTCTCAGGGCAAAGGTCTTCCTCAGTCACTAAGACAGGACTTCTCCAGCAGCGTGGGTTTTCCACAGCAGCCTGGATGGAAGGCGCTTGATGACTTGGGAAACCTCGTGGTGTGGGTTATAATGTGATGGCATCGGAGGTCTGATGCCCAACTCAGAAAACGACCTGCTGTGAAAACAGGCGGCTGTAACTCAGTTTCTATCTGTGTTTGTCTTCTTACTGGGGGAGAGATACGCCCAAGTGGGAAGTGTGTACACATTCTCCCAAAATGATGGGTCAAGCAGTAACAGGAAAACTGGATTACATTGTGCAGAAGTTACCTAGAAGGAGACAGTTTGCTCAGTGACATGGCAGTTTCCAACTACGTGTTAATATGTATAACATGAACACTTATTATTGAAATGGCAACAAGAAAAAGAACCGTTGCTGTGAGTCTGAAATTCTTGCTCCATCCCCCATTAGCCCAATAAGATGATTGTTTTCTAACACAGTTTTCAATCCTGTAACGCTTAGTAGGCGTGCAAATGTCACGTGCCAAAATTATCTAGGTCCCGCATGTGTGTTACAGAACACATCCAGGCAGAGCACAACAGTGTGAGGACAGCAGTGTGCTGCTGAATGACTGGCTGTCCACACACCAAAGGGCCTGAGTCGTGCTCAGTTTGCCAGTTTCTACTCGCCATGGCCAGTGCCAGGCTACCGGCATGACCACACCGGCCTCGGGCTTGGGAAGAGATGGGCAGCCACACACTGTTACCGAGTGTTCCCACCAGACTTAAGCAACCAGACGTTTTTAACCTCGAGTGCAGAGACAGAAATGAAATGTAGCAAAATAATTAGGAAGGGTTGAGTGATGAGTAGTTTTTGCTTGTGCTTTCAATTTCGTCACTTGTAAGTGTGTTCCGTTTAATCTTTAACAGTGGCCGTTGTTTAACGACTCACAGAATTCCCGATGGCCTAACAACCCTCTCTCCTGGGCTGGACGAGCCAGTGCCAGCCGCCTGAGCGGGAGGGTCGTGTTTGCTGTGTGAGCAAGTCTGAATCCCTCCTTCACTGCATTGACCAACCGCCCCTTGGCCGCAAGTGGAGGCTCCAGGCACCTAAAAGGCCTCATTAATCAATTTCTGGCAGCTCCTAGTCATGATCTCTCCCCATTATTGATTACACAGGATCGCCACCTAGTGATGCAAAAGAGATTGTGTGGGTTTAAGGCTGCATCGGTCTAAGATAGAGCTAGGAAAATGGCTGTCCCTCCCGACTGCTTTCTGCGATGGTTTCTGGGTCTGCAATGTGGTGAAATGTGGAGGCAGCAGTCTCTTCTTCGGCTTCCTGTGTACCGTGGTACCTCTGACCGTAGAGATTTTGTTGAGAGCGCTCTAGAAAGCATTCTAAGAATTAGAAAAAGAACGTGGACCATTGCCTGCATCTCCCTTTTTTACAGATGAAGACGCTGATCCTTAAAGAGGTGAAGCGACATCCCCAAGCCACATGCCCGCCAGTGGCCAAGCTGGGCCTCACACCCGGCGCACTGACTCTTCAGCCAGTGCAGTGTCCCTCCTATTCCTGCACACGGTCACTCCATGAGAATGTGCAGACTGAGGCCACGCAGTGTTCCCGGGCCTGGTGCCAGGTCCGGGGGCTACAGTGGTGAGCATGAAGAGGCCCAGTCCCTGCCCCCATGGAATCTTTGGTCCTAAGAGGGAGTCAGCTGAATGGTGACATAGGTCCCTGGACTGCCACATGGACCCCCTGCTCTGAGCAGGTGTGAACTTCCCAGGATGTGGTGGGGGGTTTGAAATGAGATCTGAAGGCTGAGCAGGAATTAGCAGTGCCGCTTAGGATGGGGGTGGGCCGAGGGGACATCAGACCAAGGGACCTCAAGGATTACTGGGGGATTTGGGTTCCCATGTAGGTCCTTGGCAAGTTGGTTTCAAAGGTCTGTGTGGCTGGAGCTCTGGGAGCCTTATGCGTCTGTTACTGTGACGTCTAGGGATGAGACCAGCAGGAAGTCCCAGGAACCTACAGTGGTCATTTCACGGGAGTGTTGTGAAATTAAATGAGGCCACGTCTGTGAAAATGCCTAGCACAGTGCCTTGCCCAGCACAGCCACAGCCCAGGCGAGTTTATATTTCATACAGCTATAGGCAGGGGTTCCCAGACGACGTCCCTTCTGCCCACACTCACAAGAGTGAAACCATGCTCAGATGTGAGAATGAGGCAGCAGGAACCGGCCAGGAAGATTTTGCTGTCACTGGCTGCCCTGCTGGAAGAGTTGTACTCCATCCTGGTCACAGAGGACATTTAAACAGGAAAGAGCCAGACCATAGTGACCTTAGGGTTCATTGTCTAAACAGACACTTCCCTGGGGGTGCCTCAGTGACTCCATCAGTTAAGCGTCCGACTCTTGATTTCAGTTCAGCTCACGATCTCACGGTTTGTGAGTTTGAGCCCTGCCTGGGGCTCTGCGCTGATGGTGTGAGGCCTACTTGGGATTCTCCATCTCCCTCTCCCTCTGCCCCTCCCTTAGCCACACTCCCTCTCAATATAAATAAACTTTAAACAGATCCTTCCTTAATGCAAAATGCAGAGCTATTCCCAACCTCCACATCTATTCCCCATCAAACACAGTCTTCCAGTCCACACTCTTGTTCCGCAGCAAACAATGCCTCATCTCAAAGCTGCCTGGACTCTTTATGCTCCCACCTGGGAAGCACAGTGAACCCCATTTAGCCAAGTAGTAAATAACCAGATGGTTTTACGTTGGTAAAGCGTGGGAGCCGCTGTCTGGGGCCTGGGACAATCAAGCCAACTGTTGCCAAGGGCCTACAGGGGAACCCAAATCCGCCAGTAATCCTTGAGGTTTTACCTTGATTGGGTTTACTTCGATTTATCCTCTGATGCCTTGGGACCAAATACCATGCAGTGGCTGTGTTCAAATAGGTGTTTCAACAGTCCTCCCTACCTCCATCTCCTTCTCCAGCCTGCCCCGGTTCTGGGACACCTGGTGTCTGCCGTCTCAGAGTGGCTGAGGTCACTCTGGGTGTCAGCAGTGTGGTGCTGAGCCAAAAGGGGTCTGTGTAAGTTACTTTTTTTTTTTAAGCAGATTGTTTTGAGATATAATTTATATACCATTAAATCAACCTTTTTAAAGTACCATTCAACTGTTGGGATTTTGGGTGTTTTTTTTTTTTTAATTTTATGTAAGTAATCCCTGTACCCAGTGTGGGGCTCGAACTCACAACGCCGAGATCAGGAGTCAAATGCTCTACCAACTGAGCCAGCCAGGTGCCCCCATCAGAATCTAATTTTCGAATTTTCATCTTCCCCAAAAGACACCTCCTTCCCATTAGCAGTCACTGCCTCCAACCCTCAGCCTCAGCCCCAGGCAACCACTAATCTGATTTCTGTCATTATAGATTAACCTTTTCTGGATATTTCGTAAAAATAGAATCCTTTTGTTAAATTGGTTAAATGGCATGTATTATAAATGGAATTGTTTTCTCCGTCTTGTGTTCTCTAATCTTGCTGAACGTGTTTATTGGTTCTCCTAGTTTTTTAGTGCTGTGCATTCCTTAGGATTTTCTATATGCAAGATCATCTCATCTGCACATAGAGGTATTTTCACTTGTTTCCAGTGTGAATGCCTTTTATTTTTCTTGACTGATCGTTCTTGCTAGAGCTTCCAATGCAGTACTGAACAGGTGGTGAGAGCTGACCTCCCTGTTTTGTTCCTGATCTTAGGGGGAAAGCATGGTCTTTACCAGTAAAGATGATGTAAGCTAGGAATATGTGAACTGAGTGTCCTAACGCCAGTCAGGGCTCCTAAAGGTAGGAAGACAGCAGCGTGGCCTGTGGCAGGACATGAGGCTGGGAACCAGTGGGGACCACACCTGGCAGGGACTTTGTAGGCCTCATGAAGGGTTTTGGTCCATTTCTCAAGAGCAAGGAGAAACTGTTAGTATTTTTTGTGGAGGGTGAAGTGAACTAATAGACACTGAGTTGGGGGGATATTCAGGGAGACCAGAAAGGAAACAACCGGACATGGAGGAGGAGGAAGTGCCAGGGCTGGGTCAGAGCTGGAGGCGATGGGCAGAGGAGCCAGGAGGTGACTCCCAGGACTGCTGCAGGGAGGATAGTCCTACATTTCAGAGCATCATCCAGCTGTGTTTCCCCACTAAGAGGCCCCTCTGGCCCCCTTTTCCTAGGGATGACACCCAAGTCCCAGTACTCTTGGGCCCAGAGGCCTTATCAACCTGCACTAACTAATGTTTGTAGGTTTCCTCCCTGGACATAAGAGAGTCCAAGTCATCTCCTTCTATGAATATCTGGGGGGGGAGCGGGGGGGTGGAGAGAGAGAGAGAGAGAGTGTGTGTGTGTGTGTGTGTGTGTGTGTGTGTGTGCAATGTTCCAATCCTGTGCCCTGCAACTGCCAGGCTGGTGACTTCTCTCCCTCCCAGGGTATTCTAATGCACACCCTCCTCCACTCCCCCTTCCTTATTGCTGGGAAATCAGATGACTTCTGGTATGCAGGCTAATGGCTCTTATTAACCAAATGCTGACACATCCCTAATATATAGGTTGCTTAATTAAGAGCCTGCTTGCCTGGCCAGCTTTCAGAGAGGCAAGCACTTCTCCAGGAGGGAATGGGGATTTCCAGTGGACTTGGGAGGAAATTATGTCAGGCTAATCATCTATAAGATGCTTTTCCTCCAGGATAAAAGAAAAGTGCTTGGTGGTAGGTGGGAAGATAGGGATGGGGGTTGACCTAAGAAGAATGGAGCCTGAGTAACCTTAGGGTTTGCTCCCTCCCACACAGGGAGCCCCCGAAATCCCACCCTGACAGGAACAGTCCTACCCCCCCAGGTGGTAGCCAGTCCCCCCTCCCCACCAGATCTAACTCTCTCATCAGCACCCATCTACTGTCATGGGGCCGCAGCAAAGACAGAGCAGCTCTGGCCTCCTGAGATCACAGATCAAAACTGGGTGTGCTTTCCCTTCCAGGACGCAGGCCCAGGGAAAGACCCTCCCTTTTCCTTCTTCCTTCCACAGGTGTCAACAGCCACCAAGTGGAGTGCCACCCAATTCCTCTGAAAAGAAACCTTAAATGTAACTTTCTTTCCCCCCTTTAATTATTTTTTTTTAATTTTTTTTTTCAACGTTTATTTATTTTTGGGACAGAGAGAGACAGCATGAACGGGGGAGGGGCAGAGAGAGAGGGAGACACAGAATCGGAAACAGGCTCCAGGCTCCAAGCCATCAGCCCAGAGCCCGACGCGGGGCTCGAACTCACAGACCGCGAGATCGTGACCTGGCTGAAGTCGGACGCTTAACCGACTGCGCCACCCAGGCGCCCCTCCCCCCTTTAATTATTTTTTAATTTACATCCAACTTAGCATATAGTGCAACAATGATTTCAGGAGTAGATTCCTTAATGCCCCTTACCAATTTAGCCCATCCCCCCATCCCACAACCCCTCCAGTAACCCTCTGTTCTCTATATTTGAGTCTCTTATGTTTTGTCCCCCTCCCTGTTTTTATTTTTGCTTCCCTTCCCTTATGTTCATCTGTTTTGTATCTTAAAATCCTCATGAGTGTAGTCCTATATTTGTCTTTCTCTAATTTCGCTTAGCATAATACCCGCGAGTTCCATCCACATACTTGGAAATGGCAAGATTTCATTCTTTTTGATTGCTGAGTAATCCTCCATTGTATATATACACATCTTTTTTATCCATTCATCCATCGATGGACATTTGGGCTCTTTCCATACTTTGGCTATTGTTGATAGTGCTGCTATAAACATGGGGATGCATGTGCGCCTTCAAAACAGCACACCTGTATCCCTTGGATAAATACCTACTAGTGCAATTGCTGGGTCATACGGTAGTTCAATTTTTAGTTTTGTGAGGAACCTTCATACTATTTTCCAGAGTGGCTGCACCAGTTTGCATTCCCACCAGCAGTGCAAAACAGATCCTCTTTCTCTGCATCCTCGCCAACATCTGGTGTCACCTGAGTTGCTAATGTTAGCCATTCTGACAGGTGTAAGGTAGTATCTCATTCTGGTTTTGATTTGTATTTCCATGATGAGTGATGTTGAGCATTTTTTTCTTGGGTCTGTTCGCCATCTGGATGTCTTCTTGGAGAAATGTCTATTTGTGTCTTTTGCCCATTTTGTCACTGGATTATTTGTTTTTTGGGTGTTGAGTTTGATACATTCTCTATAGATTTTGGATACTAACCCTTTATCTGATATGTCATTTGCAAATATCTTCTCCCATTCCATCGGTTGGCTTTTAGTTTTGATGATTGTTTCCTTCACTGTGCAGAAGCTTTTTATTTTGATGAGGTCCCCATAGTTCATTTTTGCTTTTGTTTCCCTTGCCTCCAGAGACGTGTTGAGTAAGAAGTTGCTGTGGCTGAGGTCAAAGAGGTTTTTGCCTGCTTTCTCCTCGAGGATTTTGATGGCCTCCTGTCTTACGTTTAGGTCTTTCATCCATTTTGAGTGTATTTCTGTGTAAGGTGTAAGAAAGTGGTACAGGTTCATTTTTCTGCATGTCGCTGTCCAGTTTTCCAGCACCACTTGCTGAAGAGACTGTCTTTATTCCATTGGATATTCTTTCCTGCTTTGTCAAAGATTAGTTGGGCATGCATTTGTGGGTCCATTTCTGGGTTCTCTATTCTGTGTGTCTGTTTTTGTGCCAGTACCATACTGTCTTGACGATTACAGCTTTGTAATACATCGTGAGGTCCGGGATTGTGATGCCTCCAGCTTCGGGTTTCTTTTTCAAGATTGCTTTGGCTATTCGAGGTCTTTTCTGGTTCCATACAAATTTTAGGATTGTTTGTTCTAGCTATGTAAAGAATGCTGGTGTTATTTTGATAGGTATTACACTGAATATGTAGATTGCTTTGGATAGTATTAGCATTTTAACAATATTTGTTCTTCCTATCCAGGAGCATGGAATATTTTCCCACTTTTTTTGTATGTCTTCTTCAATTTCTCTCATAAGCTTTCTATAGTTTTCAGTGTATAGGTTTTTCACCTCTTTGGTTATGTTTATTCCTAGGTATTTTATAGTTTTTGGTGCAATTGTAAATGGGATCGATTCCTTGATTTCTCTTTCTGTTGCTTCATTATTGGTGTATACGAATGCAACTGATCCTGTGCATTGGTTTTATATCCTGCCACTTTGCTGAATTCATAGATCAGTTCTAGCAGTTTTCTTTTGTGGAATCTTTTGGGTTTTCCATATAGAGTATCATGTCATCTGCAAAGAGTGAAAGTTTTGACCTCCTTGTGGCTGATTTGGATGCGTTTTATTCCTTTGTGTTGTTTGCAGAGGCTAAGACTTCCAATACTATGTTGAATAACAGTGGCGAGAGTGGACATTCCTGTCGTGTTCCTGACCTTAGGGGGAAAAGCTCTCAGGTTTTCCCCATTGAGGATGATATTAGCAGTGGGTCTTTCATATATGGCTTTTATGATCTTGAGGTATAAACCTTCTATCCTTACCTTCTTGAGGGTTTGTTTTTTTTTTATCAGGAAAGGAGGCTGTATTTTGTCAAATGCTTTCTCTGCATCTGCTGAGAGTATCATTTGGTTCTTGTCCTTTCCTTTATTGATATGATGAATTACATTGATTGTTTTGCAGATATTGAACCAGCCCTGGATCCCAGGTATAAATCCCACTTGGTTGTGGTGAATGATTTTTTTAATGTATCGTTGGATCCGTTTGGTTAGTATCTTGTTGAGGATTTTTGCATCCATGTTTATCAAGGAGATTGGTCTATAGTTCTCCTTTTTAGTGTGGTGTTTGTCTGGTTTTGGAATCAAGGTAATGCTGGCTTCACAGAAAGAGTTTGGAAGTTTTCCTCCATTTCTATTTTTTGGAACAGCTTCAAGAGAATAGGTGTGAACTCTTTAAATGTTTGGTAGAATTCACCTGGAAAGCCATCTGGCCCTGGACTTTTGATTTTTGGGAGATTTGTGATTACTAATTCAATTTCTTTTTCTGGTTATGGGTCTGTTCAAATTTTCTATTTCTTCCTGTTTCCAACTTGTTTCTTTTGTAAGCAAATGATATAGGCCTAACCTGGTTTGTCCTTGATGAAAATGTTTTCTTCCTCCCTTTTTTCTTTTTTTTTAATTTTCTTTTTTTAATTTACATCCAAATTAGTTAGCATATAGTGCAACAGTGATGTCAGGAGTGGATTCCTTAGTGCCCCTTACCCATTTAGCCCATTCTCCCTCCCACAACCCCTCCAGTAACCCCAGTTTGTTCTCCATATTTATGTCTCTTCTGTTTTGTCCCCCTCCCTGTTTTATATTAGTTTCCCTTCCCTTATATTCATCTGTTCTGTCTCTTAAAGTCCTCATATGAGTGAAGTCATGATATTTGTCTTTCTCTGACGAATTTCACTTAGCATAATACCCTCCAGTTCCATCCACGTAGTTGCAAATGGCAAGATTTCATTCTTTTTGATTGCCAAGTAATACTCCAGTGTGTGTGTATATACCACATCTTTATCCATTCATCCGTCAATGGACATTTGGGCTCTTTCCATACTTTGGCTATTGTGGATAGTGCTGCTATAAACATTGGGGTGCATGTGTCCCTTCGAAACACACCTGTATCCCTTGGATAAATACCTAGTAGTGCAGTTGCTGGGTGGTAGGGTAGTTCTATTTTTAGTTTTTTGGGGGAACCTCCATACTGTTTTCCAGTGTGGTTGCACCAGCTTGTATTCCTTTTTTTTTTTTTTTTCTCTAAATGCTTTTTATGAACATATTTAACAGATACTTGTTTCGGATATAAGTTTAAAGATCTCACAAGCTATAGCTCTATGCCTTTGAGACAATGTATGCATGAGACTGGAGGCAATACAGTGTATACAAAGAATACATTTAAAGCTAGAAGATTCAGATTAGGATTCTAGTGCTAGAGCTGTTTTTGATCATCACCATGAGGGGGGGAGGGGGGGTTGCTACTGGCACCCAATGGCTAGAGTCCAGGGATGCTGCTAACCACCTGTGGTCCATAGGACAGCCCCACAACAGAGAATTATCTGGCCCCAGAGGTTAGTTGTAGTGAGGTTGAGAAATTGCTCTGGTTAAATTCTTGCACCAGAATATTCAAAGCAGAGGGCACCTGGGTGGCTCAGTCAGTTCAGCATCTGACTTCATCTCAGGTCACAGTCTCAGTTTGTGAGTTTGAGCCCCACTTCGAGTGAGCCTGACTTCTCTCTCTCTCTCTCTCTCTCTCTCTCTCTGCCCCTTGTGGAATTCTGTCTCTCTGCCCCTCGCTCACTTACACCCTCTCTCAAAAAAAAAAAAAAAAAAAATTCAAAGCAGCATTTTTTTTTTTTTTTGCAATAGTAGCAACTGGAATCATCCCAAACAACTATCAACAGTGCAGTCGATAAGTAAATTGTGACATAGTCATGCAATGGAAGAGTATAAGGCCATTAGAATGCATGGCCACTACGTTCATGCATCACCAGGGTACATCTCGAAAATGGAGTGAGTGATAGAACATGATTCCTTTTATACAGTTAAAAAAAAAACAGGCAGACTACGTGTACTGTTTG
The DNA here is from genome assembly GCF_014898765.1 of Herpailurus yagouaroundi. Taxonomy (NCBI): domain Eukaryota; kingdom Metazoa; phylum Chordata; class Mammalia; order Carnivora; family Felidae; genus Herpailurus; species Herpailurus yagouaroundi. The sequence continues at coordinate 24,586,080 of NW_024412415.1, read as the reverse complement.
GGGATACTTGTGTGTGTGGTAAAACCACAAAGAAAAGCAGTTATTAATACAAAATGTAGGGTGGTGGTTGATTCTGGGAAGGACTGCTGTTGAGGAGAAACACCACATGCTTCTATGGCACTGGTGAAAAGTTCTGTTTCTGAAGTTGGGGGGGGGGTGCATTTTTAATTTCAGAGAAAGTTTACGGAGTGGCGTATCTTATAAGGGCAGAGTTGGATTTGAACTTGAGCAGGCTAGTGCTGGCCCCTTGCTCCAGACCACCATATGGTGCTGCCTCCTGTTCGGTCCCTTCTCTTACCTGCCTCCACTCTCTCCACAGTGTCCGGAGACAAACGACCAGTCGGCCTCCCCCAGCAGGGGGCAGACCCAAGCCCCAGCCCAAGCCTAAGCCTCAGGTGCCACAGTGCAAGGCTCTGTATGCCTACGATGCTCAGGACACAGATGAACTCAGCTTCAATGCCAATGACATTATCGATATCATCAAAGAAGGTAAGTGCATGGCTGGCTGAGACAGCGTCCTAAAGAACATTCAGTGTCATTGCCATAAAAACTAGTTTAAACATGAAGGGAATTTATAGGTTCCTCTAACTGAAACTTGCAGCGATAGGCTAGGGCTTCATGCTCAGTTTGACCAGGGCTCCAGCTATCTATCGATCGATCTATCAGCTCTGCTTTCTTTGTATTTGCTCCCTTCTTAGGCTGTTTTCCGTCATGGCAATGAAATGGTTGCCATGCAAACAGATCAAATTGTGTCTGAAATCTGCTTTATCCCTGAAACTTCTCTTAGCCATTGGACAAAAGTCCTAGATTTTACTCTCATTAGACCCAGTTGCTCATGTGCCCATCCCTGAATCTCTAGCAAGGCAAAGGCTGTACCCGTGGTAAGTTAGGTGTGGCAGGGACTTCTTTGGAAATGGTTGTTAAGACTATCCCACCCAAACTTGGTGGCCTCCTCATAATGATGGTAGATGGAATGTACGCCAGGGAGACAACCTGCAATATCTGTTATAAAAGTAGTTTGGGGGTGTCTGGGGGGCTCATTCGGTTAAGCTTCCAACTCTCGCTTTCAGCTCAGGTCATGATCTCAAGGTTGCAAGATCGAGCCCTGTGTTGGGCTCCATGCTAAGCATGGAGTCTGCTTAATTTTCTCTTTCTCTCCCTCTCCCAATCTCTCTCTCTCTCGGAAAAAAAAAAAAAAAAGGCTGTGAGCTTGGCTGAATGCCTTATTATTTTGGTAGAGAAGTTAGAATGTGATATACATATGACCAAACATTAGTGCTTATGGAAGTGCTTTTAAAATGAGAACTCCTGACTTAGGATATTCAAAAACACCATGAAGGAAATGGCATTTGTGAGGAATGGGACAGAGAAGCCATGGAGGGCAGAAAGAGCAGGTCACTTTACGAAAGTAAGCCAACGCTCAACCACGGTGCAAGATCTCCCAGGAGACAAGAGGAAGCCAGGAGTGGCCTGGTAGTGGAGGACCCTGAATGTCAGGCTGAGGAGGACTTGTGTACAGTGTGGAAGCCATTACGAACAGAGCAAGGACAAACTGAGTGAAACGGGCCTTGGTAAGACTAGCCTTCGGGAAGAGGTGGCCAGGACACACAGTTCCAGGAAGGGGGTTATTATCAGACTCCTTGATCACATGAGCTCATAGGAGACTTCTAGGTCCCCGGACTGACCTCCTTCTAAAAGACCTCTGGACATTATTTTGATCTCATCAAATAGTTTGATCTATCATGAAACTAGATAGCCATCTAGCTTGCTATAGATTTTAATATTTTAGCCATTTAGTATCCTTCCTCCAAAGTGTCGGAGTAGAATTAAGGGCTGAAATAAATGCTTAGTAAACAAATAGAATTTTTATCACCAGCTTTGTTCAGCAAAAATACTGGAAATGACCAATTACCCAGTAACAAAGATTGGGTAAATAAGCTTTGCTATATCCATTTAGTGAACTTCAATGACAAACATTTTTATTAAATATAATGATGCAATACTATATTTACTGAAATGGAAAAATGTTCATGAGAAAAGGCAAAAAGGTTATATAGACTGTAGTCTCATTTTTGTAAGAATGAAAAATAGATGACTATATGCACGTATGTATGTTATATATAATATATATAAGATATCAAGTGGTCTCCTTAAATGTTGAATTTTTATTTCTTTTCAGTTCTCAATATTTCAGATTTTTCTAGAAATACCATGTATTTTGGGTATAATCAAAACAATTACATATTTGTGTCAAGTGTAGGGTCCTAGAAGTTCTCAAAAAATGCTATAAATTATCACTCTCATTTATGCAGTGTGGTGTGAGTGCAGGAATAGACATATAGATGAGACAGAATAGAATCCAGAAATATAGCCATGTGTATACAGATATTTAATATATGATAAATGTAGCATTTGAAACCAGGGGAAAGGATAGGCATTACTTTCCATTTTGATAAAATAAAGTTCAAGCTCTACCTCATACACAAAATATCAGACTAATTATCTAAATTATAAAAATCTTAGAAGGAAACCTAGAATATTACATTAATCTTTGGGGGTGAAAAGTCTTCCGATGGAGAACATCAAACCCAAAAACCATAGAGGATTTAAACCTCATAAAAAGGCTAAATTAAAATCTTCTGTATAGTGAATTGCACCAGCACAAAGTTAAATTATAGAAAACAGGCTAGGAAAAAACATTTTACACCTCTATATAGCTCCCCCACATGAATAAAAAGACACAGTCCAGTCCAAAAGTGGACAGAGGCCCCTGAGACCGTGCATGGAGAGGTTCCCTACCCTTTACCCATCAGTGAAGGAAAGGTAACAACTCCACCCGTGACACCAGCAGAAGATTGAAATAAGATGCAGGTCACAATCCCTTTTCCAAACCCTTAAGTTCTGAGTTTTAGAAACCAGAGACGGTTAGAAAGTCGATAATGGTGTGTGTGTATAGGAGATATTACCACCTATTAGAACACTTGGTGGTCCCAAGGCAACAGCCTGGGTCAAACTCAGCATCTCTGCTGTGCAACATCTGAGCATTCACCCTCTGTCGGAAGAGACATCATAAACAAACTCAGTTCAGGTCAGGTTTTGCCATCAAATGAATTACATGAGCCTTTAAATTTTAAGAACTTTCTGGATTTGGTCATTGCAAATAGTTTGGACTATAGTATCTGTGGTAAGTCAGGGTGAAAGGTACCTTCTTTCATAGCTTACAGCTAGAATAGACTTGGGAAGGAAATTTAACACTTATTTGTCAAAATTTTAAAACCCCATGTCAATATAATTACTTTGAATTTACATTTAACCACTTCCATCAAGATAAATCCTAAATAAATAAATATTTAAATGTATAAACAGAAGTCCTAGAAGTATGGGAGAATTTTCTTTTTTAATATCAGTGTGGGAAATATTTATAAAAGTGATAGAAAATCAAGAAGCTGTAAAAATATCATTTGCTTCAACTACTTAAATATTAAAATATAAAAAGTTAGTTAAAAATGGGAGGGGGGGATATTTGCAACCCATATGACAAATCCACTAATATATAAAGAATTCCTAATTAAGAAGATAAACACCCAGGAGCCCGAGTGGCTCAGTCAGTTAAGCATCTGACTTTTGATTTCAGCCTAGGTCATGATCTCACAGTTTGTGAGATCAAACCCCATGCTATTAGCACAGAGCCCTATTTGGGATTCTGTCTCCCTCTCTCTCTGCCTCTCCTCACTCACTCTCTCTCTCAAAATGAGTAAACATTAAAAAAAAAAAAAAAAAAAAAGTAGGGACCAGTGGCACCTGGGTGGCTCAGTCGGTTTAGTGTACATCTTCAGCTCAGGTCATGATCTTGCATCCATGGGTTCAAGCCTTGCGTCGGGCTCTGTGCTGACAGCTCAGAGCCTGGAGCCTGCTTTAGACTCTGTGTTGCCCTCTCTCTCTGCTCCTCCCCTGCTTGCGCTCTCTCAAAAAATGAGAAAATGTTAAAAAAAATTTTTTTTAAATAATGGCCAACAACAGAGAAGGTGGCAAATGATAGTAAGTCATGCAGCTATTGGAAGAGAATATGGAAACTCTTTATAAACTGATATGAAATGGTCTTTAGTATATATTATTAAGGTTAAAAACAGTGCAGAATGTGTAGTTTGCTATTGTTTGTGTACAAAAGGGGTAATTTTTATAAATACTTGCTTTTATATACATGAAATATCTCTGAAAGTATAAAAAATATATAATATTGCATGCCTTCGAAGAAGGGATCTGCTCATGGTTCATGAGATTGAGTCCCATGGAGGGCTCTGTGCTGACAGCTGACAGAGCAGGGCCTGCTTGGGATTCTCTCCCTCTCTCTCTCAAAATAAATAAGCATTTTTTAAAAGAACGGATCTGGGTGGCTGTTGTTACTGTTTATGCTTTTGTACTTTTGAAAGTACATCTAAGAATATTACCTATTACAAAAATGGATGATAATTGTCTTACAACATAAAACATCTGTATTCTTTGAAGGGACTTTTTTTTTTTAATGTTTATTTTTGAGAGAGACAGAGTACGAGCAGGGGAGGGGCAGACACAGAATCCAAAGCAGGCTCCGTGCTCTGAACTGTCAGCACAGAGTCCAATGTGGGGCTCTAACTCAAGGGCCGCGAGATCATGACCTGGCCGCTTAACCAACTGAGCCACTCAGGCGCCCCAAAAGGGCTATATTCTTTGACCTAGGAATCTATCCTACAGACCTACTTGCACATGGACATAAAGATATATATGTGAAAGTTTATTCCATCAATAGTGAAAAATTGGGAAAAAATGTCCATCAGTAAGGAAATGGTTCTATAAATCATGGCATACAGTGCAGCCCTTTAAAAAATGAGATACAACATGGAAAGATGATAGCTATTAAGTATTGAAAAGCAAGATGCAGAATAGTAAGATACAGAATGGCTGTTTGTGTTTAAGATGAGTGTGTGTACAGTTAAAATCACAGAAGAGGGTCTGGAAGAACATTAGCACATACTTCTCACTGGTGGAGGGTCTGGCATTAACGTGGGAAGTGTTGGGCATCAGTTTCTCCCCAGAGCAGATTCTGCAGTGGAGGAGTAGCCCCCATGATGAAAAGTTGGGGTGGGGGGGCAGGACCATCCCACCACAACCCACCAGCCTCCCGTGGCCCCACCACGCACTGGGGCTGGCAGGCCTAGGCCCCGAGGGGCGGTCAGGCAAAGCCTCAAGGTGCAGGAGCAGGATCTTCCTAGAACAGGGCCTCGAGTGCTATGTCTGCCGAGGGGGAAGGGCTCCTTTTTACAACGGACTCTTTCATGTAAAAGAAAATAAAGAAGGAAAAAGAACGTAGAAGGAGCCAAACCACCTTTGCCCTGTGATACGCCCACAGGACAGGGTGTGTTTGGCCCAGGCACAACTGCCTTGCTCACCCTCACTTTTCGCCTCCTCTGTCTCCTGCAGATCCTTCTGGCTGGTGGACGGGTCGACTACGAGGCAAGCAGGGCCTGTTCCCCAACAACTATGTGACCAAGATCTGAGGCGCACAGAGACTCTAATGCACAGGCAAAGGAGCTCCAGACAGGGAAGGGGACATTTGGGGGCTCTCCTTCTGATCCATAGCGAGCAATTGCTTCCTTGTCCAAGGCCTGGAGTTTTTCTGGCACCTTCCCCATGGAGGATATTGAAAAGCTGGGTTGGGGACAGGGAGTGTCACTGCATAAATGATCCTAAAAGGTAGCCTCTTCATAGGAGCCCAGGAGGGCAAAACCACCACCCACTAAGATTTATTTATTGTATTTAAACCTGGTGAGAGGACAGGCGAGGTCCACTTGGACCTTGTTGGCTCTATCAAAACAGCACCCCGCTCGCTCACCAGGCCCAGGGAATGGCTGTAGGCGGCCACTGACAAGTGCCTTTAGTCAAAGAGCACATTTATTTCCTCCCTCTTTTCCTTACCTGACACACACATTCCTCTCTGCCACTTTCCTTCAGGGAGGACCTGCCCTCTTTGCAGGCCGGGCTTGACATGAGCGGGCACTTCCCATGCGAAGGCCAAGGGCCAGCGTGGCCTGCTGAGCCCCCAGGTGCAGAGGGCAGCTGGTTTACACTTTGCCGGGACCCATCAGGCTGCCAGGCTAAGCAGGGGCTGGGCTGTTGGCCTTGCTTTCTCTGGGTCTTCAGTTGGAATGTGGCTGGCCCATGTTGGTTTTGTGTTTAATGCTGTACCTATTATAAGAAGGATCTCTTTTTTTCAAGCTGTACATTTATAAAAACAGATCATATACTGTATATATAAAAATCTCAAGATGGTAGCAACATGTATGAATGTACTAAGTAGTATTCCACTGTACTTATTCATAAGGTAGGTTTTATTACAAAACTCCCACCAGGTACTTACAAATGTGCACTACTCCTTTTCAACTATAGAATCAGTGTTACTGCTTTCTAGCCCAGCCCCTGCAAACCCTTCCCAATCCTTTCCCCGTAGGTAATTTTCCTCTGCCCCCTGTGCCCCTCCCCTTAACTCCTAAATAAATAAAGGAATCATGAACTACCTGTTCTTTTGTGACATTTGTTATAGGGTGAATGGTGTCCCCCACCCCCAAAAAACATGGTGAAGCCCTAACGCCTATGACCTCATAATATGACCTTATTGGGAAATACAGGTCTTTATAGAGATGATCAAATTAAAATGAAGTCATTAGGGTGGGCCCTGAACCAATATAACTGGTGTCCTGATAAAAAGGGGACATTTGGACATGCATGGACACGCAGAGGGAAAATGATGTGAAGGAACAGCCGTCTACAGCCAAGGAGAGGGGCCCGGCCCAGATGCGCTCCCTTACGGCCCTCAGGAACCAGCCCTGACCACACACAGATCTCGAACTTCCAGCTTCAACAGCTTGTAAGACACTGAGTTTCTGCCGTTTAGCCACCCAGTCTGTGGCGCTTTGTGAAGGCAGCCCTAGCAAACCAATGCAGTGTTTATTGCAGTAATGGTGAAAAGTCAGAAATGATGTAATATCTATTGATAAGGGAATGGTTTTCAGGGGACACTCACCTTTCTGCCTCTCCTCCAGGTTGCCTTGGTCATTCTGAAGCTACTGGGAAAGTAGGGTTTGACCAGCACACACCTTTCTGTCATTCCAAGATCCTCGAGTCCGTGGGAAAAATTATCAGGGGTTTCATATAAGGAAACAAATGGATCTGAATTTGGAACAAGTAAACCATTTGATTCTGCATTTTCAAGAATAGGGAACAAACTTCATTTGGTAACAATAACAACATTTAAAGTAGATTTCCGTTCCATTTTGTGACCAGTTGAAAGGAAAATAAAGCCATAATGTGATGACACGAGGAAAGGTAATCCCTGTTTACACCAAGAGTCTCTTAATATTTGACAAAGGATCTTCACATTCCTGGACTCACGCAAAGTGGGAGGAAGGCGCTAGAACCAGAATTCGAACGAAGGAGCATCCTGGACCCCCCACAGCCTCAACACGCAGGCGGCTTTCTCACAAGCAGGACTGCCAAGATCACCTTCCATTGTTACCACACACCCTTGGCAGGCTCGTTTTTCCCCCCTGAAAATCAGTCCTGGGATAAAAGAAGACCAACTTTAAAAGAATTTGGGGCCAAGTGACAGGACAGCCTGAGTTAAGCATAGGTTATTTTGAAAAGGGCTATCTTGAGGATAAATATTAGCTCAAGCTCTGGAGGAACTAAGGTGACCTTGATGGGCAGTGGAAGGAATCACTGAGAAACTCCTTTAAAAAAAAATGTATTTGTAAAAAAAGGATGAGACTGTACCATTTGAGACAACATGGATGGACCCAGAGGGTATTATGCTAAGTGAAATAAATCAGACTGAGAAAGACAAACACTATATGATTCCACTCATCAGTAGAATCTAGGAAAAAAAGAAACAAAAATAGACCTATAAATACAGAGAACAAACTGGTGGCTGGAAGAGAGAGGGAGGGAGGGAGGTTGGGGGGACAAAATGGGTGAAGGTGACAGGGAGATATACAGGCTTCCAATCACAGAATGAATAAGTCATGGGAATAAAAGGCACAGCATAAGGAATACAGTCAATGGTACTATAAGTGATGTAATGGGACAGATGGTAGCTACACTTGTGAGCACAGCATCACGTATAAACTTGTCAAATCACTAAGTTGTACACCTGAAACTACAGTAGCATTGTGTGTTAGCTATACTGAAAAAAAAAAAAACTAATGGCTTTACATAATTTTCCTAATGTTATGCATTAAAGCACAAAATAACCCAGGGGCGCCTGGGTGGCTCAATCAGTTAAGCATCATCTGACTCTTGATTTCGGCTCAGGTCATGATCTCATGGCTCCTGGATTTGAGCCCTGCATCGGGGTCTGGGCTGACAGTGCAGAGCCTGCTTGGGATTCTCTCTCTCTCTCTCTCTCTCTCTCTCTCTCTCTGCCCCTCCTCCCCCACCTCCAAATAAATAAACTTAAAATTTTAAAAATGGGGAGAAAAATCAATCCTGGCTACTTTTAGTGATTGGCCTTTAAAACCGGAGTGTAACCAGGACCCCTCAGGCTCTAGGTGACAGCGTAGGAACTGAGTCCAACCTATGGACAAGCAGCAGGAAGAGCCCTGGCTCAGGACCACAGAGCAAGCCCCACCTCTGCACCCAGAAGCCTCGCCTAGTGCCAGGCCCAAGGGGGTCCTCAACAAGTGATGCTTGAGTAGGTGAGTAAACACTTGTTTATAGGTGTGAAGTCCTTATCCTAGGCTTCTCTTGGCCCCGTATCTAGCCAGGCCTGCCATTTTGTTCACTGTTCAGCTAAGTAGTCGTGTGGTTAGTTTGGGAGTCACCTCACCTGGGAGAGTGTAAAGAGGATCAAGGGGCCACCCCTGCCTTCTACAATACCCCATCCTGTTTGGAATGATGGTATGCTTACACATATATACATATACAGAAGTAGAAAATGCAGTGTGCAGATGTGACAGATCCCTTCAACCAAAGGTTTTAAAGTAACCAAGTACCAAGTGAGCAGGCTTGAATGTTCCCTAGGACAGAGATGTTCAAACGAGCAATAGACCAGCAGTTCTCAAACCCTTTGGCCTCAGAACCCCTTTATACTCTTCAATGTTATCAACATTTAAAAAAATAATAAAAATAAATAAAATTAAAAAAAGGGGAGCCTGGGTGGCTCAGTTGGCTGAGTGTCTGACTTTGGCCCGGGTCATGATCTCACAGTTGTGAGTTCAAGCCCCGCGTCGGGCTCTGTATTGACAGCTCTGAGCCTGGAGCCTGCTTTGGATTCTGTATCTCCCTCTTTCTCTGCCCCTCCCCTGCTCGTGCTCTTTCAAATAAACATGTTAAAAAAAATTAAAATAAAACAAAATATACTCTTCAATGTTATTGAAGACCTCAAAGAGTTCTGCTTTTGTCTTTTATAGCTATCTGTATTTACCATAAGAGAAATTAGAAAATTAAAAAAATTTTTTTAATGTTTATCTTATTTTTGAGAGAGAGAGCACAAGCTGGGGAAGGACAGAGAGAGAGGGACACAGAATCTGCAGCAGGCTCCAGTCTATCTAAGCTTTCAGCACAGAGCCCAATGCGGGACTCAAACTTGTGAACCATGAGATCAAGACCTGAGCTGAAGTCGGTTGCTCAACTGACTGAGCCACCCAGGAGCTCCTAAAACAGAAAATTTTAAAACACCAACAAACACACATACACATTCCACTAACCACCAGAGCGATGACATCATCACTTCTCATAGCCTCTGGAAGATTCCACCTTACACTAATGACAGACAAGAACAAAAAAAGGCAAACATCTTAGTATTATCATGAAAATAGTTTTGACCTCACGGCCTTCTTGAAGGAGTCTCAAGATATCCCAGGGGACCCCAGGCCACATTTTGAGAACCACCAGAGGGACTAAGTACTAATAAACGGGTTAGAGCAGGCAGCGCAGTTGGCTCTCTGAAAACATCATGCAAAAGGGTCATCTCTTCCACAGTGCTTAGGGAAGCAAGTCAAAGCCCATGGAGAGGGCAAAGGGTGAGGCCTTTTTTATAAGCCTGTTCCCCCAACAGGTGTGAAAACCATGCACACGTGTTGTCTCAGCCCATCTGGTCAAACCTGATACCACCATTACCAAGCCCAGCCCTAATGGGGTGGAAAGGTGATGGGAAGCAGTTTCATCTTTGAGAGACAGAGAGAAACAGAGCATGAGCAGGGGAGGGTCAGAGAGAGAGGGAGACACAGAATCGGAAGCACGCTCCAGGCTCCGAGCTGTCAGCACAGAGCCTGACACGGAGCTTGAATTCACAAACCGTGAGATCGTGACCTGAGCTGAAGTCGGATGCTCAACCGACTGAGCCACCCAGGCACCCCAACAGTTTCCTTTTTAAAGAAATTCCTTGTGGGGTGCCTGGGTGACTCCATCGGTTAAGCGTCTGACTTCAGCTCAAGTCACAATCTCACGGTTCGTGAGTTCGAGCCCTGCATCAGGCTCTGGGCTGACAGCTCAGAGCCTCAAGTCTGCTTTGGATTCTGTGTGTGTGTCTCTCTCTCTCTGCCCCTCCCCTGCTTGCACACTCTCTCTCCCAAAAATAAGTAAACATCAAAATAAAGAAAGAACATTCCTTCCAAAGTGCACATACCATGTCTACTCAGGTTCCAGCAGCTGGAACTTAGTCATGTGGCCTCAACTGCCAGGGAGGCTGGGAGAGTCTTGCTGGGGGCAGTTAGTTTCGGTGTGGAGAGCAGCTTATCCCAGGCACCAGGGAGAGATCTTCCTCCTCCTTCAGGCATGGCTCCTTCCAGGCAGAGATGTCCACAAGAACAAGTATGAGACAACATGGCTATGCATCCATGTAACTGACGATCACTGACTTGCCACAGAGCAGGGCTTATACATATCCAAATCTTTTCTCTTCCGGACTCCCTCTGAACTCCGCAGACCTCCTGAGTGAAGCTGGGCAGACTAAAGGCTGGCCCTGCCTCTACTTGCTACTTTTACAGTGGCTTCATATCCAGGTGGGGTCAGAGTCCAGTTTCGGGAGTACGGTGTGTACAGGATGCATCTTTGGTGGAGAACCTGATGATGTTCCTGGCACCTTTCACTTTTATGGTCAAAGAGTGGGAGCCATTCTGCAACATCACTCCGTTTCCTGCCTTGTTTTGTGTCGTTCCAGAGGCCTAGCTGGTCTTCACAGTTGCTCCTGAATTTAGGAACTTATTTTTACTCTTACCAACTACTTGATGCCTTTCCTGCCTACAGTACTGCACCCGCCCCCTCTAACCAGCATGAACTACTCTAAAACCACTTAGCAAATGAGAAGGATCAGTGCAGTTCACTACCTTGCCCAAGGTCATGCAGCTCTGAAGTAGAGGAACCCAGCAATTGACCCCTGATCTGACCCCAATGCCCATGCTTTTCATCTTTGTCTTCAATCAAGCAAATAACAAAGAGCTTGATAGTCTGTCAACCTTTCAACTTCCAATATCTTTTTCTCAAAAATCAAAAACCAAAATTAAGAAAAAAGAAAAACTCACAAACAGGACTCAACAGCTATAAATTTGTAAACTCTCTCTCTCTCAGAGACAGCAGGCACACGAGCAGGGGAGAGGTAGAGAGAGAGGGGAGAGAATCCCAGGCAGAAACCATGCTGTCAGCACAGAACCTGACATGGGGCTCAATTCCACAAACAATGAGATCATAACCTGAGCCGAAATCAAGAGTCAGATGCTTCCGAGTGAACCACCCAAATGCCCCTGTAAATTGCTTTGACAGGCAAGAGCTGTGCCTAACATATCTTTCAATGCCCAATGTCCATCTCATTCCAAGACCACCACCTCCTTATAATAATAGCCACTAACATTCAAGCACATCCAGACACTGCTAAGGGCTTGGCATACTTTACTTTGCACTACAACACTATGAGGTAGATGCTCTTACCCCCATGTTACAGACACAAAAACAAGGCACAGAGATCATAGTTGCTAAGTAGACTCAGACCCATGAGATGCAGCTTCAGCATCTGTGCTTTTCAAATACTATGGTTCCATCACCTCATTTTCTAGTTGCAATGCTTTTATATTATGATTTGTACTTTTACAGTAGTAATTTCTTATTTCATAAGTATAACACTTTAGTTTTGGATGCCTGCTATGGCACATAGGAAGGATCTTAAAGGTCTTTTTTTATGACATCCTGTAAATAGGAATTTCCTGAGTCGGGGTATTTAATATTTAACTAAGCAAAATATGTAATAAAGAAGCTATAAAATGTCTCAGAATAGTCTACAAAACCCATCTCTTCTTGACGAGAAGCTGGAGCTCAAGCATCCCTGGGAAGCGAAAGCTTCCTCGCAGGGTCTCACTTCATTACTATTCACATGTGTGACCCAAGTCAGCCTAAGGCTGCCATGGGAACGAGTCTCACTCAAAGAGAGATACTTCTAAAGCTTTACACTAGGACTTTAACACAGAAGACTCCCATTCCTCCAAGTGCTCACGCACATAAAGACTTACTTAGGCGGCCCAGCCTGCCTAGGGAGAGGGGTGGGAAGTGAGCACTAGCTGGAGCCAGCCAGGCTCGCCTCCCAGGGCAGCCAGAAGCCACAGCTGAGTCTCAGAACCAGCACCTGCACATCTCACTGTCACGCAGAAGGCAGCATTTACCACACTCTGGACTGGGGAACGGCGGAGTTCAGAGTTTACTGCAAAGCTTCTCCGAGCCTTTATGAATCGTAATGTGTTTGCAATGTTTCCCGAATGTATTTGACTAGCTCCTTTTTCTCAAAAAGCAATTAACATGTGCTGAGCTAATAGTTTGGGAAGTTGTTGCTGTAAGACACTCATTTATTTTATGTGTTTTGGTTTTGTTTTTAGTGGTTGGAGACTGTGAATGCATTCACACTTAGAGAATAATGCTAAATGTGATCAACTGCCCGCCAAAAAAAAACAACAAATAGTAACCCATGAAATAGGAAAATGCATTCCAAGTTTCAACATTAACAAGGTGTCACAGACCCGTTTTTGTTTTCCAGTGGTGGCCCCTTAGGACTGACATTCCTGGTCCCCACCATGCCTTTGAAGGAGAGGCATACTGTGAGGGCTGCTTCTGGTAGCCCTCAACCCAGTGGGCCAGGCGTTCCTGTATAGGAATGAGAAAATAGTTGAGTACATTCTGAAAAGGAACGGTCATAGTTATCCTCCCGTTTTCAAATTTCATCATGAATCTTTTTATATCTCAGAAGTTTAAGAATGGGTTAGCATTCACTGAAGCCAAGTTCTAGTTTTTTCCATTTGAGAAAGTGGCAGGAAGATCTTTCCCAAAGCCATAAAGGCAATAATTTACATACTTCTCATAATATTTCAAAAAGAAATTAGTCAACCCAAGCTTCCACTGACTTCTTTCCACTATAGAATACACAAATAAATACACATAGGATACCTGAAGAAAAATTAATAGCTTTATTTTTCCTCAATATACATTTAGAAAATAGGTCTAAGAAAAGGTTTCATGAAATAGACCAGACGACTATGTACAAAGTGAAGAGTTCCAAATCAGCAAGTCAAAGCACACAAATGAAGCACTCTTCCCCGAGGGCCATGGCAGCCTAGGACCGTCCCATCAGAGGGGACGCAAGCTCTTGGATGGCTTTTGAGTTCAGCTGAGGAATCGTGCTGATCTTCAGGAGTTTGCTGCTTGCATACTTATTCTTGATGGCCTGCAGAAGTCATCTGTGATTAAGCACGCATCAGGACCCCCTACCTTATACCATGTTCCTAGTCTAATTCACAAGTATTTAAGGGCCAGACCCACAATCTCCAACTAGTGCGATGATGCTGAATCACTGAAGCCAGCTAGAACTCTGAGGTCATAATGTGTTGCACCCGACAATTTCCTTCCATACCTAGCAATGGATAAAGCCCAGCTGGTAGCACAGGTGATGGAGGAATAAATGGTGTCAAGGTCCAAGGAGCAGGCTCTCTCTCCTATGTTGCCAGAGGGTTGGGAGGTAGGTGCTGTGTTTATCATACCTAAGCACCATCACGACAGAACAGGTCTGCCAGGACCGGCAGCAACAACTGGCAATAAAAGCAAGTGGCAACCAGTGCTTAGCGGGTCCCAGACAACAATACCCTAAGGACTGAAAACATGTCACACTTCCATGGTGTGCTAAATCATACAGAAACTACATGCAAGGAAACTACATGCTTGGCACAAATGCCTTGCTCTTTGTCACCACACCTGTGGTGATACTCGGCATCACACAAGCACAGGACAGCACCCAAGCTCCTCTGACTCCTCCTCTCAGGTGGGCCCCACAGAGACAGATACCAGACCCCGAGGAGCCTTTCTGAATGGGCTTCTTGCCCCTCCCTCTTCACCATGATTTGGTCACGGTCCCAAAAGATCCTGGTCAAAGGCTCTGAGTGATACCACCCCAAAACCCGAGTCTTCACGGAGCCCTTGCTGTTCCAGATGACATGGGGAGTGCCTTCCCTGATGCTGAGTGCCCTGCCCAGGATGCTGGGACAAGGTGGGGAGACACACTGAATGGCCATCTGGCTGACTACCTGGGGCCTGGACCTGGTTAGCCTAGCTACTTGGTTTTGAAGAAAGTCTGCTTTTCGGATACGTCAGTATGCTCCATCCCCTGCTGGACTAGAAAAGAGTTCGTGCTAAAATAGACTCTCACATATGCCAATATTACGTTTACATGAAAACGCAAACGCACATACGTACACATACTCTCATTCACAAAACCCATAATCTAATGCTTTCCACGGTTGAGGGAGGAGTACTTACGATGAATTTCGTTAAGTTTTCGTTAACTTTCACGACATTTTTGGCCATGTGCTGCATGACTTCCAATACTTCATTCTCTGTGTATCCAGTGTAATACTGCTGTTTTAAGTTCTGGAACACAATGAAGAGAGAAGGTGCAAGATAAAGCCTCCGCTTCTTTAGAAGAGCACATCTTATACATGCTAACATCACTTATCACTTGCATAAAAGCTATACAATGATATTCCTACTTTCGTAAAATTCAGTAACAGCCCTAAACACTACCATTGTACCAGCAAAGCAGCCAGTAAATGCAAGATGACTCTGGCTCTGAGCAAGACTAAATTAAGACACTGTGCAACTTCAGCTAAATCAAGTGACAAAGTTCCCATAATTATTATTATTTTTAAAAAGGTTGCAGGGGTATGTAGGGTACTCCAAGTAACAAAGCTTTCATGCTTCTATCACCACACCGGGGTGGGGTGGGGGGATGGAAAGTGGGGCAGAGTAAAAATAAAACCCAGCAAAGGAAAGCCCCTTTCAGAGTAATGGCAGAGACCTGGGACAAGCACATCTCACACATACCACCACCACCACCGCCCCCCCTGTCCCAATCAAAGCCCTACTGGACAGCGGCTGGTGGGGAGCTGGACAGAGCTGATACCCATATTGTTAGGGAAAGAGGTTCATTATTAAGAATAAATTAGGCCATGGGCCGCAATCTAATCTACAAAATCCAGAAGAATTAAAGACTGCCCGGGATTCTCTCGTTGGGCACTGTGTAGTTAAGCACTGGAGAACAGAGAGCAGAGAAGCCTCTAGGGGTAGAGGCTTTGCGACCTAGCCTCCTGGAGAACAAAGGTCAAGCAAAAGGACAGTTGTTGATTGACAGTAAGATCTATCATGTGTGAAGATAGGTAACTTAACTTTATTTCAGTTCTGTGATAAAATTCTAAAAGCCAAAGTACATCCGTCTCATATGCACAATCTAATTGGGAAGATAAATCACAATTTAATCTTTTTCTTTCTTACTTTTTTTTTTTTTAAGAGAGAGAGAGGGAGTGCACGTGAGCAGGGGAGAGGGGCAGAGAGAGAGAATCTTAAGCAGGCTCCACTCTCAGCATAGAACCTGACACAGGGCTCAATCCCACAATCCTGGAATCATGACCTGAGCTGAAATCAAGAGTCAGATGCTCAACTAACTGGGCCATCCAGGCACCCCAATCACAATTTAATCTTATTCCTAACATATTTTTTTTTTTATTATTAATTTAAGGTAGGCTCCTTGCCCAATGTGGGGCTTGAACCCACAACTCTGAGATCAAGAGTCTCATGCTGTACCCACCGAGGCTGCCATGTGCCCCAATCCTAAAATAATTTAAAGAAAAAAAGAACAAAGCAAGATTAATTCTGAAATAACACACAACCACCGGCATTTACAAGTCAATTCCCAGAAAACGAGGAGACCTAGTGCTAGTAGGTTCAGAGCCCAAAGAAGACATGTCCCAGAGGAAAGTAATTTAGCTAAAATGAGCCACTGGTACCAGGACCCTGTATCATCCATGTATCAGCAGCCTTGTTGCCTCAAGTTTTTTATTTCAAAAAATTTCAAATTATTTCAGAAAAAATGAGATAATATAATGAACATCTGGACATCTTTTGTGCAGATTCACCTATTAACATTTTGCCACTTTCTCGTTTTCTCTCTCATGGTGTCTGCAGCTAACTCAGTTGCAAATGGTTTAGCAAGAATTGTGTATGTATGTATTCACACACAATTTTTGAACTATGTGACAATGAGTTGCAGACACCATTACACATCACTTCTAAATGCTTCAGAAACATCCCCTAAATAGTATTTTCCTATCTAGACACAAAGCTTTTCACATAAAAAAATCAACATTTCCATAGTATCATCTAGAATACAGTCTATATTCAAATTTCTCCAACTGTTCCAAAAATATCTTTCATAGATTTGTCTTTTTAGATCCAGGTCCAATTAAGGTACATGCAGTATATCTGATCTTTGGGGGTTTTTTTACTTAAAACAACTCCTATTTTCTTGGCTTTAAATGACAACTTGAAGGCCCTAGGCCAGTTACTTTTAGAACGTCCCACATTTAAATCTGAGTGTTTCCTGATGACTGGATTCGTGTCAAACATCTGGGGCATGAATTTCACGGAGATGATAATGCATTACTTCTGATAATGCACCAGAACATAGGTCAAGTCAGGTGCTCCTACCACTGGTGATGCCAAGCTTGATCACCAGGTTAAGGTGGTAATTTGCAGACCCCCTATCATAAAGGTACAGTTTTTCTTCAGCATTATTACATACCTATGAGGTGATATTTTGAGACCATGTGACTCGTCCTCCAAAATTACCTCACCTAATGATATGAGCATCAGTTGATCCTCACTTGAATCAGTTTTTACATTAGGGGTTAAAATTTTATTATTTATTTTAATATGTATTTTGAGAGAGTGTATGTGTGCACGAGCAGGCAAGGGAGGAGAGAGAGATTCCTAAGCAGGCTCCGTGCTGTCAGTGCAGAGCCCGATACAGGGTCTCATCTCAAGAACTGTGGGATCACAACCTGACCCAAAACCAAGGGTCAGAGGCTTCATCAACTGAGCCACCCAGGCGCCCCTAAAATTTGATTTCTAACTCTACCATTCTTTCTGCTTTAAATAGCTGGTATCCTGATTAAAAAATAATAATAATAATAAAGAGCCCCTCTTCCATTCTTTCTTTTGTATCGTTATAAATGCATGGATTTTTAAAAATGTGTTACAATCAGGGCGCCTGGTGGCTCAGTTGGTTAAGTGTCTGACTTCAGCTCAGGTCATATCACAGTTTATGAGTTTGAGCCCTGTTATTAGGCTCTCTGTTGTCAGCACAGAGCCTGCCTCATCCTCCATCTCTCTCTCTCTCAACAAATAAACATTTTTTAAAAATGCGTTACAATCTATTACTGTCACTATTCTTTTTTTTTTTTTTTTTACATTTATTCATTTCTGAGAGACAGAGAGAGACAGAGCACAAGCGGGGGAAGGGCAGAGAGAGAGGGAGACACAGAATCCAAAGCAGGCTCCAGGCTCTGAGCTGTCAGCACAGAGCCCGACGCGGGCCTCGAACTCACAAACTGCAATATCATGACCTGACCCGAAGTCAGATGCTTAACTGACTGAGCCACCCAGGCGCCCCCGTCACTATTCTTTACAATGCTCAGACTTAGCCAGTAAGAGCCCTTTCAAGCCAGTTCCTATGTCCTTTTCACGTGACCCCCACTGATCCTTGAGAATTTGCTTGGTGTCTATTACAAACTGATCTAGTCTCACCTTATACTTTTTCTCCCCCAACCCTGAGAGCAGCTATCTCTCAAAGGTGGCCTAGTTCCTAGCGGGTAATGGTACTTAGTATCCATTATGTGGGCACTAGGTATGATCATTGCTACTGGGTTATCACTGTTTCCGGGCCCTCTCATGATTAATTGACCGATATTTCCAAAATAGATTTAACGTCATAGGGGTTTTCCTTTGTTTTTAATTGTTAATATTATCCCTCTTCTTATTGTGAAAATTTTAGTCCTTAATAACATTGAATGCTTGTTTTACCCTAATATTCCTAAATAGTTTCACAATTATAATAACAGATTACTATTAACAATACATCTCCCAAGTAAACTTTAAGTATGTTACCTCTTTTGGTTCTTTGTTTTATCTAACCAGATAAAGTAATTCTTCCCTCAGTGTTCTATTACCAGTTTGATATATGGTGACATTGTTGTTTCTGTGTAATTCCAGTTAGGGTTTGCATAAACACTCATATTGTTCAGAAGTCAAAAAAGTTACATTATATTGTATACAGCTGATAAAAAATTACAACCACAAGTCTTGCTCCCATCCCCAGCCTTCTACCCTGTTGCCACCCAACCCCACAGGTATCATTTCCATTAGTTTCTGGTCTATTCTTCCTGTATTTTTTTTTTTTTTAATTAGGAAATACCTAAGCACACATACGTACTCTCTCTCTCTTATTCCCCTTCTTTCTTACAACAAATGTGTGGAGGGACAGCCCTGCCATGGTGTCCTGGCAAGCTTGCAGGCAGCCACATAGGGCCAGGCAAAGGCCTGAAGCCCAGCTGATGTGTCTTGGCAGAATGCTTGGTGATCCTCCTGGAATGTGAGGGGAGGGAGGCTGGGAAGAGCGGCTCCCACCCTCCTCCATATCTCCCCTGAGAGGCTATCTTGAGACCGTTTCTTAACACCTGGGCTCTGAGGAGGCTTTTGTTCTGCTGCTCTTGGGGCACAACTACAGATGATAAAACTGCTTAGTACCAGTCTAGAGTTGGCTCCTTCACAAAAGGGTATCCCACGACTCCCACTGCAGTCACCTGGCCCCTTTCGTTTTGGTTCTTGTCCCTTTTGGTGCGTGAGATAAGGACCACAATTGCTGGCAGCTTTGACTACTTGTATAAACCTAAAAGTGGCTCCTTTTTACCTTTACTGGCTCAATCAGTTGGGCCTTGGCCCTGCTTTTGTCTTAGATGCTTGACGCCTTGCTGGTTTCATTTAACCAAAGATCCCAGAAACCTTAGCATACCAGTTGTAGGCAGCCATGCACAGCCTTCACAACTGTATAGTTAGCACCTGGGTGCCATGGTGTGCTTACCTAGTCTACGTCTGAAGCATTCCAAGCAGCTTTCTTTTAGGCTTCTGGATTTTAACAATTGCTTTAACAACACTGTGGTGAAAACGGTAAGACCTTTCATATCCAGAGGGTCTAAATATAACCTAATTTCTTCTTACCCATTTTCCTTGGCCTATAACTTTCTGGGACAGGCAGGATGCAGCCGCTGCCACCTTCGAAGGGTGATAATGCACCATGTCATAGTCAATGAGAGTCAGCTCCATCAGGTATTTGGCTAAAGTATGCTGTTCCACATCGACCTAGGATTGAATAGCCCAGAGAGGAAGAAGCACAGCTATTATCACTGTCTTGCAAAATCACAGGTGAAGGCCTAGGAGCTGAAATCCACTCAATTCACTCGTCCTTCCCAGCAAGTGCCCTATTCCACAGTATATTAAAAACACAGAGCATGAGGTCTTTTAAGAATTGAGGAGATAAAACATTAGGACTTAATGAGAACATGTTTTCTATAAATGTTTAAGTTTTCCTTTAATTGGATCAATGTTTCTAGCATAAGACAACAGGGGGAAAATAAAGTCTCATATGGAATCGGAGGCACTTACCTCCCCAGCTTTTGAGGCCCGCCTTAAGAAGTGCAGTGGCAAAGGTCGACCCAACTCAAATTTCAGTTCTTTCAAAATCAATGTTTCCATTTCTCGGATTTGGGAGCTTGTATAAGCATTGTCTGTGATGTAAACAAAGTCTTCGATATTTGGTGAAAACATCTCTTCATATTTGGAAGCCAAGAGCAGAGCCGTAATCCCAACCAGTTGAAGCTTCTTACGGGAAACCGGTTGAACCTAATTGAAGAAGAAGGTGTCAAAAGTCATGTCCGACCAGAGGACTGGGGCACTGGGGGGAAGAAAGTGAGAGCGAATCACGTCCTGCAGAAGTACACATCATCTCTCCTCATCCCCCTCTTACGAGCACAGGTAACCTGTGTATTAATTGCAGGTACCATCAGGGGCTCCTGGCTGGCTCACTAGGTGGAGCATGTGACTCTTGATTTCAGGGTTGTGGGTTCAAGCCCCACAGTGGGTGTAGAGATTACTGAGTATTCACTCTGTGCCGAGCACAGTGCAAAGATTTCAGTAATCACCTCACTGAATCCTCGCAAAAATCCCAGGAAGTATATGTATTTTTCTCCACATACAAAGAGATGGGCTAAGAAGAGATTCAGACACTAGCCCAAGTTCACTCAACTTCTCAGTACGGAAGAAATAAGCCTGAGAACCAAGCTCCTGGTCTGTGCTCCAGTCTCATCATCCTGGCTTGAACATCTGGGGGAAGTTCCAACATGGCACTCCACACAGTCTGCATCAAGATAAGGTCAAGCCAAAAAGCAGGCTTAAATAATGGATGCCTAGGGATGTGGAAGGGGCTATCTCAAACATTTCCTTAATCATTCATTACCAAAAGTACGCTCATTATTCAACCTGAGGTATCTTCAAAGATGCTTCAGAGTCAGGGAAAATCTCAGTCCAGGGTCTGAGTGTTTCCCTTCATTTTCTTTTTCTTTTAAAGTTTTTTTTGTTGGTTTTTTTTTTTACATTTATTTATTTTTGAGACAGAGAGAGACAGAACATGAGCAGAGGAGGGGCAGAGAGAGAGAGAGGGAGGACACAGAATCCAGAGCAGTCTCCAGGTTCTGAGCTATCAGCCCAGAGCCTGACATGTGGCTCGAACTGAGGGAGCCACGAGATCATGACCTGAGCCAAAGTTGGACCCTCGACCGACTGAGCCACCCAGGCGTCCCTTCTTTTTCTTTTGAACTGGGATTTCGTTTTTCTTGCTTCAACTCTCATTTTTTAAAATCCACCTAAAATCTGACTACTTTCCTACCCCATGAGGAATGTATAATGCAAACCACTGAATCTATGGTTTCGTAGGATTTGGCGGTATCTCAGGGTCATCATTATAATAAACACAATTATTACTGTATTGTTGGGCAGAATTTGTACTTGAGTTATATCATAAATGTCAACTTTAAATACATAAATCCTTATCTGCAGTAGGGCTACTGCCTGATGGATAACACTAGTGCTTTCTATCTGGCATTTCCTCTAACTGGTTAGGGTTTTAGGACACCAGGTGATGTGTCCTATTTTGATGACCACTCCTGCCTCTGAGCTTAATTTCTTACATTCCTCTGCTTTAGACCTCCATAACTCGGTATACTCCCCACACATACTCCCAATCCCCCTTTAAAAAATTCTGCCTCCTCTCCTTTCTACAGCGATTCATGCAACAGCTGGCTGGATACTGCAACATTCTCTAGCTAAATTCCTCATTTTTCAGATGAGGAAACTTAACAACAGAGAGCACCAAATTACAAAATCGATTAAGCAGACCCGGAAAACCAGGATGCAAAGGCACCACAGGCTTGGGCTGACCTTCAGACCTCCTGTTGGTGTGTTTCCTCTGATGAATGACTGGCAATGCAGCGTCTCCCTCCCTGGGGCCCCCAGCATTTCTCCGCAGGCTGACCTGACACAAACGCCCAGCACTGGTCAGCATCACCAGAGGTCTGACACACTTGGCTACTTTCCCTTCTGGCACATGAAGTTCCTGGGTTTCTCACAAAGTGACTTTGGGTCTTTTCTTCAAGGTACCACCCTTTGGTATTGCACAATGCAATTCCAGTGCGCATTGCTACAGTCCCTGAAGCCACACTCACCTGTAAAAATCGATCCATGATGGCGACGCACATGTACAGGGTCTCCTGCAGCAGCCTAAACTTGGAGTGGACTTGCACCAGCCAGTCCACCAGGATGGCGCGCATGCGTCCGTTTATCTCCCTTCCATCTAAGAAGCGTGGATTTATGGATTGCAGAACCTGGTGACGGAACGAAAAGTTTAAAAAGCTGACCTCATTTCCTTCCCAGCTGTGTGGTGAATTCCACATTGCTTGCACGACCAACACCCAGAGGCCCACTCACCTCAAGCTGCCTTAGATACTGGTAGATATCCTTAACGTAGTCGCTGCAGAGCTGAGGGTTCTCCCAGTCCTCATTATCAATATCCTCGATTTTGCAGAGCAAGGCATCAGAGAAAGCTTGGCAGAGGTTCTCTTCCTTCATGGAGATATCCTCCGCTGGGGGAGCAGGACCCTACATGGACAAATTAATGTGCAATAGCCTTAATCATTAATCATAGCCAAATACATGCAGAGGCAACTGGTTTTAAAAGTAGCATATGCATTTTTAAAATATGTGAAAGCCAAAACAAACAAATTTCAGAGTAAGAGGTGACTAACTCAAGATGTAGTAGATGAAGTTTTTAGGGATATACTCCTCTGTTTAAAGTTCTGTAATTTCACTCCAAGTGAAAACCTTAAGTCCTCACCATGGCCTGTGGGCCTGCATGATCTGGCTTTCTCCTCTTCCTCTGCTGACCGCCTCCTATTTCCCTGCCCTTGGTTTGCTTCACTGCAGCCTCCCTCACTACAAGTGGGCTCCCTCTTCACAGAAGCTCTTGTCCCTGCACCCCTGTGGGTAAACTTTTAGTTTAAAAGTTACCTTCTCAATTAGGTATATCCTGACCCCCCCATTTTAAATCACTGTCTGCCACCTATCACCACCCCCACCACATTTCATTCCTCTTACTGTGTTTTTCCCCATAGAACCTATAACCTTCTAACAGATTATGGAGTTTACTAATATATGATGTATATCATTTTCTGTCTATGTCTGCTAGAGTGTAAGCTCTATAAGCTTACATTTATTTAAACTGATTTTGGTCCCTAAGGTATCTCAAACACCTATATCATCCCTGACACATACTAGGTGCTCACTAAATATTTATGCAATGAAAGAAACTTAGACACCTGGGTTAAGAGACTCTTAGAGCTGATAGTTCACCTCAGCTCTAGCCTCTTCTGCGAGTATAAAGATTTCCTCTCGTAAACTAATTTATTCTAAATTGAGAAACTGGCAACTAAAAAGCAGAAAAGCACATTCCAGCCTATGAATAAAATAGGAGGAGGAAGCAAAGACTGAGTAAGCACACACCCAGTATTTTCTTATGCTGACTGGGTGGCTATTAAAGTCACACAAATTAAAAATTTATAAAGTAAGTTAAAAACAAGCATTTGGTAATGAAGTATAAATAAACCATTACTTTTCAAAAGAATAAGAGGTACTTCTCAAAGTAAAACCTAACAGGACTGCTAGACTATAAAGACTGGGTATTAAAGAAATAAAATATAGAAAAAGAAGGATGTATAATAAACAAACCATTTTAATTTATATTAAAGCTCAGTGATTATAGTTTCCAGTCTTAGAGAAGGATAAAACAATAACAGCAGCAGCAGGGAAATATTGATAGCAGTTCAGATCACATCCTTCCCTCAAACACCAAAGTTCTTAAACTGAGGAAGGGTCAGCTGAGCAAGTTATGCAGGTATGCATGCCACTTATTCAAGAATTTAAGAACCTCAAGGGACTAGAATGAATAAGAGCTACTTGGGGTACCAGGGAAAAACCTAGATAAGGTTACCAGAGAAGATGAGACCTCAAGGCAAATGAATAGGCAAAAGGTAGGCAAGTACAAAGTCCCAGAGGAAGCCAAGAAATAAAGGCAAGTCTTGGGAAGTACACGCTGATTTGGAATGGTGGGAGGTAGTGCATGATGTGAGAGAAGATGGGCTGGAAAGGTGAGCAAGAACCTTGCTAAGGAGTTTAGATTTTACCCGAAGGGAAGTGAACCCACTGAAGGAATGGAGCAAGAGTGGCTAGAATCAGAGGCACCTGGCTGGCTCAGTTGGTGGAGCAACAGACTCTTGAAATTGGGGTTGGGGGTTCGAGCCCCCTGTTGGGTGTAGAGATTACTTAAAAATAAAATCCTAAAAAAAAAAAAAAAAAAGGTGTTGGGGTGTTTGGGTGGCTTAGTCAGTTAAGCATCCAACTCTTGATTTTGGTCCAGGTCGTGATCACACAGTTGTGAGATTGAGCCCCGCGTCAGGCCCTGTGTTGGGTATGGAGCCTGCTTAGGATTCTCTCTCTTCTTCTCCCTCTGCCCCTGCCCTGCTCACACATGCAGGCACGCTCTATCAAAAAAAAAAAAAAAAGTAGCTAGAAACAGATGGGCATTTTTTTTTTTTAACGTTTATTTATTTTTGAGACAGAGAGACAGAGCATGAACGGGGGAGGGTCAGAAAGAGGGAGACACAGAATCTGAAACAGGCTCCAGACTCTGAGCTGTCAGCACAGAGCCCGACGTGGGGCTGGAACTCACTGATCTCGAGATCATGACCTGAGCTGAAGTCAGTCACCCAACAGACTGAGCCACCCAGGCACCCCCAGATGGGCATTTTAATAAGCACACATAGCTTGGTTAAGTTCAAGGATATGTTTATGTTTCAAGGACAAGGTTCATCACTCTCTCTCAGGGAAGTGCAGTCAGTACTAGGAGGCTGGTTTAAGGAGGCAGAGATTAAAGTCATGCACTGTGTGTGCTGCCTTAGCAGCCTGAAATGTTTCCCTGTGTCTATTCAGAAGTACACCTGAGTTTAGCCATATCCCAAAGCCACCAGGATGGCTAATTGCTCTGGCCCTTATTTAGAATTTCTTGAAAGCATTCCTTTTGGACTCCAACAAAATTTAATTATAAAATCCTGTGCAGACAGTAGCCTAAGCTCTAGGGGCCAACTATGTAATCCTACGTCCTAAAAAACTAAAAAGCTGGGGCGCCTGGGTGACTCAGTCAGTTGAGCCTCCAACTTCAGCTCAGGTCATGATCTTGCAGTTCATAGCTTTAAGCCCTGTGTCAGGCTCTGTACTGACAGCTGAGAGCCTGGATCCTGCTTCAGATTCTGTGTCTCCCTCTCTCTCTGACTCTCCCCCACTCATTTCTCTCTCTCTCTCAAAAAGAAAAAAAAAAAAAAAAAAAACATAAAAAAAAAGAACTAAAAAACTAAGAAACTAGTTAACTAACCATCACAAACTTTTGAATGACAAAAGTAGTCAGAATAAAAATCTTCAAATTAGATTAATGAATGAGTTCTGTCAGTTGTCAGAGACAACTGAAAAGTCATATCAAAAATAATAAAGATGTGAGATTTTGCTGAACTTGAGAAGCTCCTGTAGTAGATAGTCTGAGTAAAGGCCACTGAAATTCTACTACTACTGAGGTGGGTTTGTTGACAGAATGTATTACTATTAACATGCAAATGTGTAGGTGTTTGCATGAGTTTTGATAAAACAGACTTCCCTTATTTTTTTTTATTTATATATGAAATTTATTGTCAAATTGGTTTCCATAGACTTCCCTTATTTACTAAATTTATGATAAACGATGTCAATTAAGTACAAGAAAGGATTCCCAGAAAAACTGATGCTTCCGATTAGACAGCTCATGATTTGTAGCAGTAAGTGTGTACTTCTACACACAAAGGCACATACAATTGCAGAAAGGCAAAATCAAGTACTGGGAATAGCTTTAGGGAATACACTGAACTGGAATTTGGAGGGTAGGGATAGTAAGAATGAACTTTTTTTCAATGCTTATTTTATATTATTTATTTTTTGATAGAGTGTGAGCACACACATGAGCGGGGGAAGGGCAGAGAGAGAGAGTCCCAAACAGGATCTGCACTGCCAATACAGAGCCCGACCTGGAGCTCCATCTCATGAGCCATGAAATCATGACCTGAGCTGAAATCAAGAGTTGGACACTTAACTGGCACCCCCCAAATGAGCTTTTATTCTATATACCTGATGTATTTCTGTAGTATTTTGCTGTTATGACTATGTTTCTTGTGTTATTAAAAATAAAAAGCACTTTTTTTTTTTTTTTTAAGATTTTATTTATTGGGGCACCTGGATGGCTCAGTCGGTTGAGCGACCAACTCTTGATTTAGGCTCTCAGGTCATGATCCCAGGGTCGTGGGATCGAGCCCCGCACTGACCTCTGTGCTGAGCTTGGAGCCTACTTGAGATATTCTCTCTCTCTCTCTCTCTCTCTCTCTCCTTCTCCCCCACTCATGCTTGCTCTGTCTCTCAAATAAAAACTAAAAAAATAAATAAAAATAAAAATTTTGGGGGCGCCTGCGTGGCTCAGTCAGTTAAGCGTCCGACTTCGGCTCAGGTCATGATCTAGCGGTGTGTGAGTTCGAGCCCCGCGTCGGGCTCTGTGCTGACTGCTCAGAGCCTGGAGCCTGTTTCGGATTCTGTGTCTCCCTCTCTCTCTGACCCTCCCCCGTTCATGCTCTGTCTCTCTCTGTCTCAAAAATAAATAAACGTTAAAAAAAAATTTTTTTTAAATAAGAAAAAATAAAAATTTTGTTTTTAAGTAAACTCTACACCCAACATGGGGCCTGAATCTCCAACCCTGAGATCAAGACTCACACACTCCACTGACTAAGCCAGTCAGGCACCTAAAAAGGCACTCTTCTTTTAAAAAAATGTGAATAGTTGTGCTTATTTCCCTTTTATATCTTGTTTTTGTATTAAGGATAGTTAAGCCATAAAACATTCTCATAGCTGAATACTGACTATTGTAGAGGCCACTTTTATGCAACAGGCTTGAGCAATGAAACTTGATCAAGGTAAAAGGGCCCACAGTGACCACCAAGCTGAGTGCAAACAAGCAATGGAAAGGGGCTCATTAAGCAACTCACCATAGGTTCTAACTGACCAGTTACAACCAGGCACAGTTCCTAAGATTACTAAAAAAGGGAAAATTCCAAAAGTCTCATACTCCCTCCCTCCGCCCTTTAACTGTGGCCCCTCACCATCACCTCCCCACAGACAGTCTCTCCTTTGCTGTCCTGCCCAACTGCTCCCTTGCAGTGTGTTTTTTTTAATTTTTTTTTAAGTTTATTTAGTTTGAGAGAGAGAGGGAGAGTGCAAGTGGGGGAGGGGCAGAGAGAGAGGGAGAGAGTGAATCCCAAGCAGGCTCCACACTGTCAGCACAGAGCCCAGTGTGGGGATTGAACTCACAAACCCTGAGATCAAGAGCCAAAATCAAGAGCTGGGCGCTTAACTGACTCAGCCACCCAGGCGCCCCTCCCTTGTGGTGTATTTAATAAACTTTTCTCTCTTTTGTTCTGCCTTGGGTGAATTCTTTCACCACCCATGCCACCAGCCCCCACCCAAATGTCCCATGTTTGATGGCACCCCCATCCAATCAGAGCGACCCGTAACTACTACTGAATTTAGTGTTTACATCAAATCGTAAGTCTAAAACCTCATCTGAATTTCTAACTCTGACTCCCCAGCAGCTCTCCTCAGTGTGCATCTATCTCTGCTACACCCTGTTTTAACGTGTGCTCTGACATTCCTCCAATTGACTGGGGCTCCTTTTGGACAGAGCTGGTGGCTCATTCAACTGGTTTCCCCAGTACTCAGCAAACAATGTGGCTAGGACAAAGCCTTCTTCCTTTCACACAACTCTGTGTTTGCCAAAGCCTCTTTGGTCAGCAAAAAAATAAATAAAATAAAACAGCAGCAACAAAAACACTGTTTTCTCCCAAAATTGCAGGATAATAAGCTTCTGCAAACACCTGTGAACAGCGGAAACACTTCAAGTTCTCAGCCAGAGCCCTTTGTGATTCAGTTGCTTCATCTGCTACGAGGAAAGAAACCTGCCTTCCAGTTTTGCAGAGGACAGTATGGATTTGGCTGGGAACATCTGCTTTCATGAGCACACGGCTTATAAATTTTCCAGGGCTCACTGCTGCTAGAACCCTGTGCTCAACTGGCATTTCCACACTTCCAGGGACTGGCTATAAAGGAGCAGCAATGACTGCAGATACAGCAGATGACAAGTAAAAGCCAAAAGGCTGATCAGAGCCAGGCAGGCAGAGAGGCTCATCTGCCAGCATGAGGGGACTCCCCCTAAACTGTGGACTTAATCATCTCTTCTACATTACATTTCTCAGAGAAACGTCTATTTGAATTGGAAGTAAGTATTGTTCATTAATCCCTGACATCTAATAAAACGAGAAGCACATTTTAGCCACAGAAGTGATATTTGTATCAACTGAGTTACAGGTCCATAATTCTTTATGTGCAACACAGTGGCCTCAATTTTGTCAGGAAGCTAGAGCAAAAGGAGTCACCAAGGAAATGCAGGGTAACTCAGAAAGAGTGGAGTTGCAGAGGTCATAGGAAGAAATTTCTCCTCTGTTTTGTTCATAACATTTTTGGTTTTTTCTTTTAATTTCCCTTCTTCTCCAACTGGAAGATTAATATGTACCTATGGTGAAAAGACTGAAAATTTTAAGCCAAACATCATACGCAAAAATAACTGATGTGGCAAACAAAGGCAAAAGAAGAAAATTAAATTTCCTTTCAACTTACAGCACATTGACAAGTCCTTGAGATAGGCAGAGTGACCTTCGTCTGCAAACTCAGCAGCCTTGATGTTGACACTTTGCTAAGGGCAAAAGGCAATCTTAGCCCAACCTCCTAGGAACCCATAAATCTACTTTAACATGTAGAAATTCCTTTATCTCTACCCCCGCCCAACAAGATATATGTTGGCAATCATACACACTCCAAGTTTATGGCCCTCTGACATATATCTGAAGGGTCTCATAACTGAACTTTTTACTAAGTAGTAATGAATGACCTTTCCCTAACAGCAACTAGTCCCTCAAGGTCCTTAAAGCCATACAGACTTACCCTATCCCTAACCCCCTCCCAACTTGCAAGCATATAATCTTTCCCCGGTCGCATCCCCAGTGCAGCTCTTCCTGCCCACAGGTCCTGTGGTGGTTTAATAAAACCACCTTTTTGCACCAAAAATGTCTCAAAAATTCTTTCTTGGGCTCCTAATCCCATTTTTCACATCATTTGGCGTCCAACATGGGACTGAGCCTTCTCATCTGGACTCTGAGCCTCAGTACCAACTTGGTATTTTCTCTTTTCCTTTACTTTCATTTCAGGGGCTTTTCAAAGAGCATAGTCTTATTGGAACACTTTCAAGTCAGTTACTCAGGCTGCAATCCTCTAGCCCGTGGCTACTCTACAGGGAGGAGAAAGCCTGCCTTTTGGCTGGAAGTTAGTACCATGGCTGGAATGGTAATAAGACCCAGAAACTTGATGCCCTCTCTTTATTTCTGTCCTTATGCAAAGCTGCCTGTGTTGGGCACGGGACAGCCACCCAAGCAACTAGCATGGCTGCCATCTTAAGACTCCTGTGTGAGGTTCCCTCCTCACTGGTCTCATGTGATCTTCTCCATATCTCCGTATCTCTGGTCTGGCTGCAAAATGTCCACTCAGAGCCAGCCGAAACCAGTACCC
Organism: Herpailurus yagouaroundi; assembly: GCF_014898765.1. Taxonomy (NCBI): domain Eukaryota; kingdom Metazoa; phylum Chordata; class Mammalia; order Carnivora; family Felidae; genus Herpailurus; species Herpailurus yagouaroundi. The sequence continues at coordinate 24,556,344 of NW_024412415.1, read as the reverse complement.
AATTGAATTAAAGACCAACTGAGGACTGTCTCCTGGAGAAGTTGGGTGTAAAGACTCCATGTGTTGGAATGTCACTTAGACCATGATGGATTTCTTTCTTTACTGTTCTCCCAACTAACTACTTGAACTACAAAACTGGGTAATTTCCCCTTGTAAAACTTTAGTGTTTTTCATGGGTTAAAAGCGGCAGGTTCCTCAAGGCAAGTCAAACTAAAGCAGGGCCTTCACAGCATTTCTTGTCAAGGCAAGGTCAACTGAAGCATGGCCTTCACGGCATGTTCTTTAAGGCACAGCTTTCAAGGCATGGCACAGTATTGTGGTCCATATGCCAGGCACCCATTTGTAGCCTAAGAGGCAATGGGGAAGCAGAGGACACTAGCATCACTTCCACAGGGCCTTTCACAGGGCTTTTTAGGGCAGCACTGCCTTCAAGGCAAAGGAGTATGGTAATCAATAGCAATTTTCATTCCAGGGATGCCGTAGGTCACTTTGGACACCCAGAACCTTTGACATATCTTGCGTGGGATGTCACCTGGGAGTCAGGGGGAAATTTTGGTAGTGGACCCTCTTTGCTTTTCTAGGAGCATGGGAGCTTCTTCAGTCCCCAAGGATGCTCTTGGAATGCCTTTTAACCCACTGGAAACAATTCAGATTGCAAAATTTAGGAAAGGACTGATATTCTGTAACACTCCATGGCCTTAGTAGGATCTATTGGTTATATCTCTTATGCAAGAAGCAGGACAAATGGACTGAAGCCCCCTGTGTCCAGGCTTTTATGGCCCTAAATCAGGATCTGGATCTTAGGGCCTCTTGCAGAATGTGTCTAACCACCAACCAGGTTAATAAATCTCCTCTGGACATATTGGATGATGATCGTCTGAATAGGCCCATTCCTCCTCATAAGCCTACACTGCTAGAGGAAACTCTAGCAATGATTCCTCATAATTAGGATACTGTTAAGGCTGGGCCTCAAACAAAGAAGGCTTCTTGATGGTTTTATTCCTTAGTCACATTTGTCCCAGGGACTACCTCTTTTGATGTCCAATTGCAAATAGAGGCTTTAACCTCAATTTTGAGGTCGAAGAAGCTTCAAAACTTACTATGTGACAGTCCCTGACAGTAATGACTCTACATCAGGTCCAGAATGTCTTAGAGACCCAAAGGCTACCAATGGATGAAGGGAGGTCAACTTACTAAATACAGACTATGTTTAGAGATACACCTGAAATAAAACTTATCAAATGTTAAACCCAGATACTCTTTGCCTGAGCCGGATCATCATACTTCTGTGTTAGAACATGACTGCTCAGAGATTATTGATCTTGTTTATTCTAGCCAATCAGAGTTGAGATTTCCCTATTGAAAATGCAGTAGTTTCTAATGGCAGTAGTTTCACAGAAAAAAGGATAAGAAAAGCTGGGTATGCTAAAGTCAGTCTAACTCAAGACTGTGGAGTCCAAAGCCCTCCAGGCAAATACACCTGCCCAAAAAGCAGAGTTAATAGCACTCATTCATGCTTTACAATTGGCAAAGGGCCTCAAAATTATTATCTTTACTGACTCTAAATAGGCCTTCCTAGTCCTACATGACCACAGAGCGATTTGGAAGAAAAGGGGATTATAATCAAGCCATCACTCTCTAATCAAACATGGCCCCCAAATTATTACTCTTCTTGAGACTGTACACCTACCTAAGGAGGTAGCTGTAATTCACCTCAAAGGACATCAAAAGGATATGACCTTAGAATCTATAGGTCATAGATTCTATGCCAACAACTTGGCAAAAGTTTTATGCCAGTCTCAACTCCAATAAAGTCCATAACTCCAGGGACACCTGGATGGCTCAGCTGGTTAACTTCAGGTCAGGTCATGATCTGACAGTTCATGAGTTCAAGCCCCATGTCAGGTTCTCCGCTATCAGCACTGAGCCGTCAGATCTTCTGTCCTCCTCTCTGCCCCTCCCCTGCTCACATATGTGCTCTCTTTCTAAAAAAAAAAAAAAAAAAAAAAAAAAAAATCCATAATTCCAGTCTATCCAGACCAAGAAATTCACATAGCCCAAGAACTGAGGATATTTAAAAGAAAAAAAATTGCACAGGACTAGCTTGTTAATAATAAGGGGAAAATCTTTATCCACCCACCCCCTGCCAAATAACCAACAGAAGGTAATATACAGTTTATTCCAGGCTACTGATTTGAGTAAAAAGGCCACTGAGGTGACAAAAACCTTGCTAGAAGAAACTGCCCTAGGTTTGGATTCCCCTGGTCCCTACAAAGTAACAATGGACCATCTTTTTATCGCATAAATAACTGAGCAAATAGTTTGGGCCTTAAAAAATTACTATTTACATTCAGCCTGACAACCACAGTCCTCTGGAAAGATGGTCCTCCAAAATCGAATGGCCCGTGAAATCCTGCCTACTGTTCAACGAGGCCCAGAATTAGATGACTGGCTCCTAAGGGACCCAGTAGCTATGCAGCTCTAACTAGTTGCCATAGCTTCCCCCACCCAGGCTGGATAGGCCACTGTACTCTGGGTTTTGCCCGAATGCACGAATGCATTATTAAAACCTTCACCAAACCAGCCAACCTTCCAAATTTAAAACAACAGTGGACACAGGGGCACCTAGGTGGCTAAGTCGAGTAAGTGTCCAACTCCTGATTTGGGCTCAGGTCATGATCTCGCAATCTTGATCCAGTGTGGATCAAGCCCCACACTGGGCTCCAAGCGGGCAGTGCAGAGTGTGCTTGGGATCCGCTCTCTCCCTCTCTCTGCCCCTCCCCCACTCGTTCTCTCTCTCTCTCTCTCTCTCTCTCTCTCTCTCAAAATAAATAAACTTTAAAAACAACAACAACAACAACAACAACAGTGGACACGCTGTGTGTTTCATTGGTATGACCACCTACCATCCATCTTTGTTACCTCTTTAGGACTGGAGGATACTGTTTGACACATGGAAGTTCTTAATAAACATAGTCAAAGCCCTAAAAGACACTCAAAATAGCATTTCCCTATTAAATACTGACGTAACACAGATGTGTAAAGCAGTTTTACAAAACAAGATGACATCAGATGTTTTAACTGCTGCACAAGGTGGAACTTGTGCTATTCTAAAAACAGAATACTACGTATACATTCTAAATTACCACAAAAATATTTCTGGGTTTCTAACTGACATGATCACTCAAACTGGTGCCTTAAAGGATCCCTCTCTTCCCTTTAATGATTGGTTAAACTCCTGGACTGGAGGAGGATTTTTGTCAACTATCAAAGGACTCTTATTTGGGCTTCATTTTCTTTTTGTTAATTTTAATCATGTTTTGCTGTTTTCTCCCATGTCTCTTCACCTGGTGCTGAGACTCCTTCATTACCATAACTTGAAGCTGACAGATGATCCTTTCCACTCAGAAGATCCATACATGTGGTCTCCCTTGGATTCAAAGGCCTCTGCCATATATATATATATATGTGGTCATTTGGGGATATATATACAGTGGTCAATTGGGGATATATATACAGTGGTCAATTGGGGATATATATATATATATATATATATCCCCAATTGACCACTGTTGACCCATAGGTAAGGACATCTCTATGCTACTCATTCAGGAGGAAGAAGTTACAGAAGATAAGACCTTCCACCCTTAGCAACCTTAAAGATTTAAGGGTCAAAATTGTTCAGGGGGAATGATGTGGGATATAAAGACAAAAGAAGAAAATTAAATTTCCTTACAACTTACAGCACATTGACAAGTCCTTGAGACAGGCAGAGTGACCTTCCTCTGGGAGCTCAGCTGCCTCAGTGTTGACACTTTGCTAAGGGCAAAAGGCATTTAAGCTGATCCAGTAATGGAACTACTGGATATTTACCCAAAGAAAATGAAAAGATATGTGTACCCCTATGTTTAAAGCTTATTTGGGGTGCCTGGGTGGCGCAGTCGGTTAAGCGTCCGACTTCAGCCAGGTCACGATCTCGCGGTCTGTGAGTTCGAGCCCCGCGTCAGGCTCTGGGCTGATGGCTCAGAGCCTGGAGCCTGTTTCCGATTCTGTGTCTCCCTCTCTCTCTGACCCTCCCCCGTTCATGCTCTGTCTCTCTCTGTCCCAAAAATAAATAAATGTTGAAAAAAAAAAATTAAAAAAAAATAAATAAAGCTTATTTGTTTGTTTATTTTTGAGAGGGGGGAGGGTCAGAGAGAGAGAGAGAGAGAGAGACAGAGAGAAAAATATCAAACAGGCTCTGCACATCAGTATGGAGCCCGCCTTGGGACTTGAATCCACAAACCATGAGATCATGACTGAAGCTGAAATCAAGAGTCGGTTGCTTAACCGAGACACCCAGGTGTCCCATGCACCCCTACGTTCACTGCAACATTATTTACAATAGCCAAGATATGGAAGCAACCCACATGTCCATCCATAGATGAATGGATACAGATGTGGTGTACACACACAAATACACACACACACACCCCTGACACACATAGGAACATTACTCAGCCATAAAAAAAAAAAAAAGAATAAAACTTTGCTATTTGGAAGAACATGGATGGAACTAGAGGGTCTAATGCTAAATGAAGGAAGTGAGAGAAAGACAAATACCATGTGATTTCACTAATACGCAGATTTTAAGAAACGAAAGAGAAGCACCTGGGTGGCTCAGTCGGTCAAGCGGCCGACTTCGGTTCAGGTCATGATCTCAGAGGTTCGTGGGTTCGAGCCCCACCTAGGACTCTGTGCTGACAGTTCAGAGCCTGGAGCCTGCTTCGGATTCTATGTCTCCCTCTCTATTTGCCCCTCCACCGCTCACCGTCTCTCTCGAAAATAAACAAACATTTAAAAAAATTAAAAAAAAAAAAAAGAAAAGAAAAACAAAACAAACGAACAAAGAAAAAAGATATGGAGCATGTGGCTGGCTCAGTCAGAAGAGCATGTGACTCTTGATCTTGGAGTTGTGAGTCAAGTCCCATGTTGGGTGTAGAGATTACTAAATAAGTAAATAAGTAAATAAGGGAAAAACAAAAAAGAGACACACAAACAAAAAAACAGGCTTTTAAGTATAGAGAACAAACTGGTAGTTGCTAGAGGGGAAGTGGGTGGGGGATGGGTGAAATAGGTGAAGGGAATTAAGGGTACACATATCATGAGGAGCACTGACTAATGTATGGAATTGTTGAATCACTATATGGTACATCTGATACTAATGTAACACTCTGTTAATTTACTTGAATATAAATAAATAAATAACTTTAACTGATCTCCTAATATTTCCCTATTATATAAGAGATATTCATTTCAGAACTAATGAAAAGTCCTCGGTGTCCCTCTAATCATTTTCTTAGGATAAATTTTAAAAAGAGGTATGGAGAATAACCATTTGAAATAACACTGCCAAACTGCCTTCCTGACAGGTGGGAGGAACCACATTCAAACAGCCACCCATATAAAACGCTGCATAATGGTCTGGAGATAAGGCTGAAAAGCTGCTTTGGGTTTAGCATCTAGGATGTCACTAGAAACCTTCAAGGAAAGGCCTATGAAAGGAAGGTCAGTCTCGAGTATTTGTGCCGAGCTTTAGCTCTTGATCTGATGCTCTCTCCTGGCTTTCTAATAGCACCATGCTTGCAACCATCACCTGCAAGGAGAAGGCTCACAAGTCGGCCCCTCTCCTTCAGATGTTGCTGGTGTATTTCTGACTGCATTTCCCGGCAGATGTTTCTGTCACCTCAACAAGTCTAAAGCCAAATGAGCCGCCTTCCCCAGAACTTCCCCTCCCTTTCCTGACTTTCCCATTTTTTAAATTATTCCTTATTCTTATTCCTTTACTCCAAGCAACACAGCTAAAGAATTCCTTCTAAATACAGCACGATGTCCCTGAAAGGAGCGGGTACACCCCAACATATTCAGTGTTGTTTCTTAGCACCTACAGACACTGGCATATATGGGTGAGTGCTTAGGGGTGATCTGAGCTAGTTCAAGACCCTCATCAGCTCTAGCACGGACAACTGCAATACCTCCTAATTTATGTCCCTTCCATGGCCAGTCTACACTGCTTTCATCATCTCCCACCTCCTCAAAACTTCCCTCACTGCCTAATGGGATAAAATCCAAGTTCCAAGGCTTTCAAATCCAAATGCAACCTTTCTCCCAACTTTATTTTCTGCTTACTCACACAAATCTTCTGACCCAGCTTAGATGTGCCGACTCTTTACCCACAGGACAAAATTATAGGCCTATTTCTGCTTTGGTGCCTTGATTCTTGTTGTGCTTTGTTCCCTATAAGGTGCTCTTTACTATTAGCGTCTCCCTATCCTTAACAATCCCACCTGTGAAGTTTCCTCCAACCACTCCATCCCTTAGTGTTCTCTCCCTCCTGTACAAGCACCTTCTGAAAGATGGGACTTCCATCTACCCCAGACATTTGATGCTCAATCATCCATTGCCCAGGGGCATCTGGCATCATTCCCTGGGATTACTAATTTAATTTTAGGTACATATGCTCCATCTGGATAAGAGAGATATCAAGGCAAGATATCTCTTTATCAGCCTTAACACTACTGGATGTGTTTATTAAGTGGTCAATACATATATTTCTCAAATATATCCAATGTGTTATTTTGAAAATTTTCAAACAATGTTATAAATGTTATTACTGTATATTATATATAGAGTAAAACCTTGGACTGCGAGTAACTTGTTCTGCAAATGTTCTGCAAGATGAGCAAACATTTCTAATAAATTTTAACTTGATAAATGAGCGATGTCTTGCAATACGAGTACTACGTGGTGCTGAACATCACATGATCACAACTGAGCCAATGGTTCTCGTCTCTCTCACTCCCTACAGGATTGTGGATGATGGTCTCCCATGCTCAGATGCTCGGTTTCAGGCTGTGGTGCTTAGCAGAAATCAGTGATTTTTCAGAACGTTGGAAGGTGCCCACAACTGGTATTGGTGTATTTTTTGTCACTTCAAAGCACTTATGGACAGCTCTTTGCTTTTCCACACAAAAGTAAGCTTAGGAATGCTTTGTTTCATTCTAGGTCAAGCTGTCTGCAGACAGAGACCCCTTCCTCTGTTGCCTTATTGCTAGTTACATTGAATACAGTATATGACAAAAGTTTCATACTGTACTGCAGTCAACATCTATGCGAGAGTATAAAATGACCCCCTTGCAGGAAAATGGTCAAAAGAAACACAGTAAGGGGACCATTACGGTATGAACGAGTATGCAAGCGGCCAAAATTGAATGATTTTATAAGAAGTCCACATCTGCATCTCCTCTGCAGAGGAGGAAGAGAAAAAGGCAGAGGAATCCCTCACTTCAAATGAGATTAGGGAGATATATAAAATGTGGGGAAATGGTGCAAAATTTTGTTATGAATAACATTAAGGTGCCATCACTAAAAGGATGGATATGCTCATTTTGTACTCTGCTGTTTCAAAGGAGAGCTCTAGTTATGAATGTTCTTCAAAAATGGCGGTGATGACAACGGCGCCTTTGCAGTCTAGCCGAAAACAAGCTATTTCATTAAGTACATGTGTAAATACAAACCGTCCCACCTTTGGAGCCAACATTTCCATCTGTACTGGTTTCACGGAAGCAGTGGGTTTCAGTTGTTTGTTGACATTTGTTTTGGTGGGTTGAACAGGTATTTTGGTGTTCTGAGTTTTCTACAAAGGAAAAGAAATGTAACAGGGCAAGAAAGTCAGTGGTGTTCTTCAGAGCTATACACAATCAGCCAAGTGTACACATGGACAATCTTCATGGCTATTACCTTAGCTATGTGTGGAGGTCTGGTCGTAACTCTATTTCCAATTTCTTCTAAAACTGCCCGCCTCATTGTCACATGACTCTTAGCTTTAGAATTAACTCCCGTGTCTACATTCTCCAAATCAGTGGACACCTAAAAAAAGAGGGGAGAGAAAAAAAGAGTTAATGAGAAGTGAAGACAACTTACAATACTTTGCTCATGTCAGGTACCAAATGCAGAACTGATTTGGGAAAGGTGAATTTGTGGATATCTACTTGTAAGAGGGAGAAACTACATTGTAGAAAGTCTAAAAATGCTGAGTGATTGATCACATCACTCTTAATTAGGCAAATCACTTACCCAGCTTATCTGTAAAATACTCTCATTAAGAGTTTAAGGGGGGGGTGCCTGGGTGGCTCAGTAGGTTAAGTGTCCCACTTTGGCTCAGGGCATGATCTCACAGTTCATGGGTTCGAGCCCCGTGTCAGGCTCTGTGCTGACAGCTCAGAGCCTGGAGCCTGCTTTGGATTCTGTGTCTCCCTCTCTCTGCCCCTCCCCCACTCATGCTCTGTCTCTCTCTCTCTCTCTCTCTCTCTCTCAAAAATAAACAAACATTAAAAAAAAAGTTTACAGATAAGGGATTATTTCTCACATAGCACCCACTTATTAGAGATCTCCGTATACTACCCATCTACTTAACAACTTTAGAGAGATTAATAACAAGCACAATTAAAACACTATTTAAAAGCTTTAATAGGTCCAAGTGTTTAAAACCTAAACTAGCTTTGATTTTTATGCCATTCTACAAATAAGAAGTGCTCCTATTGACATGATCTTTAGAGATACTGCCTTTTAAAATGAGGCTGCCATAGCAGGGACACTCTTTTTTTTTTTTTTTTTAATTTTTTTTTCAACGTTTATTTATTTTTGAGACAG
>NW_024412415.1:24516595-24544095 GCF_014898765.1 Herpailurus yagouaroundi | reverse complement strand
TAAATTTAAAAAAGAAAAGAAAAGCTAAGACTCCAAAGGTAGCGGAAAATAAAAGGCAAATGTGATTTTTGTGGTTCCTGATTCATGTAAGCTCTCCAGCATATTGCCAACACCTAGCACGTTTTCCCTATGTATTATGGTTGGTGTTCAATAAATATTCCTCGAATAAATGGCCCTATGATGTGTAGAAGATTTTAAAATGAGAAAGAAGGTGTGATCCAACCTTGGGCAGAAGAGCGGGAGGATCAGGTCAAGACAAGAAAATAAAAAAGGAAAAAGGGAAAGGAACAGAAAAGAAGAGAGAAAAGAAAAGTCCAATGGCCCACAGTAAAGGTGGTAGAATGATAATTGATAGCAGCCTCTATTTGAACAAACTTTCCCACCTGTTCTACTCTTGGAAAAAATGGCTTACCTCTGTGACTGGGGTACTAATGAACCTTGAATGAAGTTAAGTAATCTGGATCAAATTCTGCCCTTGCCCTTGCATCTGACATTTCTAAACCTGTTTCTTCTTCTGTAAAACAGGAATAATTGCAGCTACTATGTGGCATGGAAAGAAGTGATGACTAAAAATTAGGTATGCAGTGAAAAAGTCTTAGGAAGGAAAAATAGATGTTTAATGCGCTGAGGTTGCAAGATTATATTTTTACTTGTTATAATATTGTGATGTTATCAAAAGCTACAATTATGAAAATAACAATCCTTACCCTCTCACAGGGCTTTGTAAACAGGAATGTTAACGTGAATGGTAAAGTGCTTTTATTAACTGACTTTACATTGTCAAAATTGAATAATTTAATCCATATTAGATTGTATTTTCATTAAAAATGGAAGTAATATTTCTTTTGTATCCTTCACTGCAACTAACCTGGAACTTTACAAATAAACTTTTTGATTCAACCTTTTGTTTAATGCATTGTGGTCCATATGTATTTTTTAAGTAGTCTACACCCAATGTGGGCTTGAACTCAGGACCTGCAGATCAAGAGTCACAAGCTTGGGGGCACCTGGGTGGCTCAGTCGGTTAAGTGTCCAACTCTTGATTGTGGCTCAGGTCATGATCTCACAATTCCTGAGATAGAGCCCCACGTTCGGCTTTGTGTTGACAGGACCCTGCCTGGGATTTTCTCTCTCTTGGTCTTTCTGCCCTTCCCCTGCTCATGTTCTCAATAAATAAATAAGCTTAAAAAAAAAAAAAGTCACAAGCTCTACCAACTGAGCCAGCCAGGTGCCCCTAGTCCTCCTGTATTTCCTGTTCCTTCCTGTCTCACATAACATTTATTGGTCACACTTCCTATATATTAATTTACATTAACTTTCTTGTTGAGTCCTCATAACAATATTGATAAATTAGGTAGTATTATCCCAAATTTTGTGTCATTTTTTTATTGGGCTATAATTAACATACATCAGTTTCAGATGCACAACATAATGATTAGGTATTTGTATATCAGCACAGCAAGTCTAGTTAACATCCATCACGTATTATCCCAACTTGACAGATGACGAAACTAAGGCTCACAGCAGTTAAATGTCTTGGCTGCAATCATAGGGCTTCTGTGTTTCAGAGCTAGGATTTGTACTCAGCTCTGTGCTCTTCCCACTGTATTTACTGCTGTCATTCTATTTACATTTGGCAGAGTGGGGAAAGTTTGAAACAGTCATCAAAGGAAATAAAATATTAAATTTACCAAAAAGAAATTTCTTGGAGGCCAATGGTAAAATTCTATATCATCAGTTCCTTTTAATGTTTTTAGTTTTTAGAGAGCATGAACGGAGGAGAGGCAGAGAGAAAGGGGGACTGAGGATCTGAAGCAGGCTCTGTAGTGACAGCAGAGACTGATATGGGGCTCGAACCCACGAATAGTGAGATTGTGACCTGCGTTATAGTCAGACAGTCAACCAACTGAGCCACCGAGGTGCCCCTGTTCACTTTAATTTCTTGGTCAACTACTGCTTCAAACACATGTACATATGAACTCCAGTGGATATAGGGTAAAGGGAGATTATTGTAGACAGAGGGTACACGCCAAGCAAAAGCAAAGATCGCTAGTACTGAACTGCCCAGGTGCCTGCCCCTTCACCAGCTGATTTTTTTATCAGAACCCAGCAATCTTCCTAATATACTACCATGTTCTCCCCCTCAGTTGCTCTTATCCCATTTGTTACCCACCCCACCCATTTCTGCCTACCTCTTTCTAATTTCTTCTTTTCTCTCAATCAGCCAAAAGACTAGCAAAATGTATTTGCTATACATTAACATTAAAGTGTCAGTTTGTGCAAGGCACTGCAGGGAACACAGAGAAGAATAAAGTATGAGCCATGCCCTCAAGTTCAAAACAGTGAAGGGGAGACACTTAGGAACAAAATTATTACAAGAGGCAAAATACTTCACAAAGGTGAAGACTGATTCCGGGTGGATGAAGGATGGCTTACTAGAAGGGAAAAGTTTGAGCTGAGCTTTGAAGGGTTAGAATTTAGCAGGCAGGGACAGGAAAGGTGTTCAAGAAGTGGGAGCAATGAGAAGAAATCTGTGGAAACACACATACTCTGAGGCATTTGCATCACAGAAATGTTAAAGATAAAGCTGCAGGGGCACCTGGGTGGCTCAGTTGGTTAACTGTCTGACTCTTGATTTCAGCCCACGTCATGATCTCACAGTAGGTGAGATTGAGCCTCGCATCCAGCTCTGTGCTGACAGAGTGGAGCCTGCTTGGGATTCTCCCTCCTTCTCTCTCTGCTTCTCCCAAACGTGTGAGCACGCACACACTCTCTCTCTCTCTCTCCCTCTCTCGAAATAAATGAACATTTAAAAACAAAAATTTTTTAAAAAAAGATAAAGCTGCAAAAGATCCAGAAAATGAGGAATCATGGGACGTTTTTAAGAAGGATAATGACTTGGTGAGAGCTTTGTTTTAGAAAGCTGACCTGTTGTGCAGCATGAAGGATGGATTATAGTGGATTGGAAAGTTAAATGTTTCCCTGGTGAGAGGGAACAAAAATTTGATTCGGAGGAGTGTGAAAAATGAAAAATGGAAACAGGTATGAGAAGCAATTTTGGAGAAATGACAGAACCTTGACAAATAACTGAATGTGACAGAAAATAATTGTAAAGCAACAAAAGTTTTTTTTTTTTAATTTTAAATAGACAAATCATCCAGTTTTTTTTTTAATGTTTTTATTTATTTTTGAGACAGAGAGAGACAGAGAATGAGCAGGGGGGGGGGGCAGAGAAAGAGGGAGACACAGAATCTAAAGCAGACTCCAGTCTCTGAGCTGTCAGCACAGAGCCCAACACGGGGCTCGAACTCACAGACCGTGAGATCATGACCTGAGCTGACGTCGGATGCTCAACCGACTGAGGCACCCAGGTGCCCCAACATAAAAGTTTTGAGTGGTTATGTTAAAATTTTCTCTCAAGAAAAACTTGGTTTTATCCAAACCAAGTTATAAAGGAAAGAAATAACTTCTCTTGCTAATTTTCTTGGGAGGGGGAAGCATCCATCTTGATATCTTTCATGTTAAGCAAAAGGTCACCATTAACCATCCCATGAAGGTAACTAGGTAATCTATTACTGGCTGAACAGGATGCATGCATATGTCCCAGTCTAGGGCCTATGAGCTTGCTCAGGAGTAAGAAGACCCAGAGAGGGGAAACCAACAACTTTCTAGTGCCTCCATGGGCCTCCATTCAAAATGATTCTTTAAAATCTGGACCTCAAGCTTGTGATCTATCCAAGTTGTTTTGTTGTTGTTGTTCTTTGTTTTTAAATAAGTTTAATGCCTTCTATAAGCAAGGCACAGTGCCTACTACTTAGAAGGGGAAAAAAGGCATAAAAACTGGGTGCCTGCCCTCATGGTGTTTACAATATAGAGATAAGGTAGAAGAGAGGATAACAATAGAATTTACTCATCCTTAGAGAGTAAAAAGGTACAAGTTCTGTTGAAGATAATAAACCACTAACTCAAGAGATGTAAAATTATGCTGTTCAATTATTCACAAATTTCCCTGTTCTCTATTATGACAGATAAATATTGTGAAGAACTCTAATTTTTGAATCAGAGCCTATTAGCTTTGGTAGAATACTGAGGAGCTGCAGAGTAGAGAGAGTGTCCCGGCTGGAATATCAAGTGACTTTTCAGTAACAGCCCCAATTCTGGACTTACCAGTACCTGTGGGGTGTGCAGGCCTACTCAGATCTGAGAGCCAATCCCAGTTTCACAGAGATGACAGAGGGAAGACTGTGTCTCATTTCCGTTCACTCTGTAATCCTTTTCTGATTCCTTCTCCTTCTCCTTCTCCTTCTTCTTCTTCTTTTGTAAGTAATCCCTACACCCAATGTGGGGCTAAATCTCACGACCCCAGGACCAAGAGTTCCATGCTCCACCGACTGAGCCAGCCAGGCACCCCTCCAATTCATTCTTACTCCTATTTGCACAACTGTCCTTTATGAAACCTCTGCTCCCTTAGAAAATACCACCATTCCAAGACCTAACACAATAGCATGAGTTGAATTCAGGTAATTTTGTACTTTTTCATGCTTGGATCACACCTGGAGTAATGATTATTTCTAGGTATCATACTTAAAAAATTTTTTAATCTTTATTTATTTTTGAGAGAGAGACAGAGTGTGAACAGGGGAGGAGCAGGGAGAGACACACAGAAACCGAAGCAGGCTCCAGGCCCTGAGCTGTCAGCACAGAGCCTGACGCAGGGCTCAAACCCATGAACCGTGAGATCATGACCTGAGCCGAAGTCGGACGCTCAACCGACTGAGCCACCCAGGCGCCCCGATAGGTATCATACTTTAAAAAAACATTAATAAACAATAAGTATCCAGAAAATGGTGACAAGAATAGCTAAGATGCTTAAGATCCAGGTTAAACAAAGTCAAGGGGACTAAGGATATTTCACTTGGGGAAGATCTAAAAAAAATCAAAATAGCTGTCCTATAAAATCTGAAGATGTAGCATATAGGAAGAAACCGGATCTTTGCATTACTCTAGAATATACAATAAAGAATAACAGTGATGGCTTATAAAATAAGTGTGCATCTTAAATAAGTACATATAACTAGAGGCATGATCACTGCATTAGTTAGGGGTCTCCAGAGAGAAGGGGGAGGGAGGGGAGGACAGAGTAGGGGAGGTAGAAGGAAGGTAGATTATATGGTATTGGCTCACATGACTAGATAGATATAAATGGTATTGGCTCACACAATCATGGAAGCTGACAAATCCTACAATCTCTAGTCTGCAAGCTGGACACCCAGGAAAGTCATTACTGTAGTTCCAAATCCAAAGACTGGTAGGTGAGAGACCCAGGAAAAGCCCATGTCTCAGTTTGAGTCTAAAGGCAAGAGAAAAACAGATGAGCAAGAATTCTCATGAGACAAGTTTTTTTTGTTTTTGTTTTTTTCTATGCAGGCCTTCAGCTGATTGGACAGGGTCCACCTACATTAGGAAAGGCAATCTGCTTTACACAATCCACAGATATGCAAATGTTAATCTCATCTAGAATCACCCCCACAGATATACCCAGAACGATGTTTGACCAAATGTCTGGGCGCTCCAGGGTACAGTTAAGTTGACACATAAAATTAACCATCACAGTAATCACCTAACAAGAATATTGCAGAAAGAATTTCCCAATTACAGAAATACTTCGCTATCTCCCTCCCATAGGTTTCTTTTACTGAGATATCAGTGTAGAGAAGTTAAAGTTCTTCCACTACCGATTCCCCTGATGACTATGCTTGAGAACATAGGTCATTTTGCACACATGGCTTTTCCATATGCTAAAATTTGGTTTAGGAGGGAAAAAACTAAATGTGCCTAGGAAGTTTGTAGTAGTAATTCTAATAACGCAATAGGGCTCGTTTTACCTAACTGTAATAGGTTAAAAATGGCTATAATTTGCTGCCACTTCTATTAACAGGCATAGCTATCTCCCCTCCCCTTGAATCTGTACTAGCTCCAGGATGGCTTGCTTGCATGGCTGTTGATGGGGGGGTGGGGGGGGTGGGAGGAGAGGTACTCTTGGCCAATAGCCAATAAAGAACCAAAGTTTCCTATCAACAGCCATGTGAATGAGCTAAGAAGCATATCACCCAGACAGGAAAGGCTTCAGATGACTGCGGCCCCAGCTATCATTTTGATTGTAACCTCACGAGAGACCCCTAGCCAGAAGTACCCAACTAAGCTGCTTCCAAATTCTGGATCCAAAGAAACTAAGATGTTTGATGTTTAAGCCACTAAGTTTAAATATTTCACAGCAATAGAGAATATAAAACTTTGGGGAGTGTGTGGCTAATAGTGAAGTGCTAAGAAGCCAGGTACACCATAAGAACTTATTCTCTGAGCAAATACTAATAGTATAGTAGTCTAGACAGTTCAATAAAAGACATCCAATCCTTTTTATTTTTTTAAGTTTATTTACTTGAGAGAGAGCAAGCACAAGTGGGGCAAGGGCAGAGAGAGAAGGAGAATCCCGAGTAGCCTCCTCGCAATCAGTGCACAGGCCCGAGTCAGGGCTTGAACCCACAACAGTGTGAGACGACAACCTGAGCCAAAATCAAGTCAGATGCTTGACCAACTCAGCCACCCAGGCGTCCCTCATTCCTTTTTAAAGGCAGGGCAGGATGCAGGATGGGAGACATACCACATCTCTTCCAATTTCCTTGTCTAACACTCTTCTTACATAGGCTCTTGAAAACGTAAAGAATAGATTCTCTAGGATAACAAGTTTGGAGCATCCCATATTATGAGAGAATTACCATATATGTAAGAGGGGAAAGGGCAGGCCTTTGGGTCATCCTTGAACTGCCAGATCGGAAACTTCAGTGTCTTGAGTTATGCTACCAGTCACACAGGCAGTGGAAAAAATCAAGTTTTTTCTTTATGGAGCACAATGTATCAAATGATAATCTGCAGAATTCTACATTTTCCAAAGCTTTCCCCCTGCCCATGCATATATTTGAACATTACCACCAAAAGCAAAACTGATTTAGCAGTTTGTACTCAAGATTCAGCACAGCCCACAGTGAAAATCAGTATTTAGTGAATCCAATTCATTCTCGGTAGTGATGATAAAGAATGAAGAGATATGCAATTTGTTGGGACTAATCAAAGTATTTCCTGGAAACCCATACCTTCCACATGCTCTCTCAGTGATAGCTATTAGCCTAAAAATAAGCCTAGAAAAGGCTAATATAGGCAACTCAGTGGTATGTGCTTAATTAACCTTTAATGGGCACCAGGTTGCTGCATAACATGATTTGGTGAGGAGAAAATTTAGGGGAGAATGAGAAATTCTAGTTGTTAATTTCTACATAAAATTTTCCTTTTGATCAGAGAGGGCAAGTGGTTTGGTATCATTTGCCAATTCTGATCCACTGGCAATGGCTGCCTAAAATACAGCACTGGATGGTACTGATAGGCAACTGTGCCCCTGTTGTGAATGCAAGGCAAGGGAATAAGGCAAATGTGCCAGGAATCCTCTATCCTTTGAGTAGAATAAAAATTCCAATCAATCAAAGTTCTAAAGAGGCTTGTTCTTTCTTATCTAGTAATTAGCTTCTTGGACTCTGTAAGAGGAAGATTAGAGACAACACTGATCTAAGGTTCAGCACCATGCTATGCTACCATTTGTTATCAAGGTCAAGGGTAGTTGTTTTGGGTGGTAAAGGTGGAATGCAGTGAGCACTGGGAGAACTTATATTCTTAATGTAAGTATACTACATTCAAAGCTCTTTGCCCTTGTTACCTCATTTAATTCTAATTAACAACCTAGTCTGTCTTATAGATGAGAAACATGAGGTTCAGAAAGCTTAAGTTGTTCAAAGCTGCACAATTCAAAGCCCTTGTCCGTCTGACAAGAAAACCTATATTCTTTTCACAACTCCAAAAATCATTTATGTGGCCTGTGAATTTGTACAGAATACATAGGACAAAGAGAAGATTGTGCCCAGTAAGCCTAACCACAAAATTGGCTAACATTTTTTTTCTTAGTTAACAAATAGTTGTTTTGTACATATGGTTGGCCCTTGGACAATATGGAGGTTAGACGCACTGACCACAAAGATGAAAATCCAGGTGTAATTTTTTACCCCCCCAAAACTTAACTACTAATAACCTACCGTTAACTTGAAGCCTTATTGATAACATAGTAGTAACACATATTTTATATGTCATATGTATTATATACTACATTACAATAAAGCAAGAGAAAAGAAAATGTTAAGAATATCATAGGAGTGCCTGGGTGACTCAGTCGGTTGAGTGTCTGACTTCGGCTCAGGTCATGAACTCATGGTTGGTGAGTTCAAGCCCCATGTCAGGCTCTGTACTGACTGCTCACAACCGGGAGCCTACTTCGGATTCTATGTCTCCCTCTCTCTCTGCCTCTCCCCCACTCACACTATGTCTCTCTCTCTCTCAAATATAAAGATTAAAAAAAATTAAAAGAATATCATAAAGATTGGGGTGCCTGGGTGGCTCAGGTGGTTAAGTGTCCAACTCTGGGTTTTGGCTCAGGTCATGATCTCATGGTTCGTGAGATCAAGCCCTGCGTATGGGCTCTGTGCTAACAGCATCCCAACCTGCTTGGGATTCTCTCTTTCTCTGCCTCTCTCACACTGATGAGCACACTTTCTTTCTCAAAATAAATACACTTAAAAAAAATATATCATAAGGATAATAAAAAAATAACACAAGGAAGAGAAAATACATTTTATTGTACTGTACTTACTGAAAATACCCATGTATAAGTAAATGGGCTTGTGCAGTTCAAACCCGTGTTGTTCAAGGGTCAACTGTAATTTTTTTAACATTTATTCATTTTTGAAAGATAGAGACACAGCATGAGTAGGGGAGAGACAAAGAGAGAGACAGAGGGAGACACAGAAACTGAAGCAGGCTCCAGGCTCCTAACTGTCAGCAAAGAGCCCGACGCGGGGCTTGAACCCACTGACCACGAGATCATGACCTGAGCTAAAGTAGGATGCTTAACCGACTGATCCACCCAGGTGCCCCTGTAACTCTTAATTCAAGAAAATTATTTAGAATGATTGAATCTATAACTGAGAGAAGACAGTTCAACCTTGATACATCCAATATTGTGACACATGAAGTCTTTTTTTTTTTTTAAGATTTTTAAAAGTAACCTCTACACCTAATGTGGGGCTGAGACTCACAACCCCAAGATCAAGGGTCACATGCTCTAACAACTGAACCAACCAGGTGCCCCAGGAAGTCTTGAGTAAGTAAAAAACTCACTGTGTGGGGTGCCTGGGTGGCTCAGTAAGTTGGGCATCTGACTTGGGCTCAGGTCACGGTCTTGAGGTTCGTGAGTTTGAGCCCCATGTCAGGCTCTGTGCAGACAGCTCAGAGCCCGGAGCCTACTTCGGATTCTGTGTGTCTCTCTCTCTCTGCCCCCTCCCCTGCTCATTCTCATTCTCTCTCTCTCAAAAATGAACTAAAAAATAAAAAATAAATAAGTAAATAGTTATGCACGCTTTCATATGTTCACTCACAACTCTGGTTCCAATGACATTATTTTTATATAAGATTATGTTACTCAGCCACAATTTCTTCTATTTTCCATGGCGATTTTTGGAACTTAGCCTCCACAGTGGGAGAATGCTAAAGGTCTATTAAAATGGAGTAACTGAGGGGTGCCTGGGTGGCTCAGTCAATTAAGCGTCTTTTGGCTCAGGTCATGATCTCGAGGTTCATGAGTTCAAACCCCACGTTGGGCTCTGTGCTGACAGCTCAGAGCCTGGAGCCTGCCTCTGATTCTGTGTCTCTCTCTCTCTCTCTGCCCCCTCCCCCGCTCATTCTCTCTCTCTCTCTCTCTCTCTCTCTCTCAAAAATAAATAAACATTTAAAAAAAATTCACTGTGTTTCCAGAGGAGTTGGAAGGTAAATTAGAAATCAGGATGTATTTTCTATGGAATTCTCCTTTGTGAAAAACTAATAGTGAAATGTTCAGTCTGTATTTTAATTTTAGTATTAACAAATGTGAGTTTTCTGTATGTCAAACTGTTATGGTTCAAATGATGAAGTGTTTTTAGCAGCTAAAATAAAGTCACCAGAGTAAGAAAAATGTTTCAAATATCAGTTTATCACTTGCATATTAACAACAATAAAAATAAGAATTTTCTGACAAAAGAATTTTAGTTCTAAAGTATTTGGACAGCTATCACTGAAATTTTCATTTTGACATAAGATGCAGCAGGATACGGAAGACACCAAAACAAAGCACAAAAGTTATATTAAAAATTATATTCTTCCTTACTTGGCTCATTACTAATCACATTTTCTGTAACTAATTGCAGTAGCTTACTAAGCTCCTGCATTAACAATCCAGGTTTATGCCACAAATACCTGTATTAAATAAACTTTAGGGTAATAATGCTCTATCCACATTAAAAAAAAAATCAGTAGCAATTATAAAACAGGTCAACAGGTAGTCGTGCATCTAAATCTGGTGTAATATTAAAAAATAGAGAAATCTATCTGTTCTTCTTGTGTTTTAGGGAACATCAAGAGGACTCAATTGTACAGAATTCTCCCCATTGATACTTCTTCCACCCTTGGCAATGACCCTGGGTTTTCTAGTGCCAAGTCCTACACCCATCGCAGGCTACTCAACGATAGGCTACATGCTCTCTTCCCCAGTAAGGTGGCAGGCATAGGCCAATGTCACTCTTTCTCTGTCTCCTTCCTCTGCCCTTCTACAACTACAGCCTATCGTTAAGTATTCTTTTTAAAACAATGTTATTTTCTATCCAAAATTCTAAACCATAGTCCATCCTCCATCTCTACATAAAACTATGTCAAGGCATGTTTTAAACTGACAATTACTACAGTGTAACATTACTAATACAAAAAAGGCAAATACCCATAACTGAATACAAAAATTATGCAAATGTCGACTTGAGTGAAATCACTATTTTGAACTCCAAGATGTTTAATATAAACATTTATAAAACTAATTATGAAACACAAAGACAATAGAAATATAAGTTATTTATTAATCAATCCACTTACAAAGCAGGTGGCTTAATGCAAGCTTATTGACATCTTCACATATGATCCATGGGAACATGTCTTCCACATACAGACAGTGACGTTACTGACTGATGCATTTGCAATCTGGGGCATATTAAGCATATTTAGACAAATAAAATTAGGCTATCCTGTATATGAAAGTATCTTGATAATATGCATCCTGAAGTGGATTAAAACTTTCTCCAAAGGAGAAATGTTAGTACGTTAACTTAACTTTATATTCTATATTATGCAGTAAATCTTAACTATAGAAATTAAAATTTTTAAATCAGTGATCGACTCTTGGTAATGTATGAAGTGGGCGTCTAAAACCAGAGCAACAGTAGGTTTGTGCCTCACAGTATCTGCAGATTTACTGTTTTCAAGTTTAAAGAGAAATAAAACAAGAGACATGTAGATTCAGCTGACTTTATTTATCTTTAAACTAATAAAATCCCTTAAAAGTGATCCTGGGACCTTTAGAAGTTCTATGAATGCATAGATACCTGCCAATGACTGCAATTCTAACTCCTGACTGAATGTGTTTATTACAAAATCAATGTTAAGCAGATATCGTTACTGTAACGTGCTTAGCAGAAGACTGAACAAAATTCTACATGTCTTCTTCAATTTCCCTAAAATTTTGTTAAATCTGCAAGTATGTACAATCCAGCTAATTGAAATTAATATTTAGTGTTCATCAGAGCTGTTTCACAGCAGCAAAAACTGAATCAGGGAAATAAAGTTCTAAATGATGTAGGAAAAAGATAAATACAATCAGAACAGCAGTCTATATGTATGATATCAATATTCAACTCTATCTGCGTTGTGCTGAAAGGAAAAGGATACACCAAGAACATGTCTATTGATCACTCTGGTGATGTGAATACCACCTGCATCTGATTGAATATGGTTTGTATTCTGTTCCCAGTATTAAGGATGGTATTTAACTCAGAACTCCATATTGTAAATATACAGCAGCCATTTTGTCCTAATTAAGGAATGTCTTAATACACAATATTATCATTTTCTAGAGGATCTTTATACATTAAACTAAAGCACATGATTGATTAAATTAAAGGTTAGTAATGGATAAAAAAAATTCATAATTCTCAAGACCTGGTACTATGTAAAAAACAAAAAGACCACAAAATTCTACTTACTAAAGCAGCTAATCTTGCCTGCAAGTTTAGGGTCACAAGCCCATAATATGTGCAAAGAAATGCAATACAAGGAACCATGCAAAAATACAGTAAAATGATACAGGAAAAATGTCAAACCTAGAAAAAAAAAGCTTTTATAAATACATCAAACTCAACTGTATACATAAACTGTAGGTCTAGCATTAGTTGTACCATATAGCAGAGCCGCACTCTAAGTTCAAGGCTTCCAAATCTGCGCAGGTAAGTCACGCCATCTTTGGTTGACTGCAGTACCAGGAGGATGGGAATGAGAGGGAGGGCAAGAGTTCTGAGACATGGTGTCAACTTTCACTTGGCAGCTGGGCCTCAATGTCCACTCTGCATATGGGGCACTTCTTATTGGTGATCAACCACTGGTCAACACACACTTGGTGGAAAAGGTGCATACAGGGAAGGCGCCTATTATAGGCAAACAAAACAAAAAGCAAAAATTGCAAAAGTGAATTTCCTGACAACTACACGTAGCATTTATTTTCAAATAAATGATAACATGTAATAATCCATGAGTGTTTTGTAGTTAGCAGGCATCTTCCCCTTTTGTAAAAAACAAACAAACAAACAAACAAACACACAACACTTACACAGCTCTCTAACAAGTTACACCTATATTAACACTTTGGACAATATAATGTATAAATGACCACAATAATTAACTGTCACAACTATGAAATCAAATTATATGTAATCTTTACAATTTTAAGAACAACAATTACACTGGCAATTATTCTGATTTGGTTTCTATACATGAACTGCCAACACAGAAGTTGGCAGTATGTTCCCTGTTACATAATACTGCAAATATATTTTTAATATCAAATCACTGCATTTATACAACACTTTAAAAATGTATTGCATTTAATTCTCTCTCAAAAACGTTAGAACTCATGTTGTAAATATAGCATGTCATACTAATTAAGGAATGTCTTAATATGCAAATATCATTTTCTACCTAGATGATCTTTATACCTTAAACTTGAGTACCTCACTGAATAAAGGCTAATAATATTGTTTTCATGGGATAATTGTTATATCCACTTAATACTATGCTACTCCTTTAGAGGTAGGTTAATCTGTTTTGTAATATATTTGCATTATCAAACCATGTTGTATACTTTGAAATTAATACATTATATGTCAATCATATCTCAATAAAAAAATTAGTGGAAAAAATAAAAGTAGGTTAAGAAGTTAAGTGTACTATGCTAAGTTATCAGTGAGAAACTGAGAAATAAAGCTTCCAGGCAATACAGGATAATATTAAATCTAAGTGAACAGTGAGATAAAAGTTACTGACTTAAAAGTGTCCATGTATACTTCCATCCACTGTTAAAAGAGTTGTCATACATTTTCAGACTTCCTAATATTTTATAAAATTAGTAGCTAAAAAGATGCATTCCAATTACTGCTTGAACAGGATTGTCAGTGCTGTGAAAACAACTGCCTTCCATATTTATAAACCTTCACTGGAAATCCAGTGTTCTAAAATATCCTTACATGTGGTATGGTAGCCAATTGTTCATAATATTTTTTCTGTCTCTGCCAACTGAAGAAATATGATAAAGTTATCTTTATAAATTAGGGCAACAATATCATCATACAGTTCTGTTATATATGTTTCAGAACTTGTTTCATACGGCATTATGTTACGTTAGAAAAAAACACAATAGGAATAAAACAATTACTCAAGAGATTATAAAAAGAAAATGCCTAAAATTAACAGTGGGTTAGCACAGTAACATTTCTAAACTGTGCAGCTACAAAAAGAGAATTGTCCTATAAGTTGAGGGAAAATTTTAGGGCAAACCTAATTTACAAAAGATGCTGTAAGACAAACTGCATGCAGCTAATCTAGACTGCCCTCTTTAAGATTTGGAGAATACACTAATTTAACTGCCTTAGCCTCCCAAGCCTCCAAATTCTCCTTTCTGCAAGATTTACAGAAGACAATTTGACCACAAAATTTCCCTGGCCAAATCCTGGTGTGCTGTGTATTTCCCATTCCCATCCCTTTGTTGGTCATACAGAGACTCTCATCTTTCTATTCTTCCACTCACTAGAAGGGAATTCTACACTTCAGATACTGATAACAGGATATGCAAGCAGTAATCTTTATTTGGTTTCTCGTCTACTTTCAAATCAAATCTCTCGTACAGTCCTGACAACAGACTTTTAGATAATTAATGTCTAGTTACCTCACATCTTCGCCTTCCTCTAAAATAGACAAACAGATAGTACATTTTTCCTCTGTGTCTTCCTCAGTCCCTTCTTCCCCATCTTGTTTGCAGTGCAGTTTCCTCTGTGAGAACCAATCAGTTGTTACCTTATTAGTAGAGATGACATTATTGAACAACTGAGTAAAGTCTGTGTTTATTTGAAAAACAAAAACAAAACAAAACCACACATTCACACCCACAACTTATTTCCCAGGTACAGCTGTCACAAATTAATGGATGAATTAAGTGACTACCACCACCTGTTCTTTTAAGACCTTTAAATAGCATGAAAAGCAAAATCAAATGTAACAGAAATTCATTAGTTTGAATTCACCAGTTTCTATTATTTGTAATCCACAATTAGGAGGATATACAACATGAACTCTATTTTTGTCCCATCATGAATCCAGTTAAATGAATTTTATCTTACTAATGAATGGTTCAAATAATATCCAAATAAATTATTGCTAATTATATCATTAGCTTACATAGTTGAAAGGACTTAAATTTAATGGTAACACCTCACTAATACTCTTGGAAAACAGACAAAAACTACAAAGGCAGCAATTTTCATACTTTATTATTCTCTGTGTATCACAGGACATTGTTGCTTGTTGAAAGAAACTTATTTAATATGTCTGCACTTTAACTTCTAGATAGACTACTACATAAGGAGTGGAGGGTAGAATATAAAAAATGTATATCAATTAAATGTGCACATAAGTGACAGGCTCAATAATGGTATTGCCATATGATGAAGTTTTGTATAAGCTCTTAAAAAAGAATATGAGTGACTTGTGAGGGCTGAAAGAGAAGGAAAGGAAAATGTGCAAAACTGTGTGCATACCATCCACTTTGTGTTATTTCTGAAGGAGAAAGGAAAAACACATACATATGCACATTATTGCAAATGCATACAAATATCTGGAACATTACCTAAGAAATCCTTAACTATGATTTTTCTTCTGGGAAGGAAGACTGGAGACAGCAGGGAAAGAAACTTCAAGTGTATATTTTTAGGCTTTCAATTAAAAAAATTTTTTTTCTTTAATGTTTATTTTTGAAAGAGAGAGAGAAAGAAAGAGAGAGAGAGAGGAGAGGGAGAAAACAAGTGGGGGAGGGCAGAGAGAGAGAGGGAGATATAGAATCCAAAGCAGGCTCCGGGCTCTGAGGTGTCCACACAGAGTGCAATGCAGGGCTCAAACTCCCAAACCGCCAGATCATGATCTGAGCCGAAGTCAGACGCTTAACCGACTGAACCACCCAGGTGCCCCAGGCTTTCAATTTTTTAAAAAACTATGTATGTGTTGTTTTGGTAATAAATAATAGGGTTGCTAGATTCCACAATCTCCAAAAAGGTCCATAATATTAAATTGTATGCATTTCAATAATAATATAGACACTTCATAGAATAAATTCTTACCTTTTTGTATTTATGTGGATATGTACATCTTTCAATTGTCCCCTGGGATGCACCACGATTCACATTTCCTAATCTTTCTTCCAAATGAATCAGTTCCTGAAGGTAAAGGACAATTAGTATTAAAAACCAGGATGATTATTTCTTGAACAGCACTGTCAATATTGTAAAAGCAATGAAGTCCCATATTGATAAACCTGCAATATAAATACAGTGTTCAAAAAGCCATATATGGTAAGGCAAATCGTTGTTTGTAATTCTTTTCTCAGCCAATTGAAGTGGTATGGCAAAGTTATCTTTATGGATTAGGGCAACATATAACTACAAGGTACTGTATGAGTCAGTAAGTATGAATGCCAGAAGAAGATGAAATCATTGTAGTAAAACAGGGAAACAAATGAAACAAGTTTACTGACTCCAACTTCCAAAGTGACAATGAAGAAACAAAACAAAATTTCAAATATATTCAAATAATTTGTTTTTCCTGAAAATTCAAACAAGATAGTTAGCTACAAACCAAATTACTTGGGTTTTTTTCCTCCAATAATGTTTCTCTAAAAATGAGCTTAGTCAAAAGCAGTAAGTTTCCCCCACCCCAAATGTAATGGTATAGCTCTTTATCTGACATTTATATTGATTTAATTAATAAATACCTATACTCTTTTATATTAGGTATTTTCATTTATTCATCTTTAACTTTTGGGTACTTTAAAAAAAATTTTTTTTTCAACGTTTATTTATTTTTGGGACAGAGAGAGACAGAGCATGAACGGGGGAGGGGCAGAGAGAGAGGGAGACACAGAATCGGAAACAGGCTCCAGGCTCTGAGCCATCAGCCCAGAGCCTGATGTGGGGCTCGAACTCACGGACCGCGAGATCGTGACCTGGCTGAAGTCAGATGCTCAACCGACTGCGCCACCCAGGTGCCCCCGGGTACTTTTTGATACCAAGATAAATATCGCTTATAAATCTTTCTGTGATAACCCCCAGAAGTAGTATCAACAATTCAGATCCCCAGCCACCATGGCAATCCTATTCAACTGTGAATACTAAGAATACATACATCATATATTCTCTCTCTACATTAAAGAGAGTACTAAAGATACCGTTGCAAATTATCTCATTAATTTTATTACACACCTCAAAATTGCCCCTGAAAGGACCTCTGAATGATGTTCCATCCAATCCTGATGAAATGTAACGAATATGAGGGTAGCCTGCCATGTCAGGAACCTATTTTAATAGAAGAGATAGGCTAAATCAAGTAAGAGTAGGCTCAAGTTTTAACACACTAAATAATTGAGACACAATTCTCTCCATTCGGCTAGTCACAAAATTGAACTTCAGTAAGTATATATAACTGCAAGTTTGCGCTCTGTAAAAGGATTAAGTTCCTCTTCAAATATAATCTCGTAAGGTAACACTTAAAATATAATAAAACAGAAACAAAAACAAAACAAGAATAGCTGTTCCATGAGATAACAAATTGTTTTAATAAATTGTTTTATTTTGCACAAAGACTCCTAAATAGAAAATACCCAAAGTTAAGACTGCTGCTCTTAGTAGCCTAAAAGCATAAAGACTAAAACCTTCGTAAAATTTTGTCATTTTCAGAGAACTTTATTAAATCATAGTAAGAAATCAAAATGCACAAAATTTTCCAATGAAACTTATTTCCCTTACTCTAACTTCCTAATGGCAATAGGTACCCTACTGCTTTTTTTGTTTGGTTCTGTTAGTGAAAGTTATTTTTTTTAATGTTTTATTTTATTTTTGAAAGAGAGAGAGAGAGAGTACAGAGAAAGGCAAAGGGAGAGAGGGGGACAAAGGATCCAAAGTGGGCTCTATGCTGACAGCAGCAAGCCCAATGTGGGGCTCGAACTTACAAACCATGAGACCATAACCTGAGCCAAAGTCAGACCTCAACCAACTGAGCCCACCCAGGTGCCCCTGTTAATGAAAGTTTTAACAGTGTTTTCTGATTCTTCTGTGAGGTGTACTCAATCCTCATTATTCATGGATCCCTTGTGAATTTGCCTACTTGATAAAATTTATTTGTAACTCCAAAATTAATACCCGTGCTCTCTCAATCATTTGTGGACATGCACAGCAGCAAGAAACTCAAGTTGTCCCATTTCCATCTAGGGTAGAACAAGGCTCTGCCTTCTTCTTTCAGCTCTTATACTATAAACACGGGTCTTTTTTGCGGTCTATTTAGTGCCGTGCTTTCCACATTTTTGTGCTTTTTACTGGTGACTTTGCTGTTCAAAATGGCTACAAGCATAATGCTTAAATGCGGACTAGTGCAAGAAGGCTTCAATATGCCTTACGGACAAAACGAGCGTAGATAAGCTTCATTCAGGCATGAGTTTTGCTGGCCCATGAGCTCAATGTTAACAACTCAATAATATATAATATAATAATAATAATGGTATCAGGACACCTGACACTTTGATGTCCAAAATGGACATCAAAGCAAGATTATATACTGACTGGCTGTTGTTAGCAGATCAACACTGTGACCAGATGCTTGCAGTAACCTAAACTTGCATTTACCACAAGAAAAATGGCTCTATAGTTACTTCCTCAGTGTCTGCACAACTTTACAGAATGTAAGTACCGTGCTTAACAAGAGTAGGCTGGGGCGCCTGGGTGGCTCAATTGGGTAATCGTCTGACTTCGGCTCAGGTCATGATCTCGCACTTTGGGAGTTCGAGCCCCATGTCGGGCTCTGTGCTGACAGCTCAGAGCCTGGAGCCGGGTTCAGACTCTGTGTCTCCCTCTCTCTCTGCCCCTCCCCAGCTCGCACTCTGACTCTTGCTCTCTCAAAAATAAATAAACATTTAAAAAGTTAAAAAAAAAAAAAGAGTAGACTGTATTAGGAAAGGGAGATTCTAAGACAGAGCACTGTTCTTCCATCTTTATTTTTTTTTTAAGTTTACTCATTTATTTTGAGAGAGAAAGATAGAGAGTACGACGAGGGGGAGGAGCGGCAGAGAGAGAGACACACAGAGAGAGAAAATCCCTAGCAGGTTCCGTGCTGTCAGTTCAGAGTCCGACACGGGGCTCAATCTCACCAACCACGAGATTATGACCTGAGCCAAAATCAACAGCTGGACGTTCAAATGACTGAGCCACTAAGGGGCCCCAATTCTTTCATCTTTATAAAATCTCCAATATTATTTTTTAGTGAGCTTCCACTGAATCACAACATGCTTTTAGCAAGTTTATAGCTTTAAAAGACAATTCACACATGGTAAAGAATTTAAAATAAGCAATAACTTTTAACCGTCAAATAGATTATTTAAATATCTGCAACTTTCCTTATGATCAAAATCAATACTACCCACCTCTCAGCAGATAACCCAACCTCCTATACATCTCCAAGGAAAATAAAAAATCAGAAAGGAACTCCTGCCCCTCAAATTACTTAAACCTGGTCTTACCCTATACCCCTCCCTTAGTCTCCTTTGTTCCGGAGTCCCAGTTTCTTGGGGGGGCAGCTTTAGCTGTTATTGTTGAGTGACCCCCCCATGCCTAAGATCTTTAAATACCAACTTACTCAGAGTTCCTTGTGCTTATGCTGTTTGACAGCTCCTTATATGCTATAACCACTGTAAAGTACTACTCCCAACTCCAAAGTCTAAGTCGTAGGTATGACAGAGCATCCTGGAAACCATTCCTGCAGTGTCTTTACCCTCACAAAACAAAACAGCTCCCTACTCTATACCACTTTTATAACCAGTAGGTATTATGAATAGCAAATTCAATCTATCTTTGCTGAACTTGTTCTGTAGAACTCAAATTGGTACTGACAAGATCTGAAGTCTGTTCAAATCAGAGAATTAGGAAAGTCCTTCTGCAGATCAGAAAATAAAGAATGAATGCATCATAACAGAACCACTAGCAGTTATGACAAAATAAAGTGTATGTCCTAGTGACAGTGGAAAGACTGTCATCTTGGTATAAAAGAAAAATCTTGGTCATTTTTTATATTAAGAAGAGTACATTTCACAATGCAAATACAAATACAGATTTCAATATATCTAGTTTTTTATGGCACAATTTCAGTCTAATAATTCTCAAATTCTATTAAAACACCGATATCAATTCAGAATATTTTAAAAAATTTCCAGCAAAATATTTAACTTTTCTTAGAAAAGAATACTTTTAGAAGGAGAATAGGTGACAATTCTGATATTTTCCTCCTTTACCATTAAAGGAAGAGCTCCTAGTTGTAAGTGGTGAAGTCGAGGTGGCGCGTGGTAATGGGCCAAGTGAGGGTGCAGCGCTCCAGGCGTGTAAGTGGCCGCAGTCACTCCAGCTTCAATCCCCAGCTCCCTGACGAAGGAGGAGAACACTTTAACGTTTAGCCATCCTTAGAGTGTCTTTATTATCAACAGAAACGGGGGAGCGTGTTTGCATTTTTTAGAGTAATCTCAAGTTTCTTAACTGACACAGCTGAGAAAAAGATAATTTTCCCCCAAAACTTAACTATTCAGCAATTAAAACTCAAAAATTCAGTTCTGTGACTATGAGAAGCAAAGCATTTGTACTCAGTTTCACATCCTACAAAGGAAGGAAATATTCAACGAATTACCCTTAAGGTTCCTTCCAATCTAAAAGTCTGATTCTACTTGAGGAACATACAAAATATAGGGTTTAGTTTTCTGGTTTATATGAATGTTACAGATGCTCCCAGGACTTGTGTTTGTTGGACAGTGTCTCTGGGTTACTGTCAACAGGAAAATTAGAAGAACCAACATTTCTATACCTTTTAAAGCAAGGTCAAACAAAATTCTAGAAAGAGTAAAATTGGTAAATGCCAAATTTTCATTTATTGATTCTCATTTTATGTTTTGCCTCAAATGTCATTGTGGACCAAGATCTCAATGACTGCCTACAGACAATGGATTCAGAAAGAAAAATTAAGGCAACTCTGCTTCCATTTCTCTAAAAAAGACCACACTCCTAGGAGGATGCAGGCTCCATTTCCCTTGTCAATAAGCAGGGGTTGGTGGTGGTAAAGCAGATCTGAGTACAGAGGTGGTGGTGAGGGGGGTGGATAAGGAAGTTGTGAGAGTAAGATCCATTTAGGGAGTTAACTTTAATGGCAGATACTTCCGAAAAACAATTAACAAAAAAGCTCTACTCTCATTTGACATGGTTCTCTGACCCAGAACTCAAGTTCCTCTTTCCACTCCAAGTTTCTATAACTTGCCCAGAGACAGTGTCTCACAGCTAAGCTGGAATTCAGCCTCTCCATTCTGTATGACATTCCACTACAAAGCATCTGTTCTGATAGTTTTACCACAGGCTCCTGAGCGTAACTTTGAAATAAACATGATACTGACCAGGCAGATCTCTCTGGAGCCTGTCGAGGATGTGAGGACATAGTCTGAGGCACATGAATATGATGCCCATGACCATAGTTTGGGTGCATCCTATGTGGATGGGGTGGGGGCCGTTCATGTGCCCGCCTGGAAACACAGAACACAAAAAGACCACTGGAAATAATTGAATAATTGGTTATTTCTTAATGTAGAAAAAAAAAATCTAGTATTATTACAAACATCTATAAATCAGTCATAAATTTACTTCTATAACAATATATTATAAAAATATAAAATAATCTATTGATTAATAAATCAAGACACCCTAACCCCACAAATCTCAATGCTCATTTATTACAATGTCTCCAATTCAAATATCCTCCAAGGAAAAATTTTAACATTATCTTGTATGCTTTCCCTACAGCAGATATTTTACACAGAGTAACAGGAAATGAGTAGAAACAGAATTTTAAAAATTAAACACCCTAGCAAATGCTGCAGGCACAAAATAAGGGAGGAAAATGGAAACTTTTATTTTGCTTTGCTTTTATACTGTGATGACATTTACCCATTTTAATGACTAAAACTTACTTTAAGAGAAAAAACTTTTAACCTTGTGCACTGTTTTCAAACACATGCAAATACATGTTAACACATCTGGGAAACGGAGATTAACTCCATTCACATCTTTATTCTGTATCCCAGATTATTATATTCTCTTCGTCTAAAGTCAGCCACATTTATAAATGTAAATAGTCATAAAATTTTAAACAAAAGATTCCAAGTATTCATTTTTATAGTCTAATTCTTATTTTCTACCACTTTCTAACATATTTACAGGTTTTCATGTGTAAGCTTAATGATTTAAAACGTAATTTTTTCTAGATACTGGAAGATATGAATTTTAAATTGCCAACTTTTAATATAAAGAGTTACTATATTAGCATGCCAGTAATAGCCAGAGATTCTGGAAATAACCTTACATAACTAAAGAAAGAATTTATACATGTGGTAGATTAATTAGATCAAGAATTCTGCAAACAAACAAAAAAGGAAAGCGTTTTTGCAAACATATTCTGAAAAGGGCCAAATGGTAAATATTGCTGGCTGTTTAGGCTGTATGGCCTCTATTTCAACTACTCAATTTAGTCTTTGTGGTGTGAAAGAACACACAGACAATACATAAATGAACAAGCATAGCTGTTGACCTATAAAACTCTATTTACAAAAACAGGCAAGCAGAATTAGAGCGATACAGTTTGCTACCATGAATTAGAAAATCATATCCTCACTTTTTAAAAGAAAACAAAAAGTTCATTTATATATAGTCTTTCCATGATGTTTGGAGAGTACAATACTTTAATACTTAAATTTATAAATAAACAGGTAAAGAATACTATTTTTTCAATGTCAGTTGTTGAAAATTCTACTAGTACTCTTCTTCCCTCTGGAATAAATCAAATTAAGTCTTGACAACTTTATATGCTGTTCCTCAGGGTCATCAATTTTAACATGAATCTTTACTATGTGATATTGAAGAAATCGACAAGAGACTGGTTTACAAAAATAAATGACCCTGGGTCATACCCTGAAAATGGTTTGATTTCTTTAAATAGCCTGATATTGACTTGTTTTGTCAAGCTACCTGCAACTCAGGACAAGAACAAGGAAGGTTCTAGTTAGTAAAGAATAATTTCCTAGTGAGCTGAGGATTCAGCATAGTTCCATCACTTCTAAAGATTTTAGTTTTAAAAACTAACAGCAATAGAAGGGAGAGGAACACAGCGTGATCGTCTTTTAGAAAACAGAAAACATACGTTGGATGCTGCATCATCCTCCTCCTTTGAACTTCCATCCTCTGCATCACTTCATGAGGATGCAGTCTCTGTGCTGCAGGTGCCGCGGCTGGGATGTGGTGTGAGATTGGCTGGTGTGTGGGAGGAAGATGCTGAGGGATTGGTGCAGCTGTACTGGCTAAATGAGTCGGGGGTGGGGGTGCCACAGGGTGAGATGTTGCATGAGAAGATATCTGAGAATGGAAAGCATGTACAGGATGAGGAATAACATAATCCACTTGAGGTGGAGGCTGAGTCTGAGGAGGAGGGTTTCCATGAGAGTGGGGACAGGCAGAGGCTTGATGATGAAGTGGTCTTGTCAAGGAGGCATCTGTAAAAAAAATGTAGGCACCATGCAGTTGAGCATATATTGCTGTTACATATTCCTTTTGTAGTTTACAAACGTATTAGTACACGTTTAATTTTTATGGATACTGTATCAATGCTTGAGTCTGCTCAATTCTGCTTTACAACCTGCTTTCTTCTTTGAATAATCTTAGGTATCTTCTCATGTCAATATATATAGCTTCTCATGTCAATATATCGCAGCTTCACAGCATTCTATTATAGGGATACACCAACATTTATTAAAGAAATCGCCATTGATAAAAATGGGAAACCCAACACTAAACATCTGTGTGTATGACGCCTCTTGTACTCTTTCATATATATATGCACCAGTGCATGTGCACACGCGCGTGCGCGCGCGCACACACACACACACACTACTCACGGTTTTTGTAGCATAAATTCCTATAAATAGTTCTTAGTCTGAGAAAAATCTTTTAAAACTCAGATATCAGTCAACAAAATACCCTTCCCAAAAGGTTACTATAATTAATATTTCAGTGAACAGCATACAAGAGTACCTGAAACCCTATACTAATTTTTTTAAATGACAATCAGAAAAATCTTATATTTATTAACCACTTATATTTCTTCCCAGAATATCTATTCATATTCTTAGGCTATCATTCACCTTTTTCTCAATGATTTACAAGTATTCTTTGTATACATGGAAAGTTTGTCATAATAAGGTATAAACATTTTTCCAAATTGTCTTCTGTTCATTTTGTTTTACCATATATGCAAGTTTTTTGCCTTTGTCAAATGTAGAATTGACACTTTCACAAATATGTAAATCTTGCTTTCCTTTATGATTACTAGTTATAGAGCACTACAAAGAGAAAAGGAACTTGAGAGTTCTTCTGGACAAGACTGCAAAGATATTCTTTTACTGCTGCTCTTCTCTCTCCCTGCCCCAGGCCACTTTTCCTGAGCTATAGTAAGAAGATGAAGGGGCATATTTTCAAAGAACCTGAAATGGAAATTAGCCTTAATAAAGATGGTTTCCCCCATTTCTTCATTATGTTTCAAAGTGGCTGCTGAAAAGTCCCTCTGAGGAATACACATCTCTCTTACTGGAGGAGATATGCATCTTTTTGAGGTCTAAAAATATGTTTGTTTCTTCCTTGGATTTCAGCCTCAATTTCACTGTATTTGGAAGATTTTCTTGGAGTCTGGTATGGAAGTATAGCCATTCTCTAGTTTCATGACAGAAGAATACCTTGAATTTTAATCCTTTTGATTCACCCTTTGTTCAGCATGAATGAATAGGTAAGCATGAACTCATTTCAACCACATTTTCAAAGGACACCTTACTAGCATGTATTTAAAGGAATTTTTAAGTGATTTTCTAAATATTGTGTTTTCAAATCTAGGCTTTACTCCAAGCCTCCAAACTCAGTACCTGGTCATAAAAAAAGAAGTCGCTATGTTTTACCATTGTTAGCTATCTTTCCTCAAATTCAGAGCATTTTTTCCAGTTTCAATTCAAAGTTTTCAATTTCTATAATCATTAGGCAAGAAATAATATTGACAAATATTACAAAATTTTAAAGTTTTGTTTCAGAATGAATCAATTTATTTAACTCTTCAGCAATCATTTCATTTTTCAGCTTTATTGAGATATGATTAACAAATACAATTATATATATTTAAAGTGTACAATGATGATTTGACATACATATACTTTGTGAAATGATTACCACAATCAGGTTCATTAACACATCCATTACCTCACAAGTTACCATCTTTTGTGTGTGTCTGGTGAAAGTTCAGCCATTACTATAATTCACTATATATTCCAAACAAAACAGATTGCTAACCACTGTAAAAAGGTGACATTCTGCATTCCCACAGACCATTTCCCTTCCTTCTCTATTTTATGTGTTCTTGACAGTTAAAAAAAAAAGTTCTTGATATTGTTTCCTGAAAGTTCAACATGTCACTTTGACCCAGCAGCAATCACACTCCTAGAAGTTACCCTACAGACTAAAAAACTACAATGTGATCATCAACAGAGAACTGATTTAATATACAATGGGATATTATGAGGGTATTGAGAATAGCAACCTAGATTTTTATGTGCTAATATGGAAAAAAATCTAAGATGGACTATTAAAATATTTTTAAAAATGAAAAAAAAAAACCAACAGAGGCAAATAATATGTTATGATCCCACTTTTTTTTTTTAAAGGAGAGACATATATATACTTTTGTGTGTACAAAGAAAACTTCTGAAAGGTTTTATAAGCTACAATTAGCAATAATCGTGCTTCAGATAAACCTCATTGGCTACGATACTGCCACTGTGCAAAGCTAGGTTTTATAAGCTACCAACAGTTGTCACCTTCAATGTATCAAGGTAAGTGGTATGTGAGAAGGGCCATTAACTTCCCATTTATGTCATTCTGTAGTTTGAACTTCTTACGATGTAAAGAAAGTTACTTTTATAATAAAAGTAAAACAAATTTACATCTAAAACACTTCTTTATTAGGGCAAAATAGGTTCCCTTTAAATTGCTAAATATATTATTTTTTGGGAGGGGGAAGAAAACCACACATTTTGGGTTCCTAATAAAAGACGATCAATTAAAGATAAATATCAATAGGTATCACAAAACAGCCTGTACATTATACCAGTGCTCATACATAGAATTTGCTCATTGGTCAATACTTTGCAAAAACTGTTTCAAAACCTGTTTTCTAACTTATACTGTACATCTTAAGTTGTATTATTGAAAAGGTAAATGATATATCACCAGGTTTCACTGTACAAATTCTGGATTGACTCCAGCTGTGTGTGCAAAACCCAGATTTTTAAAATTATTGGAATGGAAGAAGTCTAATGAGATATGTAACTGAAAATTATCCCTTGCATGTAATCAGAACAAAAGCGAATGTTCTTGCCAACTTCCTAATTTACTCCTGGCAGTGAATTTCCAGTGTTTGTTTTTTTTTTAAACCAAAGTATCTATTAAGTTTCCATTTGATTATTAGCCTGTAATATAACAAAGTAGTAAATATGTGTTGCATAGCCTAAGAGTATCTTTCATTTCTTATGATACTCAGATACCAAACAGATTTCAATTTCTTCAGAAAAGCCACATCTGGCTCTATTAATTGCCTGCATCAAATGAATACAGAAATCTTTTTGCATTTGGCCAAGCTTTCTGTGCAGTTGTTCTCTCATATGCCTCAGCTGACCCTCAGAATTTGTAGTCAAAACTCACTTTCCTGTGCCTAGCAACAACTACTGAACTTTCAAATTGCCAGTTATTCCTAAAGGATAAATCTCAATCTCTTAAAATTTCCTTTCATAGGATTCTAAGGTGCCATTCAATGTACTTCAATTTCATGTATTAAAATGCAAATATTAAAATGTAAGAGACAAAATATAATACTTTTATTTCCTTGATGTTTTTAAACAACACCTGTTCTATTTAACTTAGAAGATTGTTTTGGGAATGCGGGGTGAAGAAAGAATGAAATGGAAAAAAATACACCCCAGTCTCAGGCCAAGGATATACCAAAAATGTACCAATTAGGATTAATGAAAGGTTATTTCATGGAGGAATGTACAATGGTTCATTTATATGCCTCTAAGTTCTTTGCCTGTTAAGTTTATACTTACAAGGAGGTGGCATATAATGTCGACATGATGACAGTGAGGCTTGTGGAGGGGGCTGGGGCTGGGGCTGCGCAACCATGCTTGATCCATAGCCATCTATGGATAATGGCTGACTCGGGGCAGCAGCAGCAGCCTGATGGCCAAAGATTGCAGCTCGGGAAGAAGAAACAGGGCAGCAGGGGTCAAATGCAGACGCTCCATGAAAACCACCACTTCCATGACTTCTGATACCATTGTTGCTCAGGTCTACTGGCAATGCCTGCTGTATAAAGAGGAACTGTATTTTATTTTTCTGAAGTTTGGTCCAAACACTGTTTCATGTTGTATTATAGAAGTATTCCAAATGCAATCCAGAAAAATAGAATCTCTGAATTAAAAATTTCAAAATGGTGAAATTTTTAGTATGAAGACCTATTCAGCACCAAAACAACAACAACAACAACAACAACAACAACAACAACAACAACAACAA
>NW_024412415.1:24444532-24516585 GCF_014898765.1 Herpailurus yagouaroundi | reverse complement strand
AACAACAACAACAACAACAACAACAACAACAACAACAACAACAACAACAAAAAGTACTATGTATATCCTGGATTGTAAAAACTGTAGTGGTTATATCAGTTTTTAAAACTCAAGCATAGGATCACGCTACAAGATAAACAAAAATTAATTAATATATTATTTTAAGGTCTATTTCTCTTCCATCCTCTAGATCTTAGAGAGAAATAAACTTTAAAATAATACATCCATATTCTTCTTTACCCTCAAATTTTGATTATTAATTTAGGACTCCTTTGGAAAACGTAAAACCACACCAATGAAGATTAAGGATTCTAGGTAAAAGCTGGTCTGTCCTGTTTCTGAACTGTGTATAGCAAGCACTCAACTAAAACTCTAATAACGCAAACATTATCCAAGACAATAAAGGGTGGAAGATTATTCAAGATGAACTATGAGCCAGCTATGCCTCATAACCTTTTCATTTACTAAAAAATTAAAAGTACAATTTAAGACAAGTCCCTTTACTAAGCTGAAAAATAAACCAGACTCTAGATTCCATGTCTA
This sequence comes from Herpailurus yagouaroundi, assembly GCF_014898765.1. NCBI lineage: Eukaryota > Metazoa > Chordata > Mammalia > Carnivora > Felidae > Herpailurus > Herpailurus yagouaroundi. The sequence goes on along the minus strand of NW_024412415.1, from coordinate 24,516,042 downwards.
TTCACCAGTAATTAAGTTTCTCCTCCAAAGCATTTTGAAAAGTCCTAAGTAAAACACTTCACTTGATCACAATCTACTCTAGGGCAGATTACAAAAACCAAATTGTCCCTTTGTATTCTTAAATAATTGATTTTTAACGTTTATTTATTTTGAGACAGAGACAGAGCATGAACGGGGGAGGGGCAGAGAGAGAGGGAGACACAGAATCGGAAGCAGGCTCCAGGCTCCGAGCCATCAGCCGAGAGCCCGATGCGGGGCTCGAACTCACGGACCGCGGGATCGTGACCCGAGCTGAAGTTGGATGCTTAACCGACTGAGCCACCCAGGCACCCCAATTCTTAAGTAATTTAAATACAAGTTTTTACTTAGTGTTGAGTATAGCTGTAATTTTTAAAATGTAATTAAAGGGGCACCTGGGTGGCTCGGTCGGTTAAGCATCGACCTTCGGCTCAGGTCATGATCTCACGGTCCGTGAGTTCGAGCCTCGCGTCGGGCTCTGTGCTGACCGCTCAGAGCCTGGAGCCTGTTTCAGACTCTGTGTCTCCCTCTCTCTCTGCCCCTCCCCTGTTCATGCTCTGTCTCTCTCTGTCTCAAAAATAAATAAGCGTTAAAATTTAAAATAAATAAATAAAATGTAATTAAAGAAAATAATAATTTGATGTTATATTTTAAATTATATGCAAGAAGTGTTCAATACTGGAAGCTGAGGAGCTGGAGATGAAGAAAGCTAGGGAACTGCATTTATTAGAGGCTGAAGTCACCCAGCAGTCCTTAGAGGAATCACAGTGGTCTCTGTACTTGCAATGGACTTGTGGCTCTAGGGATAACAGAAACAAAAGGAGCTCGGACTGTTAAAAGGGAAGGAGAATGATGGCTCAGGAGAAGCAGTGGGAAGGTGAAAAAGAACTCCTTTCTTCTTCCGTATCATGTGTCTACAATCAAGCAAACATCTGGGCTCTTTCTTTTGAGTTGGCAAATACAATGTATGTCCCTTGATTTGGGGAATAAGGCTTAAGAAAAATACTGTAAGATTGTGAATTTATATCCCTTCCCTATTTTCCTATTTAGGCTAAGATTTGGCAAATGGACTAGATTATCAACATACTATGAAGATGAGCAAATTTCCTATCTTTTTCTCCAGTCAGTGATTAAGAACACTCGCAGAGAGTGAGTAAAGTAGGGTGAATATCCTCCTAGAAGGAAATGAGGGTAAAGTTAAAAGAATCAAAAGAGAAAGGGGAAAAAAACTACAAAGAGAACCCTCTTCACAATTCTAACAGTTCAGTCAATTCTTACTCTAGAAGGAAAAGAGTGGGTAAGCAAGATGGGTACAGAAATGCAAGTATTACTTTACAAAGGTGATAAGGAATGCAAAACACTAACTGAACTGTTCTCTCAAAAGAGAACGCTACATCCAAAGGAACAGTAAAGGCTAGAGAGTCAAGTGACTGCAGAACCTTCTCTGTTATCAGGCCTAATCCTCCTCAACTTTTTCTGCCTACCCACAATCTGGCACTAATCGTAACACATCTACACAATCAGAAATCCTCAGATCAGTTTGCTTCCCCCACTCCTCCACCTCCTGTTGTGCCCACACAAGTCTCAACTGGAGATACCTGATGTTATCTCATGAGCATGTGGCTGATTTCAGAGGCCTCTAAATGTCTATATGAGTTCCAAATTGTTTTTACCGTCAAAACTTGACTCTCTGTTCTCCTTCATACCCATTATCACCAATGAATGCGTGATCCTTAATTTTCCCCAAGTTCTGTGTGTAGTCCAAATACCTCTATTAGATATAAGTGAGTAGGTTACATTTATATTACAATGAACAAAACTGTGAAAGAGATTCTACCTATAAATAACTCACTTGGGTTAAAAGAAAATGTTACATACACAATCTCTCAAACTAGTTGTATTATTTTATTAGTTCAACAAAAGAGTCTGTAAACAAAAGGCCCATATTTTGGTAGCCCTTGAATGAATATGGGAGCAGTCTGTAGATGTACTTCATCATTTTTCTACAATACTTATAAACTCCCCCTTTAAGCTCAAATTTCTAGTGAAAGAAAATTTTGCTTTTAAGCAAAACCTTTCATTCAGTCCACTACAAAGTTTTTCTTGATGCTTCCTCATTCCCAAGAGGCAGAACAGATTTATTTTTTATTTTTTATTTTTTTTTTAAACGTTTATTTACTTTTGGGACAGAGAGAGACAGAGCATGAACGGGCGACGGGCAGAGAGAGAGGGAGACTCAGAATCGGAAACAGGCTCCAGGCTCTGAGCCATCAGCCCAGAGCCTGACGCGGGGCTCGAACTCACGGACCGCGAGATCGTGACCTGGCTGAAGTCGGACGCTTAACCGACTGCGCCACCCAGGCGCCCCGAGGCAGAACAGATTTAGATGATCAGTAGAACTTTTACCAGAACCAAAACATCGTCTAAAATTTCTTTAATCATATTTCCTACTAAACCCTTTCTAATTTACTCTTGAAAAACAGCAGTTCATCTTTTGTTTTTTAAGTGAATGTCCCTCTCTCTTAGTTATTTTTAATCTGTCCAATCCAGGAGAGATAACCATCAAAATTTAAAAAGATGAAGGAAGTACTTTAGGAAAGGTCAGGGAATACAGACAAAGAGTGGCTCTGAATTTTCTTTTTGACTATTTTCTAGTATATGTCAGTTACAGCTTTACCTTGAGATTATGTTGTATTTTTTTAAGTATGTACCCACTCGGATTTATATCACAATTATACACAGAGATGACACAGCAAAAGTTACAACAGCATATAATACATGACCTTCATTTACTCCATATGATCACCAATACTAATTTAATATTATTTGACATTTTAAGCACTCACCAATATCAACTAAATTACTTAACTAGAATTTCAATTTCCCATAAACTAAAAACCTCATCTGCTCCTAAGCAACCATGTCATTGGTTTGCATCTGAGAAGGCTGTTTATTTCTAGATGAGTGGAGATAAAAGGAAGCTCCAGAGTAAAAGCTGAAGGTAAAAAACTAGGAAAATTTCCCAATTTCTCATGAATCACGTTGACACTGTATTTTCAACACTCTGAAACAAAATTCCAAAGATCAGATTCACCTTATTTAACTACAAACACTAAAAACCATTTCAGAATAAAAAACAGTATCACTTCTAATTTTTTACATCCTTGATCCTCCCAATTAGTTGCAATAATTTAGACCATCGGAAAATCCTAGAGACTTAATTAAAAAAAAAAAAAAAAATCACAAACCACGAAATTAGGCCACTTTTGCAAGGGCAATAGAAATGACTTTTTTAGTATATAAAGTGCATCATTAGTATTGTTCTCCCCCCACCTCCCGAAGGAAAGCACAATTTTTAAAAATTAAGAAAGAAACATTTATCAAATTCCACATACCTGGTCATGATAGCTGGTACCAGAACTACTATTGGCTCCACAAGGTGCTTGTACTTGTGGAGGTCTTTCCACAGGGCAAGTAGGATCACTAAAGGAGGGAGAAACAGGGACAGCCGGGTGGGGAGTATGATGGTGGTGGTGATGATGCTGAAAATGGTGGCCATGCTGCTGAAAGCAACTTGTGTGTGGATGTCCTAATGCATGGTGATTCTGTGACGACCCTCCACATGGTGAGTGCTGGGGACAGCAGGAAGGTAACCTTGGCATTGCAGGAGGGCCACCTTCTGTTACAGCACTAGATGCAGTTCTCCTCGAGTCATCTTGAAATAAACAGAAATGCACAGAACAATCAAATGATCAGGTATCACTGTGTAAATAATAGGTACTGTGTACAAGTAAATAAAGAGCTAAAGGAATGTTAATTAAATTCCAGTCTCTGGGGGCGCCTGGGTGGCGCAGTCGGTTGGGCGTCCGACTTCAGCCAGGTCACGATCTCATGGTCTGGGAGTTCGAGACCCACGTCAGGCTCTGGGCTGATGGCTCAGAGCCTGGAGCCTGTTTCCGATTCTGTGTCTCCCTCTCTCTCTGCCCCTCCCCCATTCATGCTCTGTCTCTCTCTGTCCCAAAAATAAATAAACGTTGACAAAAAAAAAAAAAAAAAAAAAATTCCAATCTCTGTAGGGGTGCCTGGGTGGCTCAGTGGGTTGAGTGTCCGGCTGTGGCTCAGGTCATGAACTTGCAGTTCACAGGTTCAAGCCTCACGTCAGGCTCTGCTGACAGCTTGGAGCCTGGAGCCTGCTTTGGATTCTGTGTCTCCCTCTCTCTCTGTACTTCTTTCTCTCTCTCTCTCTCTCAAAAATAAAAAAAAAAAACATTAAAAAAATTTTTTTTAAATTCAAATCTCTGTAAATAAGAATATGATAGTACCACATTCTTAATATGCATATCATATAATTTCAGGCAGTGATCTTCAATGGGATTTTTCTGAAAGCCTAAATTCTTCAGAAGGCTCATATCTACCATGATATTTAAACATGGAAAGAGATCATCTTTTCCTAGGTCATAACAAATGATTAACTTTAAATTGAATTTAAAACATTCCAGGTGGCTCAGTCGGTTAGGTGTCTGACTCTTGATTTTGGCTCAAGCGTGATCTCAGTTCGTGGGATCAAGCTCCAAGTCAAGCTCTACACTAACAGCATGGAGCCTGCTTGGGATTCTCTCTCTCCCTCTGTCCCTCCCCACCCCCACAAACTCTCCCAAAATAAATGAATGAACTTGCATGATTGTTTTTGGAAAAGGTTATGATCCTCTAAGTAGGAAACACTGGAGTCCTGATGATGCTCTCTGCCACATGCCCAGGGTTATTTTGAAGGTACGTCCTTCCATGCCAGAAGAACTGCAAAAGTGCCCTGAGAAAGTCTACCCCCAAAAAACAGCACCCTTTCCCGAAGCTGCATATTATGTGGAAACCATATAAAACAGATAAAAATGGAGATAAAAATTTTTACTGAAAATATAAAAATCAGAGGAGTGGGGAGCCTAGAGCCCTATCCTTCCCCCTGCAAATATCAGCCTCTTCCTCTCCCCGCCTGACTCCTAAGCTCTCTCCTCAGAACCCTTAGGATTCTGGAGGACCACTGTTCTGGCTCTATTTCTAGAGTAACCAATACCAGGGATACCCCGCTCCTATTTGGCCCATAGAACCTAGCCAACCTCTTCTGGGTCAATTTTCCAACTTGGAATCTTCTAGTTACTCACAAACAATACGAAAATCCAACCGAAACTAGCTAAAATAATACAGGGAATTTACAGGCTCACAAAAATGAATCTGGGTGGGGTGCTTCAGGCTCTGGTTGATATGTCTGATTGCAGCAAACCTCCCTGTAATTCTCCCAAGCCTGCCCTCTCATACATGTCCTAACCTGCCTTTCCTGATTCTCTTCTGGGCAAGGTCTGTGATCCAAACCCTGTTAGGGGTTAGTATCTCCATTCAAAATCTCTGTACATTGTTTTTCTCCAAGCTCCTAGTCTGTCCTATTTGGGCTAATTTCTTGTATCTATTGTAAACGTTCTTAATCTTATAACTGTACTTAGGGAATCTGTGAACTTGGATAGGAAAAAAACTTTTTTTTTTTTTTTTTTGCCTCCCAGAATTAGCACTACCTTATTAGCATCAGTTGAGACGTTAAACATCACAAATAATTTATAACCAAAAAAAAAAAAAAAAAAAAAAAAACACAGAGAGAGAGAGAGAGACAAAAAGAAGGTCAAGGTACCTTTTTCTTTTAACGTTTATTTATTCTGAGAGAGAGAGAGAAAGAGAGAGAAAGGAAGAACATGAGCGAGAGGAAGAGGGGCAGAGAGGGAGAGAGAATCCAAAGCAGGCTCTGCACCACAGCACAGAGCCCAACACGTGGCTCGATCCCATGAACCATGAGATTGTGACCTGAGCTGAAATCAAGAGTTGGACATTCAACTGACTGAGCCACTCAGGCGTCCCATGTGTTGGTTTACTTTTTTATAACATAAATTATGGCAGATTCAAAGTCAGTTCCATAATTATGTCACTTTCATTCATTTGCATTCCATTTTCTTACATAACGTGGACAAAGTTACAACCAGCTTATCACGAACAGACCATGATCAACAGGCTATCTTTGCTATGCTGAATCAAACATTAATTATTTTCTATATGGTGTAATATTTGTAGCAATAACTATTATGTAACTTTACTTCTGGCAACATTTTAAGCATTTTATCTCAGCTCCCATGCCAAAACAGTGTACAAATGAGTATCATTTATTGTGTTACTTTATAAAAAAGGATTAAAACCTCTGGAACACTAAATCCATTTAGCGGGTAGACTAAATGACCTTCCAATTCAGATGCTTTTAATTTTCAAATCCAGTTATTTAAGGATTATGTGGAACTCTAAAATTTAGGAGAAGAGTGTATAACCAGAGCAAAAGATCTGTAGACTAGTAAGGCTGTGACTGAAGTGACAGGATATTTATTCGTTCAGAAAGAACTTGCCTTCATTGTCTTCAAATATTTCTAATATAAAAATCTGAGTGAGAGAAGAGGAAGCATAATGACTATAATATATTTACAGCTGACCACATATTTAAAGGGTCATATCACTAACAGTTCAGCCTCAAAAAGAAGACTGACCTTATGGTTCTACTTCTTAGGGTACAGTATGGCTTCCCATTAAATTAGTAATCTATTTTCTTATAGTAGAGAGACTCTTTGTTGCCCAAACAGGCTAGGAATCCTAAGTAAAGGCAACTGAATCTCTTGTTCGAGATTACTGACCAAGGAAAATTGCCATACGTTAGAAGTGAAACACAAAGATCTAATCAAATAAAACACTTCCTTTTTATTAAAATCAGCTCAGTGTCCTCTGAAACTGGCCAATAACAAACCTGCACCAGAGAAATAAATTCCACAGCTCAGTAACATCAAGCTGGTTAAAGTATTTTCTTGTAATTCTAGCAGGATTACTGAGATGTATTCATGCATTTATTCATTCATTTGGCAAGTCTTACACATACTAATGGCATGGTAAAGGATCTACAAAAGGCACTGGAAAATACAATGGTGAAAATGAAAGCCCTGGTCTTTAAAATAACTTGTGCTGTTGTCTACCTCTGTTGTTTTATCTCTAGCAACTAGAAATAGGCGTGCACAATGTAGGTGGCTCAATAAGCCCTTGCTAAATAGAAGTTAGCCTCACAAGGGGAAAGAGGCATGACGGAGCTAAGTGCTAAGAAGAGAGTAACTTGATCTTTAGTCCTCAAGGAGATCACCATCAAGTATGGAAACAACGTAAGATTTAAATCAACCAGCATTATAACAGCAGCACTGGGTTCTAATATAGCACAGAGCAATGCTGCCCCCCAGGGAACATATGGTAACACCTGGGGACATTTTTGGTTGTCACAACTGGAGGGGAAGTGGTACTACTAGTATTTAGTAGGCAGAGGCCAAAAATGCTGCTAAATATCCTACAATGCACAAGAACACCTCCCCCCAACCCCGCAATACAAAGGACTGTACAACACAAAGACAATAACGTCAGGGTTCAGAAATTCTGGCAGAAAGGAAGAGTGCAGGCTCCAAACCAGACTTCCTAGGTTTGAATTCTTGCTCCACTACCATATAACCATAGGCAAGTAACTTCGCCTGTAAAATGAGAAGAGTAATAGAATCTGCCTTGTAAGTTATCACAAAAATCAGTTAATACAGATAAATCATGGACTAACATTATAAGCTCAACAGATGTTAGCTATTATTATCCACTAGAACATTAGTTCTGTTAGGACAGAGAATTTATGTTTTGTTCCCAGTGCCTAGGACAGTGCCTGATTATTAGTGTGTAATCAATAAACACATCTGAATAAATGAATATATAAGATACGCATGCACAAAATAAGAACACATGGAAGAGCCAGACAAATGATGAGCTGCCTGGGCATGTTGAGTTTGAGGTGACTAAAGAATGGTCCAGAGGAGATGTCCAATAGGCAGCTGGATATAAAAGTTTAAAACAAAGAGATGGCTCTGGAAACACAAAATGTAAGGTCACTAGCATACTGCACATGGTAGGTGAAAACATGTGCAGTTATGAGATGGGCCAGGGAAAAAGGATATGAACAAGGCTGTGGGAGAAAACAGAGATGAGATTACTGCCAGGTTTTGTTAACATCATGTTTGTTTTAACAAGAGTCAGAAGCAAGTTAAAGGAAGGAGTTTAAGATACAGAAGACCCTTTTAAGTGCATACAGACTTGACACAAATGTACACATGCATACTAAGGTCATGGAACCAATAAAGATGCTGAAGACATAGAGAAGATAACTGTTAAAGCAAGGTCAAGGACACAAGAAGGGACAAGAGGTAGAGGATGAATAAAGGGACTGGAAGGGATAGGAAAGAGTTAAAGGACCGGGAATTAGGAGAGAAGGATAGATATAAAGGTTTTCATGGAGGGCTGGAAGTTATGAGTGCTCAAGAACCTTCATTTACTTTTTATTTTTCTCTGGGGAAATCACAGTTTTGAGGAGAATGAGAAAATTTTGGAAGGCAAGAAGAAGGAAGGAGAAGGAGGACAGGGAATTAACTGAGATACATCACCCTATGGCAACTTATTACCAAAAGCCCAAGATTAGATTCCATAAATTTATGAGACACCAATCTGCCTAGTTCTATGATTTTCACCAGTCCCATCTAAAAACCTCAACAGGAGTAGTTAGATGGCTTGAATGATTCAAGGTTGGAAATATGCAAGAAGGTGCAAAGTAAGGAATAGAATCTAAAGAACTCTACAGAACAAGTTCTATAGAGTCTTAGCAGGAAATGAAGCCAGCAGAACTGAGTGCTCCTAATATAGTCTGAATATCTGTATGTACTTCTATCAGGTTTATAAAGAAAACAATTTGGCCTGGAACAAGGTTCCCCTAGTCCAGAGAAATACAACACAAACAAGTCTATCCCAAAGGTAATCATCAATATAGGTAAAATAGTATCATGAGAAAACCATTCAGGTAGTAATGTCATCACTATGTTAGATATAAAATGTGAATTCTGAGCAACAAGAGTCTTAAAAAATAAATAGAGATAAAACCTTTGAGACAGAACTGAAATAAAGTTGGGACTGTGTCACATAAAACCTAGACAAGAGAGTACCTAAAGCTACCAGGGGAAAGGAGTGAATGAGAAAAGTTCAAATCTTTGCCTCAAAGATTATTATTGACTTTGATGAAAGTATTTAACTTCCAGATGTCTTCATTTCTGAAATGGGAAGAGTTATATTAACAAAGGATTAATCCTTAAAATCCTTAAAAGGATTTTTTAATCCTTAAAAGGATTAAATAATAATATATAAAACAATACAGAAGACACTCAGTATAGTACTTGGGAAAGAGTATACACTCAATAAATGAAATAAAAATTAGCCCATTTCATTTCTGCCTACATTTTTTTCAAAGAATATAGTATTTAAAAGACACTTTTGGGAAACCTCCTTGGATTCTGGTTTCCACTCTCAATTTCCCACAGAAGGAAGACCTAATCCAGCCACAAGCAATTTCCTAATCTACTCAATGTAATTTATGAGAATATTGTAAAAAGGAAGATACTATGAAAAGTAAAAAATAGGATGCCTGGGTGGCTCAGTTGGTTAAGCATCCAACTTCAGCTCAGGTCATCATCTCCTGGCTTGTGAGTTCAAGCCCCACATCGGGCTCTGTGCTGACAGCTCAGAGCCTGGAGCCTACTTCAGATTCTGTGTCTCCCTCTTGCTCTGCCCCTCCCCAAAATAAGAGAGAATCTTATTTTGAGTCTCTCTCAAAAATAAACATTAAAAAATATTTTAATAAAAAAATAAAAATAAAAAATGATAGACAGTATAAGGTGGTCTCATTATTAATGCTCAGAGATACAGTCAATCTATGACATACAGGGTCTATAATATCGCTGTTAATAAATGGTCAGCAAATTCCTATCTCTGTGCCATTGTCCAGGAAACAAAGAAGGCTAGCTTAATGCTCAGTTAAACATCTCATAGGAGAAAGTACCAGAGGTATCATTGCTAACTGAAACATAGTAATCTGAGGTAAGAGCTGAAAACACTTAATGACATACAGGAATATCTTTGTGACCCTGGATTAGGAAATGGTTTCATAGATATGACATCAAAAGAACAAAAAACAAACAAACAAAAAAAGAAACTGAGAAAATGGACATCAAGCTTTTTTAAAAACCCCTATCCTCATTTTCAATTGTTTTGAGGACATACTTAGGAGTCAGATTGTAGGTCATATGATAACTATGGTTTAACATTTTGAGGAACTGCCAAAGTGTTTTCCAAGGCAGCTGCACCATTTTACATTTCCACCAGATGTTCATTAGGGTTCCAATTCCTCTACATTCTTTTTTTTTTTTTTTTTTTTTAATTTTTTTTTCAACGTTTATTTATTTGTGGGACAGAGAGAAACAGGGCATGAACGGGGGAGGGGCAGAGAGAGAGGGAGACACAGAATCGGAAACAGGCTCCAGGCTCCGAGCCATCAGCCCAGAGTCCGACGCGGGGCTCGAACTCACGGACCGCGAGATCGTGACCTGGCTGAAGTCGGACGCTTAACCGACTGCGCCACCCAGGCGCCCCCAATTCCTCTACATTCTTGTCAACACTGGCTATTTTCTGATTTCCTGTTCTTTGGTTGTTTGTTTTTTGTTTTGTTTTGTTTTTGTTTTTGTTTTTTTTTGAGTAACAGACATCCTGATGAAGATAAAGTAATACTTCGCTGTGGTTTTGATTTGCATTTCTCTAATAACTAAGTATGCTGTTTTCATGTCTTTCTTGATTAACTGTGTATCTTCTTTGGAAAAATACCTACGCAAATTCTCTGCCCATTTTTAAACTAGGATTATCTGTCTTTTAATTGTTGAGCTGTGTAAGCTCTTTATATATTCTGGATACTAGACCCTTATCAAATATATGATTTTCAAGTATTTTTCTTACACTCTGTAGGCTCTTTTCACTTTCTTTGTTTTTAATGTTCTTTCGTTATTTTATTATATATTTTGCTATTTTTACATTGTTCATTTTGTCTTTTTGTAACCCCTTTTTTGGAGTCATGGTGGATACTGCAGAGACTCATAGTTTGATATATATTACAAATATTTTCTCTTGATTTTTAATTTTTGCTTACATTATGTATCAGGACCTGTATTTTTTTTTTTTCTTTTTAGAGAGCAAGTGGCCAGGAGGTGGGAAGAGGGAAAACGGGAGAAGGGGAGAGAGAAAATCTTAAGGCGGCTCCATGCCCAGCACATGAGTACAATGCCAGACTGTTTCATGACCCTGAGATCATGACCTGAGTCAAAATCAAGAGCTGGATGTGCAACTGACTGAGCCACTTAGGTGCCCTTGGCCCATATATTTTAAATTTTTATGCAGTCAATTCTGTCATTCCTTTACTTTATTTTCCAGAGTTGTATTTATTTTTTTCAGTTTTATTTATTTTCAATTTACATCCAAGTTAGCATATAGTGCAACAATGATTTCAAGAGTAGATTCCTTAATACCCCTTACCCATTTAGCCCACCCTCACCCACAACCCCTCCAAGTAACCTTCTGTTCTCCATATTTAAGTCTCATATGTTTTGTCCTCCTCCCTGTTTTTAAATTATTTTTGTTTCTCTTCCCTTATGTCCATCTGTTTTGTATCTTAAAGTCCTCATATGAATGAAGTCATATAATATTTGTCTTTCTCTAATTTCACTTAGCATAATACCCTCCAGTTCTATCCACGTAGTTGCAAATGGCAAGATTTCATTCTTTTTGACTGCCGAGTAATACTCCATTGTGTGTGTGTGTGTGTGTGTGTGTGTGTGTGTGTGTGTGTGTATGTATATATACATACATACACACACACACACACACATCTTTTTTTTTCAATACATGAAATTTATTGTCAAATTGGTTTCCATACAACACCCAGTGCTCATCCCAAAAGGTGCCCTCCTCAATACCCATCACCCACCCTCCCCTCCCTCCCACCCCCCATCAACCCTCAGTTTGTTCTCAGTTTTTAAGAGTCTCTATGCTTTGGCTCTCTCCCACTCCAACCTCTTTTTTTTTTTTTTCCTTCCCCTCCCCCATGGGTTTCTGTTAAGTTTCTCAGGATCCACATAAGAGTGAAACCATATGGCACCTGTCTTTCTCTGTACGGCTTATTTCACTTAGCATCACACTGTCCATTTCCATCCACGTTACTACAAAGGGCCATATTTTGTTCTTTCTCATTGCCATGTAGTACTCCATTGTGTATATAAACCATAATTTCTTTATCCATTCATCAGTTGATGGACATGTAGGCTCTTTCCACAATTTGGCTATTGTTGAGAGTGCTGCTATAAACACTGGGGTACAAGTGCCCCTATGCATCAGTACTCCTGTATCCCTTGGGTAAATTCCTAGCAGTGCTACTGCTGGGTCATAGGGTAGGTCTATTTTTAATTTTCTGAGGAACCTCCACACTGCTTTCCAGAGTGGCTGCACGAATTTGCATTCCCACCAACAGTGCAAGAGGGTTCCCGTTTCTCCACATCCTCGCCAGTCTCTATAGTCTCCTGATTTGTTCATTTTGGCCACTCTGACTGGCATGAGGTGATATCTGAGTGTGGTTTTGATGTGTATTTCCCTGATGAGGAGTGACGTTGAGCATCTTTTCATGTGCCTGTTGCCCATCCAGATGTCTTTTTTAGAGAAGTGTCTATTCATGTTTTCTGCCCATTTCTTCACTGGGTTATTTGTTTCTCGGGTGTGGAGTTTGGTGAGCTCTTTATAGATTTTGGATATTAGCCCTTTGTCTTATATTTCATTTGCAAATATCTTTTACCATTCCGTTGGTTGCCTTTTAGTTTTGCTGGTTGTTTCCTTTGCTCTGCAGAAGCTTTTTATCTTCATAAGGTCCCAGTATTCATTTTTGCTTTTAATTCCCTTGCCTTTGGGGATGTGTCGAGTAAAAGATTGCTACGGCTGAGGTCAGAGAGGTATTTTCCTGCTTTCTCCTCTAGGGTTTTGATGGTTTCCTGTCTCACATTCAGGTCCTTTATCCACTTTGAGTTTATTTTTGTGAATGGTGTGAGAAAGTGGTCTAGTTTCAACCTTCTGCATGTTGCTGTCCAGTTCTCCCAGCACCATTTGTTAAAGACACTCTTTTTTCCATTGGATGTTCTTTCCTGCTTTGTCAAAGATGAGTTGGCCATACGTTTGTGGGTCTAGTTCTGGGGTTTCTATTCTATTCCTTTGGTCTATGTGTCTGTTTTTGTGCCACACATCTTCTTTATCCATTCCTCCATTGATGGACATTTGGGCTCTTTCCATACTTTGGCTATTGTTCATAGTGCTGCTATAAACATTGGGGTGCACGTGTCCCTTCGAAACAGCATACCTGTATCCCGTGGATAAATACCTAGTAATGCAATTGCTGGGTCGTAGGGTAGTTCTATTTTTAATTTCTTGAGAAACCTCCATACTATTTTCCAGAGTGGCTGCACCAGTCTGCATTCCCACCAGCAGTGCAAAAGAGATCCTCTTTCTCTGCATCCTCGCCAACATCTGTTGTTGCCTAAGTTGTTAATGTTAGCCATTCTGACAGGTACAAGGTAGTATCTCATTGTGGTTTTGATTTGTTTTTCCCTGATGATGAGTGACGTTGAGAATTTTTTCATGTGTTGGTTGGCCACCTGGATGTCTTCTTTGGAGAAGTGTCTATTCATGCCTCTTGCCCATTTCTTCACTGGATTATTTGTTTTTTGGGTATTGAATTTGAGAAGTTCTTCATAGATTTGTGGATACTAACCCTTTATCTGATATGTCATTTGCAAATATCTTCTCCCATTCCATTGGTTGCCTTTTAGTTTTGCTGATTGTTGCCTTCGCTGTGCAGTAGCTTTTTATCTTGATGAGGTCCCAGTAGTTCATTTTTGCTTTTGTTTCCCTTGCCTCTGGAGACACGTTGAGTAAGAAGTTGCTGTGGCCATGTCTTTTCACTTTCTTGATAATGTTTCTGATGTACAAAAGTTTTACATTTTGATGAAGTTCAATTTACCTATTTTTTCTTTTGTTGCTCATATTTTTGGTCAGCCATTTCATTCTCACTGATCTCTTTCAGTTGAGCTATGACACTTTGGTAATATATAGCACACAAACTGAAATATGAAATCATAGTCTAATTCTAAAGACATTATTTTGCTCACACAGGATTTATTCTACAAATATGCTCTTGCTAATATAGCAACAAGAATACTTTTCCTAAAAAGAGTAACAAAAAATGGTGCTTCCCCACTTTATTACATACCTCCTATGGAAGTACCAGTCATGCTATTGCTTGTAAGAGTAGCTGAAGTCTCTGACACTGTGGGGGGTTGACTACCAGTGACAGCTGAAGCAGTATCAGAGGCCTGCTCAGAGGTAGATGGATTTGAATTGTTAATGGAAGTGCTTGTGGTTTGTGATTCCATTCTTGCAGAAGTGGTTGGTACTACAGTAGGTTCTGCAAAATACAAAATGTTAAATCAGCATTTCAAAACAGATCAGGTAATGGGTTATATTTTAATTCATGGTAACATTTTTATAATTATTAAATTTTAAAAGCTTTCATAAAGTTAGCATGCAACATTAAAATGACATGCTACTAAAATACAATTACTGCATTAAAAAAAATCAACATATATGCATATTCTAACATTCAGGTGATTACCACAGTCTTTTGGGTAACAATTATGTAAATTTTCTGATCACAAAGGAGAAAATGAGAAAAGGAAAGTAAAAGCCCCTTTACTATTTTCATATACATTGTCACAGGCTATCAGACCAGTATTACAAATTACACTTTCTCTGGTACAGAATGAATTCTAGAGTCAGACTGCATGGACACTACAGTCATGGATAAGTTACTTAAACACTCTCCATTTCCTCGTCTGTAGAACTGGGAAAGTACAGAATTTTCCTCACACAACTATTGTTAGGATGAACTCAGGTCACACATATAAAGCACTCTGTATAATGGTTTACATATACTTAAACATTAGCTATGATTTTTAACACTGTGTTAGTCTCTTTCTTACATGCCTTTTTCAAAAATTTGTTTGCAAATATTGATAATCATCAGTGCTTTCTAACAAAAGTAAAATTTTTGTAGAAAGTAAAAGAAATTTCAGGCAGATTTTTCTTTTTTTTCAAATTTATTTTTTAAATATACATCCAAGTTAGTTAGCATATGTGCAACAATGATTTCAGGAGTAGATTCCTTAATGCCCCTTCCCTGTTTAGCACATACCCCCTCCCACAACCTCTCCAGTAACCCTCTGTTTGTTCTCCATATTTAAGAGTCTCTTATGTTTTGTCCCCCGCTCCTGTTTTTATTTTTGCTTCCCTTCCCTTATGTTCATCTGTTTTGTATCTTAAAGTCCTCATATGAGTGAAGTCATACGATGTTTGTCTCTAATTTCACTTAGTTAATACCCTCTAGTTCCATCCATGTAGTTGCAAATGGCAAGATTTCATTCTTTTTGATCAGGCAGACCTTAACTTATATACAAGTTATATTTCAGACTGAAAACAGTTGTTTAAAAGGTGAAAATAAGTCTGTCCAAAGCACAGTCAGAACAATTAGATCTGAGAAGGGACTCTCTTAATGTGATACAGAATGAGAGGATAAACTATTCTATACAATGCAGTATGCTGAGTGGATTCCTGAAACACAAATAGTGCCTGCTGATCTACATGGGACACTGTACTCTGGATGCATAAACAAATATATTTCCTTATACATAAAAAGGGGAGGAAGGAACCTCTGTTTATTGGCAAATGGTATTTAACATTTTGACCTTAGCAGTATTGACAGTTTGGGCTGGGTAATTTTTTGCTAGAGATGGGAGTCGGTACTGGCACGGCTGTCCTGTGCCTTTTAGGATGTTTAGTGGCATCCGGGCCTCAACCCATTAGACATTAGCAGTACTCTTCCCCAAGTGTAAGAACCAAAAATGTCTGCAGATATTGCCAAATATCTTCAGGGGCACAAAATGGTCAGCACTTAAGAACCATTGGTCTAACTGATATACTTAATATTTTGGACTTACTTTTAATAAGATAGATGTCTTCCAATGAGAGAAACTAGTAGGGAGAAGAAGGCATCTAATGATCACTGGAATACTTATAACCTAGTGAAAGTCTTCTGGTCGAACTAATTCCAATGGGTTAAAAGACTACTCTATCACCTTTTCCTATTTACTGGCTGGCAGACATCACAGGGAAAACATAGTTTCCAACATAGTAATCCTAATTTAATTAACTTTGAGTAATCTTAAATGAATCCCTAATATATTAATCACTGTCTTACAGATAATTTATGGCACTTCAAAATAAAAGCTGAGACATGGTTCAATGAAATGCAGATAATAGGAGTAAATTACCTCTTCATAAACATCTTAATTCAAAGTAGTCATACACTGAAAGCTTTGATCACCCAAGCTGCAAACAATCCATACAACAGCTGATTGTACCAGGCCTTTCTTCCTACCTATCTTATGTATCCTTCCTCCAATTTAAAGCTAACAAATTCATATAAGGCTTATCATCTTCCTCTAAGGAAATTATGACTGACCATTTCCTTCTAAGATGTAACTAACTACTATCTTAGGGTAATTTTCACTTATGTGGGAAAATCTACACCTAAATATTCATATATTCATACATGCTACCACTTTCCTTCACCTGTTTTCCAATTCTAGCTTTCTTTTCTTAGTTACTTGGATGCAGTTGCAAGCCGAAAGAAAACACCACAGCCAAGCAGCACAAAGGTACTGGTAATATTAGAGGATAACATAATTTTTAAAGCAATTTTGACATTTCAAATAACCAGTATTAACCACGTAAATTCAAGTTATGTTGCTTTTCTGTTGTATTTAAAAAGTGTCATTTCTATTTTTCTTTTTTTAATGTTTATTTATTTTTGAGAGAGAAAGAGCATGCAATCAGGGGATGGGCAGAGAGAGACAAAGACACAGAATCTGAAGCAAGTTCCAGGCTCTGAGCTACAAGCACAGAGGCCGACGTGGGGCTCGAACCCATGAATCGCGAGATCATGACCTGAGCCAAAGTTGGACACTTAACCGACTGAGCCACCCAGGCATCCCTGTCACTTCTATTTTTCATAGCAAAGTTAAAGCATGACAATAATATTATAAATTAAAGTAATAGGTAAGTCTGAGGGTAGCTCAAGCTACCACCTGTAAAAAATAGTTTTTTCCTAAGAAAATAACTACTGAGCAACAACAATGAAAGAATTTTAGGCACAATTTATAAACTGAGGTAATTATATCAAGTGAAAAATAAGATTAGAATATCCAAAAACTTTCCAGTAGTTTAATAATATTAACAGGAAGTGGCAGGAGTTTCATTTTAGGAGCTTCAAAGGTATCTGATTTTATCAGTTTTCTTCTTAATTCTACACTGTTACTAATCCAACCTACCATCTTCATCAACAGTAAGGTCCACAACTTCTGCTGCATTTTGCCTCAAGGGTTGAATAACAGTAGAGATCCTACTGCGGTTCCGTGGCTCCTGTGGCCGACTTGTATGAGAATTTGAACCTTGGCTCCAATGAGATCTGGAGTGTCCAAGAGTTGAACGAGACCTTAAATGACATCAATATTAAATTAGTAAACATAAAAAAATGAACAAGAATTTTAGTTCTTAAGAAATCATAAGCCTTTCTTACAAAACATGTTGTGAAGTTCAAGTTATAAAGTTTCTTCTCCAAGGAAATAATGGTAATAGAATTAAAAATTATGACTAGCACAATGCCTGGCATTCAATAAAACATTTGCTGAATGAAATGTTCAACAAATGTTCACCAACCAACTGACCTGAGAATATGTGAAATGATATGTGAGACCAATCACTGGTATAAAATACAGGATTCTGTTTCAAGAATGCTGCTCTCTTTTCAATGGTTATTTTGAATACTCACCGGGTTGTAATCCAGTATTTACATTTTATTTAATACCTGAAATTATTCACCACAGGTAAAGTAACAAAAACATCAATATGTTAAACATTAAATAACACCCACACAATCTTGTATGTTGAATCCAGACTGAATTTGCAAAACATGGCTTTGAGAGTCCTAAACCAAGATAAGTTTCCGGTATTGTCCTAAAAAAGATTCAAGGTGGGGCACCTAGGTGGCTTAGTTGGTGAAGTATCCAACTTCAGCTCAGGTCATGTTCTCACGGTTTGTGGGTTCAAGACCCATGTCGGGCCTTGTGCTGACAGCTCAGAGATTAGAACCTACTTCAGATTCTGTGTCTCCCTCTCTGTCTGCCTCTGTCCCACTCATGCTCTGTCTCTGTCTCAAAAGTAAATAAACATTTGAAAAAAAAATTTTTTTTAAAGATTCAAGGCACCAGAGATTTTCTGGGATTAGGACAGGTAAAGATAGTTACAGCCAGTTTACTAGTTTGGTAATCATAAGAAACATCACTTGTTTGAGCCACTTTATGCTTTGTTTGTTTTTGAGAAAGAGAGAGACAGAGAGAGCACAAGCAGGGGAGGGGCAGAGAAAGAGAGGGAGACAGAATCTGAAGCAGGCTCCAGGCTCTGAGGTGTCAACACAGAGCCCAACACGGGGCTCGAACCCACAAACTGTGAGATCATGACTTGAGCCAAAGTTGGATGCTTAACCAACTAAGCTACCCAGGCACCCCCACTTTTTGCTTTTAAAGCATGTAACCACAAACCCTCAACACCTAACACTGATATCATCTTTTATTATGTGCATCGTGTTGTATTCCACTAAATTATCTCTAAGTATTAAAAAAAAAACTCAAGGATTCACCATAATAGTCTGAACTGAGGGTTCAGAAGGATATTATTCAAGATTCAGGAGAAAAATAAGTGTTTTAAAAAGGTGGGGCTTATGAGTTGATTTTTTTCCTTTTGCCCAAACTGAATGTAAAAACTGCTTAAAGATTATTGTCAGGGGCACCTAGCTGGCTCATTTGGAAGAATATGAAACTCTTGATATTGGGGTTGTGAGTTCAAGTCCTACAATGGGTATAGAGATTATTAAAAAAAAAAATTATCTTTAAGAAAAAAAAAAGAAGCTTATTGTCAGCTTGTATGGAAAGGGTGAACCAGATCCGTTAATATATAGTCATCAGGGATGTAGGCTTGACCACTCAGAGAAGAACCGGGGCTGAAAATGAATTGTAGAGCCTAAGAATTTAGAAAGAAGCTCTAATTGTAAAATGAAATTCTCAAGTAACCAGGAGTATAAAGGTGAATTCCGGAGACACAGAAAAAAAAGACGCTGCATTCCAGCAAGAATTGTGGAGATCAAGGCATGATAGTAAACAAATGTCTCAGGATGAAATGGTTTTGGATGGAAAGAGAGATCACAATTTAAAATTCTTGAGAAACCAAGAGACTGTAATGAGACCAAATAGTCTATTATTTCTGGGAGGCTCTTAATGAACGCATTAAAGTTCCAGGTCCAGGACGCCTGGGTGGCGCAGTCGGTTAAGCGTCCGACTTCAGCCAGGTCACGATCTCGTGGTCCGTGAGTTCGAGCCCCGCGTCAGGCTCGCGTCAGGCTCTGGGCTGATGGCTCAGAGCCTGGAGCCTGTTTCTGATTCTGTGTCTCCCTCTCTCTCTGCCCCTCCCACGTTCATGCTCTGTCTCTCTCTGTCCCAAAAATAAATAAACGTTGAAAAAATAAAAATAAAAAAAATAAAGTTCCAGGTCCACTTTGCAGTTCATGAAACCTTCAAATATTATACTAAAAACCTGATGTATAAGGAATGGTTTTCACAGAGGCCTTAGTGGTCCCTATGATTAGTGACAACTGTCAAATCCTAAAATTAAAGAATCTGAAACACAGATGCATTCTTGCTCTCTCTCTTTTTAAAGATCTTGTTTTTAAGCAAACTCTACAGCCAACATGGAGCCTGAATCCACAACCCTGAGATCAAGAGTCTCATATTCTCCTGACTGAGCCAGCCAGGAGGCCCTGGATGCATTCTCAGAGAGGAAAGACCAAAAGCCAGCTAAACAGTGACAAAGTTAATATCCCGTGTAACAGTAAGGAAAATACGGGTCATGAGCACTGTGTGTCTTTTTCAAGATCGTGGTCCATTACTATGGTAAATGCATCTGCTTGAACATTAAGCACCTCCATGACAAGAAAGATCTCCAGTTCCACAAAGATAGGTCCTTCATTTCAGCAATCCTTGTAGCTCATAAAAACTGAGTAGTATTGTATCAAGCACTACGTACAGTCACAGGGTAACTGTAGCACCTACCATGGAGTACCAATTTTCTTGAGTCTAGGAAAATCATTTAAAACTGAAACAGATACATTACAGAGTGCTCTCCTCCATGCCATTAGAAGCAGTACGCCAAAGGAAAAGTACAAATGGAGAAGCACATTCTAAGTATGTTTGTAACATGCTTCCAAAAAAAAAAAAAAAATTAATAAATAACACAAATTAAAACACAAAGAGCAAATGCATTTCTAAATTCACCCCAACACAAAAATTAAGGTTCATCCATAGATTAGTTTGGCATATCAAATGGAATAAAGGAACACTCTACTGCCTTTTGTATCAATATCTGTAATCATCTAAAGCACAAAATGAATAGTGTTATGGTTTCTTTTTTCCTTTTTCTTTTTTTTTGGTCAAAGTAATTCACAAAAGGGCAATATTACTTCCAGTTATTTATCAAGGAATGACATATTTTCATTCATTTTTTAGTTCAGGGTTTAGATAAAATTACTGAGTGAAGGACCAAAAAAATTACAAAAATATGTTTTATACTACATTGCCCTAATAGCACAAATTTCACTGCTATCAATGAAATCCTGAAATAGATTAGAACAAAAATGAATACATAAATATCAATACTCCTTAATATTTTTCACTACTTTTACTTTTAGTACCATTCCTAATACTTATGTTTTATTCACATCTAAAACTCAAAGAAGCTCATGAACTCTGAATCATAAAACAAACTAAATTTTGTAAAGCACTAAGTAAAACTACTGTTTATCTGTAGCATTAACTCTTAACTCCCACTGTACATTTGCAGTGCTTTTCTGTTGGTCCAGGATATATGATCCAGGGAACAATTTTACTTTATTATCTTCCCAGGTGAGTCTAATGCAACCTGGTTTGAAGACCACTAATCTGGTTATGCTCAAATGAGGTCTCAAAAAAAAAAAAAAAAAAAAAAAAAAAGGGTAAAAGAATCCAAGTATCTGCAGCACAAATGTTTAAATATTTACATTTAAAACTTCACATCTGCAAACAGGAATTAAAATCATACCGATAGCTTTCTCCAACTGTTACAATCTCCACCTCACTGTCAGTTGAGGTAACATTAATTTCTTCATTGGCAGTGACCTGGGGAGTGGAGGAAGCTTCTATCACCACAACATCTTCATCAATACTTCCTGGAAACAAAAAGGAAAAATGTTTTAAACTAACAGACAAAAACTTTTACTTTGAAGGCTATGAAATTCATTATAAAAGTAAAAATCCTACCTGTCAAAAGAAAATTTTTTTAAAGACCAGAGCTAAACATACACAGTGAAAACAGTACTTACTCTCTTAATCTGTGCATCTTCATGTTTATTTCCTTTTATGATTTGTTCTTTACAACTTTTAGTGGTTTCCATATATTTTAATTTTTTTTTAATGTTTATCTATCTTTGAGAGAGGGAGAGACGACAGAGTGTGAGCTGGGGAGGGGCAGAGAGAGAGGGAGACACAGAATCCGAAGCAGGCTCCAGGCTCTGAGCTATCAGCACAGAGCCCAATGTGGGGCTCGAACCCACGAACTGTGAGATCATGACCTGAGGCAAAGTCGGACACTTAACCGACTGAGCCACCCAGGCACCCCAGTGATTTCCATATTAATTTGTATGATCTTATATAGAAATATTAATCCTGTAATATCTAAAGGTATTAAGATCTTATATAAGATATTCACATTCTATAATAACTCTTTAATATCTAAAATAAAGATAGTATTGGGGCGCCTGGGTGGCGCAGTCGGTTAGGCGTCCGACTTCAGCCAGGTCACGATCTCGCGGTCTGTGAGTTCGAGCCCCGCGTTGGGCTCTGGGCTGATGGCTCAGAGCCTGGAGCCTGTTTCCGATTCTGTGTCTCCCTCTGTCTCTGCCCCTCCCCCGTTCATGCTCTGTCTCTCTCTGTCCCAAAAATAAATAAACGTTGAAAAAAAAAAAAATTTAAAATAAAGATAGTATATTTGCTGTTAATTTTACCCAAGACAGACTTTATTTATGAGATATGGTATTCTTTTAAGAAATACAAAGCAGCTTTTTTTTTTAACTTAAAGAAATTTTTTTCTAATGTTTATTTATTTTTGAGAGAGAGCGCAGGGGAGGGGCAGAAAGAGGGAGACACAAGATCCAAAGCAGACTCCATGCTGTGAGTACAGAGCCTGGTGCAGGGGCTTGAACTCACGAACCATGAAATCATGACCTGAGCTGAAATCAAGAGTTGGCCACTTAACTGACTGAGCCATTAGGCACCCCAGCTCTTTGGTTTTAAATTATGAAATCTGTCGTTTCTTTTGTAGTTCTTTTCTAAATTGCTCTAAGTTTGTAAAGTGCATCCTTATTTGGAGGACATCTATAGTTTGTTCAATGTGTTTCCTTAATTATTGACTTCATCTAGAACTAATTTTTGTTTATGGTATTAGATAAGATTATAAATAGAATCTGGCACTCACTCTCCATGGGTAATTAGCTATCCCCAACCATTTACTGAAAAATTCATTTTCCTCTATTACATTTTGATACCTATCTTAAATCTTCTTACGTGTTTTAGGTTGTATTTTAATGCCATCTATTCATCCCCTTTGACAAAGATTCTTATGTCAGGGTAATGCTGTTTTTTTTTTTTTTTTAACAGCTTCTAAGATATGACTTTCTTACTTTAAAATTCACATTTTGGGCTGCCTGGGTGGTTCAGTTGGTTGAGCGTCCTATACTTGATTTCGGCTCAGGTCATGATCCTAGGATTGTGGGATCAAGCCCCGCACTGGGCTCTGCGCTGAGCATGGAGCCTGCTTAAGATTCTCTCTCTCCCTCTGTCCCTCTCCCTGGCTACCTCTCTCTCTCTCGTTCTCTAAAATAAAATTAAAAAAATAAAATATTTAAAAATATGTGAATAAAAAAAAGGATAAAAATAAAATTCACATTTTGTCTCAAGGAGATACTTGCACACCCAAGCTCACAGCCAAAAGGTGAAAACAACCTAAACGTCCATCAATGGGTGAATGGATGAACAAAATACTGTATATGCATACAATGGAGTATTATTCAGCCTTTAAAAGGAACAAACTATCATATGCTACAACAAGAACAAATCTTCAGGACATTATGCTAAGTGAAATAACCCAGTTACAAAAAAATTTTAAAATACTGTATTAATTCTACTTATGTGTGGAACTAAAGCAGACAAATTAATAAAGTAAAGTGGTGGTCACCAGGGCTTAAGGGAGAGGGGAAAAGGGAGTTAAGGAGTATAGAGTTTCAGACTGCAAGAGGAAAAGTTCTGGAGATTATGTTTCACAACAATGTGGATATACTTACTACTACTTAAATGTACACTTAAAAATGGTTAAGAAGGAGGGGCGCCTGGGTGGCTCAGTCAGTTGAGCATCCAACTCTTGATTCTGGCTCAGGTCATGATCATAGGGTTGTGGGATTGAGCCCCATATTGGGCTCCACACTAAGCATGGAGTCTGCTTAAGATTCTCTTTCCCTCTGCCCCCCTCTCCCCTACTTGCGTGCTCTCTCTCTAAAATTAAAAAAAAAAAAAGTTTTTAAAGGTTAAGATGGTTACACACACACACACACACACACACACACACACACACACACACACGTCCCGTTCCATTTCTTCCCTTGCTGTATTTTTCATAAATGTGGCACGGTCTTTTTTTTCTTTAATCTTTTTAAAAACTTTCGTCTCTCTTCATTACTATTACCTATCTACATCAAGCTCTGCCAAGAGTTTACATGTCATGTTTTTGAAAAGAATTTCCCCATAAGAAGACTGAGAGCTAAAAATTTCACCCATTTTAAGCGTATACTTCACTGATGTCAGTAAATTTACAGAGCATAACCATCACCTCAATCCAATTTTAGAACATTTCCAATACCCTAAAAAGATTCTGTATGCCCTGTTACAGTCAAATCATCATCCCTCCATGTCCATGATACACTCCCACAACTGACCTGCATTTTGTCATTATGGTTTGGTTTGTATTTTCAAGAGTTCTATCTAAATATGGAATCATACATTACATATACTTTTGTGTCTGGCTTTTTTCATTCAGTGTATTATTTTTTATTTATTCATGTAGTTCTGTGTATCAATAGTTCATTTCCTTTTATGGTTGAGTGGTGTCCTATCGTGTGAATATACCACAATTTGTTTATCCATATTTTTGTTGATGGACTCTAGATTTTTCTCACTTTTGGCTATTACAAATAAAGTTGGTATAAACATGAATCTGTTAAGTTTTTGCATATATACTTTCATTTCTCTTGGGTAAATACTTTCAAATGTAATTTCTGGGTACTATGATAAATTTATGTGTAACTTTTTAAGGAACTGACAAATCATTCCCACCAGGAAATCGAGGGCTCCAGTTTCTCCACATTCTCACCAATCATTATTATTGTCTTTTATTATAGCTAGTCTAGTGGATGTATAGTGATATCTCATTAATTTTCATTTCTGATGTTGAGCATTTTATTCAAGTGCTTATTATTAGTCACTTTAATGAAGTGTTCAGCTCTTTTGTCCATGTTTAACTTGGACCTTGGTCTTATTGTTGAGTTGTAACAGTTCTTTATATATTTGTAATACAAGTCTTTTATAGATACATTATTTGTAAATATTTTCTCCCAGATGGTAGCATGACTTCATTTTTTTCCCAGTATCTTTTGAAGCATAAAAGTCTTTAATTCTCGGGGCGCCTGGGTGGCTCAGTTGGTTAAGCGCTGGACTTCAGCTCAGGTCATGATCTCACAGTTCGTGGGTTCAAGCCCCACATCAGGCTCGGTGCGGACAGCTCAGAGCCTGGAGCCTACTTCAGATTGTGTCTCCTTCTCTCTCTGCCCCTCCCCAACTCATGCTCTGCCTCTGTCTCTCAAAAAAAGGAATTAACGTTGAAAAAAAAATTTTTTTTTTAAGTCTTTAATTCTCGGGGTACCTGGGTGGCTCAGTTGGTTAAGCATCCAACTTTGGCTCAAATCATGATCGCACAGTTCATGAGTTCGAGCCCCATATCGGGCTCTGTGCTGACAGCTTGGAAGCTGGAACCTGCTTCAGATTCTGCCTCCCCGCCCCTCCCCCACTCACATTATGTGTCTCTCTCAAATATAAATAAACATTAAAACAATTTTTTAAGTCTTTAATTCTGATGAAATCCAAATTAGCAATTTCTTTTATGCATGATGCTTTTGGTGACATATTTAAGAAATCTCTGCCTAACAGAAAGTCACTGAGAATTTCTCCTATATTTCTTCTAGAAGTTGTATAGTTTAGATCTTACATTAATTCTATGTTAATTTTTGTGCTTGACATGACATAAAAGGTCTAATTAATTAATCTCTTTTGCATGTGGACCTACAAATGGCCAAATAACATTTGTTGAAAAGACTAGAATAATTCTATTTTGATACCTAAGTAGACTCAGGTTTTCTTAATTCTTCAGGATTATAAAATCAAGGCTAAAAGAAAATTCCTGAGATTTGGACTGATTTGGCATTAAATAACACCAATGAAGCCCTGACATCTTTATAATATATTTTTTCATCCAAGAATATATCTTGCCATCTACCAATACCATCTTTTATAAATCTCTAGGAAACTTGTAGGGTTTACTTTATTATAATGCTAACAAATGCTATATAATTTTCTTCACAGAGGTCAAATACACTCCTATTAAGATTATTCTTAGAGGGGTGCCTGGGTGGCTCAGTCGGTTAAGCATCCAATTTCAGCTCAGGTCATGATCTCACAACTCGTGAGTTTGAGCCCCGTGTTGGGTTCTGTGCTGACAGCTCAGAGCCTGGAGCCTCCTTTAGATTCTGTGTCTCCCTCGTTCTCTCTGCCCCTTCCCACCTTGTGCTCTGTCTCTCAAAAATAAACAAACATTAAAGAAAATTTGAAAAAGGTTATTCTTAGAGACTTTGTTTCTCTTGTAAATGAGCTCTCTTTATTCTTTTTCTTTAAATTTATTTAATCTTGAGAGAGAGAGAAAGAGCGCATGCGTGGGCAAACGAGCACGCAGGAGCTGGGGAGGGGCAGAGAGAGAGAGGAGGAGGGAGGGAAAGGGGGAAGGAGAAGGGGAGGGGGAGGGAGAGAGGGGGACAGAGAGAAAAGGAGTGAGAAAGAGGAATGGAGGGAGAGGGGAAGGGGTGGAGGGAGGGAAGGAGGGAGGGAGAGAGAGAGCGAGAGAAAATCCCAAGCAGGCTCCACACTGTCAGCACAGAACCCCTGAGTCCAGGCTCAAATTCACAAACTATGAGATAGTGACCTGAGTAGAAATCAAGAGTCAGATGCTTAACTGACTCTGACACCCAGGCACCCCAGTTCCCTTTATTGTTCTTTTCTCCTAGTATGTAGGTATACCATTGATACTGTATATTTATTTTTACCCAACTTTTAGCGAATTCTTGCTTATTAACACAAAGACAACAAACGTTCAATTTCTTTCATTGTGGGGTTTATGAATCTATTCCTTCACCCAAGGTGCCATTCCTTGGAAACGTTGAATTTCACCTCTAATACAGCTGTACATTATCAAACATATGCACTATTTCAAAAACTGGCCAGTATCTAGAAGAGGTACAAGCCCATGACAAAGATCTACAATGTACTCTCTGATACTTCAAAGAGGAGAAGAGCACCAGCTAATCAGTCAATGAACGATGATCTGATTTGGAGAAAGTTACTTCAGAAGTAGTTTCTAAGTTCCAAAGATTATACACCTAGACATATTGAGGTAGAATGTATTTTTTAATAGCCTATGTCTATCTTATAGGTAAAGAAAAAAAAATAGCACTTGAGTGGCTATTTAAAATAATATCCTATATTCAATTTCCAAATTACTTTTCCAATTCCTCCTTCATAATCAACCACATGACATGGCTTAAGGCAGGAGTACAAAGGGAATTTTATATTTAAAACTAAAAGCATTATATATATTAATAAAACATCATAGATTCTTAACACTTCCCTTATTTTAACCCACCAACTGGACATTACCATTCTATAGGGAAAAAAGCTACACCTGCATATAAGCTTTATTACTGGTTTCTCTCCATGTATTGCACACATGAAACTAACTTAAAAACCTATAAAAAAAAAACACAAAGATTATAAACACCTTATACACAATTAAGCAAAACCTAACATAAATGTAACATTTTGAAGTTCCAGTGATAAGTGACACAAAGATAGCTTTGCTAATGCATTAAAATTCAATTTATATAATTTTTTATGAACACAGATTCTGTAACTAAAGGCTATATAAGTTAACTGATAGTCTTACTCTCTTCCTTAAATATTTTTCTAAAAAGGAACTTTACAAGCATAACTTGAACATAATACATATAACTAAATAATAATCACAATAAGCAAGATTTTGGCATCTATAACCTAGTGTTTTTTCTAGAATGACAATTATTTGAAACCAAATTTAAAGGAAATAGGAACCTAAAAGTATGAAGTTAAACCTCAATATTGCTTAAAAGAAAACCTGGTCATTTCTTATTGGACCATTTTTATTTTCACACTGACTCTTACATTTAGAAATATTAAAGGACAAGAAACTTGAGTACAGCTAAGACATTAGAGTGGTGAGACTATAGGTGATTTTAACTATTTCTTTTTTTTTTTTTTTAATTTTTTTTTTCAACGTTTATTTATTTTTGGGACAGAGAGAGACAGAGCATGAACGGGGGAGGGGCAGAGAGAGAGGGAGACACAGAATCAGAAACAGGCTCCAGGCTCTGAGCCATCAGCCCAGAGCCCGACGCAGGGCTTGAACTCACGGACCGCGAGATCGTGACCTGGCTGAAGTCGGACGCTTAACCGACTGCGCCACCCAGGCGCCCCTTTAACTATTTCTTTTAAAATTACTTATGTTGTTTGTACCTTTTAAAACATCATGAGGGGAAGAAAAAACCATCATGAGAAAAATAACGCGTAACAGCCTGGAAAGAATGTTGGGTACTGTAATAATGGTTACAAAAATAATGGCTTCACTGACAAAGTTCTTCATTAACTCAGTGACCATTTCTATTCCCTGACAAGAGATCACAGATTGTCTTGGCAACATCTATAAGAAATGTCAGCCAGTATAACCATTGGTTACCCTGGTTCCTCTGTCTTAAGTCTGGCATGACGCTTCCAGGGGTACCTGGAATAATAAGAATAGCTTCCAGGTGGTGCCTGGGTGGCTCAGTCAGTTAAGCATCCTACTCTTGAATTCGGCTCAGGTCATGATCTCGTGGTTTGTGGGTTCGAGCCCCACACTGGGCTCTGTGCTAACAGTGTGGAGCCTGCTTGGGATTTTCTCTCTCTCTCTCTCTCTCTCTCTCTCTCTCTCTCTCTCTCTCTCTGCCCCTCCCACATGTGCATATATTCTCTCTCAATATAAATAAATACATTTTAAAGAAAAAAAGAATAGCTTCCAATTTGTGGGCACATACTTTGTGCCATATACAATATTGTGTATGTCTAGTTCTATCAAGAAACTGAAACTTAGAAAGTTTAAATGACTTGTGAAATAGTAAGCAACACTCGGAATTCAAACCTAATTTCAATTCTAAAACTCATACTTTTTTTTTTTAATGTTTATTTATTGATTTATTAAGAGAGAAGGAGCACAAGCAAGGGAAGGGCAGAGAGAGGGAGACACAGAATCCCAAGGAAACTCCAGGCTCTGCTATTAGCTTGAACCTACAAATTGTGAAAGCATGACTTGAGCCAAAGTCAGATGCTTAACTGACTGAGCCACCCAGGTGTCCCTAAAACTCATACTCTGTATATAAACTACATTACAGTGCCGTAAGTACTCAACATGTTGGTGCTAGTTACTATTAAAAGCATCTTCCTGTTACTAGCTGCTTTTGCTACTGCTGCTGTCTTTTGCAGTAACAAACTTACAGAAGTTGTTGCTCTAACTCTGACTCCTCTTTGGGATTTTTCTGTTGGTTATCTAGCCAATAGAAATGAAAACATACATATCCACAAAGATATCTAGCTAACAGAAATGATAACATACATATCCAGGAAGATTTGTATCCAAAAGTTCACAATAGCATTACTCACAATAACCAAATACCAGAAACAATTCAATGTCAATCATCTGACAAATGGGTAAACAAAATGTGGTACACCCATCTAATGGAATGATACAAAAAAAACCTAAATAGTAAATAGACAGTAATCACTGATAGCTGCTACAACATGGATGAACCACAAAAACATTACACTTAGGGAAAAAAGCCAGACACAAAAGATCACATATTATATTTTATTTATAGGAAATGTACAGAAAAGGCAAGTCTTAGAGACAGCAACAGATTAGGTTGTGTAGGTCTGAAGGGTGGACAGGGATTAACTGCAAACGAGCAGGCGGGATCTTTTGAAATTAATGGAAATGTTGTAAAACCACACAGTGGTGATGGTTGCACAACACTAAATTTACTGAAAATCATTGAATCACATACCTAAAATGGATGAATTTTACGGTAGGTAAATTATACCTCAAAAAAGCTGTTTTGTTTTTGTTTTTTCAGTTTTATTTTGAGAGAGAGTGAGCACGTGAGCATGAGAGTGGGGGAAGGGCAGAAAGAGAGGGAGAGAGACAATCCCCAACAGGCTCCACACTGTTAGTGCAGAGCCCAGTGCAGGGCTCAAACCCACAAACGATGAGATCATGACGTGAGCCAAAATCAAGAGTCAGACGCTTAACTGACTGAGCTACCCAGGTGTCCCAATAAAGCTGTTTTCCTAAAAAAATAAAACTTTTTTTTTTAATTTAAAAAAAAAATTTTTTTTAAACGTTTATTTAGTTTTGAGACAGAGAGAGACAGAGCATGAACAGGGGAGGGGCAGAGAGAGAGGGAGACACAGAATCTGAAACAGGCTCCAGGCTCTGAGCTGTCAGCACAGAGCCTGACGCGGGGCTCGAACCCACGGACCGTGAGATCATGACCTGAGGTGAAGTCGGACGCTTAACCAACCAAGCCACCCAGGCGCCCCAAAAAAATAAAATTTAAAAAAGGCTATAAAATATTCCCTGCCAGATACAGAACTAGACTTCAACAAATGAAAAGAAATGCCATGATCTTGAAAAGGAATATACAAAATACTAAATATGTCAGTTCACTCTAATTTAGCCAACAAATAAAATCCCAATAACAATACCTTTATATGTCTCCCCACTACCACTATCTTCAGATAAACATTCTGATTCATTTGGGGGGGCGGCCCCTGGGTGGTCTAGCCGGTTGAGTGTCCTACTTCGGCTCAGGTCATGATCTCATGGTTTTTGAGTTCGAGCCCTGTGTCAGGCTCTGGGCTGACAGCTTGAAGCCTGGAGCCTGAAGCCTGCTTTGGATTCTGTCTCCTTCTCTCTCTGTCCCTCCCCCACTCGTACTCTCTCTCCCCCAAAATAAGTACACATTACAAAAAAAATTTTTTTAATTAAAAATTAAAAAAAGGTAAGTTCACTTGGAAAGAATAAACAGGCAAAGATAACCAAGAAAACCTAAGTGTCTATAATTAAAACACTGTGCTTCAAGTATATGGAGACCAATGGAACATAAAGAAAACTCCATAAATAGGTCCAAATGTCTATGGAAATATAACATATAACAAAGATGGTATCTCAAGTCAACAGGAGAAAGAAACCTTTTAGTGATTTGGGACAACTGGACAGCCACATTAAAAAAAAAAAAAAAACAGATCTATTCTTCATACTGTACCTGAGGATAAACATCAAATAGATATGTGCTTTAAATGTAAAATAAAAAGTAAATAGAGAGGGGAAGAGCAGGGGGAAAAATGGGTTATTTCTCTCATTGACTTGGAGTGGGAAAAACTTTCCTAATTATGATTCAAAACCCAGAAACAGTAAAGATAAAGGTCAATAAATTTGACCAAAAAAAAAAAATCTGGTATGGTAAAAAAGCACTAACAAAGTCAAAGGACTAATGACCAATTCAGGGGAAATGTGTGATTATACAGTTTCTGTATCCCATTATAAAATATATAAAGCACTAAAAATGAGCGGAAGAATGAAGACCAATATCCTGATAGAAAAACAGGCAAAAGATACGAACAGATTGCTCACAAAAAAATAAAATTACCTTTAAAGATATGAAAAGATATGCAACATTACTTATTTAAAAAATTAAAAATATACTGCCATACTATTTCTTACCTATCACATGGACACAAAAATCTAAAATCTGACAATAAATTCTGATAGAAAGGCTTTGGACAAACAGGCACTCTCAAATACTGATGGTGGGCATCAAAAACACAGAAAGAAATTTAGCTATTATTTTAAAAATAATACATGGATTTATCTTTGGCCCAACAATCCCCTCCTAGAATTCTATTCCAAAGATACAGTGGCAAAAAATATTAAATAACATATACCAAAAGTTATTCATTGCAGTGCTGTTTATAACAGCAAAAGACTGTAAACTATTCATCAACAAATTAGCTGAACATCCTTAGGTATAACTATACAATGGAATACTATAAAGCTGTAAAAAAAATAAACGAAAAGCAATGAATAAAGGAATGAAATATAGATTTAATTCCTCTATAATCTCTCTATATTGTTACAATTTTACATATTGTTAACTAAAAAATCAACAAACATATTTTTGGTAAGAGGAGACAGAATAATACACATATTTTATTTATATTATTGAACAGGAAAAAAGATGGAATAACAAAATTAAAAAGTAATGAAAACGCTTATCTGTGACAAAGAGAAAGATAGGAAGAGAGGGCAGAGGTGGGAAACTAGAGCTCAGTGAATACAATCCTGTTTAAAAGGTTTGACTTTGGGGCGCCTGGTAGCTCAGTAGTTAAGCATCCAACTCCTGATTTCAGTTCAGGTCGTGATCTCACAGTTTCATGAATTCAAGCCCCACATCAGGCTTGAGATTCTCTCTCTCTCTCTCTCTCTGCCCCTTCCACACTCACACTGTCTTTCTCAAAATAAGTAAATTTTTTTTTAATTACAAAAAATTTTGACTTTGTAACCAGGTAAATGTTTTACATAATTAAAAAGCAAAAATAAAGCTTTTAACAAATACCTTAAAGAAAGAAAAACTCTGAGGGGCACCTGGGTGGCGCAGTCGGTTAAGCGTCTGACTTCAGCCAGGTCACGATCTCGCGGTCTGTGAGTTCGAGCCCCGCGTCGGGCACTGGGCTGATGGCACAGAGCCTGGAGCCTGCTTCCCATTCTGTGTCTCCCTCTCTCTCTGCCCCTTCCCCGTTCATGCTGTCTCTCTCTGTCCCCAAAATAAATAAACGTTGAAAAAAAAAAAAAAAAAAGGAAAGAAAAACTCTGAAACGAATGAACCTAAATGCATATTAAATCAATGGCATAACCAAAGAAGACTGACCAACAGCAAAAAGGAACCCAAAAAAATCTTTATTAGCATTGCTGTTAGTAATAACTGTAATATTGTAAATTGTAAATATTTTCATTTTTATTCATTTATGAATGTTCATTTATGTGTATTTATAGTATGTACAGGATAAAGCCAAAAAGCGAGTTATTAAGAATCACAGTTTTCAATGTAAGAGTAAAGAGATCCAAATATAAAACAGAAGTTTACATAAAAATCCCTAATCCTAAACTTTCAATGGAAATAGTCATATAAAAATTAATGATTTATCTCTTTCTAAAATCTTTATATTCCTAACTTTGTCCATTAAAAACGCTGAAAAGTGGGACCCCTGGGTAGTTCAGTTGGTTGGTCGTCTGGCTGTTGGTTTTGGGTCAGGTCATGATTTCGCAGTTTGTGGGTTTAAGCTCCATGCTCAGCTCTCCGCTAGCAGTGCAGAGCCTGCTTGGGATTCTCTCTCCCTCCCTCTCTGCACCTACCCTCCTCACTAGCACTCTCTCAAAGTAAATAAACACTAAAAGAAAAATGCTGAAATGCAATAATAACTCAGTAGAACAACAAACACCTTAATTCCCAGTCTATAGCTTCTAACTATAACTCAGCAATGAAAGGAAATGAGGAGTAGTTTTTAAAAAATGGTTGTTTCCAGGTTTGAGGCAGGAAATGTAAACTATGGATCTGGACCATCCTGTTTTATCAGAGACCATCTTGTCAAAGACCACTGGGGTGGTATCAAAAGGACATAAACCTAACTTGAAGATGATCCCACTGGCCAAAGGTGAAACTATTTGAACATCAAACAGAATAAAAAGATTGCTATACACCAACTATGCTAAAACCCATGAGTTCATAATGATACCTGAAAATGAAAACTCCGGGGCGCCTGGGTGGCGCAGTCGGTTAAGCGTCCGACTTCAGCCAGGTCACGATCTCGCCGTCCGTGAGTTCGAGCCCCGCGTCAGGCTCTGGGCTGATGGCTCAGAGCCTGGAGCCTGTTTCAGATTCTGTGTCTCCCTCTCTCTCTGCCCCTCCCCCATTCATGCTCTGTCTCTCTGTCCCAAAAATAAATAAACGTTGAAAAAAAATTAAAAAAAAAAAATGAAAACTCCTCTTTGGATACTGCTAGAGCACCAATTCATTCTGAAAAGTGGTAAAATCAAGCATCCATCTTGCCTTTCTCATATGGACCTCATTTCAGAATAACCAGTTAGTTGAAGAATTCTTTGTAGAAGAACCTTCATTAATAAATGTAAGCAGAATGACAGATTTAGAAAGTCAACATTTTGCAACCCCTAAATGAAAGAACGGATCTGGGCAAGATCATCAAAGCTGTTGCTAATACTACATGAAATGTTGATGGGGAACTTTAGAGTGGAAGGATCAGAATGACACCATCAGAACCCTCTAATCAATTTTAACAAGTGATACAATAGGAAATACACAGCACAACCAAGGAAGTGTTCCTGAAGTTAAATTAAATCAAGCTTTTAGATCTAAATACCAGTTTGCAGGAAATATGCAATATATAAAATAACTTAAATGGTAGGGTATCTAGAAATTGTTCTGAAATTCTCCAGGAAAAAAAAAAAATGAGGGGTGAGAGATGAAGAATGGCAGAATGTTGAAAACTGAAGCTAGATTATGTATGTGTAACTGTTTCTATGTGTGAAAATTTCCATATAAAAATAACAAACAACAACAACAAAAAACCCAGCTCTATCAATGCTATCTGGAAAAGGAGGAAAATAAATTTTCACAAATATAACTCCTAGTTATTAGGACTTTATAATTCCAAAGGTTATCTTCAAGTTTATCTTTTTTTTTTTTTTAATGTTTATTTTTATTTTTGAGACAGAGAGAGACACAGCATGAACAGGGGAGGGTCGGAGAGACAGGGAAACACAGAATCCGAAACAGGCTCCAGGCTCCGAGCTGTTAGCACAGAGCCCGAAGCGGGGCTTGAAGTCACCGACTGCAAGATCATGACCTGAGCTGAAGTCGGACGCTTAACTGACTGAGCCAACCAGGCGCCCCTCAAATTTATCTTAAAGGTTATCTTTTAGGGGCGCCTGGGTGGCGCGGTCGGTTAAGCGTCCGACTTCAGCCAGGTCACGATCTCGCGGTCCGTGAGTTCGAGCCCCGCGTCGGGCTCTGGGCTGATGGCTCAGAGCCTGGAGCCTGTTTCCGATTCTGTGTCTCCCTCTCTCTCCGCCCCTCCCCCGTTCATGCTCTGTCTCTCTCTGTCCCAAAAATAAATAAAAATGTTGAAAAAAAAATTAAAAAAAAAAAGGTTATCTTTTAAAGTTTAAAAGTAAACTTTTTTTTTTTAAGTAGGCTCCAGGCTGTGGAGCCCAATGCAGGGCATGAATGCACAAGCCCACCCAGGTGCCCCTAAAAGTAAACTTTTAGAACACTTAAGTCAATACAGTATGGCATGCAACTGGAAAATATGAGTATGTATCTATTGGATATATACGTGTGTGTGTGTGTGTGTGGGTGTGTGTGTACAGACACACACACATACATATTTTAAGCTGTGAATAAAAATATAGTCATTAAACAGCAACAACTGGGAAATAAATGTGCATTTTCCAGTGCTAATACAAGGACTATATAAAAATTTAAGCAGTTCAGATAAGGTTCACTGAATAGATCACAGAAATATGTCACTAAAATTTAACATCTACTCTCAAACTTAGCTTCTATTAGGTTATTTTCAAGTATCTGAAGCTCTTGGCAAATATTATCAGGTACAAAACTGGATGTATAAATTCTCAACTAACTGGCAACTGGGAATAACTCAAAGTCTAACAACCTAAGTCACATATCATTTTGGCTTCCTTTGCTTAAAAAGAGAGCCATAATAAATTTAAAAAACAATTAATGAGGATGAGGTAAATAGGGTTTTCCCAGAAGTCTACTGATTACAACATCGGAACTAATGCTTGTTATACAATATAAGGTACTGACAACTCATTCTTAGATGACTTGGTAAAACCAGTTAAATATATACAACTGTTACATCTTAGAGAGTTTGACGATACAACAAAATAACACATCAAACATTCTTTCCATCAGCTCACTATAGCAATAGCCAGTAAGTGTTGAAGCATAGTGGGTGAAAATTTTGTCCTAGCACCTCCAGAGTAACTAATACCCATCCATACAAATCATATTATTATAGTAGATAAATCTAATTAAAATTTGAGATATTCCAACCCTCTCCTAACTCCCAACACACAAAACCATACCAGAACTGGAGTCTGAAAGCCAGCCCTAAAAATAAATCTAGAAGAAAAACCCTTCTCTTAAGAATCCAAGTCAGGTTTTGAGAGCTGAAATTTCTTGAAAATAGAACTATGTCCCATCAATATTTCAGTTAATTCTGAATATAAATCATTCTAAAATGGTTTTACAAAGGCTTTATCTGTAATATGAGGGTGATAATAACAGAAGACACCTCCTAAGAATGCTGGGAGGATGAAATGAGAAATACATATAAACACTCAGAACATTACCAACATGGAGTAAATACCCGAAAAGGGCTAGTAGGTATTTTTACTATCATCATGACATCATCTACTGTTGGAAGGTAAAGGAACTTGATGAAAACTCCTTGGAGGGCATTCTGATGATAATAACTAGCAAATTTTAAAATGCATGTTAACTTCCTATATACTTTTAGAAATTATTCCTCAAGATATGCTCGCATAGGTATGCAAAACTGTACATACAAGGCTGTTCAATTCAGCAAATATTCACCAACATAACCTGGCTAAATAAATTATGAAATATCCAAAGAAAGGAAATACTATGCAACCATTTTTTAAAAATGAGATAACCATACACACTAATATTTTAAAAACTCGTATTTATTTACCCTTATATATATTTCCACATTTTCTGTTAACAGAAGAAACTGCTAACTGAATACTTCTGGGTAATAAAACTGGGACCTAAGAAGAAGTGGTAAACTTTTGTTTTTTATTTTAAACATTCTTGGTATTTTTAAAATTTCACACTATGAGAATGTTATTATTAAACCATTATTTAAAAAACAAATAAATTAGTTCAAAACAAAACACTGGTCTAAAAACCAGGGAAAAAAAATAAAAGAATTTTGTTTCAGTGTTTGGCTTTGTGTTTCCAGAGACAAACATTCCTCTTAAATGTATGAAAATATGTTGAAATAATGCAACTCTTCCAAAGACAGTAAAAACCACATGCTACAGAAAGTATTAAATAAGATTTAAAAATGAATTCTAGAAGTTTGCATTTATCTTGAAAGTTGAGAGTATATGAACTCCTTACTTCCTAGAAACAACACTGATGTTGACCTACATCAACTCTATCTTCATGCCTCCTACAAATTCCAGCTCCTTGGAACTTCTGCCTCACAGCACCAACCCTTCTGCCTCACTAATTTCAAGCAGAAATTGGGCTCTGCTGCTCCCTCTTCCCCAAATAAGTCTTCACATTCTAACCCCCTGAGAAAAATGGCAAATATGTGGCAAAATGTAAAATATGGCAATTAAGCAAGACAACTCCTATTCTCGCCTCCCTCTTTCTCAAAAGACCTCAGAGAATGGTTGCTGTAACCTCCTCCCAGCTGTAGATGATCTCAATGAACTCTTTAAAACAAATACTTGGAGGAGCTCTTGAGGGACTCAGCAGGTTAAGCATCCAACTGTTGTTTTCTGCTCAGGTCATCATCTCACAGTTTGTGAGTCTGAGCCCTGCATTGGGCTCTGCACTAACAGCACAGAACCTAGTTGAGATTCTTCTCTCTCCCCATCTCTCTCTGCCCCTCCCTCATGTGTGCTCTCTTTCTCAAAACAAATAAATTAACTTTTTAAAAAAAGAATTAAATACTTGGGTAGGTTAAAAAAAAATAAACTGGACATGGCTTAGACTAAAGATCAAAGTTACTGGTTTCAGGGTTCTGGCACAGATAGACAAATAGAAATGGGAATCTTGGAAGGTAAGTACTTCTGTACTTAACCCGTTACAGAAGGAGAAAAGAAACAGGGAAAAATGGCATATCAGCACAGTAGATTATTAGCAGGCTCTACCCTTGACAAGCAGGACATCAGGCAAAGACTGGGAAACCTTTGTGTCACTATTACAAACCATGATCTTAGCCCTTTAAAAAGCTCTCCTCCTCCCCCATTCTTTCACATGAAATTAATCTTTTCCCTCAATGCGGACTTTATTCAACGTTTACTTCATCAACTTCCTTTAAATTACAACAAACCGTAAAAACGGTATATATGGAACATACCTGTACTTCAGACACTGTACATAATCTTATGCTAGTTAAATATAATATTTACTGTGAGGAGGGGAGACTGCACTCAAGCTAGTCCTCTATCAGTTATTCAATTTTAACTGATTAATCACATGCTCTACTGAGCACTGTCAGGACTAAAAGTTTGTGTTCTAGTATTGGAATAAAAGCACCTCTCAAATACTTGAAATTATTTCTCAATTATAAAGATCAAGACAAGACAACTAGTAAACAATAAGAACAGAGTACTTAAAGGAAAAATAATATTAATTACTTTTTTAGTGTTACTACTTGGTTGAATGTGAAAGAAATCTATCACAGAGCTATCTGAAAAAATCTGGATCTTAGAGTCATGGTTTAATACTACAGTCAGTAGTTTATTTATATGGCTTAAAAATAAAAGTTAATCGAGCCTCCGATTCCTTCTCACAGCAATGAAATCCACTAAAATGTAGAAAAAACTTAAGCACAAACACAATGCAATAGCAGGTTTTGCTCAACTTAAACATTTTTACCTGAGGGAACAGTTGGATTGTTTTGGTGGTTTTCACTGGTAGAAACAAACAAATCTTCTTCTCCTTCAGTTGATGAGCTGGAAGAGGATTCGCTGCTGAGGTCATTCTCACTGGAACTACTAGAACTGGGGAGCAACGCGTATTTTCTTCGGGCTAATACTTCTCGTTTTTTCCTTTGCATTAATATCCTCTCTTTTTGTTTCTGTGTCCTCTGTGAGGAATTATTTTTCACAAATCTCTTTCTGCATGGAAGTCTCCTTAATG
This sequence comes from Herpailurus yagouaroundi, assembly GCF_014898765.1. Lineage (NCBI taxonomy): Eukaryota > Metazoa > Chordata > Mammalia > Carnivora > Felidae > Herpailurus > Herpailurus yagouaroundi. Next base: position 24,477,272 of record NW_024412415.1, on the reverse strand, counting down.
AACTGCTATGAAAACAGGGTCTTTTCATTAACAATCCTGAAACAGATTCTGTCTCTGTCCGAGGCCACTTTTGGGACCGTGCACTATGAGTTCTACTTTTAGCACTCAAAATTGCCTGGGAATGTCTTACAGAGACTTCTTTATCCTCATCTGAAGTCACAGTGTCAGAATCTCCAAAATGCAGACTAGATGAAGGAGAAGAAAGACAATCACTAAAAGAGGAATCATTATCTTCATCGCTTGGTGTTTCTAGGTGTTGCCTCAATCCTAATATTCCCTGGTTCTCTTTAACACAATTTTGCATGTAAGAAGGGCCAGCCTGCTGGCTTTTGCGTTTTTTCCTCACAACAACACTTTTTTCTTGCTCTTGTTGGTTACCATTCATGTCCTTCTCTTGTTTTTGAGAATCATCACACAAATGAGAGAATTCATTCCCCACTTTACTGTTAATCATCTCAACTCCTGCAGGAAAACTTTTGGCTGCCCCAATGGGCTGTGGATGCAAGAGGATCCCTTTCAGACTCTCCTGTGTCTTTGGCGCATCAGAAGGAATCTCACTCTTCATATCCACTTTTAAGGTATAGAGCTTGTTATATTCAGGAGTCCATTGAGACATGGGAAACTTTAAGGGAGGCCTAAAAGACACAATTAGAGATTAAAAAGATGGTTAATGTCTTTTATTATACTAACTGAAGAGTTTCAGATTCCACTGAGAACATCCCTATAATAAGGCAGAACTGTCCTTCCCTGATATATCAGGATATAAAATGGCTATAAGTCATTTTACTGTTCTTTTAAGGCGTATTTCTCTGATACCTCTTCCACATACTCAATTTTTAGAAATATAGTAAAGATTATAGAACATAAGCCTACTTGAAAACTTCTATTAACTAAAAACTTACTATGTATCTTAGTACCTTCAGTAACATATTTGGTCAAAATCTAACAATTTCTTCAAAACCTATTACAGTAATCAGAGATTAAAGGACTAGCATTCAAACGATTCTGATTAGTCAATGTGTTTCTCCTGGTATCCTGAAAGTGGTAATTAAATATTTCTTGTACATCTAGATGGTTACCATATTAGAAAGATTACTATAAATAATGATCTAGCAAAAATGTATCTTCTCTTTCCCATGGTTCTTTTCTTCATACTACTTTGTTCTCTGATGAGAATCTGAACTCAATGACAGACAAAATACACAATTACTGCATTTCCCAAAGTTTTAGATACATGCAGAAGGACTCCAGCTAAGACTGTGAGTTGCTAAAGATCATTCAGTTAGAGCAGTAGACCAGAACATAAAACCAAACTTCCTAAAACTAACCTAAATCTTTCTACCTCTGAAATCAGGGGCTGCTGAGCAACAGGACTTAAATTAATGCACCTACATTAATGTAATGTATACACAAGAACTGTGATAATGTAAAAGTAATAAATAAATATGACTCAAAATGCAATGTATTTATTAAAAGGCAGTTAATTGTGACAAGAGCAAAATATGATTAAATAATGTTAACATTTTTAACTTAAGCATTTACTTAAGTATAACACATATATTCTAAATTTATAGCTCAATGAACTCTCACAAAATGAACGTATCTATGTAACCTCTAAGATCACAGAACAGAAGATAACCAGCATCCCAGAAATCCCCTTCCAGTCATTCCACCTACTGGGAGTTGTAACCACTATCTATCTTCCAGAACAGCCAATGCTATAGAGACAGAAAGTAGAGTAGTCATTGCCTGGGGCAGGAGAACAGGATTGGGATGTGATGGCCAAAGAGTATAGGGTTACTTTCAGTGAACTGAAAATGTTTTTAAAACTGACTGTGGTGATAATCAACTTTGAATATTGTAAAAACCTCTGACGTACACACTTAAACAGGGAGAATTGTAATGGTATGTGAATTCTACCTCCATAAGGCCATTGTCAAAAAGTCAAGAGGGAAAGTAGAAGATAACTATGGACCCCTCTCCAATCCCATCAAGTGTTACGTCATTTGGAAAAATCTGGGGATCTTCCAGAAGTCTACATCTCCCAGGAGTCTTGACGAGTTGGATCACTGAAAACATAAGCTTTATATGTTGCAGAAAAAAAACCATTTCAGACTCCTCACCCTTAATTACTAAGTTACCCTCTGAGTCCTGGTAATGGAGATCCTGAGAGGCAATGAAAATCTGCCAAAAGGACAGATCACTTCTGAGAACAGGAATCCATAAGTAAATTTACAAAGAAGTGATTCATTGCATAATTTATTAAACTCGATTTCTTTTCCATTAGTTTATGCCCCAAAGCCAAAATAATGGAACTCTTTATGGTTAACTCTGCTCTGGGTTTTGGAGAATTTTATCTGCCCAGCTGACAGCAGGGAGAGAATAAGGGACAGGTGGTATACGGTGGCTGGTGGGGGGTGGGGGGTGGGGGGGGGAAAGGGGGGGCATGCGTGTGTTTGCACACCAATAACTGTTCTCAGAGTAATCTGTCAAGCATACATCAAATGCAAAATTAACACCCCATGTTATCTAAACTGTTCCCACCAAGGGAGTACTCTAATTCATGTTCTTATTTTAAACTGAGAAAAAGAAGTTCAGGAAAAGAAACAAATACCAGTACTGCATTTTTTAACTAAAAACACAGCAAAACTAACACAAAGAATCAATAAAGAATGTTACAAACTCTTTGGTATTTGATGAAATCATAATGTATCTTTTATTTCCTTTTTTTACATTTTTTTAAATGTTTATTCATTTTTTGAGAGAGCACAAGACAGAGACAGAGCACAAGTGGGGGAGGGGCAGAGAGATAGGGAGATACAGAACCTGAAGCAGGCTCCAGGCTCTGAGCTATCAGCACAGAGCCCAACATGAGGCTTGAAACCACGCCCTACAAGATCATGACTGAGTCGAAGTTAGATGCTTACTGGACTGAACCACCCAGGCACCCCTCTAGCCTTTTATTTCAATAAAAATGATTGGTTGAGCTAATTTAAAAAGGAGGTTAAATATGTACTAGATATATCTATCTCCTTAGCCACATCAGGGCTGGTTTGCTATTATACATTGTTTCAATACTGAATCTACAGGACTAGTACCTCTTTGTGAGTTTGATCCGATCATTTTATTGCTATGTCATTAAAGTGGCATACCAATTACTCCTGATATTAGTATAGGATACACAACTAGTAGTAAACCTTCCGTGAAAAAAAGCACAATGACTAAAAATGTTAACTTTCAGAACTAAAAATTAGGGTTAGGATTTGGCAATTTACATCATAAATTACACTTATGTGGGGCGCTTGGGTGACTCAGTCAGTTGAGTGTCCGACTTTGGCTCAGGTCATGATCTCACAGTTCGTGAGTTCAAGCCCCGCGTCAGGCTCTGTGCTGACAGCTCAGGGCCTGGAGCCTGCTTTGGATTCTGTGTCTCCCTCTTTCTCTGCTCCTCCCCTGCTCACACTCTGTCTCTCTCCCAAAAATAAATAAAGATTAAAAAAAAATTTTTTTTAATAAATTACACTTATGTGAGAAGTGGGAATAAAAACTCATTAAGATTATGGATACAACTTTGAGGAACTCTATTTCTAAACTGAAATATGTTTTATAACAAATCATTATTACTGGTATGAACATTAACCACCAATGATAAGTATTGTTAAGTTTAAATAAAAATTTGATGAGAGATTTTACAGAGCTCTAAAAGATTTTTAAAAACATCCATAAGATGATTTTGTATTTTTCTATACAACTTTTAAAGATTATCAGAAAAGGAACTAGAACTATGTCCACTATTTATCCACTTTTTTCATGTAAGTGGAAAAAAAATAATACTTATACCACTGGGATATTAGAACATGTTTTGAATTTTTAACTCTCCTTTATTGATATTTATTTTACTAAGTGCCAGTGAAATCAAGTACCTGACAGAATACTCTCTCCTAGTACACCTAAATGCTTAATAACTTCCACTTACTTACAGCTAAATAGTATGGACAATACGGTTTGTTACATATTTTGAATAGTCAAAATTTCATTTAGCAAGAAAGATGTTTCACCCCAAAAAGCACCATTCTGGGCTCACAACTACATTAGCAAAATGCTCAAAACAAACGAAATTTTTTTTTTCATTTTTTTAATGTTTATTTTTGACAGAGAGAGAGAGAGAGAGAGACAGAAGGAGACATAGAATATGAAACAAGCTCCAGGCCCTGAGCTGTGAGCAGAGCCTGACGTGGGGCTTGAAGTCAGGACCACGGAAATCATGACCCAAGCCAAAGTCAGAAGCTTAACCGACTAAGCCACCCTGGCGCCCCATCAAAACAAACTAAATTTTTTTTTCAAAAATTTTTTTATTATGTTTATTTATTTTGAGAGAGAGAGACAGACAGAGTGTAAGTCGGGGAGGGGCAGAGAGAGGGAGACACAGAATCCAAAGCAGGCTCCAGGCTCTGAGCTGTCAGCACAGAGTCCTATGCGGGGCTCGAACCCATGACTGTGAGAACATGACCTGAGCTGAAGTATGAGTTCAACTGACTGAGACACCCAGGCACCCCAAGAAACTAAATTTCTTAAAGAGACAGTTCTGCTCTTACAGGTAGTAGGAGCACACAATCTGATAATATACTCAATTATGAAAAAGAGTGAGGGTAACCTTGATAAACTTATTAGCAAATAATAATTAACTTTCAGAGTGATTGATACCTGACGGAAAGAAGGAAGTTAGAATAACTATTGTGATATGGCCAAACTCAACTTCTTTTAGGTGGCTAGATATAATAAAAATGTGAAAAAAGACCAATGATTAAGACAACCTCACCTAACTAGGAAATAATGTTCAGAGGATAGACTATCCTCTGATAGTTAGCTATCAAATAATTCACTTGATTCTTGCTGACCAAAGGCATCAAGATGAAATAAACAATTACAGACAATACACTAAAGGTTCCAGAAGAAGCAATTATAGCTATAATGTTATCAGAGTGCAAAAGAAAGTGGGATAATGTAAAAAACTTCCAGGATAAAACTCACAGAACACTTAAACTGCATTTATTGAATCAACAGTTCCAGCAGGTCCATTATGGTGTGTATCAGGGGCTGCATGATACAATGATCCAACTACTGACATTATAAAATTAAGATCACAGTCCTAACCCTCACAAAATTCACAAAGTGCGGAGAGAGAGAAATACAGATTATAAAACACTAAAGGGGAAAAAAAAAGAATATCTTCCAATTTGTGGGCACATACTTTGTGCCATATACAATATTCTGCATGTCTAGCTCCATCAAAATACTAAAACTTAGAAAGTTTAAGTGACTTGTCAAAGAGTAAGCAACACTCAGAATCCAAACCTAAAATTGAAAATGAGCAAAGGAATTGAATAATCATTTCTCCAAAGAAGATATACAAATGGCCAATAAGAACATAAAAAGATGCTTAATTATTTCACTAATCATTAGGGAAATGTAAGTCAAAAATACAATGTGATACTACTTCTCACTCATTAGGATGGCTATTATCTAAAAAATAAAGTGACAAGTATCACTAAGAGGTAGAGAAACTGGACCCCTTGTACACTGCGGGTGGGAATGTATAATGGTGCAGCAGCTGTGGAAAAGAATATGGCAATTCCTCAGAAGTTAACAGACAATTACAATATGATCCAGCAATTCCATTTCTAGTTGTATACCTAAAAGAAAGCAGGGACTCAAACAGATATTTGATACACATGTTCACAACAGCCAAAAAGAGGAAGCAAACTCAATGTCCATCAGCGGATGAATGGATAAACAAAATGTGATGTAAATACACAGTGAAATACTGCTCAGTCTTAAAACTGAAGGAATCCATATAAAAACTTGCACTAGATATTAACAACGGCTTTACTCATAATTGGCAAAACTTGGATACAACCAAGATATCCTTCAGGAAGTGAGTGGATAAACTGCGGTGCATCCAGACAATGGAATGTTATTCAGTGCTAAGAAGAAAAGAGCTATCAAGCCATGAAAAGACGTGCAGGCACATTAAATGCACATTATTAAGTCAAAGAAGCCAACGTGAAAAGGCTGTATATATGCTGAATGATTCCAACTACAGTGCAAGAAATTCTGGAAAAGGCAAAACTAAGGAGACAAAAAGATTAGTGGTTGCAGGCAGTGGGCCTGAGGGATGATGAACAGGTAAAGCAAAGAGGATTTTGAGGGCAATGAAAAACTGTCTGGCATTATCATGAGGGATACATACCATTATACATTTGTCCCAACCCACAGACATATCCCAAGAGTGAACTCTAAGGTAAACTATAGATATCTGAGTGATGACAATGGGTCAATCTAGGTTCATCTTTGGTTTAACAAAGGGGGGGAGGAGGAGCACCTGGGTGGCTCAGTCAGTTAAGAGCATGACCTCAGCTCATGTCATGATCTCGTGGTTTGTGGGTTCAAGTCCCACGTTGGGCTCTGTGCTCACACCTCACTGCCTGGAGCCTACTTCGGAATCTATGTCTTCCCCTCTCTCTCTGTCTCTCTCTCTCTGCCCCTCCCCCACTCACATTCTGTCTCTCTCTCTCTCAAAAATAAATATTTAAAAAATTTTTAAAGAATGTACTATTCTGGTGAATGATGTTGATAATAGGGGATGGCTATCCATGCATGTGTGGAGGCAGAGAGTATATGAGAAGTCTCTCATAAACCTCAGTCTCAATTTTGTTGTAAGCCTGAAACTGCTCTAAAAGAATATAGGCTTAAAAAAAAAAAAAAAAAAAAAAGGAAATTGTGACAGATGCCACAACATGAATGAAGCTTGATGACATTAAGCTAAGTGAAATAGCCAATCACAAAAGGACAAATACTGTATGATTCCATTTATATGAGGTACTTAGCCAAATTCAGAAACAGAAAGTGGAATGGTGATCAACAGAGTACAGGGGGAGAGGGGAATGGAAATTAGTGTTAAATGGGTACAGAATTTCAGTTAGGAAAGATTAAAAAAGTTGTGGAAATGGATGGTGGTGATGGTTGCAACACAGTGTGAATATATTTAATGCCAAACCGCACACTTACAAAATGGTTAAAATAGTAAATTTTATATGATGTATATTTTACCACAAAAAAACCCAATTCCTTGCACATTTAATCCTGTTGGGGTATCTGTTTCTCAGAGGACCTGGACTAACATCCACTCCATTTAAAAACCAACTTCTTTCTTTTTTTTTTTGTATCTTACTCTTTTTTATTTTAAATTTATTTATTTATTTTGAGAGAGTGTGTGTGTGCGTGTGGGAGGGACAGAAAAAGAGAGAGAAAGTTCCAAGCAGACTCCTCGCTGTCAGCGTGGAACCCAACACAGGGCTGGAACTCACGAACCGTGAGACCACGACTTGAGCTGAAACCAAGAGTCAGAAGCTTAACTAATAATGTCTAAGACTTCTTGAACATTTATCATAACCTAATTTTCAGTTGCCACAGTCCTAGAACTACAGAAGACATTTACTTTATATGTGAGGGCCCAAAAAGTTCTTGAAATAGAGAAACTGATCACAAAAGGCAATAGTAAGGCACCAAAAGATTTTCTCCTCCATAAAATTGGTAACCTGATCTATATGCTGTTTCTTGATTCATAGTAAGTATTAAATAGGAAAGTAGTTGCATCTTCCAGAAAGTCTATAGAGACCACTTTTCATATCCCTGAGAGTACCAAGGTCCAGTGTTAAAAAATAAATCTTCAAAACAGAGAATTGTGGCTTGATTCAGCTCACATGTTTCCTTTGGCCTGCATAATTCAGAAACAAAATAAAACTGATGATTAGTTCTCATCAAGATCAAGAAAAAGAAGGTTTTCATCACTACATAACACTGTTCCGGAAGGGCTAGTCAAGTCATTCAAACCAGAGAATGGATATAAATAAAAGGAGGTGATTTTTTTTTGGGGGGGGGGGTCACTATTTGCAGATGACATCAACAGATGAGATCAACAAGAAAACCACTGGAAATACTAACACAGGGAAGTTATATGTGTGTATACCACAATAATTCTCTAAAATCAATGACTTCCCTTTAAACAAATAGAAACAACTTAGAAAATACTACAGAGTAACAAAAATATACCATTCACAATCGGGGTAAAAAGATTTAATATCCAGTATCACCTTTAACAAGAGACACACAGGACCTACATGAAAACAACTATTAATTACTATGAAAGTTATGCAGAAATTATTAGGAAATTTTAATATGACTCCAAAATACTAGCAAATTTTTTAAATCATAAAACAAGGGAAACTAGCATTCTAGTTCTCCTAACCTTCAAAGATTCTCTGTCATCCACAGTTCTCCAGAACACACAGATCTATTCACAGTTCCATGTTAAGCAGCTCAGAATTTCTTACTTTTCTCAGTACCAAAGTAAACCCTTGATATCAGCCGGGTAGAGAGGTGGTAGGACAAGGAGTATCACTGGATGGGTCTATGCTAATATAACGAGGAATGCCGTATTATATATCCATGCAAGGAGATTCAGGGACATCCTCCATTCCATGGTGCTCTAGATACTATTGCTCATGACATTAAAAGGAATGAAGGTATATATAGTACAATGGAGTTTAGAACTGTCAGACTCTGAAAGCTGCACAAGGAGAGTATGCCCAGGAACACTATCTCCTCTGAAAGAGCAAAGGGGAACTGAGAAGCACAGATAGCACCATGTTTACCTTTAGAGACTTTCACAAGGGTTGACTATCTCAGGTAAAGCTCCTCTGTGAATGAAGTCTTTGTAGAATGAAGTCTTTGTAGAATGAAGTCTTTGCAGAAACGTGACTTGTTTGCAAATGACTTAGGGAAGAGAACTAGCAGTCAGCCAACCAACCAAACAGAAGATTGTAAAACTAAAAAGTCTTATAAAATATTCTCAAAATATTCTATGAAGCTAGAGAAAATGAGGCATTATGATAATAATCAAAAAATCTACAGCTTATCTAAGAACTACAGGAAAACATTACGGGAAAAAGATACTGAATAACAAACAGGGAAGGCGATTTTCCCTTTTTTTTTTTTTTTTAAGATTATGTATTTGGAGGGAGAGAGAGAGAGCGCGCGCGCGCAAGAGCGAGTACGTGAACGCGAGCGGGGGGAGGGGTAGAGAGAAAGGGAGAGAGAATATCCCAAGCAAGCTCCCAGCCGCAAGCACAGAGCCCAACACGGGGCTCAAACCCATGAACTGTGAGACCATAACCTGAGCCAAAATCAAGAGTCAGACACTTAACCAACTAAGCCACAGAGGTGCCCTAGGGAAGGTGATTTTTCCATGTTTAAGTGGAATCACTAATAGAAAAGAATAAATAGTCAAGCAAAAGTAAGTGTCATTCATTTGTATACTAAACAGATCTGGGTTCAAGTCTTGGACTCTGCCCCTGACTAGCTGTGTCACCTTGGGCAGATTACTTAAACTCCTTGTCTAGAAAATTGGGATAATAGTATCTATCTCATAAAACTGCTTAAAGGGTTAAATGAGAATACCTGGCAGAGTCCCTGGCATAATAGCTGTTACTAATCCCTTTTCTAGCGGAGCAGTTACAGAGATAAGAAATATGATGTTTAAGACCTTTCCTTTCACCTAAATGAAATCCTTAGAGTGAATGAAGGGCATACAATCAACTGTTCCTATAGAACCTTAAAGTATAAAAATAAAGGACTAAGTTTCTTTGTCACAAAACCAATGAAAACAAATAATTCTACACTACTATGGAGGATTTAACTCTGGGGAGCTGTATGCTCCCTCCTTTCTAATAGTAGACCTTCTTCCTACTTTTGGAAAAAGGTAAATCTCTCTCAAATAATAGGTTTCTATTACTCAATGAACTTAATGATCTTGTCTGTCTTGTTTAAAATACTCTAAAACCCTCAAGTATTAGTCATCAAAGGAAAATACATCTAACATCTATTTAGGTCTCCTATCAGTACAAACTAGGTGGAGTTCAATATACAGAGTCTACTACTCTAGCCATGATTATGGTAACATCACGACCAGTAGCAAAATGAATGGTGTATCGATCCTGGCAAGGCTGAAGAGTATCAGGGAGTCAGTTTCAACCAGTTAGGAAGGCAGTACTACAAGTCAAAGGGCACACCACACAATGTCTAACATTTCTGGTACAGAAGCCTGGACTCTGGAATTTATATTGCAACATGAAATATGAAATATAAAAATTCTGCTAACAATCTGTTATGTAAAATATATTCTATCAAAAAAACGAAAAGAATCAACCAAAAAATATCTATATGCAAAAAACTACAGAACTGTACAACAGGATGTAAAAGACAACTCATCTAAGTGGAGCAACACCTCATTTCTGTATGATGAAAGATTCCAAACTGGCTTTGTTACAAATTATAAGAAAGCCATAGTTTTTTAAAATATAAAACATAAATACTATCATCATGGACATGTTATGCCTTTAGAAACACTGAAGATTAAACTTAAAGATTAATTCAAATTCATACTAATAATTCAAATTCATTTCTTGCCATTTTGTTCACTGGAACTTTGGAATAATCAACATTTAATTAAAAATAATAATAACTGGGAGCACCTGGGTGGCTCAGTCGGTTAAGCATCCGACTTCAGCTCACGTGATGATCTCAGGGTTCATGAGTGCAAACCCTGTGTAGGGCTCTGTGCTAACAGCTCAGAGCCTGGAGCCTACTTCAGATTCTGTGTGTGTGTCTCTCTCTCTGCCCCTCCCCGACTCATGCTCTGTCTGTCTCTCTCTCAAAAATAAACAAACATCAAAAAAAATTTTTTTAAATAAGAACTGTACACAGCTATATATATATAGGTACAAGGAAAAATTTGATTCAAGTGTTTTTCCTTTCTAATCAAGTTTTGATTTTTACAACTAAGATAAAATTAAGGTATACAAATAAAACTGCTGAGCAGCCTTTAAAAATAAGGTAAGTTCTGCACAAAAGGATACAGAAAGTACAGATAATTTTTTTTAAAGCAGGTTGCAAGATACCTGGGTGGCTCAGTCTGTTAAGCATCTCAATTTGGCTCAGGTCATGATCTCGTGGTTTGTGAGTTCTAGCCCCACAATGGGCTCCATGCTAACAGCTCAGAGCCTGGAGCCTGTTTCAGATTCTGTGTCTCCCTCTCTCTCGGCCCCTCCCCCCCCCCCCAAAATAAACATTAAAAAAAATAATAATAATAAAATAAAGCAGATTGACATAAGGCTGCTATAAAACAATCCTTTCTTTGTAAAACAACTATTGTTTATATGCGCATGTAAGACATATAGAAAAATACATACTTAGTTTGGGACTGAAATTGTATGAGGGAGATTTACAGCACTGGGCTGGAAGCTTTCAACTTTTGTGTTACAAACTTCTGTGTGGCTTGAATTTTTTATAAAACAATCACTTGCCCCCTTTAAAATCGAAAAGTATAAGGGAACACCTGGGTGGTTCAGTCATTTAAGCATCTGACTCTTGATTTCAGCTCAGGTCATGATCTCATGGTTCATGGCATTGAGCCCTGGGCTTGCAGCACACGGCCTGCCTGGGATGCTCTCTCCTCCTCTCTCTCTCTGCCCCTCCCAAGCACTCTCACTCATCTCTCTCTGTCTCTCAAAATAACTTAATTAACTTAATAACAAATTAACTTAAAAAAAAAATCAAAGTACCAGGATTTTTTAAAGGAACAAAAAATAATAAAGACAGAATACATTTTATTACTCTGCTGGACTAGGAGAGAACTTTGTTTTTTGTTTTAACGTTTATTTTTTTTTTTGAGAGATAGAGAACGCAAGTGGGGGAGAAGCAGAGAGAGAGAGACAGAGAGAGAGAGAGGGAGGGAGGGAGACAGACAAAGAATCCAAATCAGGACCCAAGACTCTGACCTGTCAGCACAGAGCCTGACCTGGGGCTCAAACTGAGCTCATGACCTGAGCTAAAGAGGGACGCTTAACCGACGACTGAGCCACCCAGGCGCCCCCCCCCCCTTTTTAAAAAATGGATTACGCTTTTTAATTATTGATACTGGTCTATGGTTTTAGGCATGTTGTTTCTGAGCTACCTTTGCAAAGAAATTTTAATACTTGGAAAATAATAATTTATCATATAACCATTTCATAAAGTCATCATTAAAAGAATAGTAATTAGTATTGTTGGGATAACTGAAAGGAGTAAGAAGTAAAAAAAATAATGTACAAGGAAAACAAACCTTCATCATCTTTCATTCTTGATAATTCTTTAAGAAATCAATTTGCCACTTTCAAAGCTTCAAATTTACAAACTAATCTTAGAGGTTACTATTTCTTAAACTTCCAGTTTCCAAAACTGAACTTCAAGTGGCCACCAGGTTTCCTTGGAGATTGGAACTCAGTGAGTTGAAAATTCTTTTTTAAAGTGACAGAAGCCAATTTAAAGATGATCAAAATTTTAAAATATGGAAATTATCTGCTTTAATACACCTAATATCTTAATCAAATTTTAACAATCTGCAAGAGCTAACTATAGAATTAAACCATACTGCTAAACAGAATCTTAAATCTTTTTTTTTTTTATTTTTTTAACGTTTATTTATTTTTGAGACAGAGAGAGACAGAGCATGAATGGGGGAGGGGCAGAGAGAAAGGGAGACACAGAATCGGAAGCAGGCTCCAGGCTCTGAGCTGTCAGCCCAGAGCCCGATGTGGGGCTCGAACTCATGGACCACGAGATCGTGACCTGAGCTGAAGTCGGACGCTTAACTGACTAAGCCACCCAGGCGCCCCAGAATCTTAAATCTTTACAGAAACACATTTACCATTTTGAACAAATTTTTGTCAATAATTTACAATGATTTGGTCTTATAGTCACATATGCTGAAAGATGCTATAGGAGAAATAAAAATCAAAAATACAAAAATAAAAGTTATTGTGGCTTAGACAAGACTCTTTGAAGAAAAACAACCTCAAAGAAACAGTCAGCACATCCTTATAAGCAAGGAAATACAAGTAGGTAGAGGGGATGCCTGGGTGGCTCAGTTAGTTGAGCGTCTGACTTCAGCTCAGGTCACGATCTCACAGTCAGTGGGTTTGAGCCCCGTATCAGGCTCTGTGATAACAGCTCAGGGCCTGGAGCCTGTCTCGTCTCTCAAAAATGAATAAATGTTAAAAAAAATTTTTTTTTAAAGTAGACTGGAACCAAATTATGGTGGGCTAAAAGTCAAGATGAAAAGTTCTGACTGATATCGAAAATGCTCAGTTATTCAAATAGTTACAGAAAACTACTTTGTATGCCAGATCTCTGGGCAAAGATACAAGATACAGGCTCCTATCCTTCAAGAAATCCATAATTTAGCACAAAAGAATGTAAATAGCCAAAATATAGAATGCTATAAATAATGATATAAATAATAGTACCCTCCATGGGAACACAAAGGAGGAAGCAACTGGTGTTTCTGGGAAAGGCTGCATAGAGAAGATGACATCCATGTCAAACCACGAAGGATGTACAAGATGATGGTAGCCAGAGATGGTAGTATTTAAATACTCTCATGTTTGGGGTATGGGTGTTTTTGTTTTTGTTTTTGTTTCAGTGGGAGGGAATAAGCTGGAGTCAAATTATCAAGAAGTGAGGAATTCTATGCTTCCACTTAACACAGTTTAGAAAATTTAATTGAGGAGGTACTGTCATGACAGACGTAGGCTTGAAGGAAAAGTCAGAGAGACCAGGGAGAAAGCTTTGTTGTGATGGGAGCAGAGGGCAGCTTTGAAGGTGGGAGTGGAGGGAGGGGGGAAGTGGGGGGGGGGGGAACAGGAGAGCTGAAATAAGGAAATAAGGAAAAGGCAGGATAGGAAAATGTGAGAGTCATTTAAGACAAAGAAATAATATAGGGAAACAGGAAAGAAGAAAAAAGCCAATGCCCAGTCTGGGACCTCCTGATTGGATATCTACAGGAAACGTTAAGTCTCTGTTGGAAATAAAGTTAACTGGAAAGAGAATGCAGGGATTCAGTTTTGGATATTTTGATTTTGAAATAATAGTAAGACAACAAGGTGGGACCTTGACTAAAATATACAGATTTTAGCATCATCTACTTGGAGGAAAATAAAATCACTATAGTCAATAAATTATCTGCTTTCATAAAAGTGAAATTCAGAATATAGAGAACATACAGCTAAGAGTATTGTATGATAGAGTATGCATCATAAGTAAGACAGCAAAAAAAAAAAAAAAAAGGTCTGAGACAGGAGAAGATTTGAGAAGGCAAAACCCTGGAAGCCATTCTATTTATTAATCTTCTCCTGACTTCACATTTTGACTAACCAGCAAGACCTCGTAATACACCTCAGTACGGCTCTCACCAGCTCCAGAAATTAGTGCTTCCCAACTATTTTTTATGTCATGATACGCATAGAATATTATATATGTTGGGTATTTAGGGTAGATAAGACATCTATAAGGTGCCAGCCCTGGGGCTCCAGCCATCCCAGACCCTCTATCTTCATGGCTTGAAGGTATCTCCACATACCTGCAACCCAATCATAGTATACAGCTAAAAAGCTCTGCTCTAAATTCTTTATCCCTTTCTTCTGTAAACACTTTTCTTAGCAATAATTCTATATCAATTAAACCATGTGCCTTTGCTTTTAGGCTGCTGCTATATTTAAATCATCCTAACCCAGTACCAATTATTTTTAATTGAAAAATTTTTTAACATCAATGAAACTAATAACAACTTGGCAATTCTTTCTTTCCTCATAGTAAAGGACTCCAATATTAACTTATTTCCTCAAGCCCTCTCCTCCTTTTACATCCTCTCATTTTGAGCAAATTACTAACCTCTGCCTCTTATTTTATAGAAAATAGAGGCTACCAAAACAAAGTCTGGCATCTCATTTCCCTTTACCCAATCTCTAACTTTTCAATTGATATCAGGACCCTTAATCAAACATGCCCTCCTGTACTGGAAAATAGATAACAGCATCCCTCCACTCAAAAAAGGACTTAAACTGGCAACTTTATGCTATTAAGGCAGCCCAACCAAAAGCCACTATGATCAGTTATTACATGGATAAACCTTACTTCATAGTCCTTTTAAGTTTATTTAGAGAGCAAGAGTGAATGCAAGTGGGGGAGGGGCAGAGAGAGAGAGGGAGAGAATACTAAGTAGGCTCCACGCTGTCAGCCCAAAGCCTATGATTCCACAATTCCATGAACCGCGAGATCATGATCTGAACCAAAATCAAGAGTCAGCGTTCAACCAACCGTGCCACCCAGGTGCTCCAGCTTATATACTTTTCTACCTACTCTCCCAGTGTGGAAGGAAAGAAGAGATGCAGGGAGAGAGAGAAGAAGGGAGGGTAGGCTGCTTTACCAAATCAAGGACTACATCCCCAGAATCAACCAAACTTGAGCCAAAATACCAGAATATGACCATGAAGCTTTCAACCTTTTTTCAGAGCACTGCTCAAAAATCAAGCTAGAATCACAAACTGCAGAACCCTACAGAAGTATCTTACTTTGGAATCAATGCTGTTTTTTGCTGGTATCATATCTAGGCAAATATTCATATTAAAATATGGTATCTTTCATAATTGCAATTGTCGTGCATAAAATACTCTTCAAGTCTTATCACACTGTTCAAATAACTCCTCTTTTCTCTTTCTGTAAGGCAGTAATAAATAGTCCATTTCTTTGGAAGTTAGATTTCCGCAACTTCAATTCTTAGAAGCATAGCCTATAGGAAAATGATTCTCTGAAGGATAACGGTAATTGTCATAAAAACCACATGCAATTCAATATTTAGAGACTATTTTATTTTACATGTAATTCTAATAAGCTTAGTTGTCTGGATTCCAGGTATAACAGCAGAATATTGGTGGCAACACCTAAAAACAAGTAAGAGACAGAAGAACTAATGCACTTTTGTCCCAAAAACTAAAAAGTTCAGTTTGTCTAGAATAAGGTTATTTATGTGAACAGATTCTGAGGACAACACTGTAATATAGCACAGAATAAAAGCTGATGTTCAGAATCATTAATTCTGAGCCAACCAGAAAACAGATTGTTCTCAGTAAAATAAACACGTACATGGCATGTTTGAGGCATATTTACAACAATACGGTTAATAAATTTTAGTTGCTTGCAAGGAAACATGCCAATTGTGACTAAAAGTATTATCTCAATTTTTATTTAACTTGACAGAGAGAGAGAGAGAGAGAGAGAGCGCGCGCGCAAGAGAGAGGGTGCACAAGTGGGGAGAGGGGCAGAAGGAGAGACAGAGAATCTTAAGCAGGTTCCACACTCAGCATAGAGCCTGACATGGGGCTCAATCCCATGACCATGGGATCATAACCTGAGCCAAAATCAAGAGTTGGATGTTCAAAAGACTGAGCCACACAGGTGCCCCAAAATTATCTCAATTTTTAATGAAAATGTAAAAAATAACATGAAAATTTCAATAGTATAAAAAACTGCATATAAATTCATAAAAGTGGTAAAAGAATAAAATTTTAAAATACACAAAATACTTGCAAAATACGAAACTATATTCCTAACTTACAGAGTTTCTTCAAACTGGTAAGAAGGAAAACATGGGTGACTTCTCTATCTTACCTATAATTATTTATTTATTTTTTTCTTTACCTTCTTTTTATTTTGAGAAATTTATGAAGCAAAATAACCAAATGTTTTTAAAAAGAGAGATTCAGGTTATTTAAAAACTTTGGTTCCTAGGGGGTACCAATCCTAAAATCTAAGGCTAAATATAATTAGGAGGATAAAGGCTGAATTAAAAGATTTTTAAAGGATAAGAAAGTAGGAAACTTAGAAAACTTGTGAATATCACCGGCTCTTTCACCATTTTGACAAGGACAAACTCTGCTGTTCTAATTAAAACCTTTCTTAGAGCTGCAAATGCTATTTCAAATCAGATTTTGCAAGAGAGTTCAACAATAAACTCATTCCTAGATCAAGGTCCACTCATTTTCTAAAATGTTTAATAAAAAAGTTTCAAGGCAGAAATACATTTTTTTTATTTTTCTGAATGTTTTTATTTATTTTTGAAGGAGAGAGAGCAACAGAGCATGAGCGGGGGAGGAGCAGAGAGAGAGGGAGACACAGAATTCAAAGAAGGCTCCAGGCTCTAAGCTGTCAGCACAGAGCCCAACTGGGGCTCAAACTCATGAACTGTGACATCATGACTTGAGGCAAAGTCAGATGCTTAACCGACTGAGCCACCCAGGTGCCCCAAGGCAAAAATACATTTAAAAGCTCCAGTTTCCATTACTTGGAGCCAAACTCCAGCCAAAGCAATTGGAAAGAGGCTCCAATCTCCCTCATCTTTTTTTACCTGTCCTGACAGTCTACAAATCATTTGCAAATGATTTCTATAATTAAAAAAGAAAAAAAGAAAAAAGCCAGCATTATGGGAAAGAGAGGTAAGGCTGGAGTAACAGTAGCTATGGCAAAATAATACTAATATTATTGATGATGGTAGCGATGATGATGATGGTGATGATGATGACAGAGAGGAACAGACTTTAGGAAGTCTACAATTCCTGTTAGCATGAGTTCTCAAATACATCTTTTTGTCCATGGCAGGTTTCCTGATGACACCCTTTCTTTTTGTATCTAAAGAAGAGTTCATTTTTTGAGGCTCAAAATAAAACAGAAGTATCTGACTTTTCCCTACTTGCCTGCCCCTAAAATAAGCACACATTCTTCTAAAGCATTCCAACTTTTCTTTTTTTAAATGCTTAGAAGTGCTTTTATAAAGCTGTTCCTTATGACTCCAGAGCACAAGACAAAGCACACACACAGATACTACAATGTACTATAATACAAATGTGTGATGCTAAAACTCTTTCATCATTCAACCAAATGTCCAGGTTCAGACTTTCCAAGCATTCTGAATAGGAACTGAAGAGTCAAGTAAAAAGGACACTAGGATCCAGCATCCAAATTTTGATTTTTAATATCATTCTCCAATAAAAAAGGAACCAGGGCTCCTCGGTTCTAGATCTGTGACAGGGAAGATACAAGATGAGCGTGGAGTAGAAAGTAAAGAACACACATACACACACACACACACACACACACACACACACACACACACACTCTCAAAAGAACAGAGGCATGTCAAAGGGACACCAGAACCAACCTGAAAGAGTTCCCAGTGGCCAAAAAATAGAACTGTAGCAACAAAATAAATATTATTAGATTCTAACCCGAAGTATAAAATAAATATTCATTAATCCATACTGACATAAATGACTGAACAAATAAATAAGTGGGAGCAAAGAGACAAAACTTCCTTATAGAAGAATTCCAAATGACTTATGTAAATGCATACCTTCCAGGAAGGGAGTAGAGCTTAACTCCTCTCCCTTTAGTGACTTGCTCCAGACTTGATTTCAAAGAAAGGACTAAGAAGGAGAATAACTACGATGTAGCAAATATTACCCCGGCCAGATGATCAAGGTTAATACCGTAAATCATGTTGCTAACAAGGGAACTTCACCTCTGTGGGGCCCTTCTACATAACCCACATCCCCAGTGAAACCAATGAGTAAAACATTAGACAATCTCAAATTGAGGGACATTCTACAAAATACTTGATGAACACTCTTCAAAACTGTTAAGATCATAAAAAAACAATGAGAACTGAGAAACTGTGAGACCAGAGGAGACTACATTCAAATAATATCTGGAGTTTAGTTAACAGTAATGTACCAATGTCGGTTTCTTAGTTGTGACAGATGTATGATAGGTAAGATGTTAACAATAAAGGAAAATGGGTGAAGGGTACATAACAAATTCTTTGTACTATCTTTGCAACTTTTCTGTAAATGTAAAACTACTGTAAAATAAAAGCTCTATTATTTTTAAAGGGAAGGGCACTAGGGCATTATATACAAATTTCTCCCAAGGAAATCCCTTAAAAAGGGAAGAGACAAATGAGTGAAGATGGAGCTTACCCTGCTTTCCAACTTCACCAGCCCCTCACCACTGCCAAAAACATCTCCAAAAATCTTACACTGGACTGCTGGGGAGGTAGAGGGAGGGAAATCTAAAGATGGAACTATCATGTAAAAAGAAAAAGCTTACAACTGTCTGGTCACTCTACTGGGATAGCAAGGCATGAATCTACATAAACTGGGAAATTATGTATAATTCATGGCATTTCTATAGAGAAATTACTGAATTCTTTCCAAACTACCACTGGGAATTGGGCAAATAAACATGTGTTTCCTGGGCTAAAATGTTCAGCAACCATGCTTTCATAGCCAATATGTACACAAAGCACAAATGTTCCCGGGTATGTGTGTAAATGTATGTATGTTTTATCAATATTTTGTGACATAAAAAAAATATTTTCTGACATAAAGAAAACCTATTATTAAATGAGTACAGTAAGGGAGTACACTTCAAAGCACTAAAAGTTACAGGATCTTAATCATTAAATATAATTACCTAAGTGGGAATTAAGACAAAACACTAAAATTAAGCCACCTTTTCCTTATACAAGCTAGGAAACCTGTGGTTCCAACTTTGACAACCTTGATTTGGTATTGGCCCATAAGAAATCACCATTAGGGGCCCCTGGGTGGCTCAGTCGGTTAAGTGCCTGACTCCTGACTTCAGCTCAGGTCATGATCTCACAGTCTGTGGGTTTGAGCCCCGCATCAAACTCTGTGCTGATAGGGTGAAGCCTGCTTGAGATTCTGTCTCCCTCTCTCTCTGCCCCTCTTCTGCTCACTCTCTCTCTCAAAATAAAAACAATTAAAAAAAGAAACAAAGAAATCACCATCAGCTGGAATGTAGGCCAAATCAAACTATCCATGTGTTATGGATCTAACTGTGTATCTCCCCCCAATTCTTATGCTGAAAGCCTAACCCCCAAGAGTATAAATAGGGTCTTTAAAGAGGTAGTTAAGATTAAATAAAGTTATATGGTGGGCTCTAATCCAATTTGACTGGTATCATTTACAAGAAAAGGAAATGTGGACACACACAGAGACTCAGGGAAAAGACCATGTGAAGATACAGCAGGAAGGTGGGTGGTCATCTGCAAACCAAGAAGACAGACTTCAGGAGTAACCAACCTGACCACACCTATTCTTGGACTTCTAGTCGACAGAACTGGGAGAAAATAGATTTATGTTGTTCAAGCCACCCAGTCTGAAATACTTTGTCATAGCAGCCCTATCAAAGTTACACACCATACAATAAACACTTCCTTAGTATTTTAAATATGCCATACTGTCCCAAATATTCTAAATACAAAAATGAGTAAGACATAATCTTGTCCTTAACAAGTTGGAGTCTAGCAGTTAGGGAAACATATCAGTAGGTAATTAAAATACAGTAAGTGTTATAATAGAGGTATGCACTGAAACAAATTGGAGTAGAGCCTAATTCAGTTCTAAAGGGGAGGGTATGTACACCAGGGAAGGTTTTCTAGGAAGAATAAAAGGAAAAAGAGTGAAGTGGGAAGAAATAAGACTTGATCACCCTGTTTTCCATGGCAGAGGTTCTCTGAATAAAACACATATTTAATGATGAAGTACACCTACAAATGTACAAAACCAGTTTTCTGAGAGACAACATATGATCTTCTGATAAACAACATCTAATCTTCAAAAATGTCATTCTATTTCAACTATTTGTCTAGAATTATTGTTAGGAAGAAAAAGGAAAAATAAAATGACTTCTTGAGGTATTTTTCAGCATTAAGAACGACTAAACAAAGGTCCAGATAATTACCAAATTTCCCCCAGAATTTGTTTCAATTTAATAATACAGGGAAGAATCCACAGTACCTAGAACCCTATATTCTCCCTTAATCTTGAACATGAACACTAAACTCCCTCCCTCTCACATCAGGCAGCAGTCTCACCTTCACTGACCTTTCAGTTGCGAGGAAACTATAAGCTATAACAGAAAGCTAAAACAGAATAAAGATTAATCCCAAAACTTGTCAAGAAATGTATCAATAATCAGCAATATAAAATGAGCCAACGACATGCATTCCAAAATTTGTTTTTAGCCATGGTTTCATGTGAAGACATAAGTGGAATATTCACTATATTCCCAACTGACACAAAGCTGAAAAGCAATGCCAACAAATTGGGCAATCTGGAAGAAATGGACAAATTCCGGAAACAGGAAGAAATAGGAAATCTGAACAGACCCATAACCAGTACAGAAACTGAATCAGTAATCAAAAATCTCCCAACAAACAACAGTCCAGGGCCAGATGGCTTTCCAGGGGAATTCTACCAAACATTTAAAGAGTTAACACCTATTCTTTTGAAGCTGTTCCAAAAAACAGAAATGGAATGAAAACTTCCACTCATTCTATGAGGCCAACATTACCTTGATTCCAAAACCAGACAAAGACCCCACTGAAAAGGAAAACTATAGACCAATTTCCCTGATGAACATGGATGCAAAAATTCTCAACAAGATACCAGCAAACTGGATCCAACAATACATGAAAAGAATTATTCACCATGATCAAGTGGGATTTATTCCTGGGATGCAAGCCTGGTTCAATATCTGCAAATCTATCAATGTGATACATCACACTAATAAAAGAAAGGATAGATACATCACACTAATAAAAGAAAGGAAAAGAACTACATTATCCTCTCAATAGATGCAAAAAAAGCATTTGACAAAATACAGCACCCCTTCTTGATACAAACCATTAAGAAAGAAGGGATAGAAGGATCACACCTCAGGATCATAAAAGCCATATACAAAAAACGCACTAATATCATCCTCACTGGTAAACTGACAGCTTTCCCCCTAAGGTCAGGAACACGATAAGGAAGTCCACTCTCACCACTGTTATTCAACATAGTGTTGGAAATCCTAGCCTCAACAATCATTCAACACAAAGAAATAAAAGGCATCCAAATGAGCAAGGAGGAAGTCAAACTTTTACTCTTCACAGACGGCAGGATACTCTATGTGGAAAATCCAAAAGACTCCACGGAAAAACTACTAGAGCTGATACATGAATTCAGCAAAGTTTCAGATATAAAGTCAGTTTACAGAAAGCGATTGCATTCCTATACACCAATAATGAAGCAACAGAAAGAGAAATCAAGGAACCGATCCCATTTACAATTGCACCAAAAACCATAATATCCCTAGGAATAAACCTAATCAAGGAGGTGAAAAATCTATACACTGAAAAGTATAGAAAACTTATGAAATCCATTGAAGAAGATGGATTGGAAGAACAAATATTGTTAAAATGTCGATACTATCCAAAGCAATCTACATATTTAATGTAATCCCTATCAAAATAACACCAGCATTCTTCACAGAGCTAGAATAAACAATCCTAAAATTTGTATGAAATCAGAAAAGACCTGGAACAGACAAAGTAATGTTGAAAACAAAAATCAAAGCTGGAGGCATCACAATTCCACTTCAGGATGTAATACAAAGCTGTAATCATCAAGACAGTACAGTACTGGCACAAAAACAGACACTTAGATCAATAGAACAGAATACAGAACCCAAAAACGGACCCACAAACGTATGGCCAACTAATCTTAGACAAAGCAGGAAAGAATATACAATGGAATAAAGATATCTCTTCAGCAAGTGGTGTTGGAAGAACTGGACAGTGACTTGGAGAATGAACCTGGACCACTTTCTTAGACCACACACAAAAATAAACTCAAAATAGATTAAAGACCTAAACGTAATACAGGAAGCCATCAAAATCCTAAAGGAGAAAGCAGGCAAAAACCTCTTTGACCTCGGCTGCAGCAATTTCTTACTTGACATGTCTCCAGAGGCAAGGGAAACAAAAGCAAAAATGAACTACGAGGACCTGAGTCAAGATAAAAAGCTTCTGCACGGCAAAGGAAACAATCAGCAAAACTAAAAGGCAACCAACCGAATGGGAGAAGATACCTGCAAATGACATATCAGATAAAGGGTTAGTATCCAAAATCTATAAAGAACTTATCAAAATCAACACCCAAAAACCAAATAATCCAGTGAAGAAACGGGCAAAAGACATGAATACACACTTTTCCAAAGAAGACATCCACATGGCTAAGAGACCCATAAAAAACTGCTCAATATCACTCATCCTCAGGGAAATACAAATCAAAACCACAATGAGATACCACCTCACACCTGTCAGAATGGATAAAATTAACAACTCAGGCAACAACAGATGTTGGTGAGGATGCAGAGAAAGAGGAACCCTTTTGCACTGCTAGTGGGAATGCAAACTGGTGTAGCCACTCTGGAAAGGAGTCTAGAGGTTTCTCAAAAAATTAAAAATGGCACTACCCAATGACCCAGCAACTGCACTACCGGGTATTTATCCAAAAGATACAGGAGTGATGATTTGAAGGGCACATGCACCCTAATGTTTACAGCAGCACTATCAACAATAGCCAAAGTATGGAAAGAGCCCAAATGTCCATCAACAGATGAATGGATAAAGATATGGTATATATATACAACAGAGTATTACTCAGCGATCAAAAAGAACGAAATCTTGCTATCTGCAACAACGTGGAAGGAACTAAAGTGTATTATGCTAAGCAAAATAAGCCATCCAGAGAAAGACAAATACTATATGATTTCACTCATATGTGGAATTTAAGATACAAAACAGATGGACATAAAGGAAGGGAAGCAAAAATAATATAAAATTAGAGGGAGACAAACCATGTGAGGCTCTTATATACAGAGAACAAGCTGAGGGTTGCTGGAGGGGTCTTGAGTGGAGGGGAGGGCTAAAGGAGTGAGGGGCATTAAGGAGGACACTTGTTGGGGTACACCTGGGTGGTTCAGTCAGTTAAGTATCCGACTTCAGCTCAAGTCATGATCCCACAGTTCATGGGTGTGGGCTCCACATCGGGCTCTGTGCTGACAGCTCAGTGCCTGGAGCCTGCTTCAGATTCTGTGTCTCCCTCTCTCTCTGTCCCTCGCCCACTCACGCTCTGGTGCTCTCTTTCTTTCTCAAAAACAAATAAACATTAAAAAAAATTTTTTTTAAAGTGGACACTTGTTAGGATGAGCACTGGGTATTATACGTAAGTGATGAATCACTAAATTCTATTAATTATTATTACACTATATGTTAACAAACTTGGATTTAAATTAAAAATAAATAAAATTAAAATTTTTAAAAACACAAAAAAAGGAAAAAAAAGCTGAAAAGTGTATTACATACAAATTGAGTGACAAAATCGAGACCTGAAAATAAAAGCTTAGAATAATTACCGAAATCATTAAAAATAAATAAATGTAAAATACTGCCACTAAATTTAGCTTATATACAGATAAAGACATAAAGGGGTATTTTGCTTGTTTGTTTTTACCTGAATAATTTGCCTAAAGTCAATAACTGGGTAATATTCAGAGATACTCATTCACAAATGCTCCAATTTCTCTGTCTAGTTCTATAAAAAGAGTAAATGATACAACCATCTTTTTTCAGACTCATATGAAAGTTTTCTAGTCTGAATTTATCAAATTTTCAAGACTTTTTTCACAAATCATCACCACCCACTGACTTTTGTAAAAGTTAAATAGAATAAAGCAAGTTCTACTAGCATCTTTTGTCATAGAGATACCCTTGTAAAAATTATTCTCTAAATATAACCCTAAATTTGAGGAAATCTTCCCAAAACTAATAACATATAAAAGTAAAATGTATGACAATAACAAAAAGCATAGGAGGGGAGCAAAGAGAAGTAGACTGTGTTAAGTTTTTATATCATGTGAAATAGTCCATTATTCCTTGAAGACAAAAAGTGAAAAGTTAATGCATGCATGTGTGTGCATAAACCCCAGAGCAACCACAAAAGATAAAAAATAAAACAAGTTTGGCTAATAAACCAAAAGTGAAAACAAAATATAACACACACACCAAAAAAAAAAAAAAAAAAAAACCCAAAAAACTAAAAAACAGAAAACAAAAATAACTCAACCCCAAAAGAGGAGACATGAGAAGGAAAACAAAATACAGAACAGATGGGACAAATAGAAAACAAACAGCAAGATGATGGATTAAAACCTAACTGTAACAAAACAGGGTGGTAGTGGCATAAGGATAGACTGGAGAGTCCAGAAATAGACTCATACATGTCATCAAATGATTTTCAATAAGGGTGCCAAGATACTAGCAAAGGAATACAGTTTTCAACAAATGGTGGTGGAAAAACTGGTGAATCATGTGGAAAAAAACTTAACCTCTACACCTCACACCAGATACAAAAATTAACTCAAAGGGAATCACAGACTGGGGTGTCTGGGTGGCTCAGTCGGTTAAGCATTTGACTCTTGATTTTGGTTCAGGTCATGATCTTATGGTTTGAGGGATAGAGCCCCAAGTCAGGGTTTGCACTGACAGAGCAGAGCCTCTTGGGAATCTCTCTCTCTCCCTTTCTGCTCCTCCTCCACTCACATGGGCACGCATGCATGCAATCACTCTCCCTCTCTCTCAAAACGTATAAATAAACTTAAAAAAAAAAAAAAAATGGATGACAGACTTAGACCTAAAAGCTAAACCTTAGGGATCCCTGGGTGGCTCAGTCAGTTAAACATCTGACTTCAGCTCAGGTCATGATCTGACGATTTGTGGGTTCGAGCCTTGCTGAACGCTGTGCCAACAGCTCAGAGCCTGAAGCCTCCTTCAGATTCTGTGTCTCCCTCTCTCTTTGCCCCTCCCCTCCTTGCTTGCATGCATGTGTGTGCATGCGCATGTGCTTTCTGTCTCTCAAAAAACAAATTCAGGAAAAAAATAAGCTAAACCTTAAATTTCTACAAGAAACATAGCAAAAGATAAATGTCATCATACCATGAACAAAGATCTCATAGAACACAAACAGCACCACTCAATTTTTATAAATTGATAAATTACAAGTGCAGTGGCCCAGTCAGTTAAGCGACTGACTCTTGATTTTGACTTAGATCATGATCTCACAGCTCACAGATTCAAGTCCCGTGTCAGGCTCTGTGCTGACAGTGCATAGCCTGCTTGGGATTCATTCTCTCTCTCTCTCTCTCTGCCCCTCCCCTGCTTGTGCTCTCTCTCTCTCTCAAAATAAATACACTTAAAATAAATTGAAATACTAAACTTCATCAAACTGAAAATCTGCTCTTCACAGATACCATTAAGAAAACAAAAAAGCACCATTAAAACAAAAAAGCAAGGTAACAAGCTAAATACAAAAAATTAAAAAAAAACCATTTACATAAGTGTAATTTGTATGTATATAAATACGTACACATAAGTTGAATATATGCAAAACTCTTTCATCTTACTAAGAGAAGCCCACCCAAAAAAAATTTGTCAAAAGATATACACATGGACAATGAGTACATGAAAAAATGCTTGATATCTTCAGTCATCAGGAAAATGCAAATTAAAACCACAATGAGATAAAACTACACCCTCAATAAAAGGCTAAAATTTTTAGACCAAAACCACCAAAGGTTAACAAGGATGTGGCACAATTGGAACTCCACGTACAGATCTTTGGTAGCTTCTAATAAGGTCACACATACATCTAACCTATGATCTAGTAATTTCACACCTAGGTTTGAAAACATAGGTATACAAAAAAAATTTGTATGTGAATGTTCATAGTTTTACTCATAACAACCAAAAATTTGGGAAAAAACAGATCAACAAGGATATATAAAACTAGGATATATAAAAAACAACTAGGATATATAAAAAAATGATGATATATAAATACCAAACTGCAGCAACAATGACAGTAACAGAATGAACCACTGATACAAGTAACATGGGTAAATCTCAAAAACATCCTGCTAAGGGAAAGATATCAGATATAAAGTATATAATTCCATATATATGAAGTTATAGAATAAGCCAATCTAACCTAAGGCAAAGGCAAATTAAAACTGGTTGTGTTCTACAAAGGATTAAAGGGTAGGAGAAACAACTGAGTAGGGGGTACATGAGGGAACCTTCTGAAGTGTTGGTGTTCTATTTCTTCATAAGGATTTGGGTTCACAAACAAACTTTTGGCAAAACTTAAATCATACACTTAAAATTTATGCATTTCACTGTATGTAAATTTTACTATAAAAACAAAGAATTAAACAAATATTCAAGTCTAGTTAATGATATGGAAGCTGAATTTGTTTGGGGATAAGATGCACTGATATCTAGGGGCACCTGGGTGGCTCAATCGGTTTAAGCATCCTACTTCGGCTCAGGTCATGATCTCACAGCTCACAGTGAGTTCAAGCTCCACGTCAGGCTCTGTGCTGACAGCTCAGAGCCAGGAGCCTCTTAAGAATCTGTCTTTCTCTCTCTCCGTGCCCCTCCCCTGCTCACACTCTGTCTCTCAAAAATAAACATTAAAAAAAATTAAAAAAAAAAAAAAGCACTGATTTCAGCAATTTACTCTAAAACACATAACAGGGGCACCTGGGTGACTTAGTGTGTTGACTCTTGATTTCGGCTCAGATCATGATCTCACAGTTGTGGGATCAAGCCCCACAGTGGGCTCTGTGCTGGCAGCACAATAACAGAACAGCACAGAACCTGCTTGGAATTCTCTCTCTCTCTCTCTCTCTCTCTCTCTCTGCACTCCACCCCTGCTGGGTCACTCGCTCTCTCACAAAATAAACTTATAAATTCATAAACTCATGAATAAATAAATCATAAAAATAAACCACCAACCAGTAAGCATGACTGAAAGATAGTTAGAAGAATGAATAGATGGACAGGTGATAAAACAAAAAACAGCAAACCATTAATTACAGAATGTAGGTGATGGGGAAATGGGTGTTCACTGTACAATTCTTTCAACTTTTATGTTTGCAATTTTCCACAACAAAATGCTAGAAGGAAAACATGATGAGCAAAAGAAGCCAAACAGAAAAAGTTCTAGAACAAATTGATTCGTAACGTCAAACATCAAATCAGTGGTTGCCTATGGCAAGAGATGGGGTGAATGATGACAGAGGAGCAAGAAAAAACTTTCTAAGGTGATAGAATTATTTTATATCCTGATTGGAGTGTTGGCTACATGGATATATACATTTACCAAAACTCACTGAACTGCAGAGTAAAAATATATGCCTTACATTATATATAAATTATACTTA
Organism: Herpailurus yagouaroundi; assembly: GCF_014898765.1. Lineage (NCBI taxonomy): Eukaryota > Metazoa > Chordata > Mammalia > Carnivora > Felidae > Herpailurus > Herpailurus yagouaroundi. Next base: position 24,449,150 of record NW_024412415.1, on the reverse strand, counting down.
AATTAAATTGATTTCTAAAATATGTTCCCTATATCTCACTCTGCCCCTCACCCCATCTAGAAGTAAACATTAAAAAAAATTTAGGGGCGCCTGGATGGCTGTCAGTTAAGCGTCTGACTTCAGCTCAGACCATGATCTCGCAGTCTGTGGGTTTGAGCCCTGCATCAGGCTCTCAGAGCCTGGAGCCTGCTATGGATTCTGTCTCCTCTCTGCCCCTCCCCCTCTCTCTGTCTCTCTGTCTCTGTCTCTGTCTCAAAAACAAACATTAAAAGAAAATTTTTTAAGGTGTTCCCTATAGAAAATCTGGAATATGCAGAGAAATTAAGCACGCCCATCACACCAACCAAATAAAGTATCACCATCCTTCTCTCTTCTGACAAAGACCATGACCACTGGAAATAAAAATATACCTCATGTCTTCCTTAAAGGCAATACAGAAATACTGGTTAAGCCCCTGAATTTTGGAATCCCTTTCTCAGGTGAGTCAAAACCTACTAACTTAAATCCCTTCAACTCCATTACTACTGTTACTAACCACTGTATGCCTAAATCTCCTCATCTGAAAAATGGAAATATTTACCTTAAAGGGTTCTTGTAAATTTTTAAAAAAATAATGTATGCACACGCTGGCTTTTATTATTATTTTTAAAGATGAAGAGTCACCTAGCTTTTAGAAATCATCCTGGCAGGGGTGCCTGGGTGGCTCAGTCAGTTAAGTGTCCAACTTCAGCTCAGGTCATGATCTCGAGGTGCATGAGTTCAAGCCCCATGTTGGGCTCTGTGCTGACAATTCAGAGCCTGGAGCCTGCCTCTGATTCTGTGTCTCCCTCTCTCTGACCCTCCCCTGTTCATGCTCTGTCTCTCCCTGTCTCAAAAATAAATAAAACGTTAAAAAAAAATTAAAAAAAAAAAAAAACCTCGAGTGGAGAATAAGGATAAAGGCAAATCAGAGGAATGGCAGGCAGGAAGGTGGTTATGAAAATAAGATGGTTAGGGGCACCTGGGTGGCTCAGTAGGTTAAGCGTCTGACTTTGGCTCAGGTCATGATCTCGGGGTTCATGAGTTCAAGCCCCATATTGGGCTCTGTGCTGACAGCTCAGAACCTGGAGCGTGCTTCACATTCTGTGTGTGTCTCTCTCTGCCCTCCCCTGCTCATGCCTCTGTCTCTCTCTTTCTCTCAAAAGTAAATAAACATTTAAAACAAAAATCATCCTGGCAAAAAAAAAATCCACAAGCTTCCGTTTTCTCTCTTTCTTTTTTTTGGAGGGGGGGGGTAGGCCTTTAATCCTCTTAGGTACACCCACCTCAAGTTAGTCTATCTTATTCAAATGAACCTCAATTCCTCTTGAACATCATATCAAAACCCTGGGGGCACCTGGGTGGCTCAGACTGTTAAGAGTCAAACTCTTGGTTTCAGCTCAGCCCAGGCTCAGCTCATGATCTCATAACCATGAGATGGAGGCGTCACTCCATGCTGACAGCACAAAGCCTGCTTGGAATTCTCTCTCCCTCTCTCTCTGCCCCTCCTCCCACTTGCACTTTCTCTCTCAAAATAAGAAAACATTAAAAAACAAAACAAAAACCCCTGAACTGTTAAAGCACCCAAAGGGTGGGGTAACAAAATAAATACAAATGAAACAAAAAACTAGATTAGGAAAGCTGGCAGCTGGCTGAGAATGTAGGATCTAATGTGGTGAGCAAAACTGCCCAAGGAAACAATTTCTCCTCGGATAAAGTCCAATAAGTTTATTAAACAAAATTTGTTTTTGCTCTTCCTGTATCATTTGGGTCAAAATATGTAAGCTGGAGGATATTAAGAACATGTTCTAAAGAATAAGAACTAGAGTCATAAGGAGAAAAAAGAGTTACTTACATTCTAATGATTGAAGGTAAAGGCATACTGAAAACTGGATTAGGAAAAACACCTCTGGGTAGAGAGCACACCCTTAACGTGAATTCAACAATATGAAAACAATGAAAAAATAATTTAAACCATGTAGATTATGCTTGCAATTCTGCTCAATTATATACCCAAATGAACACAAGAAAGATAAAATTTTACCATTCTCTAGTTGGTCTCACTTCCCATGTGCCTCTTGTGATATAAACATCTTACTGTGCTGTCAGATTCTAATGTTGAGAGCCATTTATTTTTCCCACAACATGAACCATAAACACAGCCTACTACTTCTTCTAGTGTTTAACAATGAAATGTGATTTGTTCCAATACTAAAGGAAAAACAGGATACACTGGACTCTAAGAGACTGTATGTCTATATTTTATGGCCAACTTTAGGGATTTCCAAGGTTATTTTGACTGACATTTTTGCCTACCTTGGGTCTGTGTATTCTGACAGCAAAGTGAAAATCCTTGTGGCGAGAACTATAATAGCAAGCCTATTAGACAACTGAGGATACTAGTATGGAGAAACCAAGGATTCATGATCCTCTATGCTAATGTCAGCCACCTTATTCAACAAACCCTTTTTGGCTGTTTTGCTACTAGCCACTGCTCAAGGTCACAATTAAGAAGATAGTTAAGATACTATTCTATCCCCCAAAAATCTCACATTCTGGATAAATATAGTAATCTTAACCCCAATGTGGATTTCCATACATGTAAGTCTAGCCTAGACACATTTACTTATATACTTTATGGGCAATCTTTAGAATTTTGGTTTCAGTATATATATGAGTTCTTCCTGTTAGAAATAATCAGAAAAAAGAGCAACTGATGATTAATAAAAATGACAGGAAAGAAAAGAAAAAAAGTTTTTTAAGTATTTATTTTTGGGAGCGAGAACAATCAGGAAAGCATGTGCACACAGGCTGTCAGAGCAGAGCCCTATGTGGGACTCTAACTCACAAACCATGAGATCAGGACCCAAATGGAAATCAAGAGTAGGACACTTAACCAACTGAGCCACCCAGGCACCCTGAAAAGAAAAAAATATTTTAAATTGAAGCTTGTTCAAGATAAAGGAAGATGACTGAAATGGGAATAAAATGGGTAATTTCAAGAGTCTAAAAAGAATGATGTACTCTGTGATGGCAAATCACAGGATAAATACAAGTTAGGTGATCCAAACTTTTTCCATCCAAGCACCTAGGATCAGATCAGAATCTGGAAATGTTAACTAGGCAACAGAAATTAATTTTACAGTAACTTATTAATATTTTAGAAGATAAACTACCATTGATAATATATTAGCTACCATTTATTCAGTTTACTATTTTCATTCAACAAGTATTTATGAGAGTCTATTATAATGTGGCTACTGTTGTAGGCACTGAGATCAGCAGCCATGAGCAGGATATAGAAAGTCTTTGCTTTCATGAAAATTAGATGCAAATGAGGACAAACAAGGCACAAGTAGACAAACAATCATGATAATTTTAGAGAGAAATTTGTGCTATTAAGAAAATAAAACAGGGGCGCCTGGGTGGCTCAGTCGGTTAAGCATCCGACTTCGGCTCAGGTCATGATCTCGCGGTCCGTGCAGTCCGTGAGTTCGAGCCCCGCGTCGGGCTCTGTGCTGACAGCTCAGAGCCTGGAGCCTGTTTCGGATTCTGTGTCTCCCTCTCTCTCTGACCCTCCCCCATTCATACTCTGTCTCTCTCTGTCTCAAAAATAAATAAACGTTAAAAAAAAAATTAAAAAAAAAAAAAGAAAAGAAAACAAAGAGGAAAAGCTGACCATCAGTGGGCTCCTCACTAAGAAGCTAAAGACCTGAAATATGAGAAGGAAGAAGCCACCAGTCAGCCACAGCACACAGTGCTAAAGGAAGAGCATTCCTAGCAGAGGAAACAATAAAAGAAAGATCATGTAGCAGGAAGAGGCCTAACAAACAACAGAAAGAAGGAGAGGGGAGGAAAGAAAGATGGTACACAAGATGGATCAGAGATGGTCAAGGGCCAGATCAGGTAAGGTCTGTTAAGGAACCACGTGCCATGCTTTTATTTCATTTTATCCTCACTAAAAACTATTATCTCAAAGGAACTAAGGATTATAGAAAGTTAGGCAGCTTGCTCAAAGTCTAACACACACATCTGGATCTTAATTCTGACAGAAGTTGCTGGTTTTGGTCTTTCACATTTTAAAAATTAAATATATAGTTATGCACGCTTTCATATGTTCACTCACGACTCTGGTTCCAATGACATTATTTTTATATAAGATTATGTTACTCAGCCACAATTTCTTCTATTTTCCTTGGAGATTTTTGGAACTTGGCCTCCACAGTGGGAGAATGCTAAAGGTCTATTAAAATGGAGTAACTGAGGGGTGCCTGGGTGGCTCAGTCAATTAAGCATCTGACTCTGGCTCAGGTCATGATCTCGAGGTTCATGAGTTCAAGCCCCACGTTGGGCTCTGTGCTGACAACTCAGAGCCTGGAGCCTGCCTCTGATTCTGTGTCTCCCTCTCTCTCTGCCCCTCCCCCATTCGTACTCTGTTTCCTCTCTCTCTCTCTCTAAAATAAATAAAACATTTAAAAATTAAAAAAAAAAATAGCAGCAGGGGTGCTTGGGTGACCCAGTCCGTTAAGCATCTGACTCTTGGTTTCGGCTCACATGATCTCACGGTTTGTGGGTTCAAGCCCCACATCGGGCTCTGTGC